>NC_134770.1:3590000-4236875 GCF_050436995.1 Anticarsia gemmatalis | reverse complement strand
ATAACTAAAGAATTTCGACGTTAACTTGTCTTTATTCGTGTTTTGTGAGATTTATTGCGCATTCTTTGAAGGATTAGTTAAATATTAGTAGTTATAAAACTAGAAAGATAGAATCTTAGTATACGAAGAGAAATAATATAAGATAAGTTATGTACAGTGCGTGACTAAACTTGTAACTATGGATAGTAATAATTTAGACATGTTATTACGATTCACGTCGCAAATTTTAGTCCCAAAATTGTCGAATTTCAAGTTAGTACTAAGTGGTAAGGCAATTGCTTTGAAGCGACTTTGACCTCCAATCTGTTAAAACTTTAAGACTTACTAACTCAATACAAAACATTAATTAATCGAATAAAACTAGTTGTAACTATTTTTATTCTTATTCGCTCATTTACTTAGCATATAGCACATAATATTCGCAATATTCATTATACACTACTTTTTCATTAGAACTAAAAAAGTATATACAGTATTTTAATTTACTTGAAAAGCTGACCATTGAATAACAGATTAAGTATACGATCGTCTACTACCATATAGGATAAAGTACTACTAGTAACAGTTCTTTAAAAGATACACTTAAAAACTATAATTACAACAATATTATCGTGTTCCAGCTGCCATTTTAAGATCAATTTGTTCTAAAAACATGTTCAAGTGTTTTCATACGTATTGTGGTTCGAAAAGGTAGGAGCATGGAGGTTTAATGATACCACCGTAGATGACCAGCCTCTCAAGGCATTCGCCGGTAGTCGAGACTACGCGTCACAAGTATGTAACTAAACAAAATAAACGTCATTGGATATTGTACAGGTTTGAAACAGAAGTTTAACGGACATTCGATTTTTTTTTGTTATTATTGATATTTTCTTACTGAAAATATATTTTGAGACAATTTCGGTGGTTATAGTTAAGTATCAGATTACCTTTTCGATAGATAGATTGTCATTAAATGGTATTATCAGCTGTTATTTTCTACTTTGTTCAGAAGTGGTAAAGCCAAGGCATGATGAAATTTTACGTGAATAACTTTTGTGCACACTTTGATATAGAATGATAAGAGAATTCTTGATTGGTTATATAATTTTTTGTGTTTATTATCAAAAATATGTATCTTATAACGATAGTTTTAAAATAAATATCGTTGAAGAACTTTTTGTAAAATATACACCAAAAAATTGCTAAGATTTTTTGCGTTTAAACCAGTATAACCGTTACTATGCTAATATTATCCAATATTTCGGTATTATAATTTTAAAAAGGTATTTTTATCAGCGTATAAACGTCAAATAAAGCTTTTATAGGGTGACAGTAACTCTTTAATCTACTCGGTGAGCATGAAAATCAAATCAGTGCTTCAGTGATCGCAGCACGATGTTGTTAGAACACAGATGGATGAACTTAGCCATCTTTTGGAGATAAAAATAATATGGATTCTTGGCAATATTATTGGAAATGAAATATAATAACCGTAATCTTGTATTATTTACCTTGGTTAAAGTTAAGTTGTGATTTGACTAAAGAACAAAACAAATATTTTAAGTACTTAACGCTACTGTTACTGTTAAATTAAACTCGATTACTGTCGTTCTGCTGTGCATCAATTTCCTCTAAAAATGCCAGTGAACTAAAGTTTTGAATTTCACCACTTTGACCGTCACATTTTAATTTTACTCAATCATCTATATATTCACAATCTAGACTCTGCGTGTGATAAGTAGACCTAGAGAAGTTTTTTTTTGAACTACCCACTATTAATTACACTGATATAATACTGTTTTATTAATATCTGTAGCTATGCATTAGGAGATATCTAGAGCCAATATATACAAAACATGTTTGCCGTAATATAATAACCCGTCTTTGTTTATCCTATTTACATAAATATTTATTACTATGGTTATGATTGCGTGTTAGGAAAAATGTTAGGTGTTTTTGCCTGATTCGATTATTTGATAAGTACCCTCCCATGTGTGAGACCCATGAAATTCTATGGGCATTTTTTCATTAAACAAATAAACTTTGGGTTTCGCTGTTACTATGTGCTTAAGGTTTATAAATAAGGTTAAAGGTTTACAAAAGAGTTAGTTAACAACTGACTTCGAAGCTAAATAAAAAAATGTTTTTTTCAATGAATTATCACGTGGTCAGTGAACCCTTTATAAGATGAAATAATTTGTAAGTCTACATACTATTACTGTCTTCCTTAAAAAACTGATTCCCCTCAATAATATAAAAAATGTGCTTTCGTACTGTCTATTTTTTCCTCTTTTACCAATTATAATATAAGTGTAATCAAAAGTAACAAATTACATATTAATCAACTGCAATTACAATAATTCAATCAAAAATAAAACCATATAAAATGAAAAACCAAGCAATATTTTGAAAAGTAATTTTCTACATCTATCTAAGATATTGTTCAAAGTGAACCTTCTGTGCTTGCGCTGTGGAATGCGCAGGCGCCGTTCTCGACAGGTGTGTGTAGCGGATGTGTGACCGGTCCCAGCATCTCGCCACACCAGTGTACCGGCCAGTATCTGTTTTCTAATTTCATTATAAATGTATTTTATATATTGAGAGTAGACTTTTAAAATGGAAGCCTTTTATACAACGGCTTATCGGCTTGACAATCACGAATTGCATTTTTGAAAGCTATATTTAATATATAATTTTACTAAAAATCTTTAACATAAAAATATGATGTTATTCGCTTGATTTCGTGCAAAAACAATTTTGTATCTTGATAATTGCATTTCGAGCAAAATTTGGAATACATTAAGTCCGAAAACACTTAAACATGAAATAAAAATAAACGTACGTTCCAGTTTAAAGAGGCCAGCATTAAAATAACTACAAAAAATTATAACTAAAACGGTAAACGAAGAAAAATAATTTTAACATTAATTATGCCCACCAAGAGTGCACAAAGCGCTTGCCAAAATTTGCAGTATCCTGTCAATTACACGTTAATTTACACCAAATAAATGCTTTTCACTCAAATGAGTTGCTATTTATCAGCGTTAATAATAAATAATAGCATGTTATTTTAAAGCCGCTATTTTTGAAGTCTGCTGTACTTAACGTTTAATTATAACCTACGCTGCAGTTGACCTGTTTGCATACCAAAAAATTAAAATAAAATTTAATGCACGAAAGTGAACCAATTTCTCCAAAAAGCCGATCTTTGGTTTCCGGCTTCTAAAGCCGTTAAAACAACTTTAAATTTACCGCCAATAAAATGTTATGTTACAATTTTCACCTTTATTACTCAAGTAACAATACTTAATGGCTTCTTTCTTTTTTCGGTCGAAAGAAAACCTCGTAAATTTAGTTTTTATATTTTTTTATGTATGTATGGGTTGTATATTTCCCAAAATGGTTTCGTGTAAATCATTTATACGGGCAGTAAATGTCGAAGTTTTCCTTAAAACTATCTGTATCGGTATCTTATAGTAATGTTATGTTTTTTCGCTTCGGTGCCCTTTGAAAATTGAAAAGCTTTTTTATATGTTTGAGTGATTGATTTTTGGCGGATACACGCGTGGGTTTTAGAACGATTACATAACACAGAGGGAGATGAGCGACTTGTTTTTGAAGGTTATGTTTTATGGAGGATAGTAAAGGGTTTGTGCACGGCTTCGTTGACGTGGAAACTCAAGGCTTGCTTCAATATTGGGATATTGGTCAATATTCATTTTGTTTATGGAGGGTTTTAATAATATTACAAAATATAGTAAGGGATTTTAATATCTGCATGTTATTATGAAAACCATCATACCGTATATGATATGGTTGTATATAGATAGCTATTTATTTATAAGTGGCAGCAGTCTAGCAGCTAAGATAATGTTACAGTATATTAATTTATTACTTGTAGTAGGTAGTTTAAGCATTAACAATTTATTGATGAACAAAAAAACAAGACTTATAAGTATGTGTTCTTAGACCAATCTGAGCAGACCGGACATTAACACAAACTTGCTCGTTTATGGTATTGCCACATATGCTATACATTATCGTTATAATAAATAAGCAGTAGCATAGTTCAAAGATCACCATTAATATTATATTATAGCAAACACGCTGTCAGCAAACCACCTACACATAAAAAATAAGGTTATTCATCCTAAAATACATTCACGAGCAATAATACGTATACATACACAGACACTTTGTCCTTTTTTTAACCCATTTCTGTCCTATTGCTAGCCAAGGCTCTCTTTCCAGGTTGAGGAACGGTTCATGCCTTGAGTTTTATGTATTACAAAATATCAATATAATTTCTGCTTTTATTTCAATGTAAATAAACGTGTCATATTGGTTGCATCTTACATTATTTAAAATCAGAAGAACTGCTACCGATTTTATCAAAAATTTAGTTTCAAATCTAGGACTAAAAATCATAACAAAGTATACATATTTTTGCTCGTGATTGTGAATGAGTGGGCGTCGTCTCTTTTTTACTTTTGTTTCAAAAGAATCGTATATTTTATTCTTATTTTAATACCTGTACCAATTTCACGGCGAATCAGCCTCGTTAAATATTTAAACAGGCGTTTTAGTTTTAAGATTTTAAGAATAATGGATTCTTACTTACTTGGCTTGATTTTTCTGTATTTTTAAGGCCTATGTAATTAGCTACGTTGTAGTACAATATTGTAAACTTAGTATTTTTTGTTAAATTTAATTCCTAACATCTATTTAGAAAGTAAAAGATGGTTGGCTTAACTTTGGCTTTTAAACTGCAAAATAACAAACATATAATGCAACACAATTTTTTTTTAAAGAAAACAATGCTGTTATCCGTCCCGTCTTATATCAGTGTCAATGTTATAGAGAAACTTGTAGATAGAGTCTTTATATAAGTCACAGATAAAGTCGTAGATAGGAAACTATCACGAGAACTCGTCGGTAGTACTATCTCCGTCTTACCCGTCACATCACATCTCTATTAGTGTCACCTTTTAAAACTGTGAATGGTAAAATCTTAGATAAATCGTTCAGCTTTCTCAATTTATCTCCGGGACCAATTGATATTGAAAGCTTAAACACGGCGTCTGACTAAAAAAATCAACGTTTAATAATCTATTATTTGTCACTTTCGATCAAGTTTTAAACAAGCTGTGAGTGATAAAGACAAAACACTCAGTTAAATGTCCAATACTGTAACGCAATTATCTATAGTCAGTATCGTCGAGTATCGAGAGTTTGACTTTTAAAATGTACTGCCAAAATAGTTCCTACGGAGCCCGCTAGAGACGCTGATCAGATTATGATACAAAATTTCTCGATAGCTAGCCGGTTTTTGGAAGTCGATAGTGGTAGAGAATCGAGCTACTGATACTTGAGAATATCAAAACTAAAGTAATGGTATTCCCACCATTTCGGTTGATACCTAAAGCTAATGAAATCATCACTTTATAACTAGTCAAATCAAATATGAAGTTAGAAAAGAGCAGCCTTAAAACAAATAATATTGATAATAAACAAAATCAAAATATAAAATATCCAAGACATTAGAATTTAAAATAAAGACAGTTGAAAAGTTAGAATCATTTAAAATTACAAACTGAAATCCAATAAATCTTGTGTCAAATCTTCGTTAGTCTGTCCGTCTGTCATAAAATTAGCATTTTCCAACAATAAAATGTAAAGTGAATCATTCAAGAACAGATTCGATGTCAACATTAAGATATGTTGGTATTTCATTCATGAGTTCACTAAATGCAGTCTTCGTCAAGTTTTTGTTTTGAAGATATAAAAATTGTATTGATTTTCAACACGATACAGATAAAATGTCTGGGTTCGTAATATTATGTTTGCACATGCAAAATTTTGAGAATAGTATTTGTGAATGGTAATAAGCACGTTTTTAGACATATCTAATGGCACGATATTATAAAACATTGTGAAGATAGTACAGTTGTTAAATTGGTAACCATATCGCTCCCATTGCACACAAGAATCGTAGGTTCGATTTTCTAACTGAGTCACATCCAATTTTTGATTTCTTTCGGTATCTGTCTGTTTATGATTCGGATAATTAATGTGGCACTGTATGTTTAATAAATAAATGTTTGTAAAAGTTTAAATTCGCTTTTTTTAATTCAAAACTTTTGTTCAAAATAAAATAAGTAGAGTGAACATTTTTTTTAATTAAAAAAAAGTGGTTTAGTATGAAATAAGTTTATCGTGTTTGTAATTGAAAATGATCGTTTGACTTGACTACAAGTCGCGTCGAAGCAACTTGTTTTCATAGCAAGTGGTTTATACCATCGGTTAGATGAAAGTCACTCACCGGCACATTAATCACTCCAGCTTTAGAACCAGTAGCCTAGCCTTAGCTTACAAGAAAATGGACTTATAATCATTAATGACTGAACTTTCTTGGAGAAAATTACTTCATTACTGTTTACTGTTGCGAATTGATGATTTAGAATCATTAACTTTAATTGCAATGGACATGAACTTAGAGGTTGGTTATATTTGCGTAAATATTTATATGAAGATATAATTAATAGCTATTGCTGCACGCTACATCTTTATCACGCAGTATTTAATGCAAATTTTCTTTAAAAATATGTGCATATATATATTTTTATATACACAAGTAACGGCTACCTGTATACATATAGCGAAATTATCTACATTAGGTACTATCAAGCTACAAAAGTATGACATTTTACGTGTAATATAAAAAATAGTTACTACAATGCTCACTGAAGGTGCTCAGATTGGGATACAAAATTTGTTAATGGGTAGCTGGTGGTTAGTAATTAATAATAGTAGAAAATCAACCGCTATTACTGAGAAACCGCATTTGACAATAGATTTCAAATAAAATAATTCTAGCTGAAAATACTTATAAAGCATATATTATGTTCTTACCTTAATTAACAAAAAGAGACTAAGAAGTGTTCTAATATATGAAAAAAAAATCGAAAGTTTGTTATTCTAACGAAATGAACCAGAATTTAATAAGTTCGAGAAATCACTTCAAGTAACGGCTACCTCTCACTTCTAAATAACAAGTAACCTGTCACTACTACTCTGTACCTTCCAGCCCGTCACCATGGTAAAACCATTGCAACTGGAAATCACGCAAAAAAACTTCTATAAAGTCACAAACATGAAACAAAAACTCACTTCGTCTTTATTCCAATATTTTTTGGTGCCAAAAACCAACTGTTGACAACATAACACAAAGGAAACGGTGTTACGTGTGTCAATTTTTTTGGCCTACCGTGCTTGAAGGTGATAAAAAGTTGACAGAATAATTGACACTAGCTTTTATCAATTTTGTAAGAAATGCTGTCAAAGAACTAATTGCTTTGGTAATTAGATTTGAGTAATAAAAACTTTGTGTCTAAAAAGCAATGAAGAATGACTAACAGGCTGTATTAAAGAATATAAATATTTTATTCAGACCAAATTGATAGTAACCATTTTATGGTTTAGAGCTTCTTTAAGGTCAAAATCCTTGTTGTGTTCAATCCAGGATATAAACCTATGTGCCAAATTTCATCAAAATCGAAAAGAAAATGCTAAAGCAGTAACATAGGCCGTCACTTATAGCTTATAGATATAAAATAGTTGTACAACTAATGATAAGGACTGACTGCGTCAGTTGAGTGACCACTACTGCACCCAGAATACTTGCACCAGTTAAGGAAAGAAGATAAATCCAATTAAACGACCCAGCAAGAAATACAGCAATACTTTTAATCGGCAAATAACTCACAGTATTAAAGACATACAAGCGCTTTTTGCCCAAGGTTTATAAGATTCCTTTGACAGAAGAATAATCGTTTTCCGGGAGTTATCTTAAGAAAAAAATCTAATCAACAGACAAGACAGCAAGTGACTAAAATCCGCAATTTGTAAAATCCCATAAAAACATCGTGGGCGAAATTATTCATAAAAGGTTATAAATTATAGCGGTTCTGTCCAAGTGATTGTAATATTATCTTTTATAAACAATATATCATTGTATTAATGTAAAAAGACAATATATTTTACGACTGAATTGCGAATTTTGTATTTGCATAACTTCGATTTAGTCATGGGTTAAAAATGCACACACGCCTTTAAAGACACGGTGTGTTAAAGTTAAGACTATTGTGAAGAATAAAATATTTATTTGATGGAACCGTTCCGGGTAATTTTAGGTACATATTTTTGATAGCAACTCACTTATTGCTGCTATAGATTGCGTAGTTTCTTTAGTAATACCAAGAAAATAAAACAACGGTACGTAACTACTTTATTAAGCTCCCAGACCCTTTCATTGACCTTTGTGGCTTTATAAGAAAGTAATGCTCATTTTTATTTAGTAAAGTAAGCAATTTAGCTAAAATAAATAGTTCTATAGTATAGTATTTTCGATTGATAGTTGCACCAAACATGACTAGAATAGCACTAGCTTCCTTGGCGTATAAAGATAGTGGATAGTATTTGCTTGTTTGTGCGTAAGAAATCCGTTATAGTCATTGACTTTCTTGGCAAACATGAGGAGGCTTCTCCTTGCCAACTGTTTTCACTAAATGGTCCTCAAAAATGTCAACTGATTCTCGTATTTCTCTGAAGCATTTGAAGCTCCCAACACACACATAGTATACGTAAAATTATGAAGCTCCACGAAAAACCGGGATCAATCAATATTACCGTGGCTTGTATCTAAAAATAAATCGTTTGATTTATTATAACACGGCTCCCGTACTTTGCATGACAATTGTGACGCGTACAATAACACGGATCTCGGTTAAAAATAAAACCAAATCTCAAACGGGTGTTAGTAGGTCAGACATATTTGTTATGTCTGGGATAGAAGCGGCGGAAAATTACACTTCACAACATATATTTGCTAAACTAATGTAATAGTTTGTAGTTGTGTAGTAAGTATTAGAAACATAGAAATATTAGTCACATTCTTTTAGGCCTTTAAAAAAACGAAATTTGATGAATCTGTCAAAACCTTCTCGAAAGTGTCTCCGAGTCACATAAATTATAATAGTACAATTATTTTACTGTTTGTAATTAGGTTAAGTCCCAGCAAAAAGAATAACAATGAGCGACCTGAAATGAACTATATTTATGTGCCATAATTGCATATTATCATGACATAGAAAATATTGCTAGAACTTTCATAACAGAACCATTCAAACATCAGAACAGAAACAGAAAGAATTACCAGTTTGAAGAGATCATAGCAAATAACGTCATTTGGGCTCTACCCATTCCTATGCGAATAAAGTATGATTTCTTAAATATACACGAGAAGTAGGTAAACTTACTTCTTCAAGGAAGTAAATAAGTAAACCACAGCAACATATACCCGTAGCTCAACTAATCAGCTCCACTTAACACCAACACATAACCAATAACAATTTGCGGCTTCACCGAACCAATATCATCGAGAACATAATTTTTTACCCCAATATGGCTACCTAATGAAAATAAGTAATGAGTGAAGAAAGTGGTTGATAATAAGAAAGTCCAATCAATAGTTATAGGCTTGTGGTAGAACGTGAGAGGTATTTTGAACCTCGTGAACGGCAGTAGGCTGGGAAGTTATTGTTTGAAATGAAATGTAGGTGTATTGATTTGAGTTTGCAGAAACGTTGAAAATTGGTAAGGTGCTAGAATACCATAAATAATATTGTTAATGTTTTTCTGTATCTTTGCGTCTTGCTGTCTTGTTTTTTCTGAAAGGTGGAAAGGGTAGAGATACAGCTTGCAGACGTAAGAATATAGGAAATAAAAATAGTGCGTTGGAGTAGGCCTATCTCTATAATTATGTCTCAACGCGTAAATATTCTTGATTTTATGTACTTACATGTAGACAAAGACGTCAGCTAGGTCGATAAACCCGAAACAACAAAACACTTGCATTTAGTGGTAATTTAGTCTCCAGACTATCTCATCATCAAGAATTATGGAACGCATTATATTATTTGTGTTATAGATACGACTTTGATCTTTGGACTTATTCTGTATCCTTTTGTCAAAGTACTTACTCCCGCAATTCAAATTCCTACCTAGCGTAGGAGTTTTTTTAAAAAGAAATTCCGTACACCAAAAGCGTTCAGCTGCAAGCTATGACATCAAATTCAATAAGATGTTATCTATTATTCATAACGAAATGCTTCGCTCCCTACCTTGTGGGCGTGAACCCACGCACGGACGGCAAACAGACAGATTGTTAGCAAATGTTTGTGTGTGAATCTGTTTCTGGTACTAATGTATAGGTATCGATTGTACTGATAACTGTTTCTGATAATGTATTTTAGGGTCAATTATAAAGTACATACTAGGTAGTGACAGTTATAAAAAGAAGCTTACTACTACTTTTTGTTACGGCTCAATTAGGAAGGACTTTTTTGAAGTAACTACTCCATAATCTACTTTTTTCAATAAGTGCAAGTGATCGGATAAAACTTCCTTATCCAGGACAAATTATTAAAATTTGCCAATAATAAAGGCCTAATAGTAGATAGAACTACTTTTTCGGCTTACTTTTTTAACGGTTGAGAATATCACTTACTAGTGGTAGCTTATTGAAAACGGGCAAATACAAAACAAATTATGATAAAAAATACACAGATATTATCGTGGAATAGTATTTTTACTAGCTTTTTAAGAAATACAAAATATATATTAAAAAAACCTCTTATTTATTAAACTCCTTTCTAGCAATTGTTCTAGATTTAATGTTCATGCTCAGAGTCCACATAAGCCCAACTACATCATTAAGAGGGATGAGCATAATGTCAGTTGTTAGCCAGAGAATAGAAGCCTCTAATTTTTTAAATTACCATGCAGTTTTAACTGGACCTCAGGCTCTAACCAACCAGTTGTTTAAAATCAAATGTTTAGTTTCTGCGAACATAATGACATAATTTAGCATTTAACTCACAACTAACTCCCTACCTGCATTTTTTTTCTACAGAAAGAATTTTGTTACCCGACCGCGCAACGCAAAGGAAGGTCGTTTGTTTAATTTTATATTCTAATGTTGTATGAAGTTCTAGTTTATTGGAGATTGGCAGGCTTCAATGGTGGAATGGTTATCGTACTTGACAAGCAGCTACCATTTTCGCAAGGGTGCCGTGGTTTCGATTTACGCACTAGACAGTTTTTCTGTGTTAGAACTGGTCATTGGGTGACTGGTTGTATTTTGTGCCTGTAGTTTGTATGTTTGTAAAAGATATTGCGACAAAATAATTCTTTAGAAACCAATTTTCACTTATATACTTTACCTATATCGATCTCACATCAACAAAAAACCAGATCCCAAATAAAATAAATGACATAAGATATAAGAGAAAAAGATCGTCATTTTGCAACACCACGGATGCTGACCCCAAAACGATGGGGTTGCGTGGGCGAACGAGATACTCACGTGATGTAACGGTCTCTCAACGACAAACGAATACCAATGTTCGTACGAGTTTTTTGTACAGGGTGAATGGAGCTTCGTTGATAAAGTTTGGGAGCTGTATACTGGGAATAGTAGAATTTATACTTTTTGGGAATTGAAGTGTGTAGTGTGATTGTTCATGATACTATAGGCAAGGGTTATGATTAATTCTAATTTAAGAGTAATATAAGTTCTTTATTAAAAGTGGGATGCCAATTGGTAACATATTGGTAAGAATAATATTCAAAGTGTTTATAGTTAATAATAAAAGGAGCCACCCACCGGTTTAATTTTAATTACAATTACTTTGATACATTTTTTTTCATTAACTTAAATATTAGCAAGCCTTAGGAATAAAAGCTGTTTGATTTCTAGTTTTATGATTCGTGTTACAGCCAATATCGTATAAAGTACATACACAAATCATTCAACGACATCATACAACTAAAAGAAGAAAGAAAGATGATTTTTCAATATGACATTTTAATTTCTTTGTGTGAGAATCGAACCTACAACAGAGCTACTAGCGTGACTAACTTTCACGACAGTATTCAATTATAATCTGTAGAGAAATGCGGTATTACTCAATTCTTTTGACGCATTCCTTTCTATTACTCATGTGATACGTTATACCTTTTGTTTTCCAATCTGCGTGGGATGAATAACTCGTAAAACGCGCAAATAGCCGACTAAACGAATATCACACCTTGTTTCTTAATAAAGACTGCTACCACACAATATACGATAATATGGGAAATTGTAGTTATAACTCAGTCTATATACTCAAAACCGTAACGAGATTCTCTACAGTCGGTGTTGTCGCGTATCGGAAGTTTGTCATTTAAAATGTACTGCCAAAATAGTTCCTACGACGTCCGTTAGAGGCGTTGATCAGATTTCCATACAACGTTTCTCGATGACTAGCCGGTTGTCGGTAGTCGATAGTAGTAGAGAATCGAGCTACTATACATGTTTACATATCAATCAAGTGTCGTAGTGGTTAATGTTATTGCCGCCAAGACGCTACCATTGCATCAGGAGGTCGTTCGATTCCCATACGGAACATATTATATATTGTCATATAGGATCGCTGGTTACGAGTACTACGCACCGGACCTTTTTGCAATACATCACCGATATTGTGATCTGTACGGGTACTTTTTAGTGAGTCCGCAGGAAATACCACGGGCAAAATAAGATAGATAGTTTTTAAAATGCAATACAGCATTAATATTTATAAAACTGTTCGTTGGTACTAAAAGTACTTTCTGATACAGCTAAGAATCTAACAATAACAAAATATCAATTTTCCTTGGGAGCAGCAAAGGCACAAAGTCTGCAATATGATTTACAACTTTAACTTGCCGCAAGAAAGTTTCAAATCGGGTGCTAATTAATTTTCAAATCTTTGCAAAGTGATTTAAGACTTTATTAGTTGGGGTTAGAATCGAAATTTATTTATTTTGATTTCCTTTGTTTATTACTTCGTGCCTTTCATACCTAAAGGTGTAGGCAGAATTGTATGAAATACAACCGCATTTCGCCGTTAACTATGTTAGATCCATTTTATAATAGAGGGCGAGTCAATTGCCTTGGGCACGTTACCAAACAACGAGATTCTCAGAAAATGTTTCAATTTAAATTAAAATTATTATAAAAGCAATAAAATAATGTTTCAATCAAAACTAGAAAAAGTTTTGCACTTTCCTCAACCTGGCTGTCAAACCCAAGACCTCGTGACCCCCTCGTATACACTACCGGCAGTTATTTACTAGATTTTCTATTAACGTGACCGATAAGATTACGCAATCATTCTCATTGATAAGGAGCAAGTTAAATAGTCATGCTCTGAGTAACACAATGGTTGTTTATAGGTCTCCTTTCATCGATTACTTGTTTAAATGATTTATGATAATAAAGCTGTTTATGGGTGTCGTTAAAACTACCTTATAAGCTTACTAGCAGTATTATAAGCCTACTAGTTCTAGCTATTTATAAGTACTTTTGATATAAATTTTTGTTTGCGCCTATTATTATTATCATTGTGTTAGCCGACTGACTTAAACATAATGCTTGTCGTCCAAGTGGGTGAAATAACCAAAGCAAAAATGCAAGCAGACATTGTACTTAACACTGACAATATCTTAAGGGTTATTTGTTTGAACGCTCTGGTTTTAGCAGTTACTGGTTCTATAACAATAGTTAATATAGTATCAGGATATGACTAATTAAATAGAGGTGGAACAGCAATAAAAATATTTCAGAAATTTGCACTATATCCTTATAACCTATCTTTAAAAAACGTGTATACGTGAAGGTTTTCTGATGTTGCTATACCTAAAAGAAGGCTCCAACATAATTTTTGTTATAAGTTTCACAAAAAAAAAATCTTAAAGTTCTTTGTTTTTGTATTGGCTAATATTCAATTAAGAACTCAAATTCGATAATATTGACTCATTTATCCTCATACGCTCTATGTATTTCACTATCTACAAAACACAAATGCAACTAAACTACAATTTGGCTTAATAACTTCGCAATTACGCCGTTAAATTAATTCAATTCGTATTTGTAAAAGAGGAAGCGATGTGTTAATTGTATTTTGTCACCTCCATTTTAACTGCAAATAAATTTACGATATAATTCACATTTTCGTTATAATTAAAAGCTTTTATCGATACTTTATTGCTTTACGGAGTTTTGTTTGCGTTTACGGAGATCGTTATAAAACAAACAGGTTGGGTAAATCAATTATTGTATTGTGTGCGTTTGTAAAGACTCTTACAAGATATTTTTGGTAATGTCATAATTTGACTTTGATCTTATCACACTTAAAGTAAATCTTTTTATATTTCTTAATTTTTTTTGAACTTCTCACAGTATTTTTTTTCGTCTGAGATTGATTTTTTGTCTGGGGATGATTTGATACCCCCTTATTGACATTTGCATTACAGCTTTTAATCAGTTATCAGCAAAAGACACGATTAAACCTTTGAATATTATACAGGTAACATTTCAGCAACGGTTTACATATTCATCATTCTATAATTTGCTGACAGTTATTTAGCAGAGAGGTTACACTTGTATATGTATATACATATACACTTATTTTTAAACTGTGAGACTTGTGTGTATCAGTCGATTGACATAACATAGAAATTAAATTTATACAACACCTTTTACGTCAAGAACTACTTAAAAACCAAAGTGTCGGTAATTAGACTGTAAGCAATCTTTCGTCACCTCATAATTAACATCTTTTCTAATCTTACACGTTTGACAGTAATCTGATACAACTGACATAGTTTTTACTATCAGAGATTTAAAAAGATGCTACTTAAATATTTTTTGTAATAATATATAGCATTTCGACTGTATTAGTTGTAATATAACTAGTAACAGAATATAATATATGTTTGACAAAGATTGAATTAGTTTTCTGTCCAAAAATAATACCATTAAATTCGTTGACCGACAAAACAGAAAGATTAACAGATATATTTTTTGGACATATTTTGACTTTAATTTTAAAAACACAATGACTCTTCATGTATAAATTATTATGGTTCTATCGAAAGATCCAAAGAATTTAATTTTTTGAGTAAATTTTGACATTTATTTTAAACTAGCTGACCCGCGCAACTTCGTTTGCGTGTATCCCGCTACTTCGACAAATACAGTCAACGCACCAACACATATTGGATACTAATTTTCAATTCACAATAACTTCTCTTTCCCTTAACCGCGTTTAAAATATTAAAATGTTTTTTGGTTTCTGTGACTCTTCTTTGATCGCCCCCCCTATCAGTTTTTGGAAAAAATATTTAAGTAATGTACAGATTTTTTTTTGTCTTATATGTATAGATCAAAGTCGCCGGCCGATCACGGTATCACGGTACGGATCACGGTACGGGCCGGTCGATCGCGGCCGGCCCGTACCGTGCCGCAATACTAATATCGTGATATCTCCTAAACTATATGTCTAAATAACACACTGTAAACTGCAAAAATAATCTAAATTAAATGCTCGTGATGATGAACTTACTTATTTTGATAAGGATATATGTATTATTGGTTATATCACCAGTTAAACATCACCCAACGAATTAAATGTTTTTTTAATACAGAAAAGTAGTTTTTGTGACTTAAATAAAAAAGCTGGATATATGTCATCGCGGACTTTTTTGTAGAACTAATAAAGACCAATGTTTTTGCTTTACATTGTTCTTACTTGTATCCAACGGTATAAGCGGCGCACGCACAAATGCAATCTTCAATTAGATTTTTTTTCTGACTTCTTGGACATAAATCGCTATAACTCAGCTAATATAGTTTCAATGTATTTCAATTATATATAAAAACCTGTCGGAGAAAATACTCTTTCTATTAGTGAAAACCGCATCAAAATCCGTTGCGTAGTTTTAAAGTTTTATGCATACGAAGGGACTACAGACAAAATGGGCGACTTTGTTTTATACTATGTAGTGAAACACAACGCATTTTCAATTATAAATTATGATGGTTTTATCATCAGCTTTAAGTATATTTCAAAAACAAAACCTAAAAGAAACATTACGTAAAAAGTATAAAAAATATGCAACGACATTATCTCAAGATCGCGACATCAAAACTTCTTAGACTTTTTATAACACTTTTTCATAAAAATTACTTCAAAAACTCGACTTAAAAAAGTGAACAAAATTCTTATAAAGATTACTAACACGACTTTCTTTTCACCTTCGCGTTAAAACCTCGAAACATACTTCTTAATCAATTCGATAAAGCTTCTTGAACAAAAAAATCCACAAAAACTTTCCTTTTAAACGAAATATCTTGACAAAAAACTACAAACTTTACACTTACGAGTATGTGAATGAACGAATGAACTAAAAGTTTGAACGAACAAAAAATCTGATACATCTGATCTTGATCGCTTAAAAGCAACCTGCGGAGGGACTCACATAAAGGGTTTACTATTGTTACTCGAATTTAAGTCACTCCTCATCTCGATTTCATTTTTAGTATTGAAATAGTGATATGAGCCAAACCAGTCATAATTAGTTTATTAAAGTGTTTGGTTTATCTATATTAATTATTATGAAATCGCATATATGAGACCATTAGAGCTACCACTAAAAAAGATTTTTTATCATTTACTCAGTGCAAAATGAGTTTTTAATTTTTAACAGTAAGCCCAATTAATGTTTATAAAATAAACAATACTGTTTAACTTATAAAATATAATCATGGCAATGAGACTGTTTATGAATAAACCATTAACTATAATAAAATTCTATTTTTGTCATAAACGATACAAATATAAATACAATAAAAATATTATCATTATACTATAATAAAGAAAACCAATTAAAATCTAACCCTCTTATTCACAAACTATAAACCTATTTTAGTAAGAAAAACTACCACAATTTACTTCTCTTTTTCATTTAGCTAAGGAGTGAAAGAAACAAAACCCTTATAAGCCTTTCATAACCTTATATATTTTTATGAATATAGCGATGATTCTTTATAAAACTACCACAATAAAAGTGATAACCGTTCGAGTGATAACCAACTAGTTTTCTTAGTAGCACTTCTATTAAACTGGGAGTGAGTTTTTGTATCCCGGTATAATTGACCAACAGGTGTGTCAGGTTGTTTATTTACATTCTAACTCGACTGGTTTGAGACCATCCCTGGACCAAAAATAATATGAAGCTGGCTCCCGATAAGGCAATGTAAGTTTTTTGGTATAATTCATTTAAATTTGTATTTTGAATGAGAACCAGTGGTATTATAATTTTTTTGGCCTCTGGATTTTTTGCCCTAATATAATTATTGAATTAATTATAATGCTGTACGCTGTAACGCATTCTCAGCTAAACTACAAAACGAATTTTAATGGAATTTTGCATGAAATTCAATTTTTGATTTGCGATATGAATGGCAACAGGCTCTATATGTATGTAAAAAATACATATCGACGCCCCCAAGGAATAAACCGGTATTATACTATTACCGACTTTTTATTGTTATTACATTTTCGGTATCTATGGGTGTGAATACACCTATACAATTTTTTTCAAATTTTTTCTCCCAAAATTTTCAATGATTTCCGTTATGACATGTTTGTTCCATGGATTCTTTTTTATTTTTATTTACGTGAAAAATACCGCTATACCTTATTACAAATTAAATTATATGCCCAAATCTCGGTAAAGAAATATTACTGTAAAATATTCCCTAAAATCTTCTGGCTAACGCGATTACGGGTTTATTCTCGTAAATTTTTAGGCCGACATTTTCGGTAATACTCTATTACAGTAATCATTTGAGACCTTAAGATATGTATTGGCGTTAACTGGCCCGCGCTCGACGAATCAAGAACATGTCGCTACATGTAATGCACATTACTCACACCGAGACAAATACAGGGCGTACGCGATGCTCAGTGCATCTCTTTCTAAACACGAAAAATAACAGAGACAGGTGATTGCGCACGTGCCGATTGTTTGTTTACATAAATCACGAAAGTTAGTTGTATTTGTTGCTTTAAAGTGACATCACGTCAATCAATGTAAAAGCTATTATGTGTTATTTTTAATTGTAATGTTTAGTATTTTACACGGTGTTGATTATTTTAATAAGTTAGTCAAGTATTCAATATTTATTTAAGTGATAAGTATGTCATCGAAACAAGTTCACCCTTTGAAAAACCCTCGAGTAAGAAGAATGTTGTTGATGGTTGATAATACTGACGATCATGTTGCAACAAGTAAGTATCAAGATAAATATAAGTGATTTATTTATATACAATCTATTATCTCACATTGCAAAACAATAATGTAAATTCGTTAGATCTAACAGCCAATACACACTATATTTTTATGAATATAATCATTTTAGCATAGTGGAGTGATGCGTGTAGCTAGCAATGTTAAATTCTATGCGTTAGAGGTCTCGGGTTCTATTATCGGGTCGGGTAAAACGATCTTATCTGTTTATATACATTACGTCTTGAATATCGTGATGCGGACGTAGTTTTACTTTGGCGTTAGGTGTAATCGCATTTTGAGAAGGACCATGTTTATAAAATATTTTAACAATTACTCCGTGAACTTTCAATCTAAGAACTCATAATGTGTTTACAGGTTCTGGAGCTTCTTCAAAAAGGAGCTGTGCTAATATCGTACAAGAAAGTAAAGTTGTAGAATCACTGTGCATCAAAGGAATAACTAATTATAATTTACGAGGTATGTACTAATATCTAAACGTATCTAAAATACTTTGTCTATTGTTGTAGTAATACTTAATATATATTTTATTTTATTTATGCATACATTTATTTATTCATGTACTTAAATATTTTATATAGATTATTTCAGAGATTTATAATGTATATAACTAAATTTTAAATTTTATAAAATATAAGTATTTAAATTAATATATTTAATGTTAAAATTTTACATATTTATTAAATAAAAAAAATATTATTTTGCTTTCAGATCGACCAAAGCCAAATTACGCTGATAATGTTAAAGAAGTGAGTGATGCTGATTTTTCTCCGGATTGTTCAGAATATCTTCCAAGTCCAGAAAGGATTGCAGCCAATCGTTCAAGGCCATCAAGTACGTTTTCTGGTCATAGTGGAGATTCCCAATGCATAGATAACATTTTGAACACATCAAAGGTTATTGATACTCCCTCTACTATTTCTAATTTATCATTATTCTTAGGAAACAGCGATTTTATCGCATCCTCTGACACCATATATAAAAATCAACACAATTCTACAATAATTGATGGTGTCCAGTATAACGACGAAAAGGAATTTCATGATACGAATTTCATAAATTTAAGCTTAGTGCCTAGTTATGCCTTAACTGATAATTTGCCAAGTAGTGATTTCGAGGAAACATTGCAACCGGAAAGTGTATCTGAAATTAATGAAAGTGATATCACACTGACCGATATTTGTCAAAATGAACAACCCGGTATTAGAACTGAATTAACACAGCATTCAATAGATTTCGAACCAAGTAATTTGGAAGAGCCTTCCACTTCACAAAATGAAAAAACTTATTCTAGAAAACGTAAAGTTAATGAAGATCAATGGTGTAGCAAAAAAAATAAATTACTTAAAAATTCTGGTCAGGCTTACGAAGGTTGTCATACTAAAAAAAGGTATCCAAAAAAGACTATGGGTCCCGTATGTACGTGTAAAATGAACTGTGGCAGCAAATTTACCTCCTCCGAAAGGCAAGATTTATTTGATAAATTCTATAAACTATCTGATCGAGAACATCAATGGATGTATATTATTAAGCATACTACAACAGAAAATATCAAAAGAATGACTCTGGAAAGGAAAAATAATCGCACTCAGACTATTAAATATTTTTTTTCTTTAAATCAGGTACAGGTCTTTGTTTGTAAGATATTTTTTCTAAACACTTTAAGCATTCATGAACAAATGGTATATACAGCATTAGAAAAATTTAAAACAGAGGAAAGTATTACAGATTTCAGAGGTAAGCACAATAATAGACCACGAAAAATGAGCTCCGTCACTGAATCTAGTATTGAAAAGCACATTTCATTATTTCCTAAAGTAGAGTCTCATTATACAAGAAAAAGCTCAACTCGAGAATATTTATCACAGGACCTCAATATATCGAAAATGTATCGATTGTACACAGGTTGGTTTCCACAGCAAAATTTTGTTGATGCTAAGATGGCGACTAAACGTCAATATGAAACCACATTTAATACGAAATACAACTACTCCTTTTTTAAGCCAAAAAAAGATTATTGTTCCACATGTTTTGTATATGAGCAGTCCAGTCCATCAGAGAAACAAGCTCTTGAAGAAAGCTATAGACGGCATTTGCATAGAAAAGAGACAATTCGGCAGATTAAAAATGAGGAAAAAATTACAATTGACAAAAATGATAGCACAATTGCTATCTTTGACCTACAAAAGTGCTAAGTATTCCCCAATCTACTGTGGGAATTTTTCATTATAAACGCAAGTACCCTGTTTACAATTTTACAATTTTTGATGCTCTGCGTAGAAAAGGCTATTGTTATGTGTGGCATTACCAAATTGCCAAACGAGGCTGCATAGAAATTGGCAGTTGTTTGTTGCAATTCTTTAAGAATGAACAGGAACGTGGTATTAGCAAAATATACCTTTATTCAGATGGTTGCTATGGCCAAAATAAAAACAGATACATTTTCGCCTTGTATGCGTATGCAGCAAAATGTTTAAACGTATCTATAACTCACAGATTTTTTGAGACTGGTCATAGCCAGAATGAGGGAGACTCTATGCATGCCTGCATTGAAAGAAACATGAAAAATAAGTTTATTTACACACCTGACCAAATATATAACATAATTCAAAATTCTAAAGTCTCTGGAGAAAAGTATTCTATAAAAGAAATGGAGCAAGCAGATATTTTAGACATAAAAAAATTAGTAAATCCTTCAAATTGGCGTCGCGATAAAGATGGGAATACGATACGTTGGTCGGACGTAATGGAAGTACATGTATCATCATCTCAAAAAGACAAAGTTTTTTTTAAATATGATTTTGATGAGGCATATTCAGAATTGGATATAGTGAATTCATTCCAAATGAAAAGGCGTGGGCGAAAACCCAAGACAGATGCGTTGGTTGAGGCTGAAATTTTATTGGAACGTGCTTATCATCAACCTCTTCCTATAAGCAAGGCGTTACATTCTGATTTACTGTCTTTATGCGGCAGTGGAGCAATTCCACGATATTACCACACATTTTATGAATCCCTAATTTCTGTAGAAAATATTGAACAAGAAGATGACGATGATACCAATGATAATACAGATTAACGATGATACCAATGATAATACAGATTAATTCCTGTTTTTATTATTTTTATTAGGCTATATTTTTCGTATAGTGCCTTATTATAATTATCTGTGATCTCTTTAATGACTTTGTTCCTAATAAAAACAATAATTTCAAATATTTTTTTTTGTTTTATTAATTATTCCCTTTACTATACTGATAAAATATTTATAATACATAATCGGTTTCCAACTATTACAATCAATATGACTCCCAGAAATTTCCTACAATATAACTGTTACAATTATTTACACTTCTATGGTTATTAATTTTTCACCGTAATAAGTCGGTAACTGAATATTACAATCACCCTCTGTAATGTAAAAACACGTTCGATAATTCAGTAAACTTATATTATGTCTATGATTTTTAAGAAATTCACAAGAATAACTCGGTAAGTAAACATTGCTGGAATAATATTAATAAGTGAAGATCCTAATATATCATTACCTTTAAAAGTGTTTGAAACCATTTTCGGTATTATGTATTTTGGCGATTTACTAATCCTGTGTATATACAATAATTTCACAGGTTATGTTTAACTATTAGAAAAAAAATTAGCTTTCTCTCCATATGACAATGTTGTCATAATTACCTTTTATAGAAAAGTTATACCTGAAAAACACTAAAACATTTCTCCCGTAAAATTAGATTTTTGCGATTACCGGTTTATTCCTTGGGGGCGTCGATATGTCTCTTAAGTTTTACCCTATTATCACAATCCCCTATTTTTATTGACCATTTTAGTATAATTTGTAGGGCAAAACAAGGTTTGCCGGGTCAGCCAGTATAATTATAATAAGCACAAACAACGTACAACTTTCAACTTGTCATATTTCTGTCAGTAGCAGTGTCTCAGATTTCGTTACGCACTAATTAAAGCGTAGCCCGGTGTTTTGTTGTGTTATGACTAGACCAAGTACTGGCTACTTGGACGTTTATAATAACGTACTAAAGTATGAGGATAAGTGTAGAAGTAAATATTGCTTATACAATCTTTGGTTTATAAACTACAAAAAAAAATCAATTGTCGGCAAACATGTTTCAGAAATAACCCCACATAATAACTCTAAACTAGGCTTTAAACTACTTTTATTAACCAGTATCATAATGCCAACTTCAATATTGATTGAGCAACAAATATTTGTTGCTTAATCGCTATCTCAATTTGCTACTTATACTTGGAATATTCCAAGTAACAAAATGTAGGAAAATAAATACTATAATCTAATTATTACTATTGCTTAACATCAATACCTAGGAGGTTAAATATGGTGAAAACCAAACTACTATACTTCAAAATCCGATTAAAAATACCGACAACATTACCGGCCAAAACCTCCAGAAGAAATTATAAACCAGTAGCTTCTAGTACTACTAATCTATTCATTACTAGAAAACTCAGAGAGAGAAATAAAAGCCTGAAACTGTGAGACCGACAAAGTGTTACATAATATAAAACTACTAGGAATATACCTACGGATGAAGGAGCAATCGCAAACGGTTGGATAGTTCATACCTTTATTGACTTCTGTATTCGCTGTTGCTGTGTATTGAAATGTGCTGTTTGTAGAGGCTGTATGAGATGCTTATGGTGATAGTGTCCTAATATAGTTGGGAAAAGGTGTTTCCTTTTTCAGTTCTAAGTGACACTTATCTACTGTTCTATGATAGTTAGTCTACCATTGATTTCCAAATTGATTTGCAACTTTGTGAAAAACGGGCTTGAATTATATTATTCATCGTGTTTAGTTACGGGTATAACTAGAGTTTTATTTTATTCAAATTGTTTGTTTGTTTCATTCAAAAACATCCTATAAAATACAATTACCTAAAGCGAAGTTCTGGATTTAGCATATTTCATTTATTCAACATTTATTTATTATGCGGTATATACTTCTACAGCCATTCAAATAAATGGAGTTATGTGTACTATTTTCTTGCCACAATAAGGTTTCATAAATTTTATATGGCAAATCATCACTCTGGCCTAGTTTGTAAGTTGTCTTTGTTGTTAAGTAAATCTATACGATAGTACCGAGATAGTACTAAAAAATCTAGTTCGGAACTCATAGTAACATACTGTCTACTCTGTCTTTAAAATACTGTACTTCCATAATTACATCCCATTTGCAGCTCTCCCCAAAAAATGGTACAAAATACTGCTTTTAACATTTTAGCTTTTTATATGCAGACTAAAAGCATTGTATATTATTCTACATTACCGTTTTTCACGTGTGCGTCGGGCATGAAGTCAGCAGTCGTGACAATTCGCTGAATTAGGTGCTAAGGGTGGGGGTAAAACACCCCTACATAATATTTTAGTTAGCCTTTGTGACTAGGTACTAATTTACTTGTGATTTTATTCTAGGTGGTTATGTGAAATGCTACTTTTGTATTTGGCAGGTTTTCTTTTGAAATGCTGAAATATTTGTTTTATATAAAATGCTATATTTGCTTGTACGTATCTCTTTGTTCTTTGTTAGCGACTATTTACTAATATAATGTCAAATTTATAGCTTGAGAAAGATCTGAGCCTAAGAGTACTTTGCTTAATTACAAACAACTAATTTAACCTATGTGCTAACATCCAAGGTGTGTCAATTAAAAAATTAAATTCATCCGTATAATATACATACACTGCCTTTGTGATATGTTGTATGACTACTAATGATCTCAGGTTCGATTCCCGGATTGAGCAAACTGCTATTGGTTTTATATAAATCCAGTAAAAATAATGTTAATAATAATCTGGAGCTATACAATACCCAGTGTATTTCAATAGGCTCTTCCATTACAAATGACTAACAATTCGCAAAACGTGGTCGTTCTACCTCTCCCTCTACCTTAGAGTAAACTATTAGCGATCAGTAATACAGCCGCAGCTTGATTGACAAGTCTTAAGCAACTAATACACGTTCCTTGAAGCTAGGAAACATTTTAATATGTTCTTAAATACACTGCCTTTGTCTGTTGTGCGGCTACTAATGATCTCAGGTTCGATTCCCAGATACAGCAAAGTGTTATTAGTTTTATATAAATTCAGTAAAAATAATCTCAATAATAATCTGGAGCTATATAATACCCAATATATTTCAATAGGCTTGCCCCTATCACAAAGGACCAACAGTTGGCGAAACGTGGTCGTTCTACCTCTCCCTTAAAATATTAACGATCAGTAATACAGCATACCACAGCTTGATTGACAAGTCTCAAGCAACTAATACAAGTCCCCTGAAGCTAGGAAACAGACCTGTGATTCCAGTTACCAACCCATCTGGGGCTTGATTAATTTCTTATCAGAATTATCGATCGTATGACCGGTAAGTGCAACTGAATTATGAATATGTAACCAGCTTATACCCAGGACTTTATCCATATGAAAGGTAAAACTATGCTTAAATCCTGGTTTTATACTGGATGCCAAATAGTGTTACATCATTAAAATCCATGTAGTCTCTTGCGTCGAAGAAGTAAGGATATAAACTGTCGCATTTTTAATATACTTAGTAATAATATTAGATTATCCCATTATCGTCAGACTATTGTTATCTCACTTATTCATACAATAAAATGTCATAGGACAGAAATAAAAAAAAATGCTAAGTAGCAAAGACAATAAACCAGTTGTAGTATCACCATAATATTGTAGAGGTTAGTCTCTATAATTCGTGAAATGTGTATAAAACATAAGTTTGTAAGGCCTTAAACCATTTTCTGGAGCAATTTTAATACCTTAGTAAACACCTCCTATTAAATATGTTACTAAGGTTTTGTGTGTCTGTGTGTATGATCCTTGTTTTTCAATGGTCACGTGACCTCAATATAAAATAAATAAAACCACCAGGAACATTAAACAATGCATAAAATTTGCAATTTTAAAACCATGTCAATTGTTTAAAATATTTGAATATTCAAATTATGAAATTGCGTGAGGCTTGAAATTCTTTGTTTTGGTAGCCTATAAAAACATTCGTGTTAATGCAATGGCTTTTCATACAATAAAAATCATGTTTATAATTAATAACTCAGACATTTAAACCACATGACCACACATGTATACATAAATAAATATATTTAACGTACAGAACTTAGTCGTCATAAATGTCAGCATCTATATCGATATAAAGAAGAAGCTCCCATTTTTCTTTTAAAAGAGTTCAACTCAACTAAAACCCCTGTATAAATTACCCACTCAATTTATAAAACAGCAATTACTTCAAGCTAAATTATTCCGAAATCCAATTAAGCACCCAAGACCTCCTTTCCTTAGGAACATCAATTATAAACATTCGAAACTAATAAACCGTAGCTAAGGTCTCATTATCGATCCTCTAATAAGTTAGCAACGAATTAACGTGAAAACAAACACAATGTACAATACATAAAAGTACACAACAATACACAACTAGTACACAAAAGATAATTTCCTTATGCCAACACAATGTTTTGACACAATAACTTGAATGTTGTGATTATGGAAATGAGTTCAAAGCATAATAATTTTATGTAGAACAACATAACACCACAGAATATGTTGGCACAGTAATACTAATATTCAACATATTAACATAAATGAGGGCTTATGTACTTATTCCGTGATCCACTTTTATTAGACATGGCAAAATAAGCAGGTCCTCAAACAATATTTAGAAAGAACACGCGGTTTTATTTTCATGCTACAGAATTTCGTAGCAAAGACGAGATCCATTTTTAATAATATAACCTTTACGCTCTCTTTCACTATCACAATAAATGAGGTTGGCGTACACCCTTAGAAAACATTTTTATGAAGGACAAAAACATCCCTTTCAAAACAAAATAAAAGTTCTACCTGAAAAGCGCAAACACGGCGTTATTTACGCAATATTCTTCACTGAAAAATATTATTTTTACTAACCTTAAGCTCCGTAATCACGAAACAAAACGTTCATTATTTAATCCTGTAATCTTTCACATTAAAAATCCAAACGGCAAAGCACAAACACTGAAAAATTCTGAAAACATTCATGCACTATGCGAAGGTAAATATTCTGTTTTTGCACAAACACACACTGGTATAAACACTGTTATGTTTTTTGTTCGTATTTTTATTTTGGGAAAATGTTCGTTTTCCAAAATGCCGCGTAACGGCTGTCAGCGAAATGGGTGAACACACTGTTACGCGCGACGCACAGCTAGTGACTGAGGGTGTATGTAAAAGCTGCGCTCGCCCGGCCAGGCTGGAGGCCAAAGAGGAGGGAAATTTGTAGAGAGATCGATAGGCATTTTACCTCAGTGCGGGGAAAGGTGAGACGAGATAGTAGTAGCTAATTCACTCATGAGTATGAATATGATACCAATTTTTGCTGTCAAAGGGATGCTTGGAGTGTATTAAAATGAATCTTTGATAGTTTTATGCAGAAATTTATTGATTTTATGGTTTAAATTGAATCTGGAGTCGAGCGTTTTTTTATAACTCTGTTTGATAATTCGTTTTTGATATTGTAGTTTTGCCAACAATATAGTTAATTTGATTATGTAGTCATGATCTAAGCAATGTATGCTAAAACATAGCATTAATATAAATTGAAAACAATAGGATTTAAAGTAAACGTGAAATTCAGAAACGTCAAAGAAAAATCTTTAGACAACTTTGAAACAAACCTCACAGAGGCTTTGTACAAAGCTTTAGTTTTTTTTACTCCATTTAACCAATCTACAATTTTCCACACAACCATAATCTTTGACTCGACAACGACCTTAATCTGAAATCCCTTTTCAACTCCTCGTGCGTCTCATTATTGATCTCTTTCACTCCTCACTACCGGTGCAATAATATACATGTCTCGCTTGCTCGAGCGGCGTGCGTATCCACCCGTCTCTTTCCCCCATCACTGCAGAGCCTCAAAAACGAGGTAGAACCACCGTACTATCAACGTGCGCGTTCCGAATAAGAAATTTTTCCTTTACACTGACCACAGTATAAACAGATACAGTTGTTTTATATTAACGCACTGCCAATTTTTCATGTGAGTTCTATGAAACAAATTTTGTTGCACAATTTAGTGTAGAAATGGGGAGTTAAGTATGAACTACTGGATGACTTGTAAATTTCTTTGGACAAAAAAATAATGTGGTGTTATGTAGATATAGGTCAGATTATTTTTTTTTTTTAGCCAATAGATTTGATATTCTAGTGGGTAGGTTTGTTCGAGAGTTGAATAAAATATAGAGACAGTTGGTCAGGAGACTGAGCGTTTTCAATTGAATCGAATTGTGTACTGAAATCATTATTGTAACGATACTCGCTAGTTTCAAAGAGGCGCGCAAAATTGTGGAATAGTTTTTCTATTTTTGTTTTCGTTCATTAATTTACTTGCGTATTGTTCGGTTGTTTTGAGTCTGATCTGAAAGAACATTGTTTTAGTGAAGCTTAATTTTGTGCTCTTTCGTACGCTTTTGTTTCGATTTCAATTGAAATGAATGACTGTTCATTTGTGTGTGTATTGAGATTGTAACCACCAATTTTATTAAATAAAATAAGAGATGAGAAGATTGAATTCTATTACTAGAATTATAATGCCTCACTTTAAGTAATTCGTTGAACTTAGGGCCGGTTTTACAACTTTTATAATATTTTGGGAGTGATTTTTCTGAGATTTTCAGTCACTTTATTTAGTAGAGAGTTATCTGCTAATTCATTCTAAGCCTTTACGATTCATCCTCTTTTTTGGGCTATGATTTTTCATAAATATAAAAATTAAGATTATTTGTCAAGTTAATTGTAACCCAAAGGTTATGTCATTACTCGTTAAGTGAACTCTGTAGCGTAATGGTTAAGGTGGTCGCCATGCCACTACCAATGCGTTGAAAGGTCGTGGGTTCGATTCCCACACGGAACAATTATTTATATGGTTCACAGATAGTTGTTTTGGGTCTAGTTGTTCTTTGTATCCGTTTTTTTTAAAAGTCCCCGCGACAGATGAGCAATTCTTAGCGTGGTCTTTAAAAAAGTTGACCTTAAAGTGATCATGGGTCAAAACCCAATGGCACTATTCCATAGTGCAATAAGATTACAGCCGATAGACGTGAATTCTGAACACAAGTTTTGGAGCTTAACTAGAGGGTTTAACAAGATTGCCGGTATTGTGTGTCTGACAGTACAAGAGTGAAGAGTTGAAGACTGGAGAGTTTGTGCGTAGAGTAAAATTGCAGCGATTTTTTGTTTAAGGTTTTGTGGATAGTTGTAGGTTTTATTTTCTTTATGTTAACAATTTATTTGATGAAAAAATATCCTAATTCTTACCATTTTTCTACTAGCTCTACAATGTTTAGTGGATTGAAAATTCTTTTTTGTTGTCCTAAATATGGATAGCGATTTTTTAATTCATCTCTAAGAAAATAATTTCGTTTTGACTACACAACAGGCTTAGATACCTCTTCTGTATAAGTATCGCTTAACTAACAGGTGGAATTTTGACAGTCGTACTCATACACTTTCTTCCGCTTTATCTATCATATAGACTATCTTTATCTTACATTCATATGTAAGCCGTAAAATTATGTCTTTCAAAATTGTAGTAAACAAATACGCACTACAAAGTCATGTTTTATGTAAAAAAGACGCAATTTTCGCAGCACATTCGCGTTATATCGCGAGACGGTTTACGCGGCTCAGTGACCTTAGCTTTGACGCGCATTGAATTACGCGCGAAAACTTGTGACTGCATAACTGCGAGCTTACGACTCTCTTAGCAAGAGGTGTTTGCGTACACTTTTGAAGAGTGGTGCAATGGTTAAGATTATTGCCATACTGCGTTTATGCTCGAAGGGATGTAGGTTTGATTTTTGTTTTATAATCCCATACACCATTATATGTACGTTTGCCGCTGCCTACTTCTATGGGAAAAAGGCGTCGTTTTATGTACGTAGAAAGTGAGTATATTTAGTGGAAGAGAGTGTATATAGCTTGGTGCGCATTGAATTACGCGCGAAAACTTGTGACTGCATAACTGCGAGCTTACGACTCTCTTGGCAAGAGGTGTTTGCGTACACTTTTGAAGAGTGGCGCAACGGTTAAGATCATTGCCTTGCTGCATTTATGCTTGAAGGGATGTACGTTCGATTTTAGTATTTGCATTCCTTAAAAAACGTTAAGTTTGGTTTTATATCAAGTTTTTTTCATGTCATTCAAATGATAATGTGATGCAGAAATATTTGCTTTGGTTTTTTTTTAATTTTGAATTTGTGTTTTTATAGTTTCACACTGAAACTATATTATTGAAAATAGTAGCAAAAGAGAGCTTAACAGGTAAAAAAACCTTCTACAAAAGTATTTTTTCATATTATATAAAATGAAGAAAACTCTTACTAACATTTCTTGCTTTCCAACTGCTACATATTACTACGAGTGGTTGTTCTATCCTAACAGTATCAATAACCATTGCTACTGTAACTTAGAAATATAAACATTAAAGCTTTATACAAACCGTCAATGCCTATAAAAGTATTCAAATAACATAGACCGTTGCTAACTATAGTTCGTATTCAGACAGTGGGATAACGTCATAAGTAGAAAATGAAGATTTTTGTAGCGTATTGTGAAGATGCTTTGCCTTAAACTTATAATACGTAGAATAGGTATGGTTAATATAAAAGCTTTGAATAGACTTTAGAAAAAAAAAAATCTAGAAGTGAAATTAGTTGTAGTTTAATGTTGTAAATTAAAATGAAATGCTTTCACAGAATTATGAAATAAGAGTTTATTAATTGTCTGTTTATTATGAATGGTGGAATATGTTTTTAGAATATAATTTGATTTGACGCAAGTGGTCGCAGGTTCGAATCCGAGGCAACACACCAATGACTTTTCGAAGTTATGTGTGTATTAGAAATAATTATCACTTGCTCTAACGGTGAAGGAAAACATCGTGAGGGAACCTTGCATGCCTAAAATTTGTTTAATACATTTATTGAGGGCTTGCAAAGTCCCCAACCCGCACTTGGCCAGCGTGGTGGACTCAAGGCCTAACCCCTCCCCCTCGTTTGGGAAAAGACCCTTGCCCTGCAGTGGGACAGATGTGGGTTATTAAAAAAAAAAAAATTGATTTAAACACCATATGTTCTTTCTCTCATTTACTTAATTTTTTGCAATTTAATGCCACCAAAAACGGTATATTTACATGTAAGTAGTTTTGTTACGTTACAGCAAATCCAAAATTTTCATCTTACGCCGTTTTTCCACTAAAAATGCGCATTATTCATCAGATGTTGCAGCCAGTTCTCATAAAAACTGATAACCTATGGTATCCAGTTTCTAGCCACGCGACACTTCTGTCTTTCTCACACCTACAGTTTCGAATATATTTGTCTCATTTCTTTCTTCGATTACATGGTATGAGTACTCGATTGAAATCCAGTTTTTGTTGAAGACATAAATACACCGTAGCTGTTGGTCACGGCAACTCATGATGGCTTTTTGCATTTGACTTGATAGATTAATTTTTACTTTTGTTTTGTTAATGCATTGTTTTATTTCAATTCGTTTGGTAAATTGCCGTAAAAGGTCGGCTAAACAAATAATTATTTGAAAACGTGTAGTGGATTCTAAACGTTTTAGTTTCTTTAACCGACTTCAAAAAAGGAGGGAATTTGATGATTCTTTTTATTTATGCAGAATGCTGTAGTAGACAATTAATTAATAGTAAATAGTAATATAATAATAGTAGTAATTGTTAACAAGTATTGTTTTCAAAAAGTTCTGAGATAGGACCTAATGTAATAGGATACGATGATAATTATATTATTATCATACACATGGCTCACTCAGCTAGTCTCAGACTTCTCTGCCTGCGGAACTTTTACATAATGATGTTCACATCAATTTACCAGAAAAGGGGCATATTCTTTAACTTCTACAATATTCATGACGTAGGTAATGATTGAATGATTAGAAGATGTTAGTGACATTTTAGAATAATTTTTCTATTTTTGCTAGATTTTCCTACAGGATCCTTAATTCAACTTTTCGATATTTTTAGTCTGTAGCGCGATTTTCTTCAGACGACTAGCGTCAGGAAAGTTACTCAACAATTATTTCTAGTGAAATACACTAGGGGCGCGCTTATTAGTCTTTCGAAGAAAATTTGTCGACAGCTACTGGGTATCGTAATCGGTAGTCGATAGTGTTAGTAAAGTGCTAATCTACAGTCGGTACTAACGAGTATTAAGAATTGACATTCAAAAATAATTCGCTAGAGGCGCTGATAACGGGTAATCGGTAGCCGATTGTGATAGAACAGCGCTAATCTGGGAGGCTATCACGTATCTCATTTGACAACTATTTGAAAGCAATACATTGTTTTCTTCCTTAGATTATTGTGCTTAACACGTTACGTCAAGGCAGCAATGTATTGCATAGTGGCTAACAATTTGACGTATACTAGTTATCAACTAAGATTCATATTATGCCCGCTGATCTTAGTCTAAACATGAAACATGTCTTTCATTTAATATTATAACGCTGTCAGCTTTTATTGTAAATAACTTATTTGTGTTTACTACCACAACTTTGAGTTATATTCCAAGTATAGATATTAGTAAATATCTAATTATACTATGTATGGCTTGTTTGACTTTAAGTTTTGTTTATGTTAAATAGAGCTATTGTTATCAAGCCACTGATTTGTGGTAGCTGTTGTTGAATTTATATAAGATTATGACTGTAGATATTCGACACCAAACATTGCAGAAGATCATGATTGTATTGCGTATTGAATTAAAAATGCAACTGCAACTGAATTTGAACCAATTAGCACATAAAAGTACCAGAATTTTAAATTCAAATTGTAATAAAAAGATCTAGAATATGGTTTTGAAGGGCTTAGGACAATTTATTACATAAGACATAGGTACTAATAATGACTTGCTTCAATGATACAAAAATATATGATTTAAAACTATCAAACGGGTGTGCATACGCGTCCTCGTAGTCTATCAAAAACTTAGCTTTTATACGTTATAATAATACCTAGTTGCCATAAAATTCTAGTCGTCTAGGTTATTATTATAAAATTGGGCATGTCGTCAAAAACAATTAAGTCTTCAAATATTTACGAGGATTGTGACTAAACACGACTTTTATTTTAGTACGCACGCGAATCTAATCGCCAGATGTGAATATGATTTCAACGGATTTTTATTCTGAACGTGGATTAGTCACTTTTGTGTTTTTTTGGATATTTGCTTGTCTTTGTTGAGCTTTGAAGCCTTTTCGTGAACCACCAGTACCTAAGATTTCGGTGCAAAATTGTGTTGCCTCTTATGTTCTGTATTTTCATTATTTAAACATTGTACAATTGCTGTCTCTGTGGTACGGTTGGTGGATCTCCGCTCACGTAAGAAAGGACGCAGTCAGTTTTCGAAAAAAAAAGTTTTTCCTGTTCTGATGATTAAGCTACGTTACTGTAAAATTTCATCTTAATCCGTTGAGTAGTTTTTAGTATGTTAATAACAAACATCCTCTAATAATTTGTTTTTAAAAAGCAAGCTTTGTTTTGAAATAACGTTATAAAGAAAATAACATTATATTAAAGAAGAAAATAAGTACTAAATTAAATTTCTAGGTATTGAGGCCAACAGTGCAGTTTGACCTTCCTTTTAAAGGAATGCAGTAAAAGGCTAACAAGTTCTTAATAAACGATAAATTCAATAGAAATAATTTACAACAACTATTGAACTAACTATTTTTAATGTATTTAGCTAATTGTTTGTGGCTGACTGTAGTTATTGTCCCTGACGGGAATGTGATCTATGTATGATTGAATTCGGAATGAGGAAGAGTAAGTTTTATTAAGGAATAGTGTTGTTTAGTATCAGCTTTTCGTGTTTGTATGTGTCACTGTTCCAAATAAGGACGCCATGATTTAGTTCAAGAAATATAGTGGTTTGATAGTAAACAAAAAGTGTAGCCTTCAAATACACTATATTTTAAAATGTCTTCTGCGGCCAAACGGTCTGTCACAAACAGATTCATTTTTGTACAAGACTATAACCTTATTCTGGTCAATCTGGTCTGCCACAAACAATTTGCCTTATCAGTCGTAAGCCTTATAAATAACAAAACATTACAATATTGTAGTGATATTATCAGAACGTTCACCTGCCTGGGAACTAAGGCTACGCCCACACTGGCACAGATAGCTGCCGTTACGCCATTATGTACAGTGCTTTATTTATGAAGATTCTTTGTATCATTGTAATTGTGTTAGGGGTGAATTGGAGTGTGTGAATGATTTTGTAGAAAAAGTGTTTCGATTTATTGATTGATATATAAATAAATATAATGAAGCAAAGATGGCTTAGTGGTATAACCATCGCCTCTCGCAGAAGGGCTTAAAACCTAGGCAACAAATCAATTCCCCTTGGAAAGTTGGGCATTGTCGTAGTTACAAGTTTAAGAAAGAAAAATGATAAGCTTTAGACACGAAAATTGAAAATATAAATAAATACGAGAAAAATATTGTTTCTTTGAAGGAATTAAAAAAAATTGCATATTGTTACTAAGTATCTGATCAAACACTCCCTAAAGCTAAATATTGAATTACCTATGGACCTAATTAGGTTTTAAAAACCGCCGAGCACAATTGTTTTTTTATTAATAATTGAAAATTTGTTTTTCTTTTGTTAGTCATATATTATGTTCACAATACAACTGTATAATAATTAGAAATCTCCTGTATTAATGAATTTGAGCTAGAAAATGAATGTAACATCTATCCCATGCACAAAGGATCTCACCAAATGAATAATTGCATCAATTTATCAATCACAAAATTCACCTTTAACAGTGTTCCGATGTTTCAATAAATCGTACTAAAACCATCCACGGCTGAACTTTAGCGAGTGGGCTTGGCGCAAATCGAAACATCTACGTCAGACCGAGTTATCTTTATGCAAAATCTGTTAGAATGTCCTGCAGTACATATCTGTGTAGATACTATCGCTTGTGTAGTAGTGTACAGTTGAGGCCGTGAAAGTGTACAGCTTCATTTTAAATTTTATTAGTTTTATATAAAAACTTCCCTACAGGTTTTAATTTAGAATATTTAATTTTGATTTATAATAAAGTATTTTGTAGTGCAAACGTATAATATTAAACAGAACGTCTTGTATATTGCCAATATTCAGTAGAGGGATAAGGTCACTTTAATATAGGGTTTCGCGGTATCATATTATATTTTAATGAGCATAAAAATATGAATTATTTTGGAGAAACAAGAACTAACAATGACGAAATAATATTCATGTATAGTAATTTCCTATAATTGATAATCTGCTGGGATTCCTGCCTTTCATATTGAGAAAGACAGGAACCCCTAAAAAATAGTCTTATACATATAAAATATTTAATCTCTGTATATTATTTAGCAGTTGATACATAATCTGAGACATGCATAATTATAACAATAGCTCGATTCTGTACAGTCGGTACTGTTGAGAATCGAAAGTTTGACACCTAGAATGTACTGCCAAAATAGTTCCTACAACTCCCGTCAGAGGCGCTGATCAGATTTTCAAACAAAATTTCACGATGTCACGCCGGTTGTCGGTAGGCGATAGTAATAGAGAATCGAGCTACAAGTCAAAAGAAGTATACAGCAACAGTTAATTCCGCTACTCATCACATACCAGAGCAATATCAAGTAACCTTGTTGCCATTGTGTTAAAAGTCCCACGATCGATATATACTGACCTACTAGTTAATGTCTATTATTTATATGAAGCAGTTATTGAAGATTTACATGTGAAAACGTAGTGAAATGACGAGATAAAGAAGTTATCAATGGCGTGGGAGGAAAGTACTTTTTTGTTTATAAAATTGGTAGTTACACAATAGAGACTTTCGTTTTTTATTCATTAAAATAGGAATTATAATGGAAGTGTTTGTGATATTCATTTAGAAAGTAGATACGATACAAGAACATCATTGTTATGATATTATAATACGACACATAATCAACGAGTACCGTAACTGTACGAAGAAGCTCAAAAATAAGCAAACACCGAAAAGATTTGTCAAATGCGAAGGAGACAAAAAAATCACATCGTTGCCTTGTACAGAAAATCATCAATGTAGTGAGTATAAAAGAGGCACGGTATCCAAAAAATGAAGCTATAAATTGCATTTATAATTTTCAGCCATAAACTACCCAAAAATATTTACAGCAATTTTTTTCGTCAGAAAATTTCGCTCTCCGAATATTTCTGTCCCGCTATCCACCTCCCATCAAAACTGTCCTAACAACATTGTCCGGGAGTGTAACCAGGCTAGTTTAGCAACGCACTCGCTATGTCAAAGCAGACGTGCCAAATAAACCGACGGTAGGCGAGGTCTTTAACAATTTAGCCCTTCACTTGCAATGGATACGATATTGAGACACTGTTTTGTATCGTTTTGAGTGCTCATTTTAGTGTTGTATGGTAGAAGCAAATAGATTCTCATACAAATAGTTTAAGTTTTAGTATAATTTAAGCTGTTTTCAAAGAATAGGAATTAAATAATCTTCAGATCAAGCCGTATGGAGAGATTTATGGATAGCAAGACTTAAAAAACCAGCGTTAGTTTTTTGTTCTTGATGTTTTTAGTTCTCTGTTGCGGTTAACGTGGGATTTGGGGGTTGAGTTTTGATCAAATTCCGGTCTTGTATTTAGCAGTAAAAACTTAACAGGACAGGCTTTTTTTGAGCTTATAATAGTTGAATGTAATGAGGCAAATATATTAAAACAGATGTTACAGATACAATTATCATTTTTAACATTCCATCAAATCACATCTCAGATTCTATACCAAAATCAAAGCCATCAAAACCCAACTAATTTTGATAACCAAAACACTGAAGCCCCGTTCTATCAAAACGTTCCTAAAACTGGCGAAGTGATAGCAATCTGCGATATAATATTGATGACAGTAACGCGATCACTTAACTCCGTACTCACGGGTTAATGGACCCACTAGCGGCTTTTAGACACGTTATACTATGTATGTTGAATATTTATACACGAATTATGATATAAATGTCGTTATTAGTTGTTAAAATTTAGCGTTTAGTTAATAAGTAAACAAACAAAGCAAATGTATAGTACGTGATAATTAGTTTAGTGTTTAAGGGGCAATTGAATACCACCATCAATTTTATTATATCGACAAATTTTGTTTGAAAAACTGATTGTCGCTTCCTGGCGAGTGCCTAGTGAACTAATTAAAAAAAATCTTAATGTCAAACTTACAATAGTCGATCAACTACACAAAATCGCACTACTTACTAAAGGAGGAATGTCGTTATTGTTCCATTTCTACCTTTGTATACAAAAATTTTAATCGATATATCAGAATCCATATCCAGAATCCATAAAAAGACGGACTGAGTCTTGTAATTAAACTTCAAATCGCACTATCATCACCAACACTCTAAACCAACCAAAATTCTCAACAGTAATTACACGTAACATTCCTCAACAGAAAGCCAAAGCCACAATAATCTTAAGTTAAAGAAACAACACACAAGCTACCGAAGAAAATCGATTTAAAACAAAGCGCCAGAATGGGGTGACAATGCAAGGGCGCTCACGCGAAGCCCGGAAGGGAATAATTTAGTAAATTACCGCCCGGACCACGGCCGACATCTGGACGGCACGGATTTGTTAAGACTGTAACACAGATTGAGAGGAAATATGCTTTAATATCCGAAGATATTAAATACTGAAGCGATTTATTTTTATATGCCAGCCTAAAATGATTTAAACTGTAGTTATAAACTGGCAAATTATATAGTCGCTCTTGGGTACGAGGGCTCTAGTAATAAAGTACGTGAGTATGGTAAACTACGACTGAGAAAATTGTGACAAACATTTTTATATGACTCAAGCTATGGTCTTACTGAACATATTTTAGGGTCTGGAATTTAACTGCATGCAGGACTATAACAAGTAAGTAGTTTGAGTTTCATAAATTAATATAAGCACCCATAGTATTGTTAGTTTGTAAAAGAAATTCAAATTCATACGAACCTCTTTCTTATATACGAACAATAATCTATAAAAAATGTAATTTATAGCATCACCTCTTTCATATCCCTCACTACGCAACATACTCCACATCAAACTTATGTCGGTGCTTCTCAGTTATGTAGGAAAAGTTGGCGATTACTCAGTTATGTCGTACACGTGACGCAAACTGTGTGTAGTTAGTGAAATTGTACAAATTTACGTTACATCCACGTACGACCTTTTGCTATTGAACTACGTGTACGTGATCATTGTTTAGACGGGTGACATGTTACAGTGGTGGGCGTTTTAAAAGTGTTTTTAGAGATTTTGCTTGCGTTTAAACTTGTATTAAACTTACTGATTTTACATCTGATGATGTCATCGTTCTAACGTTCAATCTGATCTTCATACCTAGGTTCCATATTCGATTCCGATCAGCATTTATTTACCTATATAGTTAGAAACATTTTTTTTTATTCACGTCCTCTCGTCGGTTTTATATAATTGCCGATGTAGACACTTAGTTTTGCAAGTACTTAGCCCAATCATGTGACGTGGAAGATCCCACATTTTTCTTTGGTTCTTCACATCTAATATTCTGAGTAGGTAAGTAGTAAGTAACCTTGATTTGTTTACAACCTTGACAAAAAGAAACCTAATCATGTATGTATGATAACAAAAATAGTCACAAAAATGTTTAATAACTAAATAACGGTAAACCTCCACTGCGATTGCGAACTAAAATGCTCATTAAACTGAATCCACGAATTACCCAAGTCATCTAAATATAATTAGGTGCGATCTAAAACAGTTTTGCGTGTAGCAATTAGCACTTAGTACTATTCCAAAATGGCTATATTCATACTTCAGCAGTACCTAATTTGTGGAATTAATTCGTCTCTATCAGAACCTAATTAATGATGAGCATTTAATATTTGTATGCTTAGGAACGCAAACATAATATTCTGTGAATTTTGATATACGGTATTCGGTGTTTAGTTTCAAAGTTTATTGGTTTATTCGGTAATTCATTTACAGTGTACCATATGCTTTATTTAGTATAAATGTAGAGTTACGTGCAGAAATATGTATACTCAGTTACATATTATTTAATCGTAGTTTTTGTATAAAAATATCGATGAAATGCAATCATTTAATCGTTTTTTTTTGACCGATAAAAACTGTACGTCTCTATTTTTGACTAATAGCAATCTATTAGTGCTATTAGTCAATAATACAGACTCAGTTATAGTAAATTATCGTTTAGATAAAAACATTTGTCATAACTATAATAATTGATAAGAATGCTGATGTAAATTTGATAGTGTATAAATATTTGCTTCTGACTATACGTTCATATTTCAATCATGTTACAACAATTCGCAGAAATAAATGCTTGTGAAAATTGTGTGTGTGTGTGGAATCAAGAATAATTATTGTAATATCGTTGATTTTTGATAAGAAATCACCAGAAGGTATTCATAGATTTTATATGTTCTTCTGTGTTCCGCTGCTTAGAAAAGCCAGAATGTTCTTAGTTCTATGAGTTTTCTTACTAAGCTGGTTTGATTTGCACCATTGCTCGCCGGCAAGTCTTGATTTGCGAACTTCTGCTTTTCAGTTAAACACCATCTATACTTATATATAATATTATAAAGCTGAAGAGTTTGTTTGTTTGTTTGTTTGTTTGAACGCGCTTATCTCAGGAACTACTGGTCCGATTTGAAAATTTTTTTCAGTTTTAGATATCCCAGTTATCGAGGAAGGCTATATAACACGCTACAGTCATTAGGGGCGGAGTAGCAACGAAAAATGTTACAAAAACGGGGAAATTTTTTGATTCATTCTCATAAGTGACGCAAGCGAAGTTGCGCGGGTCAGCTAGTCTTTCATAATACTTCAGACTTTTTCTTAATATTTCCATACTGCTCGATAAACTTCATATCGATATGGACAAAATAAATTATATTATATGTTTATGATCACAACGCTTTGTTTTAATAACATGGTGTCTTTACTCAAAGATTCGCATAATATGCCACGCCTTCTGTACCGTACCTTTTGCAATCGTAGCATTTAATACACTCAGTTCTACAACTAGATTTATCAGTACTCAGTATAGATAAACCAGCATGATTATGTTAGTATTCAAATGTAGTCTATCAATGCGTCCAACACATTTGCGATTACTGCCTTCGTGGCGCAGTGGTTTAGGTCACCACGCCGATACCACTGCATCGGGAGGTCGTGGGTTCGATTCCCACACGGAGCAATTATTTGTGCGACTCACAAATAATTGTTTCGGGTCTGGTTGTGATTTGTGTCCGTTGTTTGTATGTTTGTAAAAGTCCCCGCGACACAAGAGCAATTCTTAGTGCGGGAGTTGTCTTTTTAAAAAAAGAAAAAAAAAAAAAAAAAAAAAAAAAAAAAAAAAAAAAAAAGATTAGCCGCTCCTATATAATTGAGTTTAGTGATGTACTTAATCAGAATGTGGATGAATATGTCGATATCGATGTTCGTTTAGAAATTGGGAACAGTATTTGTGTTAATTATTTTTAAATAATCGATTTGGGTTTCGTGTAATTAGATTTTAGTTGCAATTTAACGGCTCGCATAAGTTTACTTAACTTCTTATTCTAAAATTCCTTTAAATAGTTAAATATCCTATACCTACAAACGGAATAGTATAACCGAATATTAAAAAAACTACATAATCTGTTTAAAAACAATTTTACTGCTACGTCTTACCTTTAAAATTTTACTTTTTCATTATGAAGTATTATATTTTGTTACACACAATAAAGTGAAAGATTACACAATAAAGAAAACGATTTTAATTTCTACCCAACTCCTATATTTTTATTTGTTTTGCTTTCTCAAAAAACGTATGTCCCCACACTACCCCAGACCGCAGGTGTGGCGCTTACATTACATTACTAGCGTGCGATAACTAGGAATGTTCGATATTCTTTCCGTCTCGATACATATCGACCAGTAGCGCAACTCTATCGGCTCACTGTATCGGACACACACATTGCGCACATTTTTGTGGTCATCTCTATTCTGTTGAAATATATTTGTGTATATTTATTGAGTTGTTTATTTCGTTTTTGCTTAATTTGAGTTGATTATTGTTTGTAATAATTTACTTAATTTAATGATTAACGATTTTAAACTCTCGTGACCACGGTCGATGCAATTCGATCGAAACGTCGGGTAGACAAATAAGGTATCCTAACCTTTAATTTTTCAATCCTGTTTATGACCTGCAATGTTTATTATACCTAATATTAGTAGCTAAGGATCCGCATGGTAGTATGACCTTTCAAAAAATGTTTAATCAACAAAATTAGGGTAGTGAATTTATGATAAAAATAGTTTTGACAAGGTTAATAACAATGGGAAAGGTCAAAAGAAGCTGTCTTATAATAAATAGCGTCTAAGTTGAAACAAGTAATGAATATTTTTCCTAAGAATTCTAAGTTTATCCTATTCTTGGATTAAGTAGTAATTTGAGTGAGTGTTCATTCTCGTTGCTGTAATTAAAACAGGATTTAGTTTCTGGTTATTTTAAGACAGTTTTTGATATTTATTTCGAGGTAGTTTTGAGCGTCTATTTAAATTAAACTAAAGAATTACATAAAAAGCCAAATAAAAAGCAATCTTAAGCATCTTACCAAGTGGCGTTCTTTGGTCTCTGTCTACCCCTATGGGAAAATGTAATATTATCTTTTCTTTCTTTCTTTTTCTTAACAACTTCCGCACTAAAAATTGCTCCTGTGTCGCGGGAACTTTTACAAACATACAAACACACAGTACAACTAGATCCGAAACAATGTAGATCGCTCAAATAATGTATCCGTGTGGAAATCGAACCCACCACCTCCAAACGCAGTGGTATTGGCGTGGCGACCACCTTAGCCACTGTGCCACGGAGGTCGTCTATTATGTATATTTATGTACTAACTTTCAGTTCAGACCTTCATCGTACGAACTTTCGTCCTAACACTGACATCTAAAAAGAAAATTTGAGCAACAATGTACGAAGGAAAATACCGAACAGGTTGGCAAGCAATTACGCTGATTACTCGCTGGTAACCCAAGACCGATTGTCTTAAATTCCACCTAATGAACCCATTTATTCGGTAAACGGTGCGTGTGTGGGGGACACACGGTGGGGAAAAATGGTGGACTGATTTTATTGGTTTTGTTTGGTGTTCTTTGTTGTGACGATGTTCCTTTCGGTGATGTAGTGTTTCTTAAAATTATGTTGTGAATGGGAAAGATAGGTAGGTGTGTTTGATAAACTTGTAGATCTAAATTATTGCTGAACTTACTAATACAAGATCCTGTGCCATAGCATATTATATGCCAGAGATAGGTTTTTAGCTAAGAGTAAAAATACGCAGATAAATAAAGATATTTATGTTTACGATCAATCAAATTGGTTATGTTATTGGATTATTTTGATTTAGCAAGCGATAACAAACTTAACATGGTTAAATCTAAAGTTTATTTCGAGTGAAATTATTTGTGGGTTCAAAAGCGACCCGATGGATATTAAACCACTTAGCTAAGAATAAAACCGATAACGTTTAAAATTATTCCTTCTATTTTAAATATTTTTTATCATGATAAAGTTGCCGATTTAAAAAAATACGATCACCCAACAAACTAAAAACAACCCTAATGAAGCTACGCATCCTTTAAACCCGTATGTCACAGTATAGCACGTTGCCAGTGAAAATCACAGTCACAATTGACACGAAGCTTTATTTTCATTTCGACACTCATTCTTCAAGCCGCTCGAACTTTATTAGAACAATGTTCTTTAGGAAAAATTGTGAAATTCCTTGATTGTTCCACGAAAATGAGGTAACGTGGATTGATTGAAAAAATGTACTATGCGAATTTTTCTTTTGAAAATTTTATGATATTGTAACCTTATTACTAGAGATTATGGTTGTGATATTATTGAGTGAATGGATAGAGGATTCAGTTTATATAAATAATTGTAGCTTATGTCTGTAACAAGTTTTAGTCTTTAAAGTACTCTGGAATTGAATCACAACGTCGTGATCTGTTATCATGTGCACGGGCAGTCAAATTCAAGATATATCTCCTTATTTTGTAAATTATGCACAAAGTATTTAAAATAGTTATGTTTTTTACCAAACATGTTTACCAAGTATCGGCTGTTAATTTATTTTTCTTACAACGAAAAGACTGCAAAAGATGCTATAATTTTTAATGTCATTATATTGGAATATCTCGTAGCTACAGTAAATAAACCCAGTAAAATCGCGTTAAGAAACCGCGTGCGGTTTCCACAATCTGCGGAATTCAAGATGCGATCATCTTCCAACGTCTTTGCGGTAACCTTTCCGCAAACCTGCGGTTACGGGAATTCGAAATTGTGAAAGGTAAAAATAAAATAGCAGATATAACGGTAAAGGAAATCATGGTGAGGAAATAAGTAGATATTTAATTGGTATGTGTAAAGGAATGGAAGCATGACTACCACTGTAAAGCGGCTGTGTGTACAACTGCTGTTCACTTGATTTTGGGTTCGAAATCTGGCTCAAGTAAAGTGCTTTTGGATTTTTTTTCTGTTGAAATATTCTCAATAGTAAACGAGAGTTTGCTAACGTGCCCGTCTCAAAATATTCTCAACTAGCTGACCCGTGCGGCTCCGCTCGCGTGAATTTCGTACTGTTGCTTATTCGTTTGTGCACGCGAATTGCGAAGCACTCGATACACCTACACATAAAAATGTTAACAACTCTTTTGTCATCTAATGGTTATTTACGAAAGGGACCCGAAAGGCACACAATGTGACACAGGCGCAGGCAGGCCTGATTTCCTGTGGTTACCTTCTTTTCCGCTCTCGTCTGTATCCGTAGCAGTTTACAGTGTAAAATATAATACCTTATAATAGACTGACCATTGCTTACCCGTCTGGATTCAGAATATTATTATAGGTCCTATCTGCGCCGGAGCTCTTCAGACGCGTAATAATGTATACTTGCGATGATACGTCCGAAACCGCGTAACCCGTAATTATTTTTTATACTTATATCATCCGTTGTTTATTTTTTAAAACTTACCACATAGTCTGTTTCATAGCTATCCAATTTATTTCCTTAATGCAACCAATTAATTTGGTTATTAAATATTATGTGATTCGAACAACAACGCCATCTGTCAGTTGCGGCGAACAACGACAACAAACGAAATTACTCGGTTTGCCATCTAGGATATCCCGATCGCACCAGACCCACGTAAACCAACATTTTTGTGTAATATATCATACAAAATTTATGTTTAAAAATCTTATAAATGTATAGCAAGTTTCAAAGGTATTTTTTTACAATAAAGCCATCAAAATAAATTAATTAGAAAAAACATGCTTTGTTGCGGTTTATAACGCCATCTATTGGTTGGTGCGAACAACAGGTATCGATACGGCAGGCGCCGCGTTAACTATGCGAATATTGTGAAATGGATTGTAACGCCATCTATGGTCTCTATAGGGAAACGCAGGTTCAAACGATTTCTACGTATTTTTTTCAATTTTCTAAAAATCTTTGAAATTTTATGCTATAAAAAGTATCCTAGAAATTGCTCCACTACTTATTCTATGCATATACCAAATTTCAGTGCATTCTATTCGGTAGTTTTTACGTGATAGCGACACATACAGACGGAGGACAGACAGACAGACAGACAGACAGAAAAGAAAATTATAAATTGCAGATTCGGTATCAGTATCCGTTACTAAACATCCCCCATTGGTTTTTTTTTAAATATATTCAATGTACAGAATTGACCTCTCTACAGATTTATTATAAGTATAGATGACCTAGAGTTAAGTAACGTACAAAATACTGATACCTAGGGCACTTACTTAGGGCCAGTAATCAAGAAACGATTCAAGAAGCGATTAACAAACCTTTAATGGTCACCAATCCAATTCTCAACCTAGATAACATAACTTAACTTCATCAAAACATTTACAAGAGACACTTCGTCACGCACTACCATCTAAAAATTGATTACGGTTCATAATACATTACCGCATACCATTTTAAATCTATATTACTCCATATAAATTTATTTTCCACTACATATTAATTTTGAAACACCAAACAGCCTCTTGGATCAAAAGCAATTATTTATAATAAGAGTCTTATCTGGAGTGGTGGTATGTAGAGCTTGTTTTATTATTTCCGTTCAGTACACACCGGATGAGCTAACGTTATAATATTTAGGGTTCCTTTTTATAAGAACATTTTTCTGATTGAGCTGCTCGGAAATTATAAAATTGAACAATTGATTATTATTATTTTTTATGTTAAAAGATAACTCTCGTTCTAAGAATTACCCTTGTGTCTTGTAATTTACAATGTAGTGATAATTTTATATTGTGGCTTTTATAACCAGTTCTGTATAAAATATTGTTATTATAATTTGAGTCACTCACTCTTCTACTCTTCCTTTTTTTCTGTTTTAAAAGACAACTCTAAGAATTTTTCTTGTGTCGCAGGGACTTTTACAATCATACAAATAACAGACACAAAGTACAACCAGACAAGAAACAACTATTTGTGGATCGCACAAATATTTTTTCTGTGAAGGAATCGAACCCTAATGCTTCAATCGAACTTTAACTACTGCGCCACAGGGGTTGCCAATTAAACATAAACATACATAAAGTCACGCCTCTCCCCATAGGGGTAGCCAGAGACCAATTCATTTCAAGCATAATATTTTGGCATTCTTAGAATATCTGCTGGTTGTGTTTATTAAAAGTGCAATTTGCTAGTGTCATTTAGACTTATATAACATAGTGCTTATTTATTCACTTCACTTTGGCCACAAAATTTAATACAATATTTTTTCATACGGAACCATAATGTTTGCTCTTATTAACCACCTTCACAACATATTTCGATATATTAATAACGATTTATTCTTCATACGTGTTGCTCGATTTTTCTGCATTTATTAATCTAATTAAATACGTACAAGTTATATTAAATGTAGTCTAAACCTGTCCTCCATGTTTGTTTTGGTTTCGATACTTTCTTTTAATAGATTTAATACTAGTGTATTTTATTAATCTTCTGCATTAGATGGACACAGGTCTAGACAAATGATGACTTTCATTACATATTACAAAACAAAGTCTTCTCGCCGCATTTGTCTGTCTGTTTGCGAAATACTCAAAACCTGCTGAACGGATTTTCATGCTATTCCATTAACATTCATTTTTTTTTATAAAAATCTATGAACTCATACGAAGCCGACGCTGGCCGCTAGTAATTCTATTAAACGTCTTATGTCATCAAAAGGCAGTTGCATCTAGAGGAGGCTTTAATTGAGTGCCTTAATAAAAATAAAGTCTTTTGAATGTGATAGTAAAACTTAGAATGATCCATACAAAAGTAAAATCAAAATAAAAGAATTTTAGGCAAGCCGCTGGTGATAAATATGACAAAATATACTAACATGCAAAGAGAAACAAAATATCAAATAATAAAGCAACCGCAAGCCATTGGTGATAAATATGACAAAATGTAATAACTAATATGTAAAGAGCAACAAAATTACCAACAATGAAGCAACCAGCTTTAGAATTCAAAAAACCTTCTAGGCTTTAGCTTTCCGTATTACGCGATGCCAAAGGTTTCGATCTCCGAACAAATCCCACTGGCGAATAAACACAAACTTCTATTGTTTTTTAAAGTAGGTAAGCTATTGATTGCTTTATACTTGAGTAGAACTTCCTATAGACTGGGGGAAGTTCTAAGATCCTAACTTTAGTGTTTAGCTCGATGTACCGCAAAAACATTTGATAAGAACTTGTACTACAAGTTGGGGATGTAATGGTTTAGAAGAGCACTGAGGTACCTATAAGGTAGAGAGCAAAATTGCTGCGCAATGTTATTGGGTTTATTTATTAGTAAAAATTGCTGTTATTTCTCTTAGAAGGTAATTTATAAAGTCCTTAGTCAGCTGCCATCACTACATCTCAGTAAGTTTTCTACCCAAAGCCGTTTAATTTTTGATATTTATATTTCAACGTACTATACCTTGGTCTGCTTCTATCTATTCTATCAGTCTTCGAGAGTGGGTTTATGTTATCATATTAATAAAGAAATGTTTGGTTGTTTAAAGAATATATTATTTAAAACGAGTATCACAAGGATCACAGGCCAAAATAGAGAAGTTTTGAGTTCTGAAGTTAGTAAAAGAGCAGCTGTAAATAATACTGTAAACTATGATGAAGATGATTATATTCTAGGACTGACTTTAGATGTAACTATTTTAGATTAAGTATTGTTATATTATCACAGTAAAGGATACCTTTTTAAATATCTAGTGACACCACGATCGCAAAGACAATAAGAACCTCAAAAGAAGCTCCAAAACTGGACCAATTCAAGTATGTTACGTAAGGATCTTGCTAATAGAAGTTATGCATTAAAGTCAAAACAAAACGTCTTCAAATAGCAACACGCCACAACTTCATACGTGTTTAGAAAATAAATTGCAATATTGAATTTTATGAAGCAATTTTGCTGACACGGTTATAAACTTCAAAGTGGTAATAAAATAACTGCAGCGGATAGAATGGAATTTACTCTAGTTATTAAAATTATTATACTATTAGTAGTATTAAAACGGACTTGGGGGACGATCTGCATGAATATTGTGTATCTCAATTAACAGCTAATTTACGTCAGTTTGACAGCCATTATGCAATACATTGCTGCTTTGACGTAACGTGTTAATCACTAGAATGTAAGGGAGGAGGCAATGCACAGGATAATGGCTTTCAAATAGTTGTCAACTGAGATAGTCTCACAGAATGTGTATTGTGTACCTCAGTTGAAAGCCGATGTTCGTCAGTTTGATAGCCTCTATGCAATACGTTGCTGCTTTAATGAAACAGATGAATCATCAGTATTTTAACAAATATAACAAATAATCTTTACAATGTTTATTTGTTAAAGTGGCTGTCAGATAGTCGACAGCAGAGATACCCAAAAGCTCTTCTGGGGGCGTTTCTCGTCGGCAGAAACTGAGAAGCGAGGTGACTTGCAATCCAGAACGGAATACGGAAAGAAAACTACTATATAAAAATAATACGTGCAAATGAAACACTGCATACAAAACAAATAGCGAAAACCGAACCATAATTACATTGCACCAAGAGGGAACGAAATGAGAAAAAAAATATTTTACTACCCTAACCCCTAATTACTTTTCCGAAACACGTACTGGGACAAATGTACACCATAATTTTTACAAGTAACGATTGCAATTTGACATTTATTGTGGACATTAAGGAGAGCGATACTAGCCACAATACGGGCGGCCATTTTGGACACGAGGTGAATTCATAAAATGGCGGATTATGGATGCGTTGACAGACCGTACGGACGCCATGTTGGATTTTTGTTGCTGTTATTACGTTTTGTTAATTGTGTGTACGTGGAGTATGAATTTTATAATACGTTATTGCAAATAATTGTACGACAGATCGTGCGTATTATTTTAAATTCTACGTAAAAGCTTTTAGTCGGTAATTTTGGATAGGTTTTTATTTTTGCACTGGCCTAATTAATTCAACTAAATATATGATATAATATATGGGCAATAAGACTTTTAGTAGTAAGTCAGCCAGTAACCATGGTCGATGCAATTCGATCGAAACGCCTTTAATTTTTAACCGCGTTTAAGACCCGTTACATTATAATTTTAATTGATAAATATTCTGTCTTTTTACACATAACACAGAATTACAAGATAATAACTTCTATTGTTCCAACAAAGTCCTGCTAAATGCTTTCAACAAGCATAATATTTTCGAACAATACTGTTTCAAACAACTCGTTTTTCTCTAACATTTTGATCGTGGCACGTTCTAACTGGCGTCTCACGAATTGACACTTGTACACCGACTTGATTTTAATGGTATTTGTAACTGTATTTCCATTTCATCAATGTTCTAAAATCTAATTAGCGAGCCGTAGGAGGGATTTGTCGCAATCACACGCTTCGCTTGCGAATTCTAAGTGGCATCATTTTACGATCTTTTGCACTTTCTTTAACTATGAAATGTTGCTTCCTAATGTTTTACTCTCAAATATACATCAAAATATGTGGTGGTTATGCAGTCATAGATTATTTTTTGAGCTTGGTGTCAAATGTGCTGCAAAAAACAACAACAAACCCGCACTTGACCACCGTGGTGGAAGGCCAAGGCCTCACCCCTCCCTCGTTTGGCGGGAGACCCTAAGAAGAAAAAGAATAAATATATGCATGAAATACTACGTAAGTATTATAGGAATAAGGTACTAATTATTACCTTTATTCTTAAACCATTATTAAAAAAAAAAAAAAAATATTTAGGGCAAGGACTTTCAAATACGGACCAATATGTTTTCTTTATACCTATTTAAAGCTCTTCTATACGTATAACTTTATGGATACTTAATTTTACAATTTAATCTAAATACAGTACAATAATAAATACAGTCTATTATTTTAATTGAATGACCAATACAGATTATACTATTCAATTTATATGGTGAGACTTCGTGATAGTGCAATGCGCCATACAACTAACAAGTGTCAACTAAAGGTTAACAGTGCCACTACGCCTTAGTTTTACTCGATATAATAAAGGCGGAGAGTTACAAGGAATATTTATGACACTGATTCGTGTTTTATCTAGATCCCTTGTATATTTTACAAGGCGTGATTTTATGTATCTATGTAGGTATTATGTATATCTCAGTAACAATTAGAATAAACAGCAATATATATATATAGCAGGCGTAGTCCCATCTAGCTATCTCATAGACATTTCGGGGTGGTGCCTTAGGCGGGTCTTAAAAGTCTAATTTTGGCTGACAGTAGGACATTAACCCTAAAGTATTGAATAAAAAATCATTGTTATAGTTCCTGACCGAAATTTGGATTATGACTGTGACACTTTATGAGGTCTTCGAAGCATGAGAGCCTATGATGACATCTTTTATACACTAACATCTTCAAATTTATTTAAAGTTAACGTAAGGATTCATTTCAGCCGAGTTTGGTATTCAAACCGATAATTGCACGTGTAGCTGCATACTGCAGTGCTAGTCACAATTATATTTTCATATTGTACCTACTCGTATGGACCGACCGACCAACAGGTAGGTATATCGTTGATATAATTCTTAATAGAAACTTAAACAATACAAGAAATATGACATACTTTAAAACATTTATCTATCGACTTACGAATTCCGTGAACCATTAATCACTAGTCGCTTTATTTCAAAATATTATGTCAAAACAATGGAGATCATTAAAATATCAATTAATTTATAAGATCGGCTTTACGGGTGACTTTGCTTGTACTTAAGATTCAAGCACGTTGAAGTGTTTCTATTTGAGTTTGAAGGTAGCCTTGAGATTTGTGGGGATTTTTTTAAAAGTATATATAGATTTTAGTAATGGTAGAAGCTTGACCCTTGGTAAAGAAATTAGGTATAGGGAGGACTTTATTTTAGTAAATAATTGCATTAAATTTAATTCTTTAGTATTATTTAGCATTTCATATTCTTAACACAGAATCTTTTTAAAATTAAGACAAATTAAGTACTTAAGTATGAAATAAAGAAAACAATAATTTCGAATTCTGAGTACAACAAAATTTAAATAATGTTTTATCCTTGCAATTTCTACAATTAGTTCTATGGATAGAACCAAATAATAGTAACGAAACACATTTTCGAAAAATATTTCTAATTCACTTTTTAACTGCCGACAGGACAAACATACAATATTTTATATAAATATCTTATATATAATAGGTCACTTAGATCTATTAACAGTGATATACCACCAACTAGATACGATTATTATATTTTATAACATTAATCTTAATCCATTGCTAGTCGCTTTGTCTGTACCGTTCAATATGATTTAAAACATTGATTGTATCGTTTATACTTTGATAGTCATTTCCTTGAATGACTTATTAGTTTATTACCACTTAGGATTAAATTCTTAACCTTTACCTGAATGCTTATCTAGCTAACTGACTAACCCCCGGTAGTTTACTTATTCAATAGCGTTTAAGCTCATATAAACATGTTTGAACAGATAAACTACCGTTAAATGTACCTCATAAACTGCAATGGGCATAAGAGGTACCTGTTAGAATGACTATGACATGATTACCGATCATGGTCTTGAATTCGATTTTCGAATCTGTCTAAGCATTTAAAAAAAAGAGCTATAGTCGTATTTTTATTTTGTTTTATAATATTGTATTTCGAATGATGTAGAAAAAACTAGACTGTAGCCCAGATTTATGTAACGTGCCAGGTATATGCTAGTAGAATGGCTCTCTATTATATGGGAAAAACATTTTAACAAAGTTCTTATTTTGTGTCACGCTATTCCTATAGAAACCCGATTTTATACAATAGTGCATAAATATAAAGAAAAATATATTATTCTGTTCAACCGTTACTTTCATATCAATAAAACCAAAATAAATTCAGAAACAAAGTTACATAATACTTCATTTTATATCGGATATCGGTAGCAACATACCAATTATATTATTTGAAACGATAAATAAACGGATATTCTGCTTCTTGATACCTCGAGGCGTAAGCTGAACAATAATTTTATACCAATCAAGTGTAATTAAATCTCGGCTTGAGTAAAGAGAACGCTACTACATTATTTGCGAATATATTTCCATAGAATTGAGATAAATAACTTATTGTACACCTACCAATATTATAAAACTAGTAAACAAACGTGGTTCTGCTTGCACGTTCTTGTTAAAGCCTTTGTTTTAACCTTTGTATCTTCAATTATTGTTTCATGAAACATTTTATCATAATCGATTCAGTAGTTAAGCCATTAATGTTTAACAAACAATCGGATAGAATCTTGGAATTGTTTTTTATATTTTTTTATTTCTGTAGACTGCATGAAAAATAAGTATTGTCCCTACCCCCCTGTCGTAGTGGTTAAGATAAGTAACACCATACCACGAGTTTTGCGTTAATGACATCACTTAGAATACACCTTAAATGATGAGCAGGGTTTAAAGATTCTAACCCTTTCTATGTTTCAGAAACAACATGTTCACTCGTTATTTAACTGTAACTATTAATAGTATATCACTAGCAAAATATATTGTTAATAGACATCAGTAGTGAGCACTGATAAAAATTAGACCAATATTAGATGCCCGGATATTGCATTTATATTTTTTTGGACATCGTTTCACGAAATATATCGAAAACGGATGCGAATCAATCAAAACAGTAGTTATTAATTGAACTACATTCGTATATCAAAATTAATAATATCACAGATCATATCGTCAAACAGATCCGCGAGATACAACTAGTCTACATAAACACCCAAATGATTTATTAAGTGGTACAATATTATTTAAAAACATCTTTTGTTTCTTTACAACCACTTTTACTATCACCTCCCAAGAGGCTCAAACTACACCTTATACTGTAGAATATAAGGCTCAATTTTGCATGGCAAGTTTTTCTCGAAGTGTATAACACAATTTTGTGTTAAGACGTTTTTTGTCGGCCCGTTAATCGACTTCCCTTTTTGTGATAGTCTGATCAGCTCCATTTATTATTAGATTAATGATATAAATTCCGTATTGTTGCTTAAACTCGCATAGTTAGTGCACCCGACGCCGCTTGTGGTAACAATGAGAATCATTTATTATTTTTGGCTTGTTAATTGGATATTTTGGGAGCAAGTAGCTATTAGATCAATTGATAGGTGAAGTTATTATAACTGGGGTTAAGTTTAGGATGGGTGTTCATTTATAAAAGTCTATGAAGACAATAAAGGTTATGTACCAGATGACCATTTTTTTATTCTCTCTTTTATTATTCTATCCTAAGACACATGTAGGCATTTATCTCTAAAATGATGACTGAGCTATATATCTACTAAGACTAGAAGATACATTTCTGTTAAAAACTTTTTATAAGTAGGCCACAAAGTCTGTAGATAAATATATTCATCTAGATTTGACTGTCGCCACGCCGCCGTCGCTACGATTGTGTCGTGGGTGCGATTCACATGGACACAATTATAATAATTGTTTCGGGTCTGGTTGTACTCTGTGTCCGTTGTTTGTTGTAAAATATGTTTGTAAAAGTCCCCGCGACACAAGACCAATTCTTAGTGCGGGAACTGTCTTTTAAAAGAGAAAAAAGGGACAGAAGTGCAACTGGATATGAATGACTCAAATCGTAATAACAATATTTTATACAGCACTTGTTATAAAAACCACAATATAAAATTATCACTACACTATAAATTGCAAGTATGCATTTTGAGAAATCAAACAAAAGGCACAATTCTTTTACACAACACCTTACTTTTATTTCCTGGAAGACGCAAACAAAAGCTTTTTATTACGAGTAGTTTAATATGACACTTGCCTTTGTCTTACTTATTAGTATCTGAATACAATGTTCTTTAGAAAAATAGCTGCTTATTATGTTCGAGTGTATTTATGCTACTATTATTACATATACAAAATAAATATAAGGCGAAAAAGGTTGCAATATTCTAAAATGTTCTTTCCTTGGCGAAAAAACATTGTAATTTTTTTTTAATATTTACCATAATAATAATTTCTTTCAATCAAAATATTAAATTAAAATAATCCTGTGCTTCCTTACATGAAGGACTTCATAAGTTTTGAATTAAATAACGTCAAACCTTATCAAAGTAAATATGCATGATTGAGTTAAGTCTTGTGTAAAATCCATCCTTTTTCGTATTACTAATAGGAAGGATTATCTGTCTGTGACACTTTATCTAAAACTACTAATCCGATTTTCAATCCTTGAAAATAACTAGACATAAGGCCCAAGATTAACAAGGACTATTTTTCAAAAATCAACCATACAATTATTTTGCCCAAATTACAAGCAAATTGATACGAAGGCCTTAGCTCCTATTTGTCAATCCCCTCATAATTTAACTAGCATGTCTCAAAATCATAAACCTAGAATAATCACGCGAATATCTAGAAATATTTCTACAAACAGCTGACTAATCATTTCTTTCGTACTGTAATATATTCAGTAAGATTTTTACTTTATAAAACGTAGTCGGAGTCATTTTAAATTGAAAATAGCGACCATTAAAGCCGGTTGCTAACTACGACAAATCGCGGGCTTTACATATTTTTATTTAGTGATGGCGCAAATTGTCGCAGAATGTAGTGTCAGTACCGATTTGTTAAATCTTGGTGGTTTTTATTTTGTGTATAAAAAGTTTATGCAAAAATTATGTGTAAAATAAAGCGTGCAATGCTGTAACGGCTTAACTGTTGGATCAATTTATAAGAAACTTAGCAGTGTGATAAGCTTTCTGAAAAAAAAGAGAATATTAATTATAATTATTCACAAAATACTGTACTTGTACTTAATTATTTTTATAATTATTATTATCTATGACTGGTTACAATAATAATAAGTTTGTTTGTGAATTTGAATGCGACATTAGGTTGTATTTTTTTTCATTACAAACAACCCTAAATAAATTATGACACGGCTTGCCACACACTACAGAAAAGCAAGAGATTATGAAAACAAATCTTTCAATTCCGAAAAGGCGTAAGTGGTCTTGTAGTTAAGTGATTTCATCTTACGTCGTTCTTCTCTTAATGTTATGAAATATTTGCGATTAATCTTTCTCGTGCAACCAGCCTTCGGCTTACTTTTTGTAAGTATGTTTGTGTATCAGACGTTGTCATTAAGCTATCTGTGTGTTGTCGACAAAAACATGCGACGTCGCGAATATTATGCGCGAGAGCAAATTACTTTGGTATATATTTCATGCTTATCATTAACTTTTTGTTAGGTTCAGAAGTGTAACACATGGATCATCTAAGCTTAGAAGACTAGCTCTTTACTGTGGCATCTGAGTAGAATTTTTAAGATGCCTTTTTCAATAAGCAAAAGTGCCTTGACTGTAGTTGGATCTTGGCTTTCTTGGATAGGCAATTTTTTGGGTTAGCGCAGTAGTTAATGTGGCCAACCTTAACCATTGCGCTGCGTCTTCAAATTCAGAGGGAAAACAACAAATAGGTAGTGTAGTGGTACAACAGTGGTTGGGAGAATACCAAAAATATTTTTAGGTGAAAATCAGCAGTGACCTTGTAATCGTTTTTCAAAACGTAACAGTATAACTATTGAACCAATTTTGATAACTCACACCATAATCAGACAAACATACAAAATATTAACAAAATGTGCTTGGAAAAGTAATTTCAAAATTACACACAAACATTAAATTTTTATAAAGTAAGTAGTTTGTTTAAGAGTACAGTCTCCATCAAAGTGTGTTGAGGTCGATAATTACTAGGATTTACATAGCCCAATTACTTCTAGACTGGAGATTACGAGCGTGCCTGATACACATAAAAACTAAGTAACTAAAGTACTGATATCCGGCTTCTGAATACTTGTATGACTAAAAGTAAGTTCGCTTAATTGAATATTAGAAAATAATCAAGAATGGAGCAGAAAAAAATCTCAGCTCTGTGTATGTCCGATGTATAATTATTTCTAAAATAAATTATTTGTTGAATAAATTATTTACGGTACATGATTTTGTTTAGAATAAACTTAATATCTACTTAACTGATTTTTGACCAATAACTTAAAGGTATTGGACAAATTACGAATGCCTTGAAGTTAATGTCGACAATTAAAAATATGATTTGTTAAGGTTAACTCAGTATAATCAGTCCGGACGAAGTCTAAACGAGTCGCTAGAAAACACAAATTACTTTTTAGAATACAGGGATGATGTGAAATTCGAAGCTTGCGATAGTAAGACGGTAATCATGACGAGTCGACTTCATTACCATTGCGCTAAATAAACTCAAAAATCTTCATTCTTGAAAATTTCAGGGTGGTTTAAAATAATCGATATTTGCCTGTTATATATACAATAGTAATAAGAAATAATATAGTATACCTACTGTAGTATATTATATTGCAAGCAACATAAATATAAATCTATAGTTTTAAGTTAGTCATAAAATTTTAATAAGTATATGAAATAGGTAGGTATAGGAAAATATGAAAATTGCATTTACAATATTTAAGCTATTTAAATTTAAAATAATGTGTTTATTATATATAAGCTTTAATCTTAAAAGACATAATAATAAAATTTTAATAACTTACCTTACGAAAAAGGTAACTAAGTTTGCCACTACCCAAATATAAGATCCTTTTGTATATATAACTTAGTAAGCAATAAATGATTTGAATTTGAATTTGAATTTATATCGACTGGCCTCACATTGAATCTTCTTAACTCTGCAGATCATCAGTTGTCTATTCATACCGAAAACAAAAGTTTCGGTATAAACATCGTTTCTTAGAACTATTTAAACAAATTTCCTACATACTTAATGAAGCAAATTAGTGAAGTCGACCGCGTAATAGAGAAAGGCGATACTAAACTAATTTCTGCTGTAAAATCGTTGTGTCATGTTCTGATTACAAATAATTGAGTGTAATCAAATACTACCATTGCATTGTTTCGTAATGCTTGTTAACTATGAACCTTTATATATATAAGTAGCGATTTTATATACTGTTCCGTGTTATTTGATGGAGAACAGCAAATAGGTATCATAGTTATATTATCAACATACTAACAATATACTTGTATCTGTTTAAGTTTTAAACAAATACGTTCTATTATTACGTGCACCTTAAAGCACTGCTATTCCAATATTTGCTTTTTTTTGAGTATTTGATACTTCGGTGGTTTTTTTTATAGTGGTCTGTTTATTTTATTTTTCTTTTTGTAAATAATATTGAATATTTACTTGCGTAAACTAGTCAATGAATGAGTTAAATCTGAATTATTTCTCAACAACAGTTTTAATTTCTACAATGTTACCTAGATTTCTAAATTTCAAGCATTTTATTTCCAAATATTACCTAGCAGTTACTAAGCCACAAAAACTTCCCTTTTGTAGTGTAATTACCAAGTTAACGAAAAAACTTGAACTTGAAAAGGCTTTATCCAAAAAATATTTATCACCAGCCAGTCTTTTATCCGAAAATTTACATCTTTTGCCAAATTCAAACCTTTAAACAACCGTCACGCTATTTAAACTTGAACGTTTAAAAACACAAATTCCTTTTTGGAAACTTTTCAAATAACCGCGCTGTGTAAACGCCATTAGTGTATTCCGGTGATGTTAGAGGATCAACGTCTTTCTAACGCAGGCACCCATTTGGGTGCGAGGTCTTGAAAATGGGTGCATGTTTGGTAAAAGACTTGCTATTTACATTTTTATTATACAAGCATCATGCAGAATGAGAGTAAAGAAAAGCGTTTGCAATTGAATAAAAAAATGTAGATGACTAAAATTGTCAATCAGTTCGTGTTTTAACCGTTCATTTGTTAAGGGTTTAATTAAATATGTCAATTAATACTACATTTAATTTAAGGTTGCTCTTCTAGATTCTAAGCGGGTCATGGTTAACTTGAGTGTCATAAAAAAATAAGTTTAATTTAATTTGATAAAAATACGCTGGCTCAAAGAATTGAATGAAATATTCTGATGTCCAGTAAAAAGGCCTTTTGTTTCATTGTTCGAGTAGTAGGTAAGTAGTTGTCTGTAAAATTATGAGTCAAACGTCTAGATGTTTCCCAAGATTTAAAATTTAAAAACATAGTTTTATTTTTTCTTGCTTTTTGTCTACCTAATTGACGATAGATTGACATATGAAGTCTACAAAAAAATAAACTAAGTTCTATTTTGTTATTTAAATTATTTCGTTGCTTCAAAATGTTTTCATTTGAAATTGAAGCAACTATCTTATTTTGAATGAATGAACTCATGAAATGAATAATTTAAGTAGAAATGAAATAGTTTGGTTGACTGTCATATTGTTTATAAGAAGTCTGTCGATGTTTTTTAATACTATTTATTTAATAGACACTAAATACATTTAAATATAATACCCATATTTCAATTTATGGTATTTGAATTCAAATTAGTTTATAGAATATAGGTATTATTAAACTTTTACTAAGCTGTCCGTAAATAAATAGTATTCAGATATTTAAACAAATAGCGTAGTGTAATTTGGTCACGTACATACCAAAATGTATTGTTTTTGATTTTGTTTTAATTGGTTAAAATTGCAATTATTTTTAATGCAATTATTTTCAAACACAAAAAGGATGCATGGTATTTAATGATGATAATGCTGAAATGATTACTACAAGTCATCTAAGAATCAACGAAGTACTAAACCAAAGGGGAGAAATAAACGAAAACTAATTACTCAGACGCACCCATCCAAAGTTTGCACCCGTAAAACCGTCCCAACTACACCCCTGGCTGTTCGAGCCGAAATTTGAGGGCCTAAAAGAAAACTTAAATTGGACTTTTGTAAGGTTCTACGTGGTACTTGAAGTTTCTTAGGTAACTTTGGCTGAAATTAGATTTTCCGAATGTTGGCCTTTCTTAGTTTTAATGGAATAATTGTTTGTTTATGTTTAGATAGGACATGCTTTATTATTGATGCTTGTTAGGTAACTATCGTGGGATTGCTGATTTTTTTTTTGTTGTCTAAATTAGGTTATGTTAATATTATACGTATTGTTGTTATTTGTTCTCTGCCTACCAATGAGAGAAAGTCTCGACTTTATTTATGTATATTTGTATAACACGTGTAATGCTCCTCTTTGAAAACATCAACCCTTTTATTCCCGAAAAAGAAGGCAAAGTATACACACATATTTCCTTAATAAAGTTTAGTTCCAGGTTTCCTTCCAAGGTCTTTTCTTCCAAACTGGCAAACAAACCTAACAACACAACCTTAGACCAAAATTTGTAATTTATTTAGTCCGAATGATAAAACCAGCTAGTAATTTCCATAACCTATTAATAGAGGCTTTCAAACTTCTACATTTATGAGGCAACATGACAGTTTTACGAGACATTCAGAGCTCGAGAGGTCAATAGGTAAAATAGAACATATTATTTATAAATTCATGCACAGTGTATCACAAAGCGAATTTGCATGAAATCCATTAAACATAATTAATAAGTCAACCGTTAAGGCAATGAAATATAATTATTGTGAAACTTGTGAATTTGTTATTTTTGTTATGGCGTGTTGAATGATTCGTGTTTATTTTATTGTGATTGTCATTAATATAGATTGGATTTTTTGTCTTATTAAGACTTTTAATTTTTTTTACGGCCTTTTGATGACTTAACGACTGCTCATATAAATTACTGAGTAACCTAGTGATCATTGTTGAAACAGGTACAGATACGATTATCTGCCACTATCGACCACCGGCTAGCTAACGAGAAAATTCGTAATATAATCTGATCAGCGCCTCTATCGGGCGCCATAGGAAACATTCTTGCATTGCATTTCAAATTTCAAACTTTTGATACACAATATGATCGACTGCACAGAATTACACTACTGTTTTTATACCTTTACGAACCGTGCTCAACCTTTTTTAAACTACTGTATTTTTATTATTGTTGTGCATTCTGACTACCTCACGTATTTATATTCATTAAATACCTAAATAATAAACAACTTTCGTCCTTGAACACGATAACGACGTTCCAAATCAAACAAGGAATAACATTACCTACTTCGTTACTATACGTAATTCCAGACATATTTCCACACCTCGAAAAAAACATCACTTATCATAGAATATTACTCGGGTGACAATTGGACCGTAATAAGAAGCTGCGACAAATTTATTTCATACTAGAGGCCGACCGAGACTTCGTCCGCGTGGAAACCCTTCACGTGTAAATCCCGATCCCACAGGAGCTAGAACAAAAAGTAGCCTATGTGTTATTCTGGGTCTTCAGCTACGTGTATACCAAATTTCATTGTAATCAATTCAGTAGTATTTGCGTGAAAGTGTAACAAACACACATACATACATTCACACATATTTTCGCATTTATAATATTAGTAGGATTTGGCTTGTTATTAGAATTACTAAGATTTGACCCTAATCCGGCTGACGAATACAAATTACATGGCTTCGGAATGATTTGGCGAGTAATTTGAGGCTCGGCGCAAGTGCGAGAGGTTTAACCGGCTAATTAGTTTGGTAATCTGTTTCTTAATGTTTGATTATGACGATGTTTTATGTAATTCAATGCAAATTTCGCTGATCTTATGTTTGTTTCTTGTGGTTCAGGTTATTTTATGCTGAAAGTATATGCATTCGTTTTGTTATACAAACATTTTAAGATGATACAAGTTATGGTCGAGTTTTTTTTTGTAGAGATAAGTAAATAGAGTACAGTACAGGGGAGTTGGAAAAGTTTTTGTAGAGCAGGTTGCCTACTACATGTCATGTGATTAAGCCTCGTATCCACTAGGCAACATTTGGCGCGCGACACGTGAATCTCAACATGTACGGCAACGCTGCACAACAGCGCGCGACGTTGCCAGCTACCGCGCAACGTGACGCGCGGCTTGTTGTTTGTTTAAAGTGCATCGTTAGTTGAGCATCAATTGTTGTCGAGTGGAGACGTGACGCACAACAATCTTCTTTTTGATTTCGATAAAATTATAACCACTGCCGCTGAAATCAACACAAGTTCCTCTGGCGACATGTTGTCGACGACTGAAGAATGTGTGGACAGACAACGTTGTTAAACAAATGTTCCGCGTCAACATTCAACAAGTTGCGAAACATGTTGAGCAACATGTCGCGCGTCAAATGTTGCCTAGTGGATACGAGGCTTTACTCTTTTCGTTGCAGGCGTCCATAGGCTGCCGCAGTAAGAGCTGACTAAATGCCTATTTGCCAACGACGTGGTTAAAAAAAAAGGCTTGTAATTTACGAATTTTTATGCTTTGTAGAGTAATGTAGAGATTGCAACTCTGGACTGATAAAACCTTAAATCTTGTCATTTGGATATCGTACCCACTGTAAGATAATTTCATAACGACTATTAAGACTACTAAAGTACTTCTATGAACTAAACTAAAATCTAACCAATACTATTAAACAAAATAAATAGAACACATTTTTCATTTCATAATCCCAATATAAACTTGCGATAAACAAGCGACTTTAAAAGTCTCCTAAACTTCAATAAAACGTTTTCTCGAGTCGAGTCATACGAAACTTTGCTCTTTATAATATTACTAGCTTGTTATATGTTCGGGACTTTTAAAGAGACTAAGAGATATTACTTATTTATGAATCTTCAATATTCTATTCTTAAGGTTAATGCTTTTGTAAATAGCTTTTAGTTTTTTTTTAATCAATTTTGGCTTAAGATATGAATAATATACGAAGACAATTCGCAAGTTTTCTTAAAGTAGAATATGTAATTTTTAAGTGGTCCCTAGCTATTGACAATAAATAATTGTAACTGTTTTCATTAAAGAAAGGCTTGATTTTATGTGTGTGTATGTTTCTAATACTTCACTATTACACAAAGCAGAGCTCTATAAAACCTAACCTGCACAAGAATCGAACTTCTTCTCACACTGTGTTAGGGGTCACTAAATAGTTTGTATAAGAGTCTCAAAATTAAATTTACTGGGAATACCTACGTTTAAAGGTCTTCATCAGTACTTACTAGATTTATGCTATCATTACATTGGCTTACTAAGTGCCATATTTAACTTATATCTAGGTAACAACTGTACTGCCCTTTGTGGCTCAGTGATGTTCGCAATAAATGCTAAGGTGTGGCTGACTATACTAGTAACCTTATGAAACTACTTAGTAGCTCAAACCAGGTTGATATATCGTGTTGTATTTTGTTTATAGTTTAAATTCATAATACTAATGTTGGAAATATGTTAATTTTGTCTGTCTGTTCGTTTGGTATGTGGGATTACGCTATAGCACTTAATTATTTCGATGTAATTTTGCATCAAGCATAGCTCGTAACATATTGATGATTCGGGATAAGCAGTATTTCTTTTTTATAAGGTTATTTTTCTAAGATCCAAATTTCAAGACTCAATTAGCTAAACTAAACTTTTAAAGTAAAGATAAATAAAGTTAATTTAGGGTTTAATAAACGGTTTACCAACCATGAAAGCTTTGTAGATTAGTAATAATATTAATATAATCTAATCAACAACTTATGAATTACAATGTCCAATTGCATTCTTTGACCATAATAGTAATACTTGCTTGTTAGTAGCTATTGTCCTTTTACCAATAAACTAGTTCGGCTCAACGCCTTCTATATTACGAATATAATGCCTTAGTCACTGATCAGTTTAGTAGGTTGGACGTATATTCCTATTTCCATACTAATCTCCTTTAAAGGCAAGCTTCTAAATACCGACATTCACTACAAGTAGCTTGCACCGGCGACGGATAAATCGCTACATAAACCTGTCAGAAACATAACTTTGTATTGGTATTAAGTTACAAGTTTATAAGTGATAGAAGAACTGAAGGTATCTGCAAAACGCATAGAACGGAATCATTCTTAAAAAAATCTAACTAAATTCACTTTTTTATAAGAATAAATACAAGTCCCATACTTCATTTATGATTTTCGTATCATGGTTGAGGCTACAAAGGTGCCGCAAAATGAATAAGCAAAAATTACTTCCAAATCAGCTCAACTATTTTGGAATCATACAAAAACGGGAATCGAACTTACGACCTTTCAAGCCGTAGTAATCAGTGTAATCAACCACACTGAGACTAACTAAATTCAATAAATTCTAATTATTTAACTGGCATTGCTCGTTAGAGTAATAACTTAGTCAATACACTTAAATTTCCATACAAATCGCCGTAAAAGGTATGCTTCGCAGTTCTACTTACGCAAGCGACTAAGTATTTAAGCTAAACAGGTCATCTGGTGATTGGCTGGCTACCTTTCACTGTTGCGAACTTTGTAAATTGCTATGACGCTTCAAACAATCTATACTAATATTATAAAGCTGAAGAGTTTGTTTGTTTGTTTGAACGCGCTAATCTCAGGAACTACTAGAGCGAATTGAAAACGTCTTTTACTGTTAGATAGTCTATTTATTGAGGAAGGCTACAGGCTATATAACATCACGCTGCGACCAACAGGAGCAGAGTAGTAGTAAAAAATGTTACAAAAACGGGGAAAAATATGACTTATTCTCTTTTATGTGACGCAAGCGAAGTTGCGCGGGTCAGCTAGGCCTTTATAAATACGGCAGAGGGAACAAAGGATTGTTTTAGCTATTTCGTTCAATCAAATTTTGGTATGTTACTTTTCTGTATGCGCTGAAAAGAGGATTGTTTTGAGTAAATGTTTATGCTCCTGTAGATAAGTTTTATTACTAATCCGTTCGTTGCAATGTATTCTAACAATTTAGGCAATCAAATCTCCATTGTGCTCACATTGGATTGAATCATTCTGATACATCAATCATTCGATGTTCTATGTAGATAAGTTAGGTTTTGCTTCGTTTTTTACTTGAATCCTATTGTACGGATTTGATAATAAGTTGATAGCTGGAAATTAAATAAAACTTACATTTTAACTACGTGCATATGTATATGTATTGCGGTCTTATATGACGAGATGTATGGACGTTAAAGCAAGGGAAGCTTGTAAGGATCGTACCAAGTGGCGTTCTTTGGTCACCACTACCCCTATGGGAAACAGGCTTGTTTTTCAATCAATGTTAAGAATATAATGTGTACGATATTGACACTTAAGGTAAAATTCAAACTCCGTACTTGATTACTCTGCACTATTTTCTTATTAGTAAATAAAGTTATCTGATAGTAGAAAAATTGATCCCTAATATAATACAGAATCCCAAAAATAGTAAACTCCAATAGAACCAATTTATCTTAAACTATTTTCTAGTGAAAAATAAACCGATACGGTAAACCTCCAAGGTCAAGTAATGAACATAATGCTGGTAAACTCGATCTCGGCCTTTCATTTGGTGCCGCCACTTGTTTTTTTACTTACGACTGACAAACGTAACCTGTGGTTAGCGCGGGGTTAGTGTGGAGTAGGAGTTTTTTATTGCTGTTTTAATTTACTGAAAGGTGACAACTTTCTTAAAACTTTTTGATAATCTGATGATTAGAAAATAAAATTGTTTTAAGTAATGTTTCGTTATGAAGTTCCTAATACGTTGATACGCTTATTAATTGTTATTAAACTTATAAAGACTTCCTGAACTAAACTCTCTAGCTTATTAGCATTATTTGGTTAAAAAAACTTCAAGTTTGAGGAATAAGTTTGAAGTGAAGACAAAACATGTATTTGTGGTATTAATTAGGGTGCTATAATATAACACATTTGTGATAACGGTATCGATAATTCTTTCCTCAAAATAAATTCATCGCCATCTCAAGAAAGAACATAAAAATTGTACTAGTTACCAAGTTTAAAAAATTGCCAAAATAGATCCACTAATAAATTAATAGTCGTGTTAAACTCATTGCCAATTAAGTATCGAAAATTAATAGTCGTGCTATAAAATCATACTCCATACAAACCAACTCATAACAAAACGGAAGCCAGTCCAGAGTTCGGTACCCAACAATCAGCCGCCCAAACACCACCGACGTTACTTCACCATGATTTATGAAGCTCTGCCATATTCCTTATAGAATAAATAGTTAATACATTGTTACTGTATTATTAACTAAAGTAAACACTTCATAGAATGTGTGGTGGAAAGTTTCAGGTGAATATTGATCAAAATTTTATTAGAATTTTACCATTGATACAATTTGTATGCCCTTTTTGTAATAGTATTTTATGGCTTTTCCAGTACAACGACTTTTTTTGTTGTAGAGTGGTCCTTTGTATTAATTATGTTCTGTACCGCGATTCTCTACCACTATCGACTACTGACAACTGGCTAGCTATCGAGAAATTTTGTTTGACACTAGGTTCAGCGCCTCTAGCGGACGCTGTTGAAACTATTTTTGCAGCAATTTTAAATGTCAAATTCTCGATATTAGTTAGTATCGATTGATTATTGACTACAGTTGAATCTTCAACCTATAATATTGTCCTCATTTACAGTATTATGTGATCTCATGGCATACAAAATGTCAAAATAATAACCAACCTTATTTGGCGAGGGCTAGGCTTCGCTCCTCTCTATGCAAAGTACTGTAAGTCTACTTGTATGTATCCTTGTTAACCTTTTGAAAGAGCTTTATGTTGTGCGAAGGATTCAATAGTTCAATGAGAATTTAAACTTGTACGATTGCCACATTTGTGTTTCGATTGTTTGGGCGTATTTATATTAATGTCTATTTGGGTGTGGAATGAGTTATGAACATAATATTCCTAATACAGGCAAATGAACAGTCTTCTTAGGGTCACCTAGAGACTGTCTTTTCTAAAGATTAAAAGGCTATAAAGTGATAACGCACTGTACGATGCGAGATTTTTGTCGTAGAATACGTGATGTTTTGTATAACCACACAAAATTTGAAATGTTAATGCATTTAGCGATAACTGATTTACTATTGAAGATCTTTTCGAGTAATATAAAGTTCATACCTTTGCATACCTATTACTTGTAAATTAACAACTAGCTCGTCTAACTAATGAACTTGATAAGTGCAAATAAATATTGCAAATTAATAGCCCTAACCGTTTGTTGTCCTCTATATTTCTGTCTACCACATTTCACAAAAACGCGTAGTCATAACATCCGCATTGCGTTCAACAGAATCCAATTAAATTTCACCCATTCTGACAAAGAAATGCCGCAGAGAAATAAAACCACACCGTATTAGACGCACTTCATAAAATTATACTGATAATGGAGCCTCTAGCGACCTTACAGGGGGTCAATAAACAGCCTTCTGAAATCTTTTCACAGGAAAAAAGAAAACTTAGCAACGTTACGAACACACACACATACATCCCACACCTTAGATAGGGTACGCATTAAATGGGATTTCAAGGGATTTGTCTTGCTATCCGGATTATGTTTGTGGTCATTAGATTTTTTTTTGGGATTAGTTTGTTACTCCATTAGGGCTTATATAGACAAGTTGTTTTCGTCATCAGTGCTCGGTGATTTAATGTAGGTATTTATGTCGTTACTAGTTTCGCAAAAGCAGAAGAATCACCTATTTTCGACGCTTAAGGAAACCTTTTTAGTCCGGTGTCTCTTTAGTGTGCGTAAATCAGCACGATTAAGAGACATATAAAAAATACCGTGTAAAATAAAGAAATATCAAAATCTTTGGATTTTTTTCTCAAGAATACATAGAGCTTACATCATATTTTAGCGTAGCGATACAGTACTAAGAAAGGCACAACTAAAGACATTGCACTGTAACATTTTATATACTTTATTAAGTAATTGAAATAGTTGTAAACGTACCCTAACTTAACGAAACAGATTCATTCACGAGCAAATCAGTCCAAAACAAAAAGAAACCGATCTCTAAAAACCTTAATTTATTACAATCACGATCATCAAAACGGAAATTCATTATTAATGACACCATAATTGCTTGAGTAAAACTTACGCCGTGCATATTAAAACGTCTGGAGAATCAATCTCTCTTTCATCATGGTGCTCCTACCCGAAGGTTACCTTAGCAAGTAAATAATTATTATTTAGTATTCGCATCACGTCCCCGCTTCTGGGGAAAGGGGGGTTGTGTGAAGTTGAATAACAATGATATTTTCTTATTTCGCAAGTTTTTTTTTTTCAACGGCTTTTCGCTGTTACGGTTTAGGCTTGCGTGGTGGGTTTTCTGCGAATCTCTTAAAAGAAGGAATGTATTAAATAAGTAGTAAGTAAAATGTAGGCTACATTTGAATTTTATATCATATTGGAAAGAGGTTATGCAAAGTTCCCAACCCGCACTTGCCCGCGTGGCGGACTCAAGACCTAACCTCCCTTCTTCCGGGAGAAGACCCTTGCTCGGCAGTGTGATTTTTTTTTTCTTAGCCTGTTTGAGTGTTCCACTACCAGGCAAAGGCCTCCCCACTTCTCTTCCAAATCCAGTGGAACATTAATAACTAAAATTTATTTCACTATCATATTGAAAGATCAGCAAAAAAACTGTCATTGTGATGACCTTGCGCCCCAACAACAAAAAAGGGTTATCGACAACCATTCGTTTACATATTTTAGGTTTATAATCGGCTGTAACAAATATGAGAACCACCAAAAGTAAATCATCACACTATTTAATATTATCGACAAATTACTTTCATTATTAAGATGACTATTAATGTAATCCTTCGATTTAATACAGACTTAACAAATATTAGACCAGCTTATACGTAACAACAAATTGTTATGAATGTGGGAATCTCTCGTAAAAGCAGGTGTGAATGTAATGTCAATTCTAAAAAAAATCTACATTATTTCCAATGTAACAAGCTGTTACAGAATCTCTCTTGTATCTTAATTTAAATAAATATGAGGTTAAAAAACAGTCTCTGTAGTGTTGCCACTGTTGATAAAGGGTCATTAAGATTTTACTTCAATTCCCGAGAAGAGTATTTCATTTAAGTACAGATGAAATATCTTATACAAAATAGCGATTTAGTTTACTATTCAATTTAACCCATTAATGTCCCACTGCTAAGTAAGGGTCTTTTTCCGGAATAACGGAGGATTTAGGCCTTGAGTCAACTAAGCTGGCCAAGTGCGGGTGGGAACTTTGCACACATTCAAGAACTGTGCTAAAGAACTCTCATCCATGCAAGGTTGCATCACGATGTGATAATTATTTCTAATACACACACAACTACGAAAAGTCATTGGTTCACCTCGGGTATCATTGCTATTACTAGTTTTCGAATAAAGGATAATAAAATAAATGACCTTTTCTTCAAATATCAAAGAGGCAATCAAGAAAATATTAGATTAGATAGCATGGTTAACTGACTACAAAAAGGAAAATAATACCTTTTAGTTCATAATATTTGGTTACACAAAAACTAGAACAGCTGTCGCGAGGTCATTGACCTTATAAACTTTGAACTTATTTTCGCGTACAAAAAGGTTTTATAGTTTATTAAGAAAAAGTAGTTTCATTTGTATTGCGGAATATAATTAAAAAAACGCTGCGACCAAATTAAAATGGGCGTGAAGACTATGGCTACATTACGTATTACATTTGTAATTATATGGCTATTGCTTTTAAAAGCAATTAAATGTTTGTTAGATCTAGAATAAAATACTCTTTTATTTGTAGTTTCAGTAACATGTAATTTTAAATTAGCAGCAGTTCGTGCGTAAATAAACAAAACCATCAACTTGATACGTTTGGATTTCTTCCCTTTACAATTTAACACTGCCCTGTTCTGTTTTTTACATTATTTTACATAAATTAACTACATGGACGACATAATCAGACATGCATAATAATAATATATTATGAAAATTCTGTGAGCTGTGATTAGCTGCTCTCATGTTTTTTTTTGTCAATTGAATGACACGCCCCCCTGTTTGACTCAACAATTTTTTTTCGCTAGAAACATTAGAGATATAGTTTACATGGAAACTCCCCTAATTTCTATCAAACTCTATCACACGTAGTACATCGATTTACTTCATAACTAGTACCTGTTGAGTTCCCAAGATCTTAGCTCCGTCATATTTCATCTACGCTGCTCTATACATTTTCATCTAAAAGTCCATCTGTCTAGCAAATTAAATTAATTTCGTAATTATGTTTCTTAGTTCAGGAAGTCCTTGCGCTGTGAAATTTGCGCTGAATCCTCTTGATGTATTAAAGGCGATTTGTTTGAGTTTTCGTTTTGAAAATTTTAGTTATTAGAACTTAGATGCATATGTACTGGATAGTTCTTGGTTATTTGTGAGTTTGAGATACCATATAATAATTCCCGAAGTAAAATTAATTTATCATATTATTGGAGTTTGCAAAAATAGGAAAAATATAAGTACTATATTAAAAGGATCAAACAATTATTGCAATTGTTGTGAGTATCTGAACACAGTTAATAATAGTAAGGTGAGTAACAACAACCATTGTAATTATTTCATTACAAGCGTAGTATGATTTTCGTAATACCTAGAAATCATATAACTATAATAACGAAACAATTCATTTGTTTTTTTTTCCACACAAAAATTGTGCATCATTTTCTAATGATTAGTTTAGCAAGGCTATGGCGTTGGCATGGCATCCACCTGAACTTTACCCCCGAATCTTTGATACACGAACTTTACACCCACCTTATTTGCATCAAATATTAAAGAACAATTAAAATAACATTACAAAGTGATTGATCTACATTCTAATATATAAGAATACGTGGAGATGTTGAACATCTCGTGAGAAAACAGATGAATACTGATCATTCTTGTGTACAATTAACTGCTCTACTTAAACGGTACGCATTAGCGTTAATATATTTTAAGTGTTCCGTAAATGATCACTGTAAAGGCTTTGTTATGGTCGTAGGCGATAGCGAGAGCGTAAGCGGCAGCGATTTTGATAAAAGTGTTTAATGGTCGTTGTTAAAATAATTATTCATGATATTTTAGTCGGCTTACGTAAGGGATACATAAACAGATAATTATTTTCAAGAACAGCAACTGACAAATGAATATTCTAATAATAAAAATATATATTAATTCTGCGTAGAAATCGAACCCGTGACACAGACCTGCGTGCTATAATACGAAGTAATGTTTGGGGAAGAACTGAGGTACCTCAAGCTAAGGCAAATGAAAAAAGCAAGTGCCTTAAATAACTTTGTGATGCTCACCAACTACTCGAATAAAACAACTAGAACCTTTGAATCAACAACAGTAAAACCAAACTAATTCCTGAAAACAATTACATGAGCCCAACAAATAATTACTTAATTCCTACAAAATTACATTCACCTCATCACTGAAACCGCTGCCTTAATTCGTTACGGACGTGTGTGAACTGAATTTATCATTAGTTCAAACCTAACGCTTATACTCAATAATGTCGGCAAGCGATAATTTAGGTGCTTTGGACAAAAAATATACTAATTTATGGTAATAAATGTTATGATCAATTTTGGTTTTCGGGAGTTTCGATTTTGGGCTACTGCGGCTAATATCGATCACATAATGATGAAAGATTACCGTAAGAAGGTGAAGCTACTTATTTTAAAGCTGACTCATTTGATTTAAACACTTATCCTACAATTTTTATAAGCTCTTGGTGTCTCACTGCTGGGCAAAGGCCTTCTCTATTTCCTTCCAAATCTGTCTGCCTTGCGCCATAGGTACCCCGCCACTAGTACCACCTAAACTAATTAAATAGGTGTTGTTCTTAAAATAAAATTCAATGTGTAGCAATTGTAACCGACTATGTATACTTACCTAAGTATAAATGTGGATGAAGCGAGAGTGAACTTGTGTTCCATGCTGTCGTACTCCACGGAAATAAATGCGTTATTTTTCCGCATACGTGTATTGTATTCATTAATATATGACCACAAATAAACACAGAACCTACCAACACATCGCAAGTCTTAATAAAGAGCTAGTTATAACAACTTCAGTATCCATATCGTTGAGGATATTCAGCATATATAACCATAACCGTTACGTTGTTGGACTTCTGCCCAGTCTTTTCAAAACAGAAAAACTAGATAAATATTGAAGAGTCCATCGTTTAGCGAAACGCCTAGCCGGACGACAAGAGGCATTTACCTTAAACAGAGAATAAGCTCAGTCTGAAAATATTTCCAGTTTTTGGCCCACAGCCAAGTGACAACGCTTCGCATTTTTTTCCCCTTTTTAGTTTTATAAAATACGTTCTTTATCGTTTGCGCTGTTTTCGGAGTTTGCAGTTTAAGTTGATAGGCTTTTGGGAGAATATAGTGGATTTTTTTACAGTTTCATGTCAACATATTGTGATGGAGGTCAGTTTCCGCCTTTTTATGGGATAGTGTGTTGGTGCTCTGTGGAATGTTGACAATTCAGAATATTTTGTACAGCTATTTTCTCAACAAGACCTAAAAGAGCGTATGTTTGAACAAGCGAATATTTTCTTTCTTTATGTGTATAATTTCAATACTGACTGATATTACAAAAGTTTTATAAGACCTACACCAAATACATAAAATATCTAAATTGAGATAATGAAGGCTAACAGTACACTTAACATGGAAAAGTTCTCAATCGTATCTGTAAGATAGTAAAGTCAAAAGATAATATAAAATCTAGAAAATAGTTGATCACCAACTTTAAGATGGGAGCTTCACGATACTAATGACAACTAAATATAATTTCTCGCAAATATCTTCCTCTAAAATGATCCTAAAATACTATTCAAACACAACTAACACACAAAAGCCAAAACAAAGCGCTAACCACATCGTTACTACAACTAGTATTAACACTCATCTATTCATATATCTTAGCCTTTTTTCCAACCTATGTTGGAGTCAGCTCTCAGTCTCACCAGATGCAGCTGATATCAGTTTTTTACATGGAACGACTGCCTATCGGACCTCCACAACCCAGTTACCTGGTATATAACACGATACGCTTCGGTAAGACTGGTTGTCAGACTTTCAAGCTTCTGACTACTATTAACCACTGTTAAAGATTTTTGAAAATGACAGCCATTAAATGAAAAAATCGAAAAGCAGTTGATGACCACCTTCAAAATGGGAACTTCACGATACGAATGACAACTAAATATCATTTCTCGCAAATATCTTCCTCCAAAGGATTCTAAAATACTATTCAAACACAACTTACAAACAAAAGCCAAAACAAAGCGCTAACCACATCGTTACTACAACTAGTATTAACACTCATCTATTCATATATCTTAGCCTTTTTTCCAAACTATGTTGAAGTCGGCTTCCAGTCTCACCAGATGCAGCTGATATCAGTATTTTACATGGAACGACTGCCTATCGAACCTCCACAACCCTGTTACCTGGTATATAACCCTTCGGTAAGACTGGTTGTCAGACTTTCAAGCTTCTGACTACTATTAACCACTGTTAAAGATCTTTGAAAATGACAGCCGGAACCATATAAATGAGAAAATATAAAAATCGAAAAATATAAAAATGAGAATTTCACGATACTAATGACAACTAAATGTCATTCTCTTATATCTACCTCCAAATGATCCTAAAACAATATTCAAACATAGCTTACAAACAAAAGCCAAAACAAAGCGCTAACCACATCGTTACTACAACTAGTATTAACACTCGTCTATTCAGACAAGATACATTTTGTATGTACCACCGTAATTAATAACCCCGGCGGCATGTTTCCAAAACGCTATTTTAATTATTGTTCTTCAAAACTTCGGATATATTTTATGCGTGAATGTAAAGTTTTTGGAGTTCCGCTTTGCTTTGAATCGATGTGTTTAGTGAATATTAAATTATGTGTTTAATGATTCTGCTAATATTATAAATGCGAAAGTTTGTGAGAATGTATGTATTTATAGATGTTTGTTACTCTTTCACGCAAATACTACTGAACCGATTACGATGAAATTTGGTATATAGGTAACTGAAAACTCAGAATAACACTTACGCTACCTTTTTATCCCGGAGTTCCCAAGGGATCAGGATTTGCACGGTAAGGGTTTCCACGTGGACGAAGTCGTGGGCGGCCTCAAGTATTCAATTAATATAAGGATGTTTTGGTTCAAACATGGGTTTTTAAGTTTTGTTGATCAATTTTGGTAATTGGAAGCGTAAACGTGTTGATGTATTGAAATTGTTCTTAATTATCTCATTGTTTGACTTGTTCAAAGCGTCAAAGGAAAACATGAAAATCGAGCGAATTTAATTTCAACCACACCGGATTATCAAATGTGATAGATAGGACAGAAATGTTAGCGCCTTTACATAAGCTTTCGGCCAAAAAATATTGGGACCTCTACATACACCAAAGTTGTATGAGAATGTTTAAAGCGATTTAAAGCGTGATTTTTTACCGTAGGTACTATCAATTGGCAAGCATTTGACATAACAAATTTCTTAAGGATTCGTAGTTCTTGAAACAGACACTAGGGGCGCTGATCCGTTTCTATTACAAAAGTTATACTTTCTGTTGAGAATCGCAACAATAATTTTACTCCCATCACAAGTAATAAATACATTTTTAAGAATACTTTGCCTGTTTGATATATAACTACTAATATCTACTATAACAAACAGCGTATCAAAAAGAATGCAAACAAAAAATATAAATAATCAATTAATTTATTAATGTTATTCATAAACCGTATCCTGTTTTAGTAAAATGTTTATGTTCTAGTTTGCATTTCATTTATTTAACGGTCATCATTTAGCTTGATTAGTTTCATTTACATAATGTATAAATCTTTGGAGTTTGATGTTGTTTTATTTAGTGGAATTAAGATGGCTGTTTTAAGGTAAGGCGCCAGTAGATAGTTGATTCTGATTAATACTACATTAGCTAAATATTCCGTTTCATTCTTTTTTATAAAATATTATTCTGAGATGTATATAAGTATCATTAGACAGTTGGAACTACACTGTCATAAAAAATATAAATAAATAATAAATTTAACCCATTAATGTCCCACTGCTGGGCAAGGTTCTCCTCCCAAACGAGGGGGTCCACCACGCTACATACATATTGAAACAAAGTCACACGCCTCGTCTTTCTGTCTGTCTGTTGTCGGATTTTATTGCAACTTTCACTAATACACAGAGAGAGCAGTTGCAAAGGTAGTGTTTAATAAATAATTTGTAAACATTAACCCCGTTTTAATCGGGCAAGGATAGTCTTTAAAAGAAGGATACTCATGATATTATTATGGCTATGTTAAACCCTCCTGTTAATTTAGCAAATAACTTTTACTTAATTAAGTATTTTGTACATTATTATAGAAACAAGCTTTGTGATAATATATTTATCGATTGACGATAATTTACAGAAAGGATTAATCGAAATAGTTTTAACAGATTAGCGTAACGGATTACTAGATGTCAAAGGATTAGTTACACCTGCTAAATAAAAATACATATTGATACTTTAATCTTAAACCTCATTAAGTTCGCGGATTATCTAAATGAGAGATTTTATTGCTTGTTTAATGAGTTTAACCTGTGACCGCTATTTCGTGTCGTTTTTTCTCAATGTAGGAGTGACAAAAGAGGTTAGGCTTCTTTCATCATACATGTAGAAAAAGAAACAAGCGTTAAAGTCTTAAAGTAGTATCAATAATATAATCACAGATCTCGACGAAATTAATACACTCGCAACTTATGGGTGTATACAAAATATTTATGTATGTTCTACAAAGGTGTAGACAGAAATGTATGAAATATACAATTAGTCATATGTAATAGGGAAAAAACTTATTGCTATTTACAGGGTACAATGCCAAGCTCTGAGCGACAATTATTTCAATTAGAATACACTATTAGAACTTCACCCAACACGGAATCAAACCCGGACCTCTTGTTCTGTAGTAGGATACGCTACCAATCACGCTGCAGAGGCATTCCGTAGCGCACTATAGAAATAAAACTGAATAATGCCCAAGATTTTAATAAACTAAAAGATTATAAACGAAATGAGGTGATAATCGAAGTATCACACGTTTACGACGATCCATTATATAATATAATGTCGTAAAGTATTGTCGTACGCGATACGACAAGAGAATTATGTCCAACTCAACGTTTATCTGTGATTTCAATCTACAGTTAAATTGTTTCTCCTTTATGCTTTTTAAAGCGGATTAAATGACCATTTTCTCAAATTTTGGTGTTAAGGCGAAGATCGATTGACTTGTGAATTTATTTAAAGAATATATTTAATTTAGTCAGGCTTTAGCGGGAGTAGAAGGACATCTTCTGAGTTTAAAATGATAGACAAAGATAATATGCTATTTACAACGGGGCAGATATCGCACCTCCGGTGCAATACTGTCACTTTTGTAAAAAATGCAAAAAAGACTTACGTATGTAGTACCTAATTGTTGTAGTACCTAGTTGTCTCTATATAATATATAATAGTATGAGCTATTCATCTTATCTATAGATATCTTATAAAGTCATTGTTGTGTGAGGTTTTAAAATTTTATAATGCTTCTCCTGAAAAACTACATTTTTGCATAAGTGACAGTGTTGCACCGGGGGTGCGATATGAGAAACGCCTAAATCTGGATGAATTCCATAAAAAAAATAATGGATGCAGGAAAATATTTATCGTTTCATATTTAAAATGTACTGCCATAATAGTTCTTACGGAGCCCGGTAGATGCGCTAAACAGATTTTCGTGTAAAATTTCTCGATAGCTGGCCGGTGGTCGGTAATGGATAGTAGTAGGGAATCGAGCTACAGTTTTAGGCAAAAAGCCTAGATAATAATGTAATTTAGTGATTCTCCTTAAAAGCGGAGTGATCGACATGTAAGTTGTTACGGGCGCCACACTATATCGATCAACTAATACGCGTTAACGGACTGTGTGTTCAGATACTATCTGTATAACGTTGATGAGGTGACGCTTTTGATGCAGGATGGATGTGGCATACTTTAAATAAATAAGCTATTGATACGGACATCGACTTAATGTGTATTCAAAGAAGAGATTGTATAACTGATTGTGTAACAGACGCAAATGAACATTTTTTAAGACAAAATGTAAGAGTAAACAATTATAATTACGTATAAATTTTTGTTTAATGTTTATAACGGTTCTTGAACATAGTTGGAATTAAATGGTTACGTTATTATTACCTATCTACGGGTCTCTGCCTAACCCCATAGGAAAAAGGCGTGATTTATGAATGTATGTTATTATTACCCGACGTTAGTAACTTAGGTTAAAAACCTAGCCAATGTATAACTGCTACATAAACTGAGTATCACAAATACAAATATCATAAGAAGATAATATACCAATTTCATTACCCGACGTTTTGGCCAAACCGGTCTTGGTCACGGGAACACTAATTAATATGTAAACATGGCTAAATATTGCGTAATCTATGCTTTCCCATTTAAAAAACCTAACATTCGTACGGAAAAAGGGCGCATCATACAAGAGCTATTTTATTCATTCCAAACTTATCCACAGCTCTTCCCACATCGTTGTATCTGTCGGTCGGCTAGTAGACACTGGTCGGACTAGTTTGACAAATTATTTTTATTTTCCCCGCTCGCCTCACATTTGCGGTCACCGGTCACCATGCGATACATGACACTCCAAACTTTGGCTATTGACTTTGTTTATCGATGGCTTTCCAGTATTTATTAAGGTTTTATTTATTTAAAGATACAATCTTTGTAGTTTTGGCTACCTAGCTACGGTATATTTTATTCTAAAAAGTAAGGCAAATAAAATACTGATAAGTAGCTTTGATGTCATGGAAAAATATTGCCATAGATGATCCTAATTTGGTACACAGAAGGCTGTGTAGGCTAATAGGCTGCTTTATATCTCAGACGGAGAGGACTCCTTATCATTTTATATTGATTTTTATACTTTAAACAACGCCCTGCGTGAGATACATACATATTATCTGCTTATATGGCGGTATTAAGGTTTTTCTGGACTTATTATTTGACATAAAATTTATTTTGTCAGACGTATGTATAAATAGTATCAATAAAAAACCACACATTCACATTCAGTATTATTTTTTAAATAATCGCCTAGAGTTACATTGCCATGAGTAGGTATTCATATCATCAAAACAAAAAAACATGGTTCTACAAAACTCCACTTACCATTTCCAGGACTGTACAATTTCAGTTCCAGTAACAATGATTCATTGTAAAGAGTGTAGTTGCAGGTAACGTGAGTAATACCAATAAAGTGTTCAGTTCAAAACTGAAACTAGAAAGTTGAAGTTAACACTCCGGCTATTTGTCGGTTTGTTAACAAAAGTTGCTGTTCATCACACCGAAGCGTACACCGTTACGTTTTTATACATATTTTTTTCTTTTAATTTCTGCAATACTACAATGATATGAAAATAGAAATATTAGGGCCGTTATAGATGGAGAGTACTGTATAATAATATGTGATATAACAACATAAGGTTTTGGGGTTCCGTATTACCATTATTATGGTTCCGTACCCAAAGAGTAAAACTATTACTATGCCTCCTCTGTCTGTCTGTCTCCAGGCTGTATCTCGTAAACCGTGATAGCTAGAAAGCTGAAATTTTCACAAATGTATTCGTATTTTCGTCGCAGCTATAACAACAAATACTAATTTTTTTTTTAAAGTATTAAGAGGTGTCCCCATACAATAAACTTATACTTTATTATATTATATTTGGTGTTTATCTTTTGCAATTTTAAAGTAAAACTAAACAATTTTCATCCTTAAAAGTAGAATCTTACTTTTCCGATCGTAACCAAATTGAGCGCTACGAGTCTGCCACGCAACAGTTGCAATTGTCCATCGTCTGAATTGGAATTGGTGTGGAAACAATTTTGTAAACAATGACGCTTGTCGTTGCAAGTGCTATTGCTATCCTCTGCAGTACAGTCGTCTGCTGACTCCTAACTTCAAATGCAATGGTTTGACTGCCTTTGTAGCGCGGTCAGTAATTTACGCGATTACCACGCAAGAGGTTTCGGGTTTAAATCCCGCGTCGGACCAAAAAGTCTTTTAAGAATTTCACTTAGTTAGGAAGTCGGGGTCGTAGACCTCCGTGCCTCAGAGAGCATGTTAAGCCGTGGTCCCTGCGTCTTACTCGTACTTGTCGTGTCGATGTAACCCTTCCAGCGGGCTATGAGGTAGGAATGAAACACCCATGGGCACTATAAACGAAGTATTGCACAGTTAGCTGATTTCAATGAAACTGGCCGCCATTTCCAAATATCGGCCAGAAGGTCACTATTATTATTTTAATGTAATAGTTCTATTACACTACCGTGTAAGTACCATCAACAGTCAAAAGTTTGAGCGGCAAATGAAGACTATATTTACGAAACTATGGACGCCCAACAGCAGGTACTATTGTAAACAACGCTGTATTTAATTAGCTTACCTAGAAATTCTGTGTTTTGTAGAACAAAGGATTCGTTGTAGAGTCATGGGGACTTTGGATATGGACAGTTCTTAATCGAATAAGTCACTCATAGTGAATTGGAAGTAATCGACCACTTATAGTACTAAGTCGCTTACTAAACAAGAAAAGATCAGTTGATAAATTTTAGTGTTTCCGTGTTTCCTTAGCTCATCCTTCCCTTCGTCTAAGTTGCTTAGACATATTTAGATTATTTGAGTAGCTTCAATAAATTTGTCCATACGCTTTTTACTAACCTTATAAACAAAAGAAGTTTACTACACTAACTTGTTTTTTTTAACCCATTACTGTCCCACTGCAAGGCAAGGGTCTCCTACCAAACGAAAGGGAGGGGTTAGGTCTTGAGTCCACCACGCTGGCCAAGTGCGGGTTGGGGACTTTGTATGCCCTCAATAAATGTATTAAACAAATTTTAGGCCTGCAAGGTTTCCGCACGATGTTTTCCTTCACCGTTAGAGCAAGTGATAATGTGATAAGTATTTACAAATACTATATAAATGTAGAGATCACCTTAAGTTTACGCTTGGCAAATAAATTGATTACTACAATTAGTTATTATTTTTGCATTCAGCACCTATGGTTTATAGAAAATAACACTAGAAACTTTATAATCATATGCCTAGAAAATAACTAAGACATTACATACCCTACTTTTCCAGTTCACAAGCTCATCCAACACTCGTGAGCTACCTTGAACATTCGGCACGAATCTGATTTATTACGAAGATAATCTTTTCCGATAAGATCAACGGAAGCCATGTTTTAATAGACGATCACTACTGTAACTTTAAAAGTAATAAATAAACGTATTGACAGATACCGATTCGTATTAATTTATTTAAAAAGACAGCTACTGAATTAAAACATGCTACGCACTTTTATCAATGTCTTAAGAGTTGTAATGTAATTTATTTGTATTAATGTACTTGTATTTTAATGAGAATTACGGTTTACTAGTTGGTACCTGCGAATTCGTTCGATACCTACAAAGAATTTCAGCGTATTTTATTCCATATTACAGTATGTGTTGACGAAAAATGTGTGAAGTATCCAAGTTTACGAAAGTCATTCAATCATTTTTGCGTGAAATGACAAACAAGCGTAGATTTTATCCTCAAAAATTGGCATTTATCATTATATTAACTGAATATTGTCACTGGTTTGCTTGAAATTAAGGTGTAATTAAATAGGGGTTAACTTTTGAAAATATGATTTTGAGTTTTTACGATGCCTTATCGAAATTACTGTAAAAAAATCATCAAAATCCGCAAAACAAGTACAACAAGTAAAAAACAAACATCCCCACAAACTGTTGTATTTATGGTACTAGTAAGAATTATGCGACTATTAGTAGGGCTATAAGTTAATATCATTACCTACATTTATCAACTGTAATGTACGATTCAAATGATGAAAAAATATTATAAATACTTATTGGTCCCGGATAATAACCCTTATATGCTTACTATAATATAAAATACCTTATATACATTTTAAGTTTCTATTCATAATTATTGTAGGTAAATGTAAGTTATTTTTTCAAGGGCAAACATTTTTAGAAATTAATTTGCTTAGGCTTCAACTAGAAGATATGTTACAGAAATGCATTATTATATCTTTGTGATCGATATATTTAAGTTAAGCATATCATAACGCTCACGAAAAAATGCTATTAACTATCTTAAAAAACTTGAACAATAGGTACTCAACACGAAAAATATTATTTTAGCTGGTCTGTTCTAAATATTTATTTTCACATCTGATGAATAAGTATCAGAATACCTATCCACTATAATAAAGTGACAACAAATGTATGAAAACAGCTGTGGCAATTCCATCTAATACGCTATCTTATACTTATCCAGAACTGTATTTTATCTCGTAAAATAATCACGTAACATCATTTACCATTAGAAGTAGAAAGAAATCTTTTCCTTCCATCACAAATATACCGGATTGCGTCAGTCATTTGTCGGTGAGTCAGTACAAGTGGAGTAACTAATGTGCAAGTCGTGACAATCGATAGCATCTTGTTTGTATAGCTTTTTATCGATATTTTCTATCTCGATACTTCTTGACGAGAGGAAATTTGAGGTAGCTGACGTTTGTAGTTCAATTTATTGAAGCTTTTAAAATTGTATTTACCTATTTCTTTAACTTCAAAATATGAGATGTACTGTAGTATGAGTTTTACCTGAATTTTTGGAATGTCCCGGTGACAGCAGACTGCACGTTTGAGGCATAGCAGCCGACAGCCGCTAGAAAATTACCTACCACTGCACTGGTACTATTTGTATGTTATAGAATACAATCAGACGCGAAACAGCGATTTAAGGAGCAAATTAATAACTATTTCATCTGAGAATCGAATCCAAGAAACCCAAGCGAAATGGTAGTATTCCTGGCGAACTTTAAACACTGAGCTACGAAGGTAGTTTTTTTCTCTATCTGCGCCTATTATAAGACTCGCTTCAAAATAATTCTAAATAAATAAAACAAAATGCCAACTTCACGATGTCATTCATACGTAAAAAGTAAAGCAGTTACAACATTGTGTTAATGTAATACTCACGCGCACATCAGGTTATTGTAAAACAAATGCTTACAACTTGAACTGTGAATTGAAGCACTTTTGTGTGTTTGTTAGTGATAGAGTATAGCTATCAATTAAGGGCTTAACTGGTTTTAAAGGTAACAAACAGTTTATAGGCATTGATATTCATATTTTTGATATTTGCTACAAGGTAATTTGACAAACATACAAAATGTTAGTCAATTCTGTAATGAGAATAAATTTTGTGACGCGAAGATTTTCATAAACATAGAAATAACAGAGCTTTCGCAAGGTACATTCAGATCTGAAACAACCAATTGTGAATCGTAAAATTTAGTTCTCCGTGCATCATATCATATTCTCGATCCCTGCTGTAGTAGCGGCATGATTACTACGGTAACGAAAACATCACGGTATAAATCTATCAAAAAATGCTTTTGTAATACACTTCCTTCTACAAATAATACATTGCAAACTATACCATACAGCTGGATCTAAAATGATACAAAAAAGGCAATGTACTACCAACAATGCGACAGTCACGATACAAAATAAGACATTACACAACATCTCATTACGATAACAGTGTCATTTTTTGTCCCAATTGTCGTATTGCTATAATAATATAATTTTATAGTAACGGCATTCGCTATGACACCTTCTAATTGAGTTATAGACTGGCTTCGCCCGGGGCTGTTATTACGAGTAACTGATATTTTTTATGTTACTATCAAAGTTTGTAATCGGATGTAAGTTGTTTTGACTGATTAATGAAGCGCAAATCCTAGAAAAGTGATGTTGCTTTAAATTGGGGTTAGTCAATAATAATTAACACGGAAATTAAATGACAGTTGTATCTCTATGAAGTAAGCAGGAAAGTGTTTATAAAACACTGACATATAGCTCCGGGTTTGTTTTTATATTTTGTAATAAGGAGCAATAAATAAAGCTAATTTTATTTTGACAACCAAACTTCGTTTTCGCAGTTTCCAAGTAGACAACACCAAAAACTGAAAGATTCCATCTTGACACCCATACTTGCATACTTCTTATTGCTTGACATGAAGATTGCCTCGAAGTTTTTGAAAGATCTTTCCTAGGCCTGGTTTTACTACTGCTAGTTAACTATCAGATGAATTTTTGATAGATTTTTCATCTTTTCTTAGCGGATGCCTGTGTCATAACATCTACCTGCATGCCAAATTTCAGCTCGATCCGTCCAGTGATTTGGGCTGTGCGTTGATCGATCACTATGTCAGTCAGTCACCTTTGAGCTAAGTAAAATATTTAGATTGGCTTTACGTTTTCTACAAATTCAATTCAGACAGTTCATTAACCCAACACATGAGTTTCTACACAATTAATCATAACTTTCCTAAACAAACTCCGAACCTTTCTACGGCAATATTCATTAGTACATACAAATACGTGTAATCAAATAATTGTAAACTGGGTTACGTCACAACGTGTCAATTGAGTTATACCCATATTATAGTACACGTGCCTTGCTCGAGGCGGTGTAAGGTTTGTATAGTAACTAACGTATTTGTATGTCTGTGGTTGGGAAATTAAGATGGTTAGAATGATTTTTGGAAGAAAACTATGATGAAGAAAACTAATATGATGAGTATAGTGAGTGTATAGTTGATGTAGGTAAAAATTGTTTTGTGTTTTGCTGATAAGGTAGCTATTTTTGCAGTTAAAACATCAGCTCTGTCTCAATTGCAAAAATTTACACAGTTTAAAAAAATATATAAACAGATGTGGGTGTTTTTGCAAAGGATGTAGGTAAAAAATAGCTTTGTACTTGATGATAAAATTTTTGAATATTCATGCCAGCATATTATGAGCATATAAAAATTCACTTAAATTTTACCGTTGTAGTAGATTTCCCGGCCAATATTTCTGGCCTAATAATCAGCAACAATGATTAGTGTAGAATTTAATATTAGAAAAATCTATAGAAACATTAGTTCCATATTAAAATAGAATCTATAACACGTCGTTTACTGTCGCGACCATAATTAAAAATAATCTCAAATGCAAAATTACATTATAATTTTTGATGTCTATATTTTATGCTTCAATTTTACCTTTACTACAGCATCACTATAATAAAAAATACACACTTAAAAACATAATAGTAGAGATTTTATAAGCTTTCACCGTTTGTTCTTAATTACAAGTGTTAATGTAACTTTCATCTGTTTTTTACACTTTACTTGATGGATTCAAATATAATTATAGTTCTGCTATTGTTTTAACTCAACTGTGATTAAAAGGAGTTGAAAGAATGTTATGCATATTGGATGGTGTAATTTTTTGCCTTAAGGCATAAATAAATAAGATAATAGAGTTTGACTGCCGACTGCATAATGAAGACCTTGGTTAAAGGTAAGAGAAGAGCCTTGTTGCTTAGATGGTTAAGGCGTTACCATAGCACATATCATATTAGTGTAGATTCAATTCTTAATTTGCTTGAAAATATTTGTTTCGTTTTTTACTGACAGTCGTATTCGTTCGTTCACTTTGTTGACACACTCGTAAATAAAAATATAATCGAATTGAGAACCTCCTTCTTTTTGTCAGGTAGGTTAAAACTATTAAATGTAGAATACAAAATTAGAGACGCATTTGTTTTTTAAAATGTTTTGTTTATACATAAATATGTAATGTAATTTTTTGTCATTGGATCCCGCAGTCACATAAAAAAAGTAATAAGAAACAGTGTTCTTTAACTTATTCAGGCTTTTCGTCCAGAAAACATTTATTCATTCCTTTTTTTAAATAAAAGTCCTTAAAATATTTATCACGTAACTTATTTATATATTTTATATGATAATTTATTTAGTAACATACATAATTTAGTCCCACATCAAGCGTAACAATAAATATAAGCTTGTTCTACCCTAGGGAAAGATTTAAAACTTAGGTCACTCAAAGATTTTAGACCTCAATTCCCTGTTGTACTGTAAGTTACTGAAAAATGTTATAACAATATTATTTATGGTTCTTAAGGGTTCTATTAAGATAACAACATCATGCTCGTATCTTTATATACGGTTAGGTAGAAGTCATTTACTAATATTTTTATGTTTTTTTAGATGTCATGAGCTGAGACTTTTATTCAACTAAACGCGAAGGTTTTTGCTATGATTGTGTTTACGCTAGTACCAGTTGTAAGCAAAGGGCTGTTTTCGAAAACATGGATTCTCGATCATAGGTTCAATTGTGTAAGGAATTTTGAAGTGCAACTACTACATTTTTGACACTTTCGAAAAAAAAAGATAATGCAGGGTTTGCCCCATATTTTTTTTCTGTAGTACTTTTTTCTATAACACTCTCTATGGAAAATCTAAAAACATTTGTTATTTTATATAATTTGTTAAAAAGTGTTGAAAAAACCGCGCATAAATACTATTACCTTATTGAATTTCATTTACTTATTTCGTAGCTAACTAAACAAACACATCTCCATAAATAAACAACACGTATAAAACCTTAAAAACCAGAACAGAATTAGCATCAAAAGCTTACCTCTTAATAGCATGATAATGATAAAGCAATATACCATAGCCATTAACGGCCTATTAATTATGTAAAGCATTCTGAAGCCGAAATGATAAGAATGATGTCCTCAATTACATTGCTCGCGACTGTACACGCGATGCATTCGTGCCGGTAACTGTACTATTAGGGCTGTGTTCGTTTGTGTTTTGTTAATTGATGTTTTATGTTTGTGGATTTTGTGAGTGTTAAAAATAGTGGACTGTATGTATGTAGTCACTTTTATATTTTATTTGATAACTTTCTAAGCCATCAAATAAAAACTAAAAAAAAAAGAATATTAAAGTATTAAATTCCTAATTTTCATTATTAAAATTCATTTCTTCCACAAAATTGAATGATAAGTAGTATTACCGCTATTCAAACCATAAAAGAAATATACTAAGTATAAAATAATCTTAGAGAGTTTGAGACATATATACACCTCTATTTTTTTAGGTAGAATAGGTGTTACGTTCCGTATGCATATACAATCGAGTTTTCCGGTAGCTTTAACGGGTAACAGTTATTTTTGAAACGTGTTTCTGCATCGTGAGTCGGTTTTAATTATTGTTAAAATGTTTTCCATTTAGTAAAGAGACAGCCCTTGTTACAGGTCTAGTGTACAATAGCATTTACTCGACCTGTACACTTTTAGTTTCTCCCACGAAAACAAGCAGAGCATGGAGGCTTCTATAAGCGTTTTTATAAGCTTTTGTTACATTGATGGCAAAGTTCTAGATGTGGCACTTTTTGCATTGGTGATAAGAAGTTTATTCACTTCCACAAGTGGATTGTAAAGTTTCTCTTTATATCTACGTCACTGTATTTTCAATCAAATATACTTTACTATTTCCTTTGTTCAATTATTGTACTATTTTCTATAGTGTACAATATAGCGTAGATATAATTCGTTCATTTCATAGAGTGTCTGTCAAGAGATGTTATGACATTTTTATTCCCAAGAAGAAGAATAGAGGTTTGTGTAAATATTTTATAAATATTATGACAGTACTATAGAAATATTTCGCTTCTCCAATACAAAACATTATAACAAGAATATTTTTCCTCTCCAACACAAGTATTGAGACAAGGTTAATATTTTCCTAACTCCATGTAACTATCACAAGAAACAATAGCAAGTTAGTTGAACACACCGTGAACATATGATCTACTTAATTCTGACCTTGCATTGTTCGCGCTAATATTTATGGATGTAATTTTAAGTTTGATCCATTTACAACCTTTTACTACGACTTTAGCCTCAGTCACTTTTCTGCATTTTTGTAGCATAAGTTGCTATAAGTTCAGTGCAAAAATATATTCGCAATGTGTACCACATTACACACAATATCAATACGAACATATTTTATGCCGAAATTGTTATTAGTTCAGTGCAAAAATATATTAACAATATTAGGTACACACATAATACAACGATAAGTATACTTTTAGGAACCTAGTTTTAAACGATTTAAAGTGGTAACACTATATAATGTAAAATGTCAAAACAGTCGCAAAAATGTTAAAATGCTTTTTCAGTTAAACCACAAAACTGCTCCTAAGTCTTGAAACTATATAAAACGTAAGCAAAGTACAACTCTACACAAATATTTATTCTTTACTTAACACAAATATTTTTGCTGTATTTCAATCAAAATTACGACCACTATGTGCCATTGTAGCCTCTCTATTAGAATAAACAAAACGCGATGCACTCTTTGAGAGTAGCGGCTCTGGGGTCGTAAGCAGAACAAACCAGTATCACCAACATACCGTTGATTGCGCTTATTGTAACATCAAAGAAAACACAAGACCCACCGCCTTTACCGGTAAATGTTAACATCAGTAACAGTTGTCATTGTTTAATGCTGTACTTTTGTAATTGTTTGTACAACAATTTATGTATGTATGTTTGTATGACAGTGTGTTGCAATTGTTGAAGAGAACGCCCACAATATGGAGTCTATTCTGTCATATTAATATTATAAATGCTAAAGTTTGTGATGATGCATGTATTTTTCTTTATTTGTATTATGTATACCTGTATACATAATGCCTGGTATTCCCTTACGTGTAGGCAGAGGTGTATGAAATATGCACGTTTCACCGTTTAAAATATTAGCCCTATGTAATAGGGACTGAGCCTAAAGTAATTTATCGGACATGGTACCAAACTCCTTCGGAAATAAATGAGAGAAGGGCATTAATTCTTCGTCCGAGCCTGGAATCTAATCCTAAACTTCATAATCAGTAGTCTCAAACATTACTGACCGCGCCACACCTTCGGGTAAAACAGGCGTGTTATTTTTATATATTAAAATAATCGGAAATGGACTAAGATTTGAAACTTGGTTGCCATATTGACTATTATTTTACATAAAATCACTACTCTGGCATCATTCTTTTTAGCATATCGACGGTAACAGTATTAAAATCTCTTCGACTACAAAAAAATATAGGACATATTCCGCAGAAATACACAAGAATCCAATAGTTTGTTTCCGCACGATACTTTATGTGATGCAATCTGCCCGGAGCGCTGCGGGCTAAATTAAAAACGTCGATGTGAACTTGTATTCAGTTTGTTTTAGATTGTGGACGTTATTTTCTCATACGAGTAGGTTTTTACTAGGAGTCTTATATATGTGAAATATATTTAAATTTATTTTGTCAATCAAAATCAAATTATTTATTAATTTTAGTCAGATATTGACGCTTATTATAGTTAAAGATACAGTTTTTTGTTTGTTGTTAAATTTACCAGTAGTTTGGATGGTGGCGCTCAATATACGAGCTGGCAAAGAAAGTCTTGGCAAATCTTTTAACATCAAAATGTACTTATGCTATATTACAGCTTTTTTTACATAACCGTCTTATTTCAGTAACTCGCTGCTGGGAAAACCTCTTCCACGGACTTCCAGTTCCTTTCGACAGTAACATACTGTGACTATTCAGTCAGATACACGTCCAAACTAGCCTGTCATCTTCTTTAACCGCTCTTTCCATATGGCTTGTCTTCCTATAGCCTCTTCTTTCACTGTAGCCTACAACTTTGTACAATACTAGACATTTCGTTGGTGTTGCTAACAAACGTTAAATCCATGACTTTAAGCGAAGTGAAATACGGTCTACATTCCCGAAAACAAATTGAAATAGCGATCAGACGCAGCGAATACAGAATCTAGACATTCGAAAAATCGCTGATGTTAAAATAAATAAATATACGTTTGCAAGTAAAATCCTGTACCCACTCCAACATTTACAATTGTACTTTTATGAATCAAAACATCAATTTCATTTTTCAAACAATACATAGCGATTGTTTTTTTTTAAGTTGATTTACCTATGGCAGTATCTGTCCTATTTTTATTCTCACAAATGCTATTGATATGAGTGAATGCTACAAAAGGTATGGATGTGAATGAGGCAAGGGAAGTTGGTAAGGATCGTAAGAAGTGGCGTTCTTTGGTCTGTGCTTGCCTATATGTGAAAAAGGCGTGATATTAAGTATGTATGTAAAAATTTTATGGAAGAAGTGTCAGTGCGTACATATTATTGCTTCTGACTGTATAGCGAAATAACTTTAAAACGCACATATGTACATATTATGAGTACGTTATAAAGTTATTTCGTAACTTTTCTGTTCAGAGATGATTTGATTATTTGTTCCAATGATAGAAATAATTATATGTTTCTAATCCCAAGGCCACATTAAACGTTCATTGTGTTACTCAATTTGTTTCAAATAAGCTGTATTTTATGATTTCTATAGATTCATCATTATAGATGATCAGACACAATTCTTTCAAAACACTTCTTTTATTTGAACACAATAACGGGCAGATGAAAGACCTTTGCACTTTGCTTAACTTTAGACGCGATTAAAGTAATACAATCTTTTGTGTGTAAAATATCCGAAAGGGATCATGGTCACTTTTTAATGTGATATAGATTTTTTGTGTTTTAGTTTATATTGCATAACCATTAGCAATATCAAATTAGGAGTGGCATAGAATACAATTTTTAGTATCATAAAACGCTTTCACAGCTACAAAATTGCAATGATTTTGAGAAAATGTATTATGGGTATAGAGAAACCTCGGGGTTTAGATATTGGCAATTTTTTACTTGAGACGGCACCAGCGTCACCGACAGCAACGGAGTCGGCGACAACGCCAGCGTCAGGGTAGTTCTTCATAAATTTATTATGGTGGTTGTTTAATGATAATAAAAATGATAGTGCACCGAGCCGGATGGTTTGATTGGAAAAGTTACTTTGTTGGAATAGTAAAGTATTATTTGGACGTTCAAAATGAGTTTAGTAAATAGCAAAGACCTTGTCCAATAAACTCGCAATATTCACCAAAAAAGAAGAAATTAAACTAAAACTGAAGCAGTTTTTCTGGAAACTTTACACGATTGAGTCGTTTCCTAGAATTTTCCAGGATTTTCTTTAAAAAATAAGTTATCGATAACACCGCTTAGGGTTTTTTAACCCCATTTCCGATCTACTAACACAATTTAGTCCCCGCACTTCCACATTATATGGCGTTAAAGATTTACCTTCATTAAATTCTAAAGACACGTACACAACAAAGTTTTGTTTATCATTTTTTCGAATAATGTTTTTTTTTCTCATTATCTTACAAAAAAATCTCGTTCGCTCAGTATGAGGGTATTATAGTGACGGTGTTTTGACAAAATATTAGAATATTTTTTGGATTCATCGACATCACATAAAAACTTACACATACTTTTGCTTTTGACTATAATTATTGACTCACAATGTTTAAATGCAAAACGATTGCACTCGTAAGCAACAAATCGATCATTCATAAAATTCTAACTAAACACAGTTTTGTGACGTCATATTATTATGTCAGTATTTCCATTTAAGGTATGTAGCGACTATGTCGTACATATTTTTAAAGAGCTAGAACTTAATAAAAAGTTGTAGATTTAACTAGAAATCAAATACCCTACTGTGTGTTTAAAATTTCCATAACTAACCTGTCCGATTTGATATTGTTTCTGATCTGGAATTCTCAGTATTTCATAGTGTGGTATCATGAACATTGAACAGTAAGACGTATTATGTCGTTAGACTTATCCTATTTCCACGAAATTGTATTTCCATAAGACGTAGGTGTTGTAAACAATTAGTTTAATTTATTGAACATCATCGAATTTGGACATTGTTATGAGAGCATTCCAATAAATATATACATATATTGCATAGGATTATATTTTCTCAGTTTTTTTGTTATTGCGCGTGTATACACGCTCTCATTATCATTGAATACAAGGATATTTCGATATTTTTGTAAGAAAAATACTGCGCTATTTATTTTAATGTGAAGAATTACGCTTGTTTGTAATAAGCGAGAAGTTATTTTTAATTTAAGCAACTCTTAATATTACCAATTTACCTGAAGCTAGTTGTATGTAATAATATATGAAAATATATCTACTTTCCCATCTTTGGCTACGCATCATCATCATACTCATACTGATTGTCCATCTGTTGCAAATGATTCAACAGATGGCATGTGGCGGTCTCAGATAGAGAAATATACGTATTGAAGTAACTTCTTCGTTTGCGACTAGAAATACCTATGCTGCGACCGCACTTTTGGTACCTATAGAAAAAAGGCTGACATCTATGGAAGCTTAAAGTCGAAGTGTTTTTCTTCCACCGGAAAATTCACCAACCCTTCCAAAAACTTTGCTCTCCAAGCACCATGTGAACACAAGCCAACTCAAAGTTTTGCGAACAGAAGAAACACGACTTGAAAAGGAGTGACGCATTGACCAGAATCACGTACCGAATGCTCGAACCCCGCTCATTATCCGATATAATTAATTGGACTTCTGTAGAAAAGTTTTCGTTCGGTTTGGGGCAAATTTTGGCGGTGGAGCTCTGGGTAATGGAAGAGGCACTCTCTTTGTACATGACAAAAACAGTTTATTTTTCTAAAACTAACCCTTCAGAGTTCTGGGAATAATTTTAACCATAATCATTTCTGAGCAAAGTATTAGTATATATTTTTATCATTAACTTAAAAAACAAATAATGTTATGTATTCACTTTTAAGAATATCTTAAAACCTACTTGTCAGGTCTGGATTAAATTAGACTAAAGAGACATGACAATCACCAGTTCAGTAGCGCGATTCTGCACAGTCGGAACTTTCTGGTAACGAGAGGTTGACTTTAAAATGTACTGCAAAAATAGTTTTTGCAATGCCCGCTAGAGCCGCTAAACCGATTGTCATAAAACATTTTTTGATAGCTAGCCGGTTGTGGGTAGTCGATAGTGGTAGAGAATTGCGCTTACAGATAAAGTAGGTACCTGTCGATAGTCGATACTGGTAGAAATTCGTACTTCGGGCTAGAGACGCAATTAAGTTACCATTTACAATTGTCTTAATAGGTCCAGAAATTTTGTTTTCCTTGCATTTGCTGTGAATTAATATTCAAAAATTCTTTAAAGTCACCAACACTTATCCAGTTTTTCAGTTTCTTCGTTAAAAGCTGTATTAGACTGTGACTGGAATCGATAAGGAAACTTGGTAGCGAAGTTTTTGTTCAATTCGAGAAAGGTTAAATGATAAAATACTTCTTGTGCAAGAAATTTCGTTGTAATTAATGTTTGCCGACAATTATAGGGCGGTTAGATAAAACGTGCCGCCAAAAAGACAAGCCCTTCGATTTATTTTGATCGCTTTTGTAAGATTGAATGATTTCAGATATGTATGCAATTTTACTTTTCGAACTTTGACTGTTTATAGTACTATCAATAAAAATATTAAATTAGATATAAATACCCCTTTGAAGCCTGTTTCGATTAAAATATATAAGTTTAAATAAAATATTATTTTTACATTATTGTGTACATGTACCTACTATTGTAGTAAGGGAGATATATTATATAACTTAAAAAAAAGTTTTTTACACGTTTACATTTATTTCATTTCTCAAGCACTAATACAATTTTTATTAGTGTTTACAAAAATGAAAAGTTTTGTATGGGATATTGTTTTCAACATGGTTATTTAACCGTCGAAATAAAGAAACATGTTTTTCTTTTGTTCTGTATTTATTAATGAGCCATAAGCTATCACCAGTAAACCAAGCAAAAGAAGCATTATAAATAAATAACTGTCAATTATTTCTCAATTTCACCGTGCCCTTTTTTCTGCCCTTTATGCCCTTGCTTCTATTTCTACTACTATAATAACCACGTACAATATCAGAGACAGATCTACAGTGATATTTATTGTAATGTCTACCCATTATAATGATAAATCAGACGTTCCTATATTCAGTATGAAAGCTATCAAGATTCATATTGTTTAATGGAAGGTAGTTGGAGGTAGGTATTTAGGAGTTAATAACAAATGACTGTTGTTGATGGCTTGTTTGACTTTTGGTATCACGTTTATTCCTTTTGGTAGGATAGGTTTTAAACTAAGATCATGTTTTAGAATTTAATAATAAGAGTGGTATAAATAGAGATAGCCGAGAGGTTTAAGCATGCATCTTTTACGCAAATGATCGGGAGTTCAAATTCAAAACCGTATATTATAATGTTTTAAATGTACAATGTTTTCTTTCGGCGATACGTGATAATTGTCACCAGTAAAACAAAACACTGTGATAAGGCCATGCATACATGAAAGTTCTTTAACATAGTCCGGGAAGAAATACAAAGTCTCAAACCCCCACTAACAGCATGGCGGACTCAAGGCCTAACCTTTCCCTCGTTCCGTGAAGAGCCTCTCTTCCCCTGCCCAGTAGTGGGACAGTAATGGATTATTATTTATAGACATTGTAAAGGTAAAGTGACAGAAACTTAACGAATAGCTCACCTTTGCCGTGGCCAGGTCACAGATCATAGGTCATCAGTTACTAACGTGTGAATTGATTATAATTATTATGTATGGATAGGTAGCTGTTAAAGCACAGCTGACCGGCCAAGTTAGAAGTCCAAAACGAGTGGAACATCTGACTACTAGGATCAAAGCATTAAAAATGATAGAGCTAATAAATAAGCTCGCCCCCTATTACATGGAACTAATATTATTAAGGGCTAAACATTGGTTATATTATACACCTATTTCGTTTTGTGTTTAACGCGTGATGTTACATAAGTTAAGCACCTTAAAAAAACGAAAAACTTTTTGCACTCCCGTTGGTGTCACCACGACGAGGGCAGTAGGTACAATCCAGACTTAATTACCAAATAGAATATTTTTTACTATGAGTTAATTTTTTCCTCAACTTTCTATTCATTTAGATCACTGATGTTTGTATGTTTGTTACGTAATCATAGTGTATCTACGTCGACCCAAATCCGTACTCCTACGCAAATCTTACAAGGCAATGTTTGCTACAGACATCTTAGTGTGGATACGCCTGTTTGTTATTCATAGGTCAATAATGTACGTAACTCGTGTTTGTTGTGTTAATAGATCAGTAAATTACGAAGATAGGCTCTGTTTGAGGGTTGAATTGTTGGATTTGTACTGTATAATGGGCACATTGATCAGGTATTTTGGAGGTGGATTTACCTGTGCGTTTTAATCAACTACATTTACTAAACTAGTTTTTGGAGTGGTACATGTAATATATAAATATTATTGCTGAAACTAGGAACAGATTTTTATGAAGTTTTATTTCGGACCAGATGAATATTTATTGTAGCCAATAAGTAAATATAAATTTTATTATAATACACCAAAACACGACTATAAGTCCAAGGCCCTTCAAGACGCTAAGGAAATAATTACTATTTGGCAAAAGTTTGTTTTGTAGATATGATCAATTTTAGGTATCCATCGTGACAGGACGTGGCACAGGAAAGAGGGGCTTAGAAGGAACAGAGGAAGTCTGTCCAGCAGAGTGACACATTAGTACAGAAAACTTCACAAACTCCTTCTCCCATTGTGGGTCACATAGAGGCTAGTACAAAAATACTGACTGCCTCCGTGGCGCAGTGGTTTAGGTCGCCACGCCGATACCACTGCAACGGGAGGTCGTGGGTTCGATTCCCACACGGGACAATTATTTGTGCGATCCACAAATAATTGTTTCGGGTCTGGTTGTGCTTTGTGTCCGTTGTTTGTATGTTTGTAAAAGTCCCCGCGACACAAGAGCAATTCTTAGTGCGGGAGTTGTCCTTTTAAATAAATAAATAAAAATAAAAATTCTACGCAAAATTAACTCAAACTAGCTTAAAAGAATACTAATCCACATTAATCCAACATAGAACCTTACAAACGACATTGCCGACGGCACGTGGCGCCACATTCGTCGCCGCTTGCGCAACTGTCAGTTTCCAAATTTGACATATTGTATACGTTTATAAACACTATAAAACTTTATAAGGAAGACAAACTATTGTTTTAACTTGGGTTACTTGAATAAATAAGAAATAAAATAAGTGTAATTAGTTAGGTATGTGAAATGAATGTTATATTACCTAGGTGGTCTAACAGCAGCGAGACGGCATCAAATAGACATGTTTTATTGGCATATGAACATAACATAAAATAATTTTATAAACTTCTAAATTAATTTTATTCATATGCTCATGTAGGGATGTTAATAGATTTTATTTAGATTTTATCAAGATATACCTAGTAATTTCTGGTAGCCTATTTATTAAAGTTTTCCGACCATAAGTCGCCTATCGTCAACGTATAAGTTTAGTATATTGTCATATTCTGATATCATAAAAATATTTTAACTAAGTGTTGTTAATAAATGCTGCTTCTTGGTGAGGTATGAACAATGCATGACGTCTATTAAAACGCATATTTGACCAAAAATTTGATTAGATTCCGACCATACAAATTTAAAGTGTTTCAAATATCATAGCCGTACGATATACTCTACCTAACCCTAAATTAGTGTGAAGTTATATAAAATGATTTATTACCCATAACTAGTTTTTATATTCGCATAAACATATCATTATTTCTTATGTAAGAATGACATTCCGAGATTTCGTCTAGACATTGAACTATCTAATAGAAATATATTTAGCATAATTAGTACATTAATTATACGAAATGTACCGATAATGATTTATTATCATTTGGATCGAAATTACACGTTATCATTTTCGTGTTATTGATGGTATTAAAATGATATATTGTTTTGATTTGTTATTAAAGTATTAAAACATATTTTACGAAATTACAACAAACTTTAATGTGGCATACATAAATGCGGAATTGAATACATTTGATAAAAAAAGCATTTTAAATGCGAGGTATATTTTACATAAGGGTAAAAACCACATTCCGCACTTAGCAGGCGTGATAAAGTCAAGAGGTTTTTTTTCTAATTATGAAAGAAAACTCATGCTAAACTGAAACAGGTTAGTGTATTTAACCGACTTTCAATAAGGAGGAGGTTCTCAATTCAACACGTTTTTTATACATGTTCCCTGATTACTCGGAAACGCTTGGACCGATTTCAAAAATCTTTTTTTTTTGCATAACCAAAGCTACAGAAATTGCGTTCTAGTATCTACAAAAAATAAAGCACAAATATTCACGGAACCCTTCCACACCGTACCTATTGTATAACGAAATGAAATTGGAAAGTGTGACTCAGATTAATTTGGTTCTTAAACAAATGGAGACCACCCACTCGCACCTGGTTTGGTAAAACCCTAATACTCTTAGCAAAGGTCTTTATTGTAGAATTCTGCTAAAACAATAGATTGTGTTGTAACTTTTTCTATATGGTTATATTGGGTATTGGTCTTGCTTGCCTTGATTTGATTTATTGAGGTTATTTAATGTTTAGATGACTTGCAGCTATAAAAAAATGTTATACTGTCGATAGCTGCTGTCTTCTGCTTATCATAGTTTCCAAAAGAGCAATGCTTAATTATATTATGAGGCTAGATTAATAAAATTAAATAGTTAAAGGGAAGGTTTATATTGTCGACAACTGCAACCGGGTGCCAGGAAACGATATTTCCTGACGTAGGAGGATGAATTTTAGAATTACTAGCCAGAACTACTATACACGCCGATAGGGCGATTTGAAAGGAAAGGGCAAGGTTCTAACTTAGCACACTCAACGAAGCTTAAGAGACAAGACTAAATAAGCTTACATGTATCTTAAAATGCTATACGAAGAACTGTGATAATATTTTTTTAAGACGCAGAACAAACTTCTGCACGGTTCAGTATTTCATTAAATCTGTAATAGCCAAATTCTCCCAAAATAATTTAGTCGACAGAGTCATCTAACACCTTAAATAACACGTAAACATAAAACCATGACGGCTTCATTCGCGAAAGCCATTCCCTCAAGGTCAACACATACATTGTCTACGAGGACATTATGTTACACTAACGACTTTGACCTTCAAACTAAACTGCCGAGGAACCCATAACGTATAGTACGGGAAATATAACACCTTTGCTGACACCAGCTCTAGTCACTACTTCTGTTATGCAGCTGCTACAGATTTTTCAAGTTCGTATCCTGGACCAGGCCTAAAATTATATTTTTCACTTTTTGGAATTTCCCAAGTCAGATTAATTGTTCCTGCCGTTAAACTATTCACCTATTTTACTTGTACCTAACTTGAACCATGTGAGTAATGCAGTAGAAAATAGTGACAGTTTTATGATGGACTATAGAAAAACTGTCTAGACTAGCTTCAATGAAATCGGTCAAATATTGATTAGGTTTAAAATTAGAATTAACGAAACATTAAAAATCTTAAAATATTTGACATTTAACAAAGTAAATTTATGTCGCACACACTCGACGCACTGAAGTGTTTTATTACTCGTTTTTGACTGTATACTGTTTTGTATTTTTGACATCGTTGTTGCATAATTTCGTTGATTACCTTGTGATGACATATTCGAGAATAATAAATAAGACAGCGCCGTTAAAACTCATCAACTGTGGCACAATGGTTTTGGTGTTGTGGCATACACATATTTTAGTATAAAATATTTAATTTCAATATTTTTTATGCCGTATGATATTAGGCCATCGTGGTCCTAGGTCCTAGGAGCCGGATCTATAATTTTTATTCCCGGTGATTGTGAAAAAAATGGAGCTATAAAACTAAATAAAAAATACCTTGCAAAAATACAAATGCGACTGTTTATAATAATTTAGCTCGATTCTCTACTATAATAGTATCGAGTATTGACGCCAGACATCAGCATCAGTCCTCCATTGGGCGTCAAAGGAACTATATTTTTATGACATTTAAAGTTAAAGTTTTAAAACTCTCGCGCCTTGTACACATAATTTTATAATGTATCCTTACCTTTAATTTTAGATCGCGTTTAAGACTCCTAGCATTATAATATTATGTGTACATTATAAGTGTCAAACTTATGATACTTGATAGAACCAACTGTAGAAAATCGGGCTACTGATCCTTACGACAGACGACAGTTAAATTGTCACAGATTTAACCGTATTAGCAGTGAATCCATGGCATCTTTTAATGGTTTCCCCAATAAACAGGGTCGTTTACACTGTTATGTCCGCAATAATAGCACTCCCGCAAGTATGTAATTACACGTGATGAAAAATTATTGCCGCTGTGGGGTGCACTTGATTTTCACGCTTCTTGTTTTGTGATTTTTGCAGATTTATTTCGTGGGAAAAAGGTGAAATGCCGTAATAGCGGGCGGCTTTGGTGTTTAAGAATGCAAGTAAAGTTTGCAAAGAAGTTTTTTTTACTTAAATTACCTACTGAAATTACTACTTTATGATGTAAAAATTCACGATTACCACCTTCATTTTCAATTATCTACTGTAGTTAAGGTTATAAGTGATGTTCCTTGATCCCTACCTGCCAAAGAGAGAAATTGGCTAGATTTTATGTAACAGTACTGGTATTTATATGACACTGGAGACATACTTATCGTCTCTAACGTCCAGGGAGGGTATTGTAATATAATTTGAGTAGTTATTAATGGTAATAAAGCCTTTAAGAATCTTTATCTACACCCAACTGTTCGAAAATCGCAGTTTATTTTTAGCAAATCTTATTACTACTACAAATGACTAGTTAACTGTGAGTACGACTTTAAGTTTCCAAACATAAAAGTCGTCAAGCGATTCATTTTGTTCAAGTTAAAAACTTTTTGATGTTCACCCCTTACCTAAAGTTTTCTAATTTATTTTCTCAACCCACCAACGTGTTAAATTTATCTAATTTGATGCAGGTTATTATTAGACTATATAAATTGAGTTCTAAATAAGTACGTATAAACATCTTTTAAAATATTTAAATATTTATGCCAACCTGGGAATCAAATTCGTTGCCTCATGATCGAGCGCACTACTACCGTTCGAATTACAGAAGCAGCTACTGCTATAATAATAATAAATGTGCAGTTACTGGACTTCTATAAGGACAAAAGCAGATATAATTAGCACACTATGTCATACGTATTTTTTCTAACAGGTATTAAACGGTTTATGTCATTTCCACATTCCTAATGTTCTTTTTGACTATAGCGTAGTTTGCACGATTGTGACAGTACGAGTATGACAGTCCGAGAATATTTGATTTGCTGATCTGGAATTTCGGAAAAATATGAAAAATATACTAAATCAATAATCAGAATCATTTTATATTGAAATTTTAATCCAATTCACTTATCTAGATGTGCATGAACTGTGAAACCATATATCATAATCGCGACCAGCACTGCGGGCTAAATTGAATACAATTAAACAAAAAAAAAACTAGCAAAAGCCATTCAGTCCATAAATATCACAGAGCACTATAAAACTCTATCAGTTTATAAATAATAAAAAAGCGAAAATTTATAGAGCAGAAGTTCACAGTCGGTTTTAATATTTTATTGTTAATCTCGATGTGTTGGAAAACGGCCGTTTTTCGTATGCGTTTCGAGCTATTTTGTACATAAATGCTTCGAGTAACGGAACCACTGTGAAAATATACAGTTTGGAATGGAAAATCTGGTATATTGTTAACTTTGAGATGAATTTAAGATGACCATTTCTTTCAAAAATCTACCACACGATTGCCATGAAGCAAGCATGATTGATCTACTGCGGGTACTGTCGATTGGCCAGCGTTTGACTTTTAAAATTACTCATTTAAATGGTTCTTGTAAGGTGTAGGAACGTCGATAACTTTATTGCAAAAGAATTGCCACAAGTCAACATTTGTAAGTGGTAAAAAAACGCCTCACAAGATTATGACTTGCTCCAGGTAAGCTGAGAATGATGTAGTTTGGTGAACAAATAAATTATACATTCCAATAAAATAATTTTAATTGACTATAACGTTAAACGTTATTAAAATATATATTTTTGGAGTTACACATTGATGACGGATTTTATAATTGGAAATTCTTATTTGAAACATTGTTTGAGCTCATTTCAACTGAAATAAAAAAAAAGTAATTAGCTTTATCCTCAAAAGCACCTTAAATTCATCTTGTAAAATTATTCGCCCAAAAATTCAAAGTCCTTACAAGCCAAACTCTTTACGTTCCGAATTTACAAGTCAACAATTACAAGTATACAAAGACTGTTTACTTTGTTTACATCACGTGTATGTAAACATATTGTAAACATATTGAAACAGTAAACAAAGAATTTCGTTAATCATAATAAGGATCTTATGTGTGATTTCGAAAGGGAATTGCGGTTAATATTTTTTCAGGGAGGCAACGATTCGGTAAATAAAAGTTAATATTTGTAAAGGAAAATGGCGATAATGTATTAAAATAAATCTTTTTCCTTATATTTTTTTTAACAAGCGTACATTATTTTAACCAGATACTTGTTTTAGATATTTTAAAGCATTTGAAAAATAATTCGCCTTATTTGGTCTAATGGGACCTAAAATGACAAAATGGCCCTTGTCAATCTTGTAACAAGATTGTGAAAAACTAATTTCAAGCAAAGACGCCTTTTTTTCTAATTTCAGGAACCAAAGAATCCTGCTACAATTCCTATAATCTTTTTTTGCTACATTCAGATACATATTTATGTTAAATAACTTAAAGACTTATTTTACTCCATCTTAATATAGAATAGACTGAGATTCGAACAAATCCGATAACTTTGCCACTGCCACGGTACAAATACCATTCGCGATCACATAGACTTGTAAATTCTGCATGTATATACAATATTTATACATGTATACATATATGTAGTAAGTACATTGAATTATTAAATTTACAAGCAGTTAGTTGTAGTAATGATGCAGCTAACTTGGTTCTGATGAATGTTGATGAACGCTAATGAAGTCTGATGAACCTACAGAATCTGAATTAACTACGGTGTTACTGAAAATATATAAAGGTAAGTTTAATAAACGTACATAACATCACAGAGAGAGGTGCATGAAATACACTCACGATTCGTCATTAGTCTTATGTAATAAGGGGCAAGTTTATTGCCATATATTCTAATTTCCGTGCATCTATCGAAAATACTCTTTCGTAAATAAGTAAAGCCTGTAGCATTTTTCGTCACCCGGGAATCGAAGTCGATACTTCATAATAAGCAGTCATCATACACCATTACCACAGACTTAAGTGTCTACTTAGTCAAATAGGTAATTAAACACATTAAAGAAGCATTTATTTCAATGATTATGCCTAAGGTGCGTCTATGTCGCTACCTATCATTTATAACACTGTCACTAATGTATCAAATCGAGGACGCCCTTGAAATCACTTGCTTTCAAGATATTACAATATTACAGATACTATTAAATGAAATGTATTCTAGGCATAATAGATTCTGCACGCGACTTTGTTCGTTTGAAAAGATTTCCCAAATTAAAACGCATCCTGTAACAATTCAAGTCAAACTATACATGAAATATTTTTCTTATAAACCCTTTTAGTAGTTCAATAACCATACAAATTCTGCATGTAATGTAGGTATACTCGCAAGATTTTGGAACTTAAGTATTTTTGACCGCTATAAAAACATAATTAAAAGTATTATACATTGTGTATACATAATTACATTGTGTCCCGAAAATGACCATTAAACACATCACTATACATATTATTATGTTCTCGCTTACATAATATGTATAGTGGCTTCGGCGGCTATGTCTGGCGCTAAATATATTTTTGTAACTAGAGCCGTCATATAATATATTTTCTGAGACCAATTTAGCTTTCTTGAGAATCCCACTGAACCTAGTGTAGCAAATGACTAAAACTTATGTATGTATTTAAAAAGGAATTTTAACAAAGCACTAAATTTAATTAAAATACTCATTCGACTATAACATTGTTGGTAAAACTTTATGGAGATGCTTCCAACAAATTTGGTTACAATGTGTGCTAATTTGCCATTTAAAAGAGCTCTACTTTCTTAGACATGACATCTTGTGGAGCTGTTATTGGAACATTTGCGTTGCAGTGTGGTTGCCATAATGCGCAAGAATCATCTTAAGGAACTATTTATGGTATAGACGTACATAATATGATTAAAAGTTTCACAGTTCTTGAAAAGCCAATCACCTATATCATTTCGAAGTCTGAGAACAGTGAATATCAAATGTGAGAAGTAGAAAAACAAACCAACAAATAAACTGGCCAAGCTAAATAAAACCGTTTAAAAATAAAATAATGGATTTGGGACGGCAGTTCTTGTATCAGTCAAAAGGCAACTTGACGCATACACAGTTATATGTATTGCCAAATTCATAACCATTTCCATAAAATTTATTATGGTTTTCATTTGCGGTCCTGTATTGTCGTACAGGATGTCAGATGTCTGAATATAAATTAAGTAAAATAATAAAACTTAGCATGTGGTGTTCTTCGGTCTCTGCCTACCTCAACCGAGAAAAGGTGTTATTTTATGTACATTTAAATATGTAATAATTGTGAACACAACCCCCAAATATATCAAACACGACATGAAAACTAAATACATCCAGACCAACTAAAAAATTCCACGAGCCATCTCCACAAGGCACCTTATTAATCATAGAGTAAGCAGAGCGGACGTCGCGTTGACACTTCAAAGGACACATTAGCATATTAAAATGGTAAGACACCTAGACGGGGTGAATAGGAACTATGTACGCTGAGAAAGAAATGTGAATTAATTTTTGTTTCAGCTTTCTGTAGTATAAGTTTAAGGTATAGTATTCGAATCGGGTTTTTTTTGTTTTGAAACAGGAAAGCAAATAAATGGAATTATAAAAAGTTTTATTTTACTGCCTCTCTTCGATTCCCGGGTCGGGTAACGGGCTGTCGACCTTTTTTGAATATGAGATTTATCCAAAATAAGCCCAGTTTGATAACGTGCCAGGTATATGTCAATAATAACAAGAGACTAACATTGTAAATTGCGTTAAGCTAAGTCACCAGGACTTGGTGTATTTGTTATATTATATGAGATATCAATCATGTCACAACAATATTATCATTTTGACGCAGTAGAAACTAATCTGCAAATTTAGACGAAATTACTTAAACGTTTTTTTCAAGACCTTTAAAAAACCTAAAACAAGCTCAGAATCTAAACATCAAAGAAGTACATGCAACACTACTTGCAAGACAACTTTATAATTCCACACATAGAGTTTCTTGTTAACTCAAAGTCTTGTTTCACACTGCTTCGGATTCCAATTTTCTTGCTGTTCAAACTTGCTTGATTCAATTCAATTGTATCGAGTGTGTATTTTAAATTTGATATTACTGAATGTGTTTGCTGTTTCCTTAGGTTTACATTTTTCTTTTAAATTTGAGTAGGTATGGTTGTGTAATGTGAGTATATTTAACAGGCAAAAATGGGATGCTAAAATCTTTCATCTCAGCCTACCTTTATGGAAAAAAGGCGTGGTTTTATGTAAGTATATATGATAGTATACATGAAAATAAATAATGTTGGTTGTAATAAAATAAACTTTGTCATTTATTAGTGCAAAGTTTGAAATTTAAAAGCATTCACTACGAAATTGCAAATTATGCTTTATTATTTTCCTATGTGCAAGCAATAAAAGTATGTGCAAAAATATTATTAGAATTTCAATTATTTGCACTGGTACAATCACATAGAAAAAGCAAGCTTTTCGTATTATTTCTATTCGTGCGATCTATTTTCCGTAATTTGTCATTATAACAGTCGGATGTCATTGTTTAGATATACCCGGATTTTTAAATGACATTTTTCCTCCAAATCAATTAAACCAAACCACGGCTTATCATTCATGTAATAAAGGCGATTTTTCTTTGATAACTCACAGACAGCTTCGCGTGACCGCATCGCGTTTCCACCACCTATTGTGTTGACATTCCTTTTGAAATAACTTACTTTTTTTCCACCGCAACCTCTTACATCGCTGCATTTTTTTGCTATGACTTTTTTGGTAGGCGTTCTAACTTTTCAATGGATATCGTAACTGTTACTTTTGTTGAAAAATTCGATGAAACTGTCCGTTGACACCGTCATGCCATGATTTTTATGGGTCTACTAACACTGTTATCTGTCTAACTAATTGATATTGAATAGCGCGCCATTTTTCTAAGAATAAGACGGATTATAAGAAGTTTGGATTCAATAGCCTCATTTATTCCGACGCCTGTTGTGATAATGGTGTTTTGGCTAATTATTCGTTAAGCTGCCGTTATCTATTCACAGTATTTAGTAAGGTTTTTGTAGAAGTAGTTTAGCGATCTTATAAATTGGTTATGATTCGATTAAATTGCTTAACTTATTAGACTGCTAATGGCTTCATATTTTATACCAAAAACAAACTAAGATTTCAGCCTAATTAGTAGTCAAAAATAATAACAAATTTATTAAACTTTTACGTAACAAATCATGGAATATTACACATAAGGTATACATGTTCAATTAGTCACAAAAGATGAATAGTAAAGCGTTCCTATTGAGCAAATAAAATCAATACAAAGGTTTATTAAACAAAAACGTTAATTTGTAAAACGGAGCGCTATTGTGATGAAATAAACGTGACACGTGCCAAACGCAGGTGTGTGAGGTGACCACGTACAATATATCTGCGAAATAAATACTGTCCGACCTTTGAAACAAATATAAATAATAAGCCATTTATTCCTTGCTTCAACAAAGTAGTATATAATTAAAGTAGAAAATATATAACTGTGGTGTTAGTTACTAATCCTAATTAAAAAAATATAGTTGTTAGTATTTCTTGTATTGGTAATTAAAGGTGGTTTGATCTGCAAGAACCCCATTTTGGGTAAAGACCTCCTCTAAAGACGGTCATCTGTCTCTATCTTGCGCTACGTCTGTCCACAAACAAACATAAATACATACATAAAATCACTTTTTTTTCACTATGAGTGCAGGCAGAGAGCAAGGAACGCCACTTGGTACAATCTTAACAAACTTCCCTTGCCTCATCCAAACAGCTTATCATACAGGTCTGTCGGTTACGAGTACTATTCACATGTGTAAGTAAATCACAAATCTTCAAACAAAATTATTGTCATGGCGTAAAGAAAATTATTTAAATAATATAGCCAAAATGGAACTATCCACGATTACCACAAAATAATGGTCATTTCATATTCATACCTAGTTTTGCTTATTATCAATATAATAGGCAACCGATTGTTAACTAATTACTTATGTTAATATACAGGTATAGTATGTTAGGGACTAAGTAAGTTCTAAGTCGTTTCTACCAAAATATAATCTTTAAAAACATTTATAGTTACCGGAAATCATAATAGAATTATTAATGTTGTCCTGCAGCTGGGCAAGGGCCGTCTTCTAGATAAAAGAGACGAGTTTTCTAATAAACAGTTTATTAGACCTGAGACCTTTGGTGACGCTAAAGCAAAAAGAAAACATCGAGAGAAAACCTTGCACTTCCAAAAGTTAAAACATTTCGTAACGAAATGTACTGTTATTATCCAACTCACACTGGAGATGTAGAGTAGCTTAACATTTTCGTCATCCTGAAAAAAAAAAACTCTTGCCATGTAGTTACTGGATCGTACTCCCACGGTCTTATTAAGGATTAATTGATTAGAGAACTCTGGATTTTTTTTATTCAGAGAGATACATACATAAAATTACGCCTTCATCCCATAGGGGTAGGCAGAGATTAGAGAACGCCACTTGATACAATTCTTACAAACTTCATTTTTATCAAAAACATTTGCAGCAAGCCGAAAGCTATAATGACCACGGCATAAAGCATTGTTTGATGTGATTCTTCAAGAACTAATCCAATTATATTTTCATTTTCAATAAGACATAGTTAATCTAACGTTGACAATTCTCTAGGAAGCGCGTACAAACGTCATGGTGATGAGAAATGACGTACTCCCACCATTGTAAGTTACCAATTGAATTTTTTTCCCTATTCTTTTGTACTGTTTCCTGATTTGTATGTGAATGTATTGTTCGGTTCATGTGATTTGCTGGTTTGATGTTCCTGTTTACTGTATTATTTGTACAATGCTTGGGATCTTAACCCTGTAGAAGTTCCATTGCTAGGGTCTTCTTCCAAAAGAGGGAGGGACCTAGGCCTTTAGTCTACCACGCTGGCCAAGTACGCATTGGGGACTTTGTTGCATGATTAGGAATTGGCAATACATGTAGATATTCTTTAAATAACGGATAATGAGGTGGTGGAACTATGTAAACGTACCTATACACAAACACAAATTAAATCTTAAGGCTTACATAAAAAATACTCATGTGGAACGAGGAATCTCAAGTAACCTCATGCGTTTTCGTGAAAATAAGTGAAAAATCAAATAAAGAGAATTGAGGATTTGAGTTTTATTTAAATATGTACGCAAGTATGTGAATGCCTACAATGTTTCTTGCCGATGGCTGATGTAAAATTGTCCACAACAATTTTGTTGCTGACTGTTTAATGTACATATAACTAATGATTGACAATCAGTAACAGGCTTCGCCAGTTCAAATTAAAAGTCCCTCGCGCAGTAATAAAAGGCTTCATATACGAAATACCGGGTATCATTGGTGCACATAAAGACATACTCATTCACACGCGGCTCGGAACAATTGAGAACTAAAGTAAGGGTATCATTTACATGAAATTTACGCACCTGACAATCGAAACTACCCGTGGACAGCGTGTGGTGATGAGCCATGTTATCGATAAAATACTACCATAATTCTATCGACTTAACGCTAATAATATAATAGGCTATTTGAAAATGAGAAAAATAAAGCGTTAATTACTGTGATCAGTATTTATTGTAACTTTAAAATTATTATTAGATAACATAAGTTGAAAATATTTATTAATTTATTTCAATCAGTAAATAAAAAAACATATTTACAAACGTTTGTCACGTGACACAAAACGCTGCTAATTATAATGCCGTCACTTGCTAGTAAACATGAATTTTAAAAGCATTTCTTTTAACCTCGCTTCTCTGTTTCTATAAGTAACCTGTACTCGTCGTAAATTTATTATATTGTAAGTAGAACAACAAAACAATACTTCTGATACAGCTATTTTATACAGCTTCGTTACACAGCTACATTCTGGACATTTTTTCATCACCATTTCTATCGAATCGTATTCCCCCAACACTAGTCAATACACGGTCCTCTGTAGCAAAGCAGCGACCGTTAAATTAACCCTTTAACGCCCGCCACACTGACCCGCCAGGGCTGACGATAACTGGAATGACACTCTGTAATGACTTTAGGGTTATGCAATTACGAAATTGTGATGAATTACTTTTCTCGTTTTAATATTTTGCGGGTGGGATTCGTTGAGCGGTGTAATTAGTTTCGATAGCAGGATTATAATGATAAATGTTATAAGCAAATATAGACGTAGATAGGTACTTTATAGACAATTTTTTTATAGTGCACGATATAAAATTACTCGGAAATTATAGCTAACTATGCAACTTACCTAAGTTGCTCGAAGTTTCAATACTCGCTGCATAGAAGAGAGGTTACAAGCTGAAAACCAGCTTTTATTTGTAAATTGTAATGTTTCACAAGTTAAAATATAGTAAGTGTTTACAGATAGGTACATTTAATCATGATAACGTGCACTTTGACGAAATAATCCCTTAAGATACTAAGCATTCGAGTAAATGTAAATTCATAAGTTGACTAATTTTCAGAGTCGGTTTATTGAAACAATCAATAGGGTGCCTACCAATCAAATCAATTACTCTTTATAAATGGTCAAAAATACATTTTAGTACGTCGTATTTTTGTTGGGATGAAATAAGTGACTATCATAATCTGTAATAATCTTAATTTCAACATTATTTACAAAGAAAATTGACATAACATGAGAATTTTAGATGAACATTCTACGAGTAGGTACAAGTTTAAGTTTTCTTTAACCCAGTACCTTATTACTCAAGATACCGTATCATAGTAATTACAAACTGCACTAAAGAAACTATGTATTAATTAAATTAATATTCCTTATAAAACAACAAGCTGGAACACGCTATTGTTTTTGCTCAGAACATATTGTAAGGTAACACTTAAGCTTTGTTTAACTTGCAAGTAACTGACGGGTTAATTAATTATTATAAAGTACTTAATAATGCTGCATAACTTAATAGAAAATAGAGCAGTTTCTTTATAAAATGTCTTTTGTGGTTATTTTGAGGAAACAATACTCATTTCGTTCGACAGCTTCAGATATTGCAGTTATTTCTGCAAATACAGCTATTCAATACTTTTGATAAATATTCAGTAAGCCATGTCAAAGACCTTCGGGCGGCTTGAACACCATTGACACTAGTTTGACCACTAACCATACGATTAGTAGTAGTACTATTCAATTGGAGATATTTAAGGTACCTGGGTTAAATATGGCCCGCCGAAAAATAAGGCCACATACTATATTCCAAACCTTATGCATTTTTCACTTAAACCGTCACTAGGTGACTAGCAGGTCCTGGAACGCTTGACAGGTACGCTGTATGCATGCGATACTAACGACAATTTATTATCGCGTTTTAATCATGTTTGGAAAAATAGTATGTGACCAAATTTTTCGGCTGGCCATATTTGACCAGGTACCTTATTTTTATCAAACGAACGAAATTCGCGTTTCGACCAAGGCACAAATAACCTAGAATATATAAGTCAGCTTTGTGTTGTACGTCAATTATAACAAACCACGATATTACTATGTGCTCTAGTAAATACACGAACAGAAGACCGCTACGCAATTAATAAATTTTTCGTTACAATTTCAACAAGAAATTATTGATATTTATATAAAGGCTTTGACGTGGTCTCTGTGTGTTGGCTGGATGTTTAAAAGCGTGAAACTGTTAGTTGATAAATATATAACATTCGTTATCTTTGGTTCACTGTAAAACTACAATGTATTTTAAAATTATTTACTATACCTTCTAGATTATTATGATAATAGCCACCTTTACAGACACTCTATCGCGCACGAAACCACCATCGCGCGTGAAAGAACGTGCGTAAATAGGGTGTGCAAGGGAAAAGGAAAGAGCACGCGCTGCGCTCATCAGTCGTGCGCTCGAAGAAAATCGCGAGCGAAGATCGCGCAGGCTTTCCCGCGCGTAATCCTGTACCCTCCTAAGAACGCGCGATAGAGACTGTGTGTTTTTACGGGAACTTTACTTCCAGGTTTTTTAATCAATTTGGTTTCAAAGTTAATTGAACCTTCCGAAATACGTAACGGTGACTACTTTAATAACGTCGCGGTCACTCATCGACGGATGCACTACTACAAATGTTGTTTAATTGCATTTGCCAAAAAATTAGTGTAAGCAAAACTCCTACTATTTTTTAACGAAATACAATAATATATTAATATGTACTCATAAAAACACATTGATGCTTACTATTCATGAAAATAAATACGCCATGTAATATTTTGAACGCAACGCGATATGACCGACAGCCAGTGACCGGCGGCTTACCCTTTAGCTTCAGCTTACAAATTGTGCTAATGATCCGAGTCGGCACTTGAACACTGCGACCAACAAAATTTTCATGTGAAATATTGGCTTTTCAATTCGGCTTTAAAGCTGTTGCATGGGCTTACTACGTCACAATGCGCAGTTACGATAATATTCTGACATCGTAATACAAAGTTATGTCACAATAATTCTAAGGGTGTTGTCTCATTTTCGTTAACCTATTACTTCCCACTGCTCACTGGATCATGGGTTTCTAACGCAAGAAGGGGTTCAGTTTAAAGTATACAAAACCTCATTGAAGAAGTAATTATTTATCTCTGCTTTCTGACTTTTCAAGATTGACCTGCAGGTTATCACCTTTCGCAGGTCAATCTTGAAAAAGTCAGTAGTTTGATCCACTAATTGCTTACGTGGGAGGCGATTGATTACAGCACTTGACTTGCACCTTCTTACAGAATATCTAACATTTCGCGTATCAAGACGAGTTTAAAGACATTACAGTGCTAAGTTTACTAAAGTATGCATTATACAACCAACAGACAGACTTACTCTTTTCATCTAGGGATACAAAAACCAGGGTACCAAATAACAAAACGTATAAAAATGAACGAAACATTTTTCAGAATCGTACAATATTTCTTGAAATTCCACCACAAATCTTTGGTCTGACTTCTACGAATAAAAATTCAAGCGGAAAATTGCTGGATAAACATACAGTCTTATTTACCCGTTCATTCAGATATGTATGCAAAACATAAGCACATTTGCTCATAACAAGAAAATGTTCAAATCGGTTCGTTCGTTCAGTGGGACAAGCGAATATTCCCCTTTTATTGCATTAGTACATATTTGCGATTGTATGTGGCTTTGAAATGAGCGTTTTATGTGTGCATTAACATTATTACCTACAGTATTGTTGAAGAGATTTTAGTGAAATTGTCTCGGAAAGCCAGGTTGTGTTTCACGATTTTAAGTAATATTTCACACTTAACATTATTTGACATTTCGATTCGATTGATAAGTCATTTGTTCGAATGCCTCTCTCTGCAGTATCGACGTGAAACAACTACTAACACAAGCCTTAAGTTAAACAGAATTGCTAAAATTTTGTGATCTACTCGTATGATAGTAGAATCGAAAGAATATTTGATTAAAATAAATTATTAATAATAATAAATAATGAATTGTAGGTAGATATTAGATTGACGTAAAATATTAGCCCTCCTAATGTCGCTTTACACCGTTATTAGTCATAATGATTGATCGCCCCTGTGGCGCAGGCGGTGGTGTATGCGCCTGCCTGCAAGAGATCTCGGGTTCGAATTCCGGGTCGAGCCAATTCCAGAAAAAGATTTTCTAATCGCTTTTTCTATAGCCCCAATATTAGCGACAATAAAACAAAGACGCACGTACCGCGTATATGAGTAGTGCTGATGTGGTAATGACATGTCTCCCACTTATTATGAATAGTGTGTACTGTGATTTATAGTGTAGAATACATCTTGTATTTGTATCTAGACTATTACGTATTTGTATGTGTATACTTTGATCGAAGTTTTTCTTGACATTTTGTTATTTTTTTTCGAAAATATAAAGTCGTTTTTGTTAGCATATAAGACTTATGTCTGTATGTCCTATACCCCTAAGAAATAAAAGCATAGAAATGGGTTATACAATTCCTTAAAAGAACCAAAACGTGGCTGTATGTATAATGTATCGGCAATCTAAATGGAACTGTGTGTGTGTGTGTGACTACGAATCACGAGATTTTGGGTTCGGATTCTAAGTTCAATGAAAGTGCATAGGGTTTGTGGTATGTATGTACCTACTGTTTTTTATTAAATTGTATAATTAATTTGTTTCCTCGAAGCGTAATAATTTTTAAGTTCCGTCGCATTACAATATCAGGTATGTGTACAAGTCGCGGGAATTTTAAATCGTTAATCTAAATTTTACTTACAGAAATTGTAGATAAAAGGTTTTATAAACTGTCGCAATTCGCACGAATAGAGATAACTAGTGACAGTTCAAATTAAATTATAAGATTAAACTTTAATTTGATATTTGACGCTCAACTAAGTTCCAAGTCAGATCATAATTAATAGAGCAGCAATCTTAGCAATTTAGTCTTTCAATTTATACAGAATTCTGGTGGTTTATTTATTTTTAGGTCCGTTTGTTTTTGAATAGTCGACTTATTTGTGCTTACTTTGCTCGTACGTAATATTTTAATAGGTAGTCGAATTATTTGCTTGTTACGTAATAATTTACTGACCTAAAATCTACCTTTCTAATATCTGCAACTGAACGTACCGGTTGTGAGACTACAGAGAAGATGTAGCCTGCAAGCAATACTTGCTTTGTGAGAAAGACTAGTGTGCTAAATGTTTATTTGTCTATCCAAAAACGTGATACAATCCAAACAAACCATAGTCGGTTTGGTCGGATTTGGCCTATTGGCATAGGAACATAAACAATGAACCCAACGCACTGATATTTTATTAAGTAAGATTACAAAAACCCTTAATCTGCAAAAATTCAAATAATCCCTAAGATAATTTCGTAAGTAGGACAAAATCACAAATATCGAGTTGTATTTATCTTTAGCATCAAATGTTAGAACGAATAAATGAATAATTAATTATCTTAAATACATACAGTTTGAGTCCAAGCGAATTATTGAATGAAACAAATTTGAATTTTACAAGGAATCCTCAGAGGCGAAGTATTGATTTAAACTGGATATAATAGTATTGTTAAAATGTCGGTTTGTCTAAAAACAAGAATTTTTCCACAGCATCAAGCATCAAATAAATACGCAGAACAAAAGAAAATTACGTATGACAGGCGATTTAACAACTTGTAAAGGATGCAAATAAACTACAATAAGACTCAAAATAATTTAATTTCTACTCAAAAGACACACTATTCTACTAATGTGAAGAATTACTTACGTATAAAAATGTAACCTGTATGTTATTTAGTACCTCAAGCAAAAGTTACGTAATTGATATCCCGTAAATTGACATTTGACATCCACAACAAATTACTATTTGATTACAATACAGTCAACCTGGGTAACTTTGAATGAATAAACCTTTATCAATTGTGTTGGTTTCATATGAAAAAATAATCGAAACTAGTTCATATTCCCACTATCAATGTTACCCAAATGATTCAAAGCGAATTTAGGTAAAGCCTTTAAAATACCAGGAGCCTTACCACGCCGAGACTATTGAGAGCGGAACTAGATAATTTTCATATTGCCAGATGACGAAGTTTAGTGCACAACAATTGCATAGTCAACTGAGACTAGTTTATGTACAACCGCATCCGTAATTTAGCTCATAGAGATATTGGGTTTATTATCAAAGCACACGGAACAATTCTCAGTATAAATGGCCGAAAAGTCAATTTAAAAATTAGTTTTTTTCCTCTTATTGCAAGGTCCCCAAACTTAATTAGAAAAAAAAGCCTTACCCTTTCGTTTCAGATTAAATTTTGTTTCTATTTTCTACTTACCTGTAATTTGAATTCAGTGCCTTAAAGTCTGAAACAATGTTCGTAATAATTAAGGTTTCAGATACTGTTGTTTCACTACCCTAAAGTTGAAAACTTTAATACAAAATTTTGCGAACACAATCGAGTGAAAAGTTTAGTTTCAAAATGTCAGCAGACAACAGCTGGCTGATTCGAATTCGAAATAATAAAACAGATTTGGTTTATTAAAATACTCCTGTTTTATTTATTGAAGGAGAAATCAGGACAACGGATACAGTTTATTAATTAATTTGTTATTTTAATTTCATAAAACATAATACAAAATAGTCTATTAAATATTCTAATGTGACAGTTTTTGCAAATTAGTTCTACAGCTGAGAAGTCTTTTGTCATTAATTTAAAACATATAATAAGAAAAGCATGTATTCTGAAATGCTTAATTAACAGAGTGCTAAATATAAAATACTAATACCTAACATCTATGAAAAGAAAAATGGTGTACTTCCAAAAAAAGGGCCCTATAAAAAAAAACATCAAAAAATCAACACTACACTCACATTGCAAAGAAAATAGGTTCCGACTTCATACACAAACCGTTTGAAACCTTACCATTCCGTATCATCTATTCCTATAAACCTACCATCAAAAATCACTTACAACTGTTCCCCAATAAAAACAAACGATCTCCACCATCGTGACTATAGTTACTAGAGAAATATCAGCCATTTTGTCGTATAACACCTCCGTAACCGCTTCAAACCGGTGCGAACAGCTCCCGACCAGATGTTACATGACAAATAGCAATGCGGTTCTAGATTTCGGTACTCTTCGGGAGTTCGTGTAATATTGAGCCGTGGGAATTGTGCTTCGTTTTATTAGGAACTGTCCTCTAAGTTACGGCTTGTTGTTTTATTTACTATGTATTATATAGCGAAATTAATATTTTACCTAGGCTTTTCAGAAGTTTCAGAGTTTAGTAACGTATGAGTTAGATGGCAGAAAGCTTGCCCAGTGAACCCCCTATTTACTCGGACCTTTAGGTATAACCATAATCATCAACTACGCTGAAAAAAACGTTCAAGTTTTTAGGTTGCTTGCAACCTGATGCAGGCAATTTACAAAATTTTAAGATCCTAATGTACATTATTTTGTGTTGCATGTATTTCTGTACATCAATCTAATGTATTTGTGATGCAATTATATGTCTGTGCCACAACCAGGCACGTTTTTACTTCCACAGTAATTAAGTGGTTACGTATTCAGTCCATTATGTTTTTATGTTAGGATATTTATTTGGAAGAAAGCATTTTCCGGAAACCTACGAAGTATGAGAAGCCTCAGTACTATGAAAATAACGTTAAAAGTGTATAAAATAAACGCTATACACAAGCAATCTCCAACGCAAATTATATTAACCTATTTCATGCACGCCAATGTCAGTTAACTGTTATACAATAACTTGAAAACTTCGCCATAATGTAGCTACCGTTAATACGAACTTGTAGGAAACTGTATCAAGTGACGTAGAGCTCTTCAAAGCTAAATTTATAGAAGCTTCTCGAATTTCTGCCTGTAAAGTTAAACAGTTGGGTAATGGATGGCTTTGAGTTGATAGATCACTGTGTCGTTCCTGTGTTGTTCATTTTAGATAATTTTGGTTGATTTTGGATTAGGTTAGAGAAGATGTCGTTCGGTTTCTTAGTAAAAATATTATCTACGCTGTTGAAAAATGTAAACGTAAAAATAATTTTAAAAAATACGGATTGAGTAGCGCAGTGATTAAGGAAAGGTTCAAGTTAGATTTCAACATAGAAAATATTTGATGATATATCTAGCTTTTGTAGTACGCATGGTAGTTTATGCAAATGTCAATCTCGGGCTTCGACTACTGTGTCGACGAACATTTGTATTTTAATTTCTGTTGCAACTTTCTCAATAATAACTGATAGCTTTTCCTAGATGTAAGTAGTTATAAGTTTATTACACAGGTTTTTTCCATTCCTAATTCTTAAGAAGCACAAGTAAAAAAGTGGCTTTTAACATACAAATCTACAAAAAACTATTTTCATAAAATCCTTTGCTCACTTCAAATAGAGACATAACATCATTATCATATTCTTAGAAACGTATACATGAGAGCTCAAGCCATTAAAGGTACTATTCCTACTAATAACTGAAATAAGAACATTTTCATCTGTAGCGGGAATAAAATCCTGCAAGGTACTTTCTTTCATAACATCTAAAGGGAATCACACTATAGAGAATTGTGTATGAATGTTACCTTTGGCTAATAAGACAAACAAAATTCTTATGTGTTTTGTTTTTCTTTCGAATGAATTGAATGCCAAATAATGATCGTAATTTAGTAAATGAAAGTGTATATTGAGATAGTCTGATATAACAAAAACACTATCGACTTAATGTCAAATAAAAATTATGTGTTCTGCTGTAATTTTTTTAGCTGTAATAAAGTCTGATAGATCACAACTCATAATATTTAATTCGTATCAATACACAAAATCACCTTGAAATTAATAAACGAAACTGATTGTAAGGTTTAATTCGCCAATTCGGTCATGAATGTTACAATTTTATGATTTTCAAATAAAAGTTCTAATAAGTATGATTCCTAATGCGAAGGTTTTCTTATTCAAAGTGCCGACGTTAATACGATGTTTCTACCGAAGAACAAAAGCGTAAAAATTAATCGATTGCACCCACAAAACGAGGGATTTCAGCCGTAGAGAATTTTCTGTTCGTTTTATGAAAAGATTTGGGTTGTTATAGTGAATGAAACGTTGATATTTGCGTGTTCGTTCGTTTGATTTTTGTGTATTATTATTAATTTATTGTTTTTTAACTTTTGTAGGTGAAAAATGTAATTTTAATTTAGACTTTATTGGATCCATAATTATTTTGTTGGCGATATTTTATTAGATCCACAACTTAACGGTGAAATAGTCACGTCAATACGCTTCAGGTGAAATCGTAGGTTCGATTTCTACACAAAATAAATACTTGTGTGATCCATAAACAGTACTACCGAGTCTTGTCGTATTTTGTTTATGTTATTTTTATGAATTTACAAATACATTCATACAAACTCGTTTACGTCTCCTGCACTATGCAAGTAGTGTGGTATATCTCGAAATGAAATAACTGAATAATTTTATTTATCTATACTATAATATTATAAAGCTGAACAGTTTGTTTGCTCGTTTGAACGCGCTAATCTCAGGAACTACGGGTCCGATTTGAAAAATTCATTTTTGGATAGTCCATTTATCGAGGAAGGCTATAGGCTATAATATATCATCACGCTACGACCAATAGGAGCATAGCGGCAATAAAAAATGTTACAAAAACGGGGAAAATGTTGACGCATTCTCTCTTATGTGACGCAAGCGAAGTTGCACGAGGCAGCTAGTCTCTAAATAATTGTTTTTTAGATATACAGTTCCAATACATAGCAACAATTTATTTACTGCCTTGCATTACTTTCTATAAAGGTCATGAAACGTTCACATTTCTTCCCACTAGCAGTCGATAGCTATTACGTAGATTGTGAATAATAACGCTGGCATATAAATTATTATCGAGCCTATTGAAGGTCAATGTCGAATTAGTCCATTAACTTGCGAGTAATTTTATATTTGTGGCTTGAAGACGTTTCCAGAATATTGATAATATAGAGTTCTGTGTTTTGATATATTCTGTGCTTTTAAAGCAAAAGCTTTTTTATTGTGTCATAGTTCGTGTTGTAGTAATTAAGGCCTAATATTTGTCCACTGTTTTTTAGAATTGTTGAATGTAAACACTTTTGTTTTTCTTAATATTACTGTTAAAACTTAATTTTCTTGATTTTATCCCACATTTTCCGTACGGTCGGTGTAATGTGTTTTCTTTTCCCACTCATCACTCGTCATCAGCTGTGGGCTGTGTCTGATGACACGATTGATGGCCGATATATTAATTAATATTACTGTTAAAATTAAGAAAAGAAAAAAGTATTAAGAAAAACCCGCACGCAGCGTTGTCTTATGAAAACATTTTTTTATTTTTTTACCATGTCACATGTTTCGTGAGTTCCTGTGAGAATCAAAACTTAATTTAATTCTGCTTGACGTTCCGGAAGCTCACTCTAATCAACTCTTTAACAGCAAGACTTAACTAACTAAAAAACAATATATCGAAAATACACTCATCTAATTGACACAATACATTATTATTCCTACATAAAATTACCTTCTGCAGATATATGACGTGTATATGTATACAAAAACCTTTTGTTATGATCTGTACTTCCGTTATCCCTTGTTACTGTACTTGGTTGTTATTTTTTATGTCATCTGTCAAGACTAGACGGCCTGTTGCCGAGATGTGGTCCCATGAGATTTGATGACGATTTTAATATTATATATTAGGTTGGGGAAAAAGTCTTTTCGCATTATAGTATGTATGAACTTGTAAAAAAATCTCTTTGGCTTCAAGAATCACAAATGAGTACACGGCTCATTGGGTTCTTTCAGTGAGTTCGTGAGGTACCCAAATATCGATCTTTTTTGTGTAGAGAAAATATTTTATTACAAGTTCATACATACTATAATGCGAAAAGACTTTTCCCCGACCTAATACTATTATTATATTCAGTGAAATTCTGAAACTGCTAGTAGTGCTAATTTAGAATATCCAATATTTTTTAACTCTTTGTTAATTAATTATAATTTACTCTTTTTTGTTACAGGGACCGAAACTAGGTACTGATTCAAAGCTAACTTGGTTCTTATAGTAGCGGTTAAATCGGTTTAGTCCACCTTCAATCACCACGATCTCTTCTTTCTATTTTGTACTATAGACAAAGCATCTATGGCAAAATATGAACTATAAACTATGTGCTTCTAATATAGATCTTAGATAGCCAATTGCTTATGATTGCGAACACACTACTAACTCGTAGATAATACAAACACAAATTTTATAGTACTATGATCTAGTATGTATGTAAATATGCCGTCCAGTCTTTTGTTTAGTTTTAGTTGGTCACTAGTAAACAAAACAAACAAAAATCTCAACAGCGAAACACACGACCCAGACACTAAACTTATGACCCTACCATTAGCACATCTCACTTTTTTGCTCCAAGTAATAAATGCTCAGATTTAGCCGAAGTGCGTAAGGCGTGCGGCCGGCATCATTCAAGTGATTTATTACTAAGTTAAGTGGATTAATATTCGTAAGTACTGTTGTTAATTGGTGTTTTTGTAATTGAAATGTTGTTGTATAAAAAATGTGTACCTCGATTCTCTACCACTATCGACTACCGACAACCGGCTAGCTATCGAATTTTGACATTTAGAATGTACTGCCAAAATGTTTCCTACGACACCCGTCAGAGGCGCTGATCAGATTTTCATACAAAATTTCTCGATGACAGTTCGGTTGTCGGTAGTTGATAGTAGTAGAGAATCGAGGCAGTGTTGAAAAGTTTTATTAGTTGTCCTTATAATTATATTATAGGTAAATGATATTTTTTGCGTATAATTTTTGTAATGATCAAATTATATTTTGTTATCACATTTAAAATGTCTTGTAAATAAACTTTGGTTCGTGTCTAAATGATTGATTTTTCTTGAAGCAATTTAAAAAAGAAATTGTGCTTCTTTAATTTTAGATCTTGATTTTAGACTTTTTTGCTCCAAGTAATAAATGCTCAGATTTAGCCGAAGTGCGTAAGGCGTGTGGCCCGCATCATTCAAGTGATTTATTACTAAGTTAAGTGGATTAATATTCGTTAGTACTGTTGTTAATTGGTGTTCTGATATTTTTGTTTTGTAATTGATATGTTGTTGTATAAAAAATTTAGTTTTCCTTATGATATTTTTCGCGTATAATTTTTGTTATTATATTATATCTTTTTAAATTTTATTACATTTGAAATATAATGCAATGTAAAGTACGGTTCCAGTTTAAGCAATTGATTACACTTTATGCAATTTAAAAAAATATACGTTAAGATCGTCTTTTGCGTTTCTTTAATTTTAGACAGGCATTCTTTTAGTTTTGAAGAACTGAGAAATAACTCACAAAAACACGGAATAAATAGCACTGGTTTTCATCTTAGCAACCAGTTGATAAATCATCAAGGTCTTAGAATCACTACTTAATTCAAAATCAAAATCTACGTCTTCCCCAACCTAGCAAAATAATTGAAATGTCAATTACAGAGTAAAGTCAAACTGTCACTTGTTTGCCTAAATTTCGGCCTAGGTTGAAATTCAGATTTATGTAAAACGGACGTTACGCGTTGTTTTAGTCTTAGTAGGTAAGTGATAGACCAAATTCTAGACAGATTGAAAAGGGTGTAAATCTGAGTGTATTGAGCTTTCAGAGGTTGATATTTTGTCAATGTCAAGATGGGAACATAGGGGTAGTTTGGTTAAGAAACAACATCACCAGAGGAAAAAATATCGACGAAATATCATGACGTAATTCGTTCTCCAGTAAAAAATAAAAAACGATGAACACTCTTTTTTTGAGTCGGTTAAATAAAATTACTTTATCGAGGATCTTTGCTATCACACCCTTTCGTCTAAACTGCCGCTGTGCATAAACCTTCCATTTACTCATGTCCAGGTCTTTCCAAATAAAAATACTATGTCGTCGACCCATCTTTCTTAAATTTTGACTATTCGAATAAAAAATATCTGGTAGATAGAAATCGAACTCACATAGTAGCGGTGTGGATAAAAAATAGCTCGAAAATTCCGAAAAACTGGCCGCTCTTCAAATATTCCATCGTCAAAATGCTAAGTCTAACTTTTGGGTTGAAATATCAGAAATCATTCAGAATGCGTTTTGGCATTTTCTCGTTACCGCAACGGCATAGTTGTTTTTGCATATTTCCTAAACTCTGCTTTGTATCTGATAGGAATTGAACTCAAACCGACAATAATAATATGGTGCCATTATAATCAGCAGATTTTATCAAAATTGTATAGTATTCTGAATGTTATATTTTGATAATTTACTAAAATGTTTTAAATAAACCTAAGATTGTACGATTTACAGGCTTAAAAAGGCACCTTTGTGCGTCTATCTTTGTTATGGTTTTATGATTCCAATATGTAAGATATGAATCAGTTCATAGGTAACTTACCATAATGTCAATATAATAAAGTTTTTCAATGATGACTAAACAACGTATCCTAAATTTACATCAACACTATTGTCTCAAAGATCTGTAGAGCGATTTCGAGATCTTTGAATACGTCATAAGCGTACTTTATTATGTTAATACATTGAAAAAACAAACTACGACTACAAAGCTTCATTTCTAATGCAAAATAAACGGATGTATCCTCCTCTAAAATGTTTTAAGGACAATTGGGTCAGGATGGCAAAATATGTGACCTTAGCCACCCCGTTTCACCCCAAAATTATTCCAACTGTTATTGTTATACCAGTTAAATTTAATTGTTTTAGGGATCTAAGGAACTCTATGGGAGGCCGATTTGAAAATGAAATACATAGCAAATTGACTGCTTATCTACTTGTGTAAATTTGAAATGAAGACGTTTCGCTGTAAATTTTGGTATTCATGATAATGGAGAATAGTATTTGAGGATTACTGGCTTAGTATTGTTTGATGAAGTAACAGTCTTTGTAGTATAGAACTAGCTGACCCGCGCAACTTCGCTTGCGTCACATAAGAGCGAATGGGTCAAAATTTTCCCCGTTTTTGTAACATATTTTATTTCTACTCTGCTCCTATTGGTCGTAGCGTGATGGTATATAGCCTATAGCCTTCCTCGATAAATGGACTATCTAACACTGAAAGAATTTTTCAAATCGGACCAGTAGTTCCTGAGATTAGCGCGTTCAAACAAACAAACAAACAAACAAACAAACTCTTCAGCTTTATAATATTAAGTATAGATAATATAGTGAGATCATGTTTTGTAGGTGATACGAAGCTTTGGTTTCATAATTGCGGAAAATACTTACTAGTTGTTTTATCTTTGTAGTTTAAATGTAAGTAGAAACATTTAGGACTCGAGTCGAGTTTTAGATCTTCAATGAAAATATCAAGATTTAAAAGGTATTTTTTTCGTGTGATAATAACTTGTTAACTAACCAAATAACTTTTTCTTCCGACCCCAGAAAAACATGACAATTACCTTAACCACTAATAAAAAGGCTCTTAAAACGTGTCAGACTAATTGACGTAAGAAGAAATGAAAACAGCAAACAAAAGCAATAATAAAAACAATTACTTAACAGATCGTAATCATATCGAAACACTCGGAACTGTATAATTATTCCTTTAGTATAACAATGATATAAAACATTCGAAAAGGCTCCGGTAATAAAACAATGAAAGAAATCTACATTGATACCAAACGGCCTACGATGTCGAATCATCTGTCATATACTCCACAATAGCCTTTGTAGACAATGAAAACTATACCAAGATGACAAAACTTTAAGGTTCAAAATTGTATGTCTCAGTATTTTTCCGTAGAAATCATTGCAAACGATTTCGGTCGACGATTTAACCACAGATGACAGAGATGTTTCAGTAGTACAAGTTAAAACTTAAAGATATTATTTTTTAATTAATAAATAAAGTTGTTAATATATGCTTATTAATGCTCTTTCACAAAAAAGCACTCCAGACTTTATTTTTTGATGCAGAGAATATTAATGATTGAATATTAATATTGCCATCAATTTCAATCACAAAATTCGACGACATAAATATGACTTTTTTTCGAAAATATGGCCGATCTACGAATACCTCCCAATTACTAAAATATAACTGAAAGAGATATGACGTATTATGCACATACACCAGTAGCTCGATTCTCTATCACTCTCAATTGCGGACAACTTGCTAGCTATCGAGAAATTGTGCATAAAAATCTAATCAGCGCCTCTAGCGAGCTTGTAAGAACTATTTAGGCAATACATTTTAAATGTCAAACTCTCGAAATTTTACAGTACCGACTGTAGAGAATTGCGCTACAGTATCTATACTCTATATACTAATATATAAAGCTGAAGAGTTTGTTTGTTTGTTTGTTTGTTTGTTTGTTTGAACGCGCTAATCTCAGGACCCACTGGTCCGATTTGAAAAATTCTTTCAGTGTTAGATAGCCCATTTATCGAGGAAGGCTATAGGCTATATAACATCACGCTACGGTCATTAGGAGCGGAGTAGCAACGAAAAATGTTTCAAAAACGGGGAAAGTTTTGACTCATTCTCTTAGTTGACGCAAGCGAAGTTGCGAGGGTCAGCTAGTCTTCTATATCGGGAAACACAAGTTCAATACAATAGAAAAAAAAAGTAACATAAATATACAAAATTCTTAAGAAACCGAACAAAAATGAAACTTCTGCCTGACCTACCCTCCCATTATACTGAACGAGCGATTTAAATTTCAAATTGCCAGTTATCCAGATAGAGGTTAGCGATGAATGGAGACGCATTAAGTGTTCCCTTCTCTGCTATCACCAAATCTTATTAAAGCCGTTTTAATTATAGCAACTGAATCGATACACGATATTTTATTTAAGATGTTTGCGAATCGATTTGTTAAGATGTCGATATCGATTTGAAATTAAGATGGTGGTATTTGAAGGAAGCGGGAAGAAAGATGTCATGTATGTTTTACTATCGTAATAACATTTGAGACATTATAAGAAGAGTGATTTAAACTGTTGTGAAAGTCTAGAGAGAAGCCTATCTTCCAGCAATGAATAATGCCGTGTAAAAGGTTGTACTAAACTCCTTTGCAAAAAAAACGGGCGGGTTTGATTTTTTAACATTATTGGTAATAATTTAGTTCTTCAGAGGTTTTAATAGCCAAACTATGTTACTGGCACTTAATAAAGAGTCTGGGTATGAAAAAAAGTTCATTCCAAATTCAAAACTTTTGTTTTTTTAACTATTAATCCCTTTTTCATTTTGTGACACTTTTCGGGTTTGCGGTTAAAAGGTTATCAAGCAACTAAAAGTAACTTTTGTTATTTTTAGTACAACAATTTATGTTTATCGCATAATTCTGCCTTATTGTGACTTAAAACAGATATCTATGTGTCTATCGTAATGGCAGAAAAAGCAATAAGAGCTAGTAAATTTAAAAATTATAGCGCTGCTGGAAGAGGGGTGTAGCCAATGTTACGTCTCACAGCGGTTAAACGTGAGTCGTTCAACCGCACAAAGAACCTGGACTCGATACCAAGAGACAGGTTCCGTTCAGAGAAGGCAAGGTTCTGGGAGAAAACGTTGCACACAGCCGCGAGACGATCGCTTTTTAGTGACTCAGGCGCTGAGGAACCGCAAATGCAGTTACATAGACCTCAAAAGAAACCTTGAAGAGGTACGGGGAGCACAAGTTAGCCTATGGACTGTGAGGAGAAGACTTTTAGCTGCTGATATACGTAGTCGACGACCAGCGCGGGCCCCCAAGTTACTCCGTGAGCACCGGATTGCGCGGTTGAGGTTCGCTAAAAATTGCCTATCTTGGACACCAGGTAACTGGAGTAGCGTACTCTTCTCCGATGAGTCTGCATGGTGAGGACCGACGTCGGCGAGTGTTACGAAGACCAGGGGAACGCTATGCCGATGTGTGTTTTGAAGAAATCACCCCTTATGGTGGAGGGTCCGTTATGTTTTGGGCGGGCGTAACTTCCAACTATCGTACCGAGATAGTATTCATAGAAAATGGCTCACTAAATGCGCATAGGTACATAACAGAAATCCTTTCTCAAAATGCACAACCCGCACTGACTGTAATTGGTGAAGATGCCATTTACATGGACGATAATGCTCGGGCCCACTGTTCTGGCGACGTAGATGCTTATATGCAAGAGGTCGGTATTCGTCGTTTGGATTGGCCAGCGCGGAGCCCCGACCTTAACCCCATTGAGCACGTTTGGGACCTCCTAAAAAGGCGAGTACGATCTGTTCAACCACCTCCACAAAACATCAGAGAGCTTAAACGTGTAATCTCGACTGAGTGGGAACACATTCCACAGGACACCATCAAAAGCCTGGTGGGAAGCATGCCAAGACGATTACATGCCGTAATCGCTGCAAGAGGAGGTCATACTCGTTATTAATTTTTATTTTTTAATGTCTCTTTTATTAAAATACCATAAAAATACTCGTAGTCTTAATTTCATTATACCCATAAAAATGTCCATTTTAACACGGCTCTCTGTTTACATTGACTAAAACACCGATACCAGGATAAAAGTGTTAAAAAACTAGATTCTCATTGATAATAAGAAATTTCTAGTCATCCAAGCTAATGACATACTAAAAATATAATAATATTTACCCATAGAAAAGCTAAGGTAAAGTGTGTGTGTAAGGTGCCCGTTTTTTTTGCAAAGGAGTGTATATTTTTAGAATAAATGCAATATGACTACTATAATAATAATCAGTCAAATGAATATTCTGTAATTATATATTAAAACTACACAAGACGTTATAATCAACTTGTATTGGAAGCATTGACAAAACCTCTCCATTTCGTTTTGTTTCTAACAAGCATTATTTTTTTCTGATTTTATATACTTCCTCTAGTCATCTTTTCTTTTATTATATTTTTATTTTAATCAATATGAGCACCCAATAGAGGTGATTTATTTTCAAACAAGATTTTCTGCGTTTTTATCTATTCATCAATACCAAAATCAAGCCAAAAAGAATTGTTGTTTTACATCAGTAATAGACCTTGAGAAAATATCCATACATTTTAGAAGCAAAGTTAAACCAATAGATTCAGGTTGTTATTCCTGCTTTTAGACTCGAACCTTAGTCAAAGGCTATCATAACGAAGTTAGTTACAGTTTCTGATCGAACTATTTTGCGAAGCTTTAGAAAGGGATTACACCCCAATAGTTTTGGATTCCTATATAGATTTTATACAATCGGAATGTATGATATCGTATCTTTCCAGTCCTCAATATTCTGTGCTAAAGACAAAATTTTGGATGTCAGTATTACGATTGTTATTAAGAACTTTAAAATTTGTTTGATTGTTTAATTTAAAAACTTTCAATTAGGTATGTTTTGTATGAAAATCGGTTAAGTGATTTATGCATTACAGAAAGACAGTCAGTATTACTATTGCATTTTTAATTCTTATAGTAATAAGGATAAGTTGGGAACTGTTTTTTTTTCTACCTCTCTAAGAGCCCATGCAGTAGAGGATTAATATATCTTACGAAAAAAAATATTATAATAATAAAATATAAAACTTGTATCAGACCGAACAAATCATTCATTCTCGAATATTTACAATATTTTTCAACTCATAAAAAGCAGCTTTAATGTACTGTAAAATAAAGCAAAAGTAACATCATTTTAAAGATGCATCATAACCCCTTCCTTCAGAGTTGGAGTCTTTTATACGCAATTTAACCCTTTATGTTTTTCTTTATTTCAAAATCACCATGGAAACGACTCATAAAGTGATGATACTTTCCTCAAACAAAAAGTTAAAAGCTACGTAAAGACTCGAGAAGTCTTAATTCTTAAAATTATACTTTATTCTTTGTTCAGGAAGTATAGTCGTTAAAACGTTAAATTTTTCGTAACAAGGTGTTCTTATTATGACAAATGTCTTTGGACGTTTGCATTTTTAAATGGTGGTTGAGTTTTGGTAACTTTTCTTTTGTTTTTCACTTTACAATTATTATTAATCGTTGACTGTATCTGTGGCGCGGTCGGTAGCTCGATTCTCTACTACTATCGGCTACCGACAACTGCGGCTTGTCATCGGGAAATTTTGTATGAAAATCCGATCAGCGCCTCTGACGGGTGTCGTAGTAACTATTTTGGCAGTACATTCTAATTGTCAAACTTTCGATACTCGACAGTACCGAATGTACAGAATCGCGCTACGGTAGTGTACCCCAATGGTGATCATGAAGTTTCGGGTTCAGGCAAAGTGCTAATATAGGTGTTGTATGAATTATATCAAAACATATTGTCATTAGTAGCTCGAAGAACAGAAACTACTAATAACTGGCTGGCTATCAACAAATTTTGTATGAAAAATGTTAGCGCGTTAATAAACTGATTAATGCATACATTTTTAAAGACAAACTCTCGATACTCGTTAGTACTGTATAAAATACTACGTTAAATGAGGCTTTATGTTTATATACTAGTAATAACATAATATTTGTATTATGAAGTTAAAATATTAATATGAAATAACTGTACGCGGGTTGTTTTATTACTCTCTAGAGACTCGTATGGACGTCGTAGCTTGTATGGAGTATTAATTCTGACCATCCTTTGTTTGATTAGAGCTTGTTGTTATATGGAAAAAGAAAATCGGAAATAATATGAAAATGTAAAAGGCGACCTTTTGTTTGTTTCGATTCACAATTAAAAATCTGAACTAATTAGAATGAAGTTCATCATAAAGATAATTTAAAACAGACATCCATTAAAAACATTTTTTTATCATAAAGAAACTACGCGGGTTTTAAATCGGATGAACCTTGACCTAAATCAGGCTACTAGTGTCTATATTAGAGCTTAAGAAACAGACAATAACATAGTTTTTCCTATTTTGGAATCTTCTTAAATCATGTCTTTCGTTTTTACAGTTAAACTATCATATATTGAACCGTCTATATGCATTATTAAATTCCAAAAAGGAATACTGGTCAAAATACATTCCACGAATTTTCCCTCCCATTTTTCTCAAATACCTACTACTCGTGTCGGCGCCGGTTCGACATCAAAGGTTTTGTTTGTAAGCCTCACAGGTTAGGGGGACCCTTTATTTAAATTGGGGTAGGTTAGGGTACTATCTGTTGAAGTTGTCCCCTTGTCATGAATATTCGGGAAAAATTTTGAGAGCAATTTTTCCGGGTGGTGTCGAAAAAGTTTTTGTGTTTGAAAAATTCTTAGTGAAATAGGCAGGTGGGTGTCAGTGCAATGTCATTTCGTGGTATCAGCGTTCTGTGAATTCAGAGTCAGAGCGTACTTCTATGTTAGGTGGGAGACGATGTAGACGTATCTTTTGCCTGTTTTTAGTCTCTTCGAAAGAGTTAATAATTAGCTAATCAGTTTTTTAAAGTAAATGCGGATTAAATAACTGTTTTCATAAAATATTCTGCATTCCTTATATTTGTATTTTTTTAAGGAGTAAACGACTTAACTGGCTCCCAAATACGCGTATGTAGCAAAATTATGTATTATTCAAAATTGATAATATTTTATCGCTAAAATTCTTCACACAAGCTTAATCAGTACGCAGAAAATAAATTGCAAAAACAATCCGTAACAATTATGTTATAATTGCAAGCTTTTCATTTCATATTATTCTTTATTCCACATTTTCTAGCATCGTATATTAAATAGACTGCAATTTGAAACAGAAGCCTCTATTAGAGTCTATTAAACAGAACTAATAAAGAATACAATATTAATGAACCGTATGAAATATAACTTTGCAGAGAAAAAATCTTGCAAATAAAATGTGAAATTCTTTCCATATTCATATCAGTTGGTTTACTTTGACACTCGAATTCGAATCTAAAGGTTTCAGATTCAGGATTCTACCAAATTGTTCTCTTAAATTCCCAACTTATGCATGAATGTACGTTGTTTTTAAATGAAACTAATTAGTGTCTTCCATTCTGATTAATTATTTAATCTTGTATAATCCAAAAACTTTGTAGAGAGCCTTAAACGCGAGGATTATTTTTTTTAATACAACTCCCGCACTAAGAATTTCTCTTGTGTGGCGGGGACTTTTACAAATATACAAACAACAGACACAAAGTACAACCGGACCTGAAACAATTAGTTGTGGATCGCACAAATAATTGTACCGTGTGGAAATCGAACGACTTCCCGACGCAATGTTAGCGGTGCGACGACGGCAGTCGGTCAGGAAGGACTGGCAAGACCAGAACATCAGTGACCCGCTTAGACGACAACTTAGTAGCGAGCCTTGGCATACACGATTTATCTAAATTATAATTGTTGGTTATGTATATATATAATTATATATATCCAAAATAAAGTTGCTGTATCAAACAGGCCGCCGTCACCTGCATAACTCTTACTTCTCTTAACTTCAAAACAAAGGTATACTTCCGTTATCCGAGAACCTTGCGTTTACTAAATTGTCGTACTATTACTGGTTTAGAATTTAAAAGTACCATTATGACTATTAGCTCGAATCAGTCACGATCGGATACGATTTCGAGTGTCGAAAGTAGGCCTGTAGATGTTATTCATATGAATTTACAAATGAAGTGGAATCAAAATGTTAATTCTGGTTATTTTTATATCCGTACTGTCGATGTATTCCTGATTCCCTACTTTGTTTCATGTAGCTTCCAGGAATTTTGTAACGACAATTTCGAGTGATGTTCGAATTCTGTTAAGTTTGTTAAGATGATTTTAAAATATTAAAGTATTTTTTCGTATTTAAAATTTGTATTTAAAAATCGTTGCATTTGTAGCGATACTGAGAAATTTCAAATTATAAGTAAAAGATCACAATTTCTGAAAAATATAATTTAACTTAATTTTAAAAAGGGATTTTAAAATCTAGACAAGTGTTTTTAATTATACTTATCAAAAAAATTGTATTTAATAGTATCAATACGAATACCCGCACCATATTTTAATAGAACGTAAAACTTAGCCACACTAAACAGGTAGAGTATTCAATAAAAATATTAAATAAACTTTGTGACAAACATACACAGTCACCTTCAAAACAAACCTCCTTAACCCATAACCCGTAACCCAAAACCGCTAATAAAACCATAACCCAGCGGAAATCTATTTAGGTGTGTGACGTCATCAGTTGTCACGTGAAGTTCGTAGTAACAATTAACTAAACATATGCAAACGATTGCAATGGGCGACGTGAACTAGGATTTGGTGAATGTTAATGTTTTCAACGACAGAGAATGGAGTGGAGAGGATTGTGTTACAATTATTTGATTTATGAGATGTTTATTGTCATTTATTTAGTTCCTGCGTGTTTTGGAAGGCACGTTAAATTATTAATCCCAGCTGTCATTTTCGAAGATTTTTGAAAGTCAGTAATCAGAAGTTTGATAATCCGACAACTTAAATCTGACCGAGGTGTATAGGCTATTACCTTCCTATCCGATGCACATTGCTTAAAGCAATTCCGAAGTTAGAAAAACTTTCCAAATGCTGCTATAAGAAGAAGAAAGAGGTAAATGTCTAGTATCCACTGAAAAACTCGAAATCTAGTAAAGTCCTGAAGTGAGTAACTTTAGTATTCAAAATCTTAATTATATTGCAATAAGACAATTTTAGAATGCTTTATAAAGTGGCGTCTCCATACATCTTATGTTCTGTATTGTCGATGTCAACGAGACAAACTCCACTCGGTACACACGTACTCCAACTATTCTAACCGTAGCTTTGTTTGGGACTATGCTATTACGCATCGATTTACTCAAAACAAATCCTTTTGTATTATTATCTTGAGACAGTTTCAAAATTCAAATCATCTTAAATTTTCTTGTATCACTTCAATTGTGAACAGTTTATGTCTATCAAATGGATGCTTTATCGAAATTTGTCGAAGACACAAGTACAATGTATAAATTTTATATCAGTAAATGTCCTTATATTTTTTGTATTTTTATACCAAAGAAAGCATAGTTTTTAGGATTAGCAATAAAGGCGTTTTATCGAAGAAGAAAGTGCGAAGATTGCAATTACTAAAACTAGATTTACCAGTATGTTAAACATTTGACATTTAATTAAATCAAATAAAATTCAAAAATTCCCATTTCAATATAACAATTTAACAGTCTTACAAAAACGTGCATCATTTTTCTGAAATGTAAAATAAAATTTTCCCTTACACCCGTTTATGCCTACACGAAGAGGTTTCTTTCATAGCACCCACAATGTGGTTGAAAAGTGACTTAACAAATAAGGGCCCTTGTGCGCCACTCAATTCCCTTTGTCTCACCATGTATTGTTCAGAGACGGGGTTTTTAACACAATAGAATTTTTAAACTGATTTTTCTTTACTGATCGTGGCTTTGAGCTACCGGGTGGTTTTTCAGGTGGAAATTGGTTGCAGGTTTTGGTGAAGGTATTTTATATTTATTTTTTAAGCCCATTTTGGTGAAAATAGCTACCTTAATCAGGAACTCATGATTTGGTTCCTATGCAACAAAGCTCCTGTGATCCCTTCATCAGTGAGCTATAAAATATTATGCTCAAAAAAAAAAAAAACAATAGTCGCGCTTACAATCACACTTAATTACTGAATCTTAAAGAACAAACGAAAGAGATTTAGTTTTTTGGTAAGCAAAACCAAAATAAACAGTTAAATCAACGAAAAGTTTTGGTTTTCTTACTGGATTTCAACACAAAAAAAACGCCAATACTTTGACAAATACATCCTGCCTCGCACATTATACACAACAAAAATATTCTACCGCCGGCTCCACACGTTGGCCCCAATATAGGCTCCAACGCTATTCGTCCAACGTGTGCATCTAGAAAATGGCAGTGGTCCCAACACTGGGACGAGTGTTGGTAGTTGGCTGGCTCGTGTCAGTTTCATCAAAGGAATCTGCGCCAACGCTCGCTATCTGACGGGATAGAACTAGTATATTAGCCAACATAGCCAGTTTCGCTCACCGGTCGGTAAAAGAACTGTGGGTGGGTTGCTTACCCTTAGCTCGGTCATTCCATAGATGGGTGACCGCATAGTGGTACCTATTTGAACTGGGCGGCTCCGGGCTTCGGAGGGCACGTAAAAAGTCGGTCCCAGTTGTTATCTAATAAGATAACAGTCGTTAAGCCACGTCAAAGGCCTTCGGGCGACATAAACTACTTTGACACTAGGTTGACCACTAATCATACGACGAAGAACATTAGCCAACGTGTGTACGCCTCACCGAGTTTGCAGTCCAACATTGGTGCGAACGTTGGGGCCAATGTGTGGAGCCGGCGATAGAATATCGTAAAAGGACAGCCGAAAGCAAGAACATTCAACTTTTTATGGCAGCAGGTGTGTTCAGAATAGCGTTCAGACCACCATGGTAGTTCTACTTCATTGGCTGCGCTGTGACGTCACTGGCCACGTTGTCACCCGTTGACGGTCCCAACGTCTGGTCGATCAATTCCGTCGACTGCTTTCCAATGAAGTGCACTTTTTGAACGAGTAGCTATTGTGTCTTTGGATTTCAGATTGATGGATGCAAATTGTTGGTCGGAGTTGTCCTTTTATGGATTGCTACGGGTATTTACGGTTTAAAAGTTGGAAAGTTTCTTTGTCTGTTTCATTTTGGTTTGTGTAAATTGGTAAATTAAAATTCGATAGTATTAATTGTTTCTTTTTTATTTTTCTTCTCAATCTGAGTGTGTTAAGTCAAGTACGGAATGGATACTCAATAACCTAATTATAGACATTGATAATATTTTTTAGGCTTTTCAGAGATTGTATCCCACTTAGCAGCATTATGTGATTATGACATAATTCAAACTGTTGTTTACTTTCTTCTAGTCCTAGCCTATTTCTTAAAGCTAGTTTCAATTTATTATATTCTGTTTCCACTCTTTACTTTATCACAATAAAATCTACGCCATACTACAACCAAACAAAGCAGAATATAGCACCAACTAAAACGTTATCTTCCATACAAAACGCAAGCAACAAATTAATCTTGTTCACGCAATTATAAGCCTTATAGAGTGTAATTAAAATACTTGAAAATCCCTAACCTACCTGCACACTTTACTGCCGTGTTATCAGTAGATATTTTCTCAGTCGCGGCAGTATTTTCTTTAGCCTCACAAAGCTTCTCAAAGACACCCGACGTCCGCACCAAGATAATTAACCCTAAGGTCAACACAAAGAGTATTACATTTTCTTAGTGAATTTTCTATTATACTCTTGCTTATAAAAAGTTTTGTATAGGAAGTGAAGCTGAGGAAATCGGTAGGTTTAGTATTCTAAGGGTTTTCATGACATATTTATAAGCATAAGATAGTTTATCAGACATTTTGAGAGTAGTTTTACCTGACAGATAGACCATCTGGCAATCATTCATAAAATAACCCCTAATAACAATCAACCCCATTACTAAGCCTCCGTTGTCTGTCTGTCTGTCACTAGGATATCTTATATACCGTAATAGATAGGAAGCTGCAAAATTTCAGAAATGATGTATTTTCTATGCCGCTATAACAACAAATACTAAAAACTCAACAAAATAAAGGGGGTTACCATACAAGAAACGTGAACTATTCGAATAGCGCGAATCCGACTGGTTTTTTAAAAAACAAGAAGTTGAACAAAATAAAAAAAGAATCATCAAAATTGGTCCACCCAGCAAAAAATTATGAGTTAACAAACAGATAAAAAACAAAAAACAGTTGAATTGAGAACCTCCTCCTTTTTTTGAAGTCGTTTAAAAATTTCTCAAAACACAAAACTAATGGAATTAAAGAACTACACTGCGCCATACATTGCCGCTCAAGTATTGGATTAAGGAAAAATAATTACGGCGGCACTCGGTAGTGACGTAGAAACCAATCAATGTTCGCCAGGTCATTGGTCTTAGGAGTTTGTGTTTTTGTGGGACTTTAGCAGAAACTAGACTAGAATTAGGTTTCGGCATTGTTGGAAAAGTTAAATTACTTGAATCTAGATCTGTGTATTTTGTTTGGAAAATACTTAGAACTGATATATTAATATGATTTATTTTTCAGCATTTCAATGTATTATAAAAAAATGTTTTTGTTCTTGAATGCAAAATTAGGTCTTCTTGGATCTACTTTCATTAAACGGACCGTTGAAAATGAAACATGACCTAAACACACAAATAACTATATCAAAATTATATAGATAAAAAAAATACTTTTGATCACCACTTCAATTGAGAGTTTCCACTATTATAGACATAACATCACGCCTATTATATCCGGTGATGTAGGCAGAGCTGTATGTAATACACCCGCGCTATAATTAACAATGTTTGTCCCATGTAACAGAGGGCGAGCCTATAGCCATTTACCTGGGCAAAAGATCACAAGTACTTTTGCCCGACCCGGGAATCAACCCCGAGACCTCATGATGGTGTCCATCAACAGTCGATTACATTACCGCGCCACAGAGTCAGCCTCTACTTTACAGTTAAAACAAATACCCTAACCAAACCCACCCTCAATACATCACGTCTCAAACATCAACCCCATTAAACTAAGGGAGCAAAAAGCTACTTAAACAGGAATTTAAATGGCAATCGTCGAAGCTATTTAATCTAATGATGTAAGTAAGAAGTGAAAAACTAACGCGATATTTACCCAAGTGGAACTAAGTAGAATCCGTACCGATATCTAGAAGACTCGCATACTCTAATTTGCCAATCGAGGGAAAAATTCTATTATCAGCCTCATGTTAGATAGAACCAAGAATTGTTGAAGAAAATTCACAAAAGATTATATTTTTTTAAGTATGACGTTTCATCTATCAGAAATTTTGTACTCAGTGTTTCTAAATTTTATTTAATTTCTTCAAATGTGTTGTGGTAAGGAAAGATTTAATTACTTTAGTTTAGTGTAATGTGTTTTTTGAATTTCAGTTTTACGCGTCCAGTAAACATTTTTTTGTCTCCGATAGGTTTTGTTTGCGAATTATTTGCAAATAATAAAATTGGACTTACCTGTTATCGCTCGTTTGTGATTTCGTTGATATCTGAAAATGAAACGTTTTTTTTAATGTAAAATGTTGTTTCATAGGTTGCATTTGTTTCTCTACAACTCAAGTAAAAATTTAATCGATTACTGTCATAATGATTAGCCAGAGTCCTCTCTCAAGATCTGGAAAAGTTAGTATTTGAGTCGACCACGCTGAATAAGTGCAGGTCAGAGACTTTGTATCCCTTTTTAGGCAAGCAAGGGCTTATCGCCTTGTTTTCATTCTCCGCTAGCCAAGAGAAGTTATTACTTCTTATGCACATGTCATAACTACGATTTTTTTTTATTGTGCCGTAGACGGGTTAAAATCTTCGACTACTTTCGTGATAGGCGAATGCTTAAACCACTCAGCAAACTCATAATACACAAAATTATACCTAAAATCCAAAAATACATAACTCACTCCCAAAATGAAACGGAAATTAAAATAGCAATCAAAACCGAACACACATTATTCACTGCGCACATTACACATAATACCGTCCTGTACGTGCCTGAAATACTTACAGCGTTAGTAGAGCGATTCCGCCTTAACTTTTGACTCTACCTGTCGAATCGTAATGAAGCCTAATATCTACTTTCCAGTTGGATCAGTCGTACAGTTTCGAATATGTCTGAAGTAATACGGTAACTTTTTTATAGAGATCAGTTTGAAGAGTTTCAGGCACTTATAATGTTTTTTTTTGAGTTTGAAACGGATAAATTGCTACGTACGAACTTTGTGATCTTCTATTTTATTTATACGTAAGTTGATTTTCTTTTAAAACATAATTATATCAACTAAAATAATATCGCTAGGAGTTTAACAAACATACAAATATACGTATAACTAGAATTAATTATTGAATTACCTTGCGATAGTGTATCTTCGGTGAAATCTATTGATTATTTTAAAACATATTATAACATAGTTAATTGTTACATGGGCAAATCGAGCCCTGGGGTGCGATTTCGTACTTTCCACAGTTAGCCGGATATCGACAGTTTGACATTTAAAATGTAACGCAAAAATAGTTCGTACGATGCCCGCTAGAGGCGTTGATCAGATTTGTCAATGGCTAACCAGTTATTGGTAGTCGATAATAGTAGAAAATACTGTAGCTCGATTCTCTACTACTATTGACTACCGACGGTTGTCGGTTTGCCATTAAGAAATTTTATATGAAAATTTAATCAGCGCCTCTGACGGGCGTCGTAGGAACTATTTTGGCAGTACATTCTAAATGTCAATTTTCGATACTCGACAGTACCGACTGTACAGAATCGCGCTACTGTAGCTCAATTCTCTACTACTATCGACTACCGACAACGGACCTGTCATCGAGAAATTTTGTATAAAAATCTGATCAGCGCCTCTGACGGACGTCGTAGAAACTTTTTTAGCAGTACATTCTAAATGTCAAACTTTCGATAGCTAGTCGGTTGTCGGTAGTCGATAGTGGTAGAGAATCGAGGTACTGATTACCGCGTGCAAAGACATCTCCTTGGTAATCATCTTAAACGCTACGCCTACGTCGTATTATAATTTCGAGGATTATAGTTCCAGATATTTATATGTCTAGACTGGAATTAGGTTCAGCCTCGTTTTACGTTAGATTACGAAATCTTATCAAAGCGGATTTTAGGATAGATGGAAACGCATTGAAATGCCCTGATTTTAGTTTCTATCCTTTTAGCTTAAATGAACAGTGACTGTGTACTGTATACGACTGCTAACTACAAAGCATTGGGTTCGATTCCCAAACTGAGTAAAGCGCTGTCAATCTTTTATAATTTGTATTAGAAATGTGACGTACTGTATACGACTGCTGACTACGAAGAATCCTGTTCGATCCCCGAGTTGAGTAAAGCGCTATTGGTCCTTTCTGATTTATATAAAAAAAAATTCTGTTGGTGCTGAAACGTGCCCATTATGAGGCAGTAGGTCTGCTTCCTATTGGACTAACATTATAGCCTGAAAAATGCGGGTATATTTCATACATCCCTGCCCACAACGTCGGGTATAACTGGCGATATTATTAGGTATACTGTTATTTTAACCAGTTCGTGTAATAAACTGAATGTTATTAACCCTTTGAGCTGTATGAGCCTTGAGCCTCATATCTAGGTTTCAAAATACAATACAAATTAATTAAACACGCACTTGGCTCTTGTTATCAAAGGTTTATGCCCTTGTTTTGAACCTAGAACCTTGAACTTGATAGTAGGTAATTATATTTTATCATTGTAATAAATTCTTTTAATCGTTCCATCGCTTTGTTTCAAATGTAGGTATATTTTATGCTACAGTAGTCCATCACTGTGGAATTTAAGGCCTAAATGTTCTTTTCCGAAGGTAACACTACCTTACATATGTTATGATATTCATTTAAATAATTGAATTTTAAGCGGCAAATGTGAGAGAGAGATGGACTTACTATTACGATTTCATAATATTTGTTTGAATATATTGTCCTTGTGGTCTATAAACTAATGATAATCTTGTATCTTTTGAATAAGTATTCGCACAAATATTCCATATTATTGACTTGACCGTTCTCAAATCTGGCACGAAATCCTAAAATATTGAACCTAAAATCCTACACACTTCAAGTCCAATTTCCGAAGCAGCAAAAAAGCCTTAACCCGTAAACATCCCGGGTCTATATTACCTGAAAAAACAATAAATTATTCGTTTAATGAAGCGACCGTGACAGAACGGAAATTGGGTGCGTTACCGCCCCAAAATTAATCCTTTTTAAAGGGTTAAGCATAGGATTTAAGAAACTTTATTTGTTCTTGTAAAGTACAAGGGTGTTTGTGTATTTTATTGCTTTACTTTTTGCTTCTAAGCTGTATTTATTGCTGAGTTGCTTGTTGATGTACTTTGATCCTTTTGTTAACGGAGATATTTAGTGCTAATGTATTTTGGGAATATTCTTTCTGCGTGTAATATGTTGTGTTTGCTTCAAAATTGTGTACCGTCTCTCTCTCTAGGTTGGATTGCTCATTTGCGAAGATCGTGGTCAGCACCAGTCTCTTCCTTGTCTCTGCCTAGTAGCCTGATTTTCCACAGTCGGTACTATCGAGAGTTTAAAATAGACATTTAAAATATACCACAAAAATAGTTCCCATGGCGTCCGCTAGAGGCGCTTGTCCAATTAACGTACAAAGATCTTCGATAGTGGGTCGGTTTTCGATACTCTATAGTTGTAGAAAATTTCACTACAGCTCTGTGTCACAAGATACACATTAATTTGTAACATAAAATGTGATTATCTTAATATTGTCTAAACTATATCTCTTATACCGACTATTATGTGTACAAATCCTAACCAGAACAAAATATTTTTTTATAATTACGGGTACCCGTTTGACTCGGAGTCTAAATTCACCTTTCAAATAAAAACATTTAGTAAGAAGTAAAAATAAAAACATCCATCTTTATATCCACAGTTTGAAACACTCCGGAAACGTTTTAGTCAATCCGTGGTTATTTATATCAAAACCATATATTGTTGAGGCTCAAAATTTCCAATCAGGTGCATTCACTGGATGCGGAATTTTACAATAGAATGAAAACAACGATATAAAATCATTGTGAGCATTCTAACTATGTGACTCCGGGCAATGTTCTAGCAAAAAATGTGATTGGCAAAAATGGTTTTAGTGACAAAATTCTATAACACATTTTATTCGATACGTTTTATGTGTTAGCCCGATTATCAATATATTTTTAGGTAGTGTCCTATTTTTTTTTTTTACATTTTTACCGTGATATTTCAGGTATTTTTTAGAAGTTTCAAGTTTATATCAAAACTAGTGGCCGCCCGCGACTTCGTCCGCGTGGAAACCCTTCCCGTTCCCTCAGGAACTCCGGGATAAAAAGTACCCTATGTTATTATGGGTCTTCAACTGGGTCTTTAGCGAATTTCATCGTAATTGATTCAGTAGTATTTGCGTGAAAGAGTAATAAACATATACATTCATACATTCATATGAAAATGTTAAAATTTCTATCTTACATCTGAATAACAACATGTTGAACTCATTAAAGAATTTGACGATACATTTATCTTTAATATACTTTTCCAACTTCAATAAGCCTGAATGCAATACATTTCAAAATTAATGAGATACCTTGCAATCATCAAATAGGTTTCTTTCAGCTTTCTTAAAACATTTCGAAACGAAATACGATATTTTGTTTTCAACGGAGATGAAAACCTCTGAGATCGGTTGTCTGTCTGTCAAGTCAGCCATATTTGATTTTAATCGTTAGCAAATTGGAAATGGTTTCAAGTTCAAGGTATCATTAGCCTAAGGTTTGAGGTGACCTTGCTCAAGGTGACTTCGGTTTCAGTAATTGAGGTTGGAAAATCTTTTAAGATTGTTACTGCTGATTTTATTTGACGTATCTCATTTAAATCGCTTTTTGATTGATAGGAAATGATTATGTTCTTTGTAATTGCTTAATAATTATTTTATTTTTGTATCTGTTCCTAAAGTGAAATTAATTTACTTAAATATAAAATAAAACATACATAATACCCCTGTTATACTCGATAGTGTAGGCTTTACATTGTTTTTACCGGTCACGTTACGAAACTCAGGGCTACTTAAGAAATGTTTTTATATTAAGTAATTTGTATGACCAAGTCTTCTTCCGAGACCGAGTATCAATAAAGTTACTTGAGCTTCAAAGATGGAAGTAATCAAAATAAGCACAAGATGAGTATGACATTTTAATCCTATTGAAAATTCTATACCAAAAATAAGTGGTACAGCAATACAGAGAGGGTTAAGGTATGAAGTATTAAACAGACGGATCAACAAACACAGCATTCCTTACTTCTATATTAACATTCAACCCGCAACATTCAAGGTACTTCAACGATATCATGGAACGAAATAACTTTATACAAATCATGTGCGCTGTGTACATGTAAATTAACTGAATTTAGGGTCACATACCCTTATCACAACGATGTCAGTTACATGTTGTGCTAACAACTCTTTTAATGTTTCGTGTTCGTTACGTTTGTTGCTCAATGTTGCGAAACATGCCGATTTTTAAATAAAAAAATAATGTTTTATTAATTTAACCACATTATAATCTGAATGGCTGATGTTAAAATTATTTTTTTAAATCAAAAGCAAGTGAATCTATACTAATATTATAAAGCTGAAGAGTTTGTTTGTTTGAACGCGATAGTCTCAGGAAGTACTGGGCCGATTTGAAAAAATATTTCAGTGTTAGAAAGCTCATTTATCGAGGAAGGCTATAGGTTATATATCATCACGCTACAACCAATAGGAGCAGAGTAGCATGATTTTTTTTATAACAGATATATTAGTTAAAAGGCATATTTTTTACGTCGTTTAATAAAAGAAGGGAGATTCTTTTATTGTGTGCTTTAAAATCGTTAAAGCACGCGCAAATTATTGATTAGTTTTCAAACAAGAAAACATAAAAAAAAAATAAAAAAAAAAAATAAAAATGTATTTATTTGAACACAAAAGATTTGGTACAAAACAGTTATGTGCACGGTAATGACTGCATTAGTTTAAAACTGTGTCGCAGTCATTAACGCCCACCTCCGTGAGTTTTAAACATAAGTTTTCAGCATACACAAATATCTACTGTTAAACAAAAAAGAAAAACGAAATATAATATAACAAAAGAAAAACATATTATTTAAAAAACAAAAATAAAAGAAAATAAAATTAAAGATTGTTGACTTCCAAAAGTTACAAAAAATATATATATATATTTTTTTTTAATTAATTAGATTAAATTAAAGGAAAATCCAAATTATGTGTGTGTTTGTTAGTGTGCGTGCGTGTGATGTGTGTGTGAGTGTGTGTGTGTGAGAGAGAATATGTGTGTGAGTTGTGTGTATATGTAGGTGCGTGCGCACGCGCGCGTGTATATGTGAATGCATGTCTATGTGTGTGTGAGTAGGTATGTATGAAGTGTGTGTGTGTATGTGCATGTAGGTTAGTGCGTATGTAGTGAAATTAAGTTCTGACAAATAGCTCAACTTCGTCATAACTCAGGGTGCCAAACCAATGAACCATCTGTGCTCGACATTGTCGTAGGGTAAGTGGATATATCTTGAGTTTTGTATTTACTCTATTATACAAGATTGGGCTCAAATACCGGTAATGTCTGCGTACAAGCAAAGTTCTAGCAGGCTCTACTTGACAGATACGGTCAGATCTTCGCTTCCGCATCAAGTTGGGATCATATGGCATATTTGAGTGTTTGCGTAATATCATACTTAAAAGGAAGGATTGTCTGACTGTCGGAAGCTTGCATACAGTATACAGCTCAGCTGTGGGAAAACGAATGGGTTTACGCGTCATTACCTTCAGAATTGCCCTCTGAGCTCTTTCTAAACGAAGTAGAAGGCACTTGCCAGAACCACCCCAGACTGTGATGCAGTAAGTGAGTACAGAATGAGCCAAGGCAAAATAGACTGTACGAAGCGTGGGCAAGTCAGCCGATGTTCTTAAATTTTTAAATACAAAAATTAACTTTCGCACTCTGGCCACTGTCATCTGTATTTGGTCCTTCCATGATAATGTGCTATCTAACTGAACACCCAAGTACTTAATACAATATGTACGCGTTATTTGCGTACAGCTCTGGCAATTGTCACCTGTGGTGCAAGTATGAGCAGTCAGTATAAATGGTGAATTTGGTTGAGAAGCTATTTTTGGGGCAAATGTGATAAATTTGGTTTTCTCTAAGTTAAGGGTGAGAATATTATTATGTAGCCACTTAGTAATAGTCCGTAAAGACTCTTCCAAATACGACCGTGTCTCAAGCCAGTCCCTTCCATGAGTGAGTACTACCGTGTCATCAGCATAGGTGATTATTTTGGTGTTTTTTAGGGTAAGGCGGCAGAGGTCATTTATGTATATTAGGAACAAGGTAGGTCCGAGAACACTACCCTGTGGAACTCCGTAACTTAATAGCTCATCGTTGCTAATGATGTCTCCAATTTTAACCACTTGACTACGCTCACTGAGATAACTTTTAAAAATCTTGTGACTAAGTCCTCTGACTCCCAGACGTTCCAATTTCTCAAGTAAGAGTGGAACAGAGACAGTGTCAAACGCTTTCGAAAGATCGAGAAAACAAGCTATATTTTTTAGGTTGTTATTAACATTTTGAGCTATAGTACCTGTTAATTCTAGAACTGCATCCTCCGTGCTTCTTCCAGCACGAAAACCGTATTGATTTTCAGAAATCACTGTGTGGGTCTTAAGGTATTTAATTAATTGACCATTTAGCACCTTTTCCATCATTTTGGATAGTACCGAGAGAACAGAAATCGGCCTATAATTAGTGACACTGCCTCTGCTACCACTCTTGTAAATTGGATGAACAAGTGCCTTTTTAAAGACCGCTGGGAATACACCGGCCATGAGTGCTAGATTAAACACGTGAGTTATCACCGGGATAAGTGTGTGTCTGCTAGATTTTATTAGAAGGACCGGAATACCATCACAACCAGTGGCGCTATGTGTCTTAAGACTGAGAATAATCTTCTCTATTTCCTCATGGTTTACCTCGAATAAAGCCATTGAGTTAGGACCAATAGACAAGCTGTGCAAAGCATCGTGTTCATTACCCACGGTATGCACAATTCTAGAGGCAAGATCTTTACCCACATTAGCGAAGAAACGGTTCACTAAATTAGCTGAAAGTAATGGATCGGGTGATACATTTAAAAGTTCCACTGCAGTTGACTTACTGGTTTGGAGACCCGATATAGATTTGATAAGGTTCCATGTAGCCTTAGGATTCTTTCGACACTTATCAAATTCATCTCGTTCATATTTCTGCCTAATATTTTTAAGTAGGTTACAACAAAAATTCCTGTAGCGCGTGTATATGAGCTTTAAGGTAAGATTTGATGGGTCCCGTTTTGTACGTTGACATAGTTTGTCACGATTACGTATACATCTCAGGAGCCCTACCGTCATCCACGGTTTTCTAACACGTTGTCTACTTGGGATCTTGCGAATATGAGTGTTATTAATAACTACTGTAGATATTAGTTGAACCATGTTCAAAGCTGCTCTATTTGGTTCCTTATCATTCATGACTGATGAGAAATCTGTTGCTTCGAGTGCTGTAACACATGCCTCTATATTGACCCGTTTCGACGTTGAAGGGGTCGACGGATGATTTATGTTAGACATCAAATTACAGGAGACAAGTACAGGAGCATGGTCTGTTATGGAACAATCAAGTACTAGAGTTACAGCAGGTTTATTTGATTTCATTATTACGTGATCCAAGCAGGCGCTTTCACGAGTGGGAAGGAGATGTGCCGGCAGCATAGCGTGGGTCGCTAAGGTGTTCAAATATTTGTCGGAAGTACATGTATGACAAAAATTGAGCAACATGAAATTGCGCAACATAAAGTTGCCTATCTTTCTCAAACCTTAAGTAAACACCTGTACACATACACAGCTATGAAAATAAACGTTTCTGCGAACATGTTTCACAGTCCTGGGTCTACATTGATAAAAATTTACACAGAACCTTGTGTTTATTTTCTCGTCACATTAATAAAGTTTTGGGACGAAATTAGAACAGGTGAAGGCAAAGTGGAATAAAGTCAACGCTTAACCTGCGTTTTTAAAATAAGATACCTATATTTTTTTATTTAAATTTTAGTATATTATTGAGTGAAGCGATTTGAAATATTGCATATGCATTTTTTAAGAAATCATCTCTTAAGATAGCGTAAACGATGGATAATAAAGTTATGGTTTCGATTCAAGAATGACAGAGAGTGATTTATAATCAGTTAAATAGTTTAGAATCTTGCTTATGTTTGTCAAATTATTCATACGAGACAACGACCAACCATTTTTCTTAACAAGTTATTTTATAAGTAGTATAGTTTCGTTGCTTAATTGTACCAAATATTGCAATTTTGGACAAAATGTATATTTTTTAATTAGATAATACCGATGTAACGAATTAATTTTTCAAATTCTACTAAAATCATAATCAACATTTTGCACTCAATACAAACTGTGAAAGTTACATTTTATCGGTATAGGTGGCCACATTTCAGCCGCTCAAAGCCTTTTATCAATAAATTTGAACTGTAAGCCCACTTAACCCGTTCGAAGCTGGAGTTTCCCAGTAATTTGTAACCCTAAAATGTTCAGTTGATATTAAATGGTAACCTAACCAATGATTTTGTTGGTTGACATTGTTTATGAGTTATGGTTATTCGATGAAATTGGAAATTAATTATTGTTTGTACGGTCTAATTGAGTTGACTACTTTTTGGCCTGTTTGTCAGCAAGTGTGAGAGGTTGGGAATAGAGTCAATGCAAACGTGCTTTGGTGGAATTTATATAAGACATTGAAAAAAAAAGACGTAGCGATACCTAAAAAATGTCTAGACTGATCTCAATTAGAATCCGTCATTTTGTAAGCTTGTAAGTCTAATAATAAAATTCTAAATAACAAACATGCTAATTGTATTAAGACAACACAATGTTTTGTGCTGCAAGTAGTAACATAAACAGATAAGTGTAAAATCCAATCTTTAAGACGCTAACTTAAATCTATCTAAACATTAAAAAAACACCACTGGTACGATTGACGCAAAAATTTACATCATAAATCGTAGTGTCGCCACTTCTCACACTAAAAATAAAACAATCCTTCCCACATTGAACATCCGATAAAAACTAAAGGGATTCTATTTCCACACGATGTCGCAGCTAACGGAAGTGGGAGGAAGTGACAACTTCCATATCCCCACTCCAGACCACTCAGAAATTCTTCCTTCCTTAGTAGACGCCGCATTTGCATTAGAAAAATTGTATTTATGCATCTCAAAAAGGTTTGTTTGTTTGTTTTTGGAATGAGGGAAGACAAGGGAAAGGATTGGAGGAGTTTGAAGAAAGAAATGTAATTCTATTCTTACTACAATACAGTTTGTCAAAAGTTTCTTTTTTTAATGTTACATTAGTAGTTATAAATATTTACCAAGCAAAATAATACCACGGCTATCTTATGCTAACCATTTCTCTGCGAAAAATGTACCTTTTTCCTGTCTCATGATCGTACGACTCAATCGAATTTTATCCAAATCGGTTCAGCAAAGCAGGACTAACGCACTTTTATATTTAAAAAAATTGTGAATAGAGATGGGGAATGTAGGCTTCACTTAAGCTGCTTTGCATACATGCTGCATGTTTTGGTAAGATTATATTCACCATTTCACGATGTTCAAGTTTTTAAGCTTTGTGTTATTGCTACAATATTACCAGAATCCGATTTTTCATCATTTTCAGGCATAACTTTCCGTAACTATTATTCCACGAATAAAACTACAATTCACGAATCAAAATAACCGTAAACGGTTCTTTATTATCATTTAACTTAACCGTTATACAATATCAAAATGCTATAACAAACAACATTTTAATCCCAATAATATAAATTCCTATTAATATCTATTTCATAAAGCGTTATGACGGTATCCTTATCCCAACTAATATCGGACTAATGAAGTAGGACGTTTGTTTGTGAGGATAACTCGCACTGATATTAAACACTAGCTGACCCGCGCAACTTCGCTTGCGTCACATAATTTTCCCCGTTTTTGTAACATTTTTCGTTGCTACTCCGCTCCTAATAGCCGTAGCGTGATGTTATATAGCCTATAACCTTCCTCGATAAATGGGCTATCTAACACTGAAATAATTTTTCAAATCGGACCAGTAGATCCTGAGATTAGCGCGTTCAAACAAACAAACAAACAAACAAACAAACTCTTCAGCTTTATAATATTAGTATAGATTCAGTTATGAACATCTGCGACTCTACGCCTAGTATCAAGAGAGCTTGCGTTCCATCAAAATGATTCCTGAATGAGGAAAAGGGTTCTTGTTCTTGTCTTCATGGTTTTTTCAGCAATAATTACTCTAATGATTGTTTAAAATTAGATTTGAATTTATCAAGAGTGTGAAAAGCTGGGCCAATTTTAAAAACTGGTAGGGTTTCAATTATTGCTATAAATGTAAGGAATGTTTTTCATTATTTGTTTATGAGTTCGAAATCATTGATTCCCAACTAATATCGGACTAATGAAGTAGGACGTTTGTTTGTGAGGATAACTCGCACTGATATTAAACATTGAGTTATGAACATCTGCGACTCTACGCCTAGTATCAAGAGAGCTTGAGTCCCATCAAAATGATTCCTGAATGAGGAAAAGGGTTTTCGACAAGGTTTTAATTCTTGCCTTCATTTTTTTTTCAGCAATAATTAGTCTAATGATTGTTTAAAATAAGATTTGAATTTATCAAGAGTGTGAAAATCTGAGCCAATTTTAAAAACTGGTAGGGTTTCAGTTATTGCTATAAATGTAAGGAGTGTTTTTCATTATTTGTTTATGAGTTCGAAATCATTGATTCCCAACTAATATCGGACTAATGAAGTAGGACGTTTGTTTGTGAGGATAACTCGCACTGATATTAAACATTCAGTTATGAACATCTGCGACTCTACGCCTAGTATTATGGGATTGCTCGTCATGAGGAGTTTCAGCTTCATGAAATTAATACCTGAATGAAGAAAGGCTTTGATAGGATTTTTTTAGGACTCGTTTGTTTTTGTCATTTAAGGTCACGGCCATTTAAGGTTCTAAACTATTTGACGCGATAATTACGAACATATCTTTTCAAGAAAGTGAACTTACCACCCGTTCGGAGGGAAATGAGTTGGCAAAAAATTTACTTACAATTTTTTAAAGTTGTCATTTTAATTTTAAGAAGAAGCCTCCTTACATTAATTCTGTTCTATCAGTATAAAGCTAGCAAATCGTTATTTGTGTTATCCTCTTATCAGTAATGCACTGCATTCGAAAATCAATAAAATTTATTTAAGGGAAATTCCACTTCCACGCTCTTTATTTATTTACTAAACGACTCTTATAGATAACGCATAAAGCCCAAAATTCAAGTGACAGTTTACTTTTAATACTTCTTAAATACAAACTGTCTTTCAGATCCGCAAACCCGACGCACATTACTAGTTAACCAACAACAATCCATAAACCGTTCCCCGTAATTCAGATAACACACAAACGATTATAATTCGCAAGTTTAACTATATAATCAATCGAGTACTCGATTATTTGGTATACGTGTTACGAATACAATGTATACTGTGATTATAATACTGTTATGCGATTCTAAATTGAAGTGGAGACGTGATTGAAAATTATAATGGTTTGTTTTAGAGAAATTTGCGGCTTTAAGGTTTGGCCTTGAAATTATGTTTTGATTAAGATAAAGTCTGATCTGTATCATTGACTATCATAAGTGTAAGCATTTGAACTAAATGAATAAATGATTTGATTTTGAAAAAATACTGATAATTGTACTTTCTTACAATGTTAATAGTTCTTTTGAACATGTGCTTAACGAAGTAGTATATTTTTGACCAAAATTTCCAAAGTTTGGTTTATATATCGGACTGTTAGTGATGTATTTCTTGTTCAATGACACATAAGATTATTAACTCTTATATACACACTATTATTCATATTACCAATAGTAATTAACTTGTCTGATGGGACAAAGGTCATTGTTACAAAATTGTGCATATCAACCACTAAAATGAACACGATGTTATGAAAAAAGCACGAACTTCCAATTGCAATAGCTATAAAAACCTGCCATTCCATTAGGAACACTAACCACTATGTAAAATATTAATTTCGTCTCCAATTACGTTACGTACCGTCAGCATAAAAAGCCAATATAAAACTTTCATAAAAAAGAACAGCTCACAAAATTAATTTAGCTAAAATATTGTCGTACAGACACTAACAAAAAAAGTACAAAATATTGTTTATTTTTTAAATAACGACGCCATATTTCTCTCTAAAAGTGATATAAAGTTGTGACGACGTAGCAAATTTGATTCAATTTGGTTCGTTATTTGTGCCATTAAAAATAGTTAGGAACATAAAGATGTTTTGACTCGCCCAAGGTGATGTCTGCGAGATAAAAGGTTTTTAACTGTTTAATTTATTTGAACTTTCTTTTTGGTTCAATTTATTGATACTGAGATGATTTTATATCACTAGTGTGTTTTATTAATATTGCTCTGACTTTTCGCGCTGTTTGGTTCATAATAAAGTATGATTTAGAAACTACCGTTGTAACTTAAGTATGCAAATTATTATAAAAAAAATGTACCCTTTTTGCTAGTTTATAATAAAAATCTCGTCATAAACCTGGTCCTTCTTCAAACATTTACTATAGCTACATTTACTAAAAACTCATTTACATATAAAAAAAATCACGTAATTTTGAAAAAGTAGTTTGTAGTCCTACGTGCATTACTTGGAAGAAATTATTTTGGTAAAAACAATAAGACACATTCATCAAAGTACCAAAACACTCGAATCCTAGTAGTCTAAAATATTCAGTTATAAGTGCACAGCTATCGCTCCACAGCCACGCTTTAGTGGTTTAACTTCGCTCGCGGCCGATCTATTGAAGTTTGAAATGTCGTATTCCTTTGTAAACTGGACTATGGTAATTCTGAATATTGACCCTCTGCGGTGGCCACCTCACGTGGAATGGACACAGATAAACCTTGCACAAAGCTCATGTTAAATCGAGGTTACTTTGAACTTTTATCTCAGGATACGTCGCTTGTTCTTTATTCATTTCCTGGACGGGTTGAACAATATTTTTACTTATCATAATATACATTTTTGTTTTTCGATTGGTTATAGAAATAAATATGAATCAATTGTTTTAATAACTGACTGTCCTACTAGTTTTAAAAATGCAAACGTTTTTGAGGATGGATGTATGTATAAGAAAGTACACTATTACTCTTTTATGTAAAAACTACCTACAGAACGAATTTTGATCGGTGGACAGATATATCTGTTCTGTCGATTATCGAATGTTTGACATTTAAAATGTACTGTCAAAATAGTTCCTGTGACGACCGTTAGAGACGCTGATCAGATTTTCAAACTCAATTTCTTGATAGCTAATCGATAGTATCAGAGAATCGAGCTACTGGTTATATCACATATAGGCTAGATAGTAAAGCTTGAGAACTCTTTTTACGCCCACGAAGTTCATAAAACTTCTTCATTGACCCCAGGTTTAAGATCAAAACGACCCTTCCAAAGTTTCATTTCCTTGCATACAACTTACAGTAGTAGAATGCTTAACCCATAACCCCGTCTCAATAATAATAAGCATCATTCCTCCAACGCCTTCCCATTCCTCAGGCCTAAGAAAATATCCTTTTTTGATTAAAAACTAACAGTGTTCCCGTAATATTAGTTGTCTTATCACGTGCAGCGTTTATGCACGCCAGTCGCACGTAGGCTCGTGATAACTAAATATATTTCTGCTGTATATTATTTGTTTGGTTCTGGTACTCATATTTCTGTGATGTGTGGAAATAATTCGACTGGTGGGATCTTTTTAGATGGATTTTTTGAGGTTGAAGGGGCGGTGAATTGATTTAGTTCTGTTGTCAAGTCTACATATTTTTTTTGGAGGTTATTTGTTTTTTTTACGTTCCTTTTTTATTCTGTAGTATACCTATATTTTATATTATACTTTGTTACGCTTTTTTTTTAAAGCCAAGCTAAACCGTCGTAGTAGATAAAGAAGGGTGCTCGATTATGACTCAGAAAAGTATAGTAACGGCAAAGCTGCGTGCAAATATAGTAAGTTTACAGAGAAGAAATAGGAAAATATAAAAAACATGTTGCATTTAAAGAACAAAAAACTGTGTTTGGTTGTATTAAAAAAATAAATGAAACCTTAAAATAAATAAATGTTAAATACTGCATAATCTTCATAATAATCAAATTGATAGTAAACTGCAATTAATAAATCTATAATTGAATTAATTTGTATCGGGTCACTATTGTTTCGTATTTGGATAAATGTTTGGGTTGAAAGCGATTAGACTAATTGGGGTAGGTTAATAACATTGCATTTGTATTGGGGGTTGAGGGATGATTTAAATATACTGAACCGTTTTAATAGCTTTTGGAAGATAATTTGGATTAAACCAACATAAACACATAATACCATTTAAGGTGCAATATTTGGGTTGTCCGACATTCAACGGATTTCTTGAGTTAAATTTTTCAGTAATTCGCAAGTGTTTTTTTATCACGTTTATTGTATTTGTAGTTCTTAATTTTTTATATGAGTGACACATATGGTATCGTTTGTATGTAACTATATCATATTATACCGATTCGAATCAAAATAAAAATTATAAATTAATTAACTAAAGGTATGCCTTTAACTAACACATCTCTTACGAATACAAGTAATAAAAATGCTTATAAACTCAACACAAATAATCTCTTGCTTACTCCAAAACTAATATCTGAGTGTGAAAATAAAACAGCACAGCCGTTAGTCTATTAGTTCCATTAAGAGAAGACAACTCGGTTCACCCTACGTCAGACCCACAATAACATGTTCCGAACTAACTTGACACTTTTGAGCGCCACTCTAAAACTAATATCGAAGTTTATTACCTATTCTAGCGAACGGAACGTAAGTTGCTGTTCAGTGTGCGACTGAAATGTCGCAATGTTGTCGCAAGTGTGGTCACCTTAGTTTTTTGTTTAAGCAATTTTTGTATACGTACTTATACTTAAATAAATAAAATAATAATTTTTATTTTTTTAATCATTTATTTACTTATACTTACTTGCTCCAACGGTGAAGGAAAACATCGTGAGGAAACCTTGCATGCCTAAAATTGTTATCGAGGGCATGCAAAGTCCCCAACCCGCACTTGGCCAGCGTGGTGGATTCAAAGCCTAATCCCTCCCTCATTACGGGAGGAGACCCTTGCCCAGCAGTGGGACATTAATGGGTTAAATTTATTATTTTTTTATTATTACTTATACTTATCATCATGCGAGTTGTAAGTCAAATGGTGTAGGGAAAAGTGTTTGAAATTCGGAAACGCCTACGTTTCGCTATATAAAATGTTAGTTCTATACAGAAGACGTCTAAAGTATTGTCACTTTGATTGTTAAAAAATTTATAATGGAGAATGCTCAAAAAAAACCCAGGCTGTACACAAAAGTTATGTAACTCAAAAAATTAGTTATACTGTGTAATTGAATTCCCAATGTTTACCTCTATCAAATTCGATGGCTGAACATACTATTTTGCTATAACTTTTCAGTAGGGGTTTTCAATATATTTTTATATTTTTTAAATAAGTTACCTATATAAATGTTTAATCTTTTTTGAGTCACACATTTTTAATATAGGTATGTAACTGAGTTACAAATTAAAAATATTAAAAAATATATTTTTGAAAAATGAGTCATCATCACCAGGTCATATATTATTATGTCCCCACCGAGGGGCACAAGCCTCCCCTCTTAACAAAGAGGGGGATCAGGCCTTAGTCCACCACACTGGTCTAATGCGGGTTGGCAGACAATTGGAGGGCTATTATAAGGTAGAAAAGTGTTGTCATGGTGGTAGATTGCTAGCCTATAGCCTATGAAGCACCAAACCCATCCCTCTACTGACTTTTGCCGTATGCACGGGAAGAAATGCAGCTGGCACCTTCTATGTACTATGTAGTGATAGAATATAATTATTTTATTGTTAATTATTTTTTTAAAATCACAGTTCCATTAAAATTAATTATTTATTAGTATTAGATATTTACTTATACAATTATATTATTCAAAAAATAATCATTGTGATGAATGTTTGAAAAATATTTATTTTTTAAATTCACCTTTTAAATAGTAGATAATAGCAAAAAATAGTATTTAGCCATCGAATTTGATAGAGGCGAATATCTGGAATTGAATCACTCAGTATCACTAAAATTCTGAGTTACACAGCGTTTGTGTACGGCCTGGGATTTTTTCCCATACATTTTGAGCATTCTCCTTTATTGTTTTAGATGTTGTCAGTTATAACTGAAAGTGCAGGCATTGAGTTTGAAATACTAGTTTTTACCCGTATGGAAGGACTTCTGAAGATTTTCTACGATAAAGTATATAGAATGGGTTTAGTTCAAACTATGAAGCTAGAAACATCAAACAACAAAGTATTGCTAATCTTTTCCATGCGTACTTTACTTATATACTTTATAAGTAGGTTTGATCTTTAAGAAAAACCTACAAAGATTAAAGATAAATCGTTTTATCCTAACTGTGGGTGTTAAAGGCAAAGTATAATTTGTTTTCGAAATGGCAAAGGTTAGCAATAGTTGACATTTAGTATTCATATTTTATTTATGTTAAATGCCAAACGTTTAGTTTTCAGGTAAGGTCGGTGATAATTCCGAAGTTTCTTTGAAACCTTTGATTTTGTTGTAGGTACAACAAAATCAAAGGTTTCAATTTGTTATTTTGCTAAATAAGTAGAGTCACTGATTTTGCAGCTTCTAAAGCTTTAGGAATAAATACAGGTATATAATATTAATTACGCCTTGTTTCCATACGGGTAGGCAGAGATCAGAGAACGCTACTTGGTACAATACTTACGAACTTCCCTTGCTTCATTCCCATGCGTACATTTTGTCATACCTGATTTCCGGTGTTAAATATTTTAAAATAGGTATATCTAAAAAAAAGTGTTGAAGGTCAATCTATAACAATTATTCAATGCATTGCAGCTTCGAATGTCGCAAGCACGTCTCAATTTTTTTATTGTATAAATGCCATAAATACTTTTAAAATCAATGAGTAGTATTCTTTAACAATAAATAATACACATTATTATTCTTATTTAGTCACTATCCTCTGTTTTTGGTTCATAATTTAATACAAAACTAATCACATTTCTACAACACTGCAAGTTAACGAGTTGCGACTAATCGCACACGCGTCTCCCGCTTTAAGGATAAAGTCGGTATCCGGAACTAGGTCACCATATTGTGTTGTGATTGAAATTTAATGCCGCTGTTCGTAGTTTGTTTTATACCAACTTTCTTACAAGTTTGCCGTGTGTAAGATTTAGTTGTTTCGCACAGAATGCAAGGTTAATAGTCAGATCCTTTTGTTCGCGATAAGCGCTAACGACTAAAGTCGCAACACAAGTTTGTATTATTTTGTGTTGGTGAAGATTTGAGCTTTTCTGACAATTTGTGTTGTAGTTCTGCAATAAGTGGGGTATTTTCAAGCCCTATGACATAAATGCGGAATTTTAAAGTATCTTAACTGTTTTGTGTAGTTCTATGTGTTGAGGTAGTTGCTTATGTATGCTACATAGACATTGACACAAACATTATCTACCTACGACGCATGATGAAGATCAAAAGTCGGACTAACATTACAACTGCGAAAGACTTACTCTTGACACTGTTACGGTTACCATCACTAAATCGATTTTCATTTAAAGTAATCTTAGATGTTATAGAAAGCCCGGGATCAAAAACTGCTATTTTAGGCAAAAAAAAAACACAGAGGCAGACCTCCGAGTATCAGCTAGACAAATATAATTCTATAGTCTCCTAAAAAAATATGAAGCTCTACAACAAAAGCTTATAAATAACTCGCTGATAAAGATAAAAAAAAGGCTTTATTTCAGTTAGAAAGCAATCAAAAGTATATAAAACGGGAATCGACAACAAACGGAAGCTTAGATGGGAGCCAATCAAAATCTTCCTATAGAAGGCATATAAAGAAAAGACTCGAGATTCGTTGCTGGGTACTAATCAGTCGTAAACCCACCGTAGGCTTTCGCAAACAAAGTCCCCAACAAAACTGCGATCTTCGTTATGCGTGGTCTAAGGTACAAGATTAAGCTTACATTCTTGATTAAATCATCAATAATGGGTTAATTTCGTAGCACTATCGAATACAGTCCAGAAAACTATCGACAAATATTTTAGGAAAAACTTATCAGCGCCCTTGGTGTAAGAGCTATTTCAAACTAACTAGCTATTAAAAGAAGATATGATCAGTTTTTATTAAACAGTCAAATATTCAGGTAATAAAAAAAAGCTTCGGCAATAAGATATATTTGAAGAAAAAAAACACTTAGGAAACGTAAGAACATTAATAAATCGATAATTAGCAATTGACGTTTCAAGCTTCCTAAGTGTATCTTTCATCATAGCCACAAGAATGAACCCACTCACGGACTTTGAACTCCCTTAAAGAAGTAGTATGAGCTCCTATTTTAAATTATGGGGATGTTTAGTTTGATTTACATTAAGCAGCTAAACATTTATTTGGCCTCAACAATCCTAAATGTTTAAACTAATGGCTCGTGATTTATCTATGAAAATGTCCGTAAAAAGTGTAAAAAGTAACAGTCTCACCCGCTTCTCTTAAAACCTTGCACCAAACCTAAATCCTTCAAATTATTGGGGCTATAAGTAGCGGCAGAGGACACTCGCGACCCCATGACAAATCAAAACGTGACTTTTGGCGACTCTATTGATTCACTCCTCGCTCGGGGACAATATTGAATGGCGTATGATCTACTAATGAGTGGCTTTCATACAAGGGGATCTACCTCACTCGTTAAGTGGATTTTCTTTTTCTTATTTTAAAAAAGACGACACGCATAAGGCACCCTATGTTACGGTGGGTGTTGCAGAAAAGAAAAACATAAATATAATTTTACGTTTCTTTGATTATGACCCATTGTTCTTAGTTCGTTCGAGTTCAAGTTTTGACCCGGTTCAAGTCTTGACCAGATCCTATCTTGTAATTGCAATATGGTTAGTATATTTTTCGTTTAGCATCTTCACCGTGTTGAGAAAAACAAGTTACTAAAACAAGTTTCGGCTAAGAAAAGTTAGATATCAGCTATGGCGTATCCGTATGGTACCCAATTGTATTTTTAAAATACCACCTAGATTCAAGTAAGCAACTTTAACACGCAAATACATAATTAATAAAAATGGAGAACTACAAATTCCTTCCAAACGTCATTAAATTACTACAAGTTTACATCATACGAGTAAAAATAAGAACAACAAAAACCCACTAATCACGTACATGAAAAATTCGTAACCCTCCAACTCTCAGATCGAGTGGGAACGCGTGACCAATTAGATGATCGGGGTTCTACCCTAGCAGGGTTATAACCCAGCAGGGTTAAACCCCGGGTAGTACCGATCATAGGGAGCTTTGTTTTGAGCCACTTGGCTTCAAACTTAGTAACTTGCCTTATATTAGTTTTGGGGCAAGTCTTTTAAGATGGTAATGGTGTTTGTGTTGATAGAGTATCGTGGATGTTGTTTAAGCTCGTAAATCAAGCAGTGGTTAAATAATGTACATACAATTTTCCGTTAAAGAAGGTACAAGGATGAAAAGTTAAAGGGGAAAGTATTTTCTAATATTTAGTCCAAACTAGAGCTATTAGGTAACTATAAAACTAAAATTTTCGCTTCATAGTGGATGATAACAATCATCCCGTTTAGTATGTGTACAATGAATTCGTTAAAAATCCAACTGCTGTTTTACGAATTGATATAGTGTAGCAGAGAGTTTAACATACATACAAACAACGAATACAAACTCTAGCCAAACCCAAAACAAGTATGCGAGGCTACAAATATTTGTTTCATCTAAGAATCAAACCCACGACCTTCCGACGCACTGGCAGTTTTGTGACACCCACCTTAACTGCGTCCCGAAGGCTGTCAATTTAAGTCCTTGATTTTAAATCTTTTAAAAACCTTAGTAATGTTCCTGAATTGATCCAACAAGAGAATATAGTAAACCTATAATTCTTGATACTAGATAGTAATAAAATCATAGTCAACCGCAACAGTCCCTTTAATTTAGAAGTTATATAGCCCATCTTATTGGACATAAATCTTGACCCGTCTAGACCTTAGGCAGCTATTTTGGTCAGGACCTAATAGTCTTGATACTTAGAGTTTAAGGTGTTTGTGGGGATAGAACAAGGGATTGCGAAATTAGGGGTTGCTTGAAATGAAGGTATTTTAAACAAGACGTCTTGTTTCGGCTTTAAAGAGCATCTGAGCATGGCTTAATATTAGGTCGGGGAAAAAGTCTTTTCGCATTGTAGTTTGTATGAACTTGTAATAAAATCTTTTCTCCACACAGAAAAGCTCGATATTCGGGCAACTCACGAGCTCACTGAAAGAAACCTAGTGAACCGTGTAGTCATTTGTGATTCTTGAAGCCAAAGAGATTTTATTACAAGTTCATACATACTATGATGCGAAAAGACTTTCTCTCCGACCTAATAGTATTTTTAAGTAAGATGCATACTCGAGTATGCATATTATTATCACTTATCTTATTTGACAACTAGTGTACTTCAAATTGATGGCCACTAATGAGTACATTGCTGCTTTAACGTAATATGTAAATCACTATAATCTTAGGGAGAAAACAATGTACAGTACCATGGCTTTCAAATAGTTGATTGTACAAAACAATTAAAATTTGATAAAAAATTGTGTTGTTTACAAATTACATTGCTTTTTTTATCTCCATTCAACATAGCACATTACCATAGCATCTAAGCGGATGAACCGATTTGGATGCTTTTTTTATTGTTTAGTTATCATGTTGCGGCCATTCTTTCAACTTCAAAACTTGACAAAAGCAGCTTTGTTAACAAACAACAACTAACATAACACACATATCTCCAAGACTGGATTTCGAATAGCTACACTACAGACTATCGTCATTCATACATAACCCCATATTCTAATCTATATATTCTAACCCAGTTTCAATGCTTGCACTAAACAATATCAGTCACCACTGTATCTTAATTCCATCCGTTTCTAGAACACAATAGTGCCGATCGTTGCTTTGTATCAAATATGGCCATTTCGTAAGCCGTACGTACGGTACGTATGACAAAGTGAGCAATGCATTCGATGGAATATGTATTTGTATTAAACTCAAAGGAATGTCTCTGTGAGTTCCGTATGTTAGAAGTTGAGATACTTATATTGTTAACTATAGATAGTTGTTTAAATGTATGTACATTATATGGAACATTAATATTGAAGATGAAAGTTATTAAATTACTTTTGTAAATTAGTGCCTCAATCATTTGTATTGTATGCGTATCTCAGTTGACAACGAAAGTGCGTCAAATTGATTGTCACCATGTTTTGAGGCATCATGTTAATCACTATAATCTAAGGAAGAAAATAATGTGTATCTTAGTGGTTTTCAACTAGTTGTCAGCTGAAATACACGGTAGTCACTCGGGTGACATTTTACAAAAAGACTTGTTTTGTTCTTAAAAAGTTATTATCTTCTTATATTTAATTGACTTTTCCAAAGCTCTTGCTTTCTAATGCACAAGTAAACAACAATAATTTATAAATATAGTTTAGAATACGTGCGTGCTTGAATCAGATAAAACTTCTATGTCAACCTTGCTTCAATAGCTAAAACATCACAAACGACCTTTTTATTTGCAAACCGCACTTTAAAACAAATCCCAGTGTCACCTTGCTAAGCTACCTTCATTTCAACCCACATCAATCTGCATTCAAAGCAAATATTTGCAAAACATAAGCCCCTTGACACGCGATCAAATAAATGACATCGATTTTTGTAATCCTTTGCAGTTAAAGTAGGCGTGTAAGTCAAATTTTTTGGATTATCTTCAATGTATGGAAAATTTTATGGTTATCGCAAAAAAACGTACTAACTTGATATTTTCAAATGATCATCATCATCATAATCAAACGTGTATCCGTCATTCCAAATATTTAGTACCTAGAGCATCGATAAGTCACCGTGAGATTTCATGAAAGATCGTGGTTCGAGTCACGAGTCGGGCATAGTGGGTATGTAACCATACATTTACAATGTATTGCATGAGAGTAACATGGTACTTGTAAATGACATGTGGCTGTTTTTAAACAGTATCCCTAACTTTCATGTAAACCAGAAGTGGTGTTATGTTACGTAAAAAATCATCCAATTAACAGATACATCACACGGGTGATTTTAAACTACTATAGAGTGTTATGTTTTAAAGAAATACCAGAATAAATTGGACTTAAGTGGCAAAAGATCGGGAAGTTGTGAAAAAACGTTTCCCAGCAATATGATGACAAAGTCAAGCATTAATAGTAATGAATATTATCTATCTTAATTAAACTTCTTCAAAAAGATGTAGATTTTGCTAACATTTCGTGTAATTTTTTTACGTATACTAGAATATTTGAACTTCTACTAACACGCAATCAAATTGATACGTGATTTTTGTACAAAAAATTTGCTTATGTTATACTACATACATGTGTACAAGATACACGTGTGAATTACACGTGTCGAAATATAATACACATAATATTGTGACACGACATATTATAATACACCGCGCTAAGAGTTCTTAGAAGATTGTGGTATTAATTTTATTATTCACGAGCGTCTTAGAACTAGTGAAAAAAATCCGGGGAAAAATCTTACACATTTTTTTATCGATTATAGTTATTCATACAGTTTAATCAAACTTCGTTTAGTATTAAAGAGTAACCAACATCCAGATATACCTACACACATCTTTTTCCACAGACTTTCGCATTTATAAAACTAGTACGTTATTGTGTGTACATAAATATGATTTACACCTTAACTAAATATATATTTAACACAAGAAACAATTTTTTTCTACTACTACAACTCTATCTCAGAAATGTTGAATTATTTCACCGTGGCTGCCTCCATGGCGCAATGAATAAGGTCGCCAGGGCACTACCACTGTATCGGGTGGTCGTCAGTTCGATTCCCACACGAAACAATTTTTTATGCGATCCCTTAATTATTTCAGGTCTGGTAGTACTAATCTATGTGTCCGTTGTTTTTATGTTTGTTAAAGTACCGACGACACAAGAGCAATTTATTACGGGAGTTGTTTTTAAAGAAGAAGAAAAATGTTAACTTAACTAAGCTTTTTTACTCTTTACATCACACAGTCTACAGTCTACGCACCAGCCAAAGTACATCGTATTTTTTGTAGACTTTTAAAAGTCAGCACTGAGTAGTGTCGATCAATCTAGTGTAACAGCAATATTTGTAAAACATAAGCCATGAGCCTTGTGACCGCGATCAAATAAAATACACACCCCGGGATTACTGAACCCTTTCGCGAAGAATTTTTTATGGTCTTCTAAGTTATAAGCGGTAGCGGATACAATTTATGTGCTTGTAGTTCTGCAATAAGGATTAAGCTTAGAGAAGGTTGTTTCAATCTTCTCTCGCATGATCATGAGTGCTCCTCTCTACCGGTTTATTCTCTTTCGTTTGGGTGTTCAATTTATTACTAACACAAACTGGGCTTAGCTAAAGTAGTTTATAAGATTGTTCTGAAAACATTAATCAGAAAATCAGAAGAACGTTTTAGTTTTAGTTAACAGTTTAATAACCCAGGTTCTTAAACTGTTAACTAAACTATTTACTGTGTTTCGTTCATTCCAACATATTTAAACTAACAAGAAATTTTATTTTTTGGAAAGTTATTTCTTATCATAACTATTTTTTCTAAAATGTTGATTAACTATAGCTAAGTTAAAGTACTCAAGAGATTCAAACGTGAAAAGGAACAGAAGACCCGTCTGTCTTAAACACGATGCATATTATACTCCAAAAGTTTTATTTATCTCCCGCTAGGAGCATATAACTTGAACCACCTCCCTAATAAATAGCCTCAATATTTTTGGGCGAAATATTTGGCGACTGGCGACCACCATCAATCGGAGCGAGCGATTGGCACTGGATGAATGTGGTGATCCACGACGGTTTGAACGGCCTTAATGATGGCCGGAGCGAAGTTAACCCTTGGACGGTCATTAATACCTGTGACAACCGATGGAATGGCTGCGGTCGACATTTTTGGAGTGCGTCATTGTCTTTTGCGAATTGAGTTTGTAGTTGAATGGATATGTATGTTGGGGGGAGTTTTAATACTTAGTTTCATTAAAAAATTAGAACTGAGTCTACTACAGACAGCAAATACTACTAGAAAGTAGAGGTTACAAGAAAGTTAGCTTTCAATAAAGATGGATAATAAAGAATCTGTCATTATCGGTTAAAAAAAGATAAGTATTTTGAGATCGATTGAGCAATCGGGCAGATAATATACCAAGATGCAGGTATACTTTAATTACTGAATGGGCTTTGCTAATAACCAGATTAATTTTGTACCTAACCATCAGATTTTTAATTGTCTGATTTAATTATTATGAATTTATATGTATCATTAAAAGATTAATCTCTGAGGAATACACATTTACATAGCATTATATTTTGCATGTTGCATGATTAGAATCTGAACCTACATTTACCTTATCTTACTTGACTTTTCGGCAATATTTTAAAACCTAATCCTTACATAACACGTAGGTACTATCTGCCCTCCTCTAAGTAGCGGTCAGTCGGTGAAATTCGCAATTTGTCAGAGCTAAGCTTATCACATAAAATATGCATCATAAAAATACTGGACTCGTAAATGTTATATTTAAGAATATATTTTAGGCTCAAACCTCTAGAGAATACGCATGTAACGATAATGTATAAGGTAAAATATAATTTTGGTTATTTTATTGCTGAATAGAAATATGATTAAAGAACATTCTTATTTTAGTTTACTCATTCTTTAAAAGATTAAAACTTAGAAATGAAATCTTAATACACTATGCAAGACAATACGCTAGACTATTTTAAATATAGGTAGATTAAGATTGTCAATATCCAGACAAGGGCAAGAATAGAAGTTAAGAAGTGTCACACTATCAACAACATTCTTAAAAAAAAAAACAACAAGACATAATCACTTTATCCGACCCGGGATTCGAACCCGAGAACTCATTATTAGCAGTCGTATACACTACCGCGTGGAGCACCTATAACATAAATAAATCTTCTGATTTATAACATTTGGCCACCTCATACATCTACAAGTCTATAATCCCTTTCATCTTTAATCTACTTTAACAAAAATATAACGCGCCCTTCATAACATATTAAAAGTATTTTCTTCAACTATAAATTCTCTGAAGTTAGATGGCCGTTAAATATTCAGTGTGGCCTGTTCTGCTTCACCTCAGGCCGTCCCAGCCAGTTCTTGTGGTTTTTTATGGTCCCTCAGGTGCAACCGAAGGTTCGTCTAAAAACTAAGCCTTTGTCCGGCCTCTATGTAAAATTAAATTTTCCAACGAATTAATAGTCTTGGCAACATTTTTGGAAAGTTTCGGTTAGGTGAAAATGTTAAGTTTGGGAATTGCTTTGGCTTTTTAAAGCAAATTTAATTTGTGAGTTGGTTTTGGTTTATTTTTTTAGTTAGATTAAATAATTTATCCTTTTTTCTGCCTATGAGCTTCTGTTCTATATATAATATAGGTTCTATTATACCTCTATAATTACATAATAACCCAATGTTTTCATTAGAATGGACAGACTGACAGTCAAGTAATAAATTATATTTATTTTCTGCTTCTTCATCATAATTTAGTAAGTAATTGACGTACTGTCATGCAAAATGTAACTTGTCTAAACAGCTGTATATTATGTTTTTTAAAAAGCAAATTGTAAAAGGTGTTTGTCTTAAAGCTGCATTCAACTTAAATTACAATAGCCATATGGCCCCTTAAGCTTGGATTTGGGGTTCCAAAATAAATAGGTATCGGAGACTTGAGCCAGAAGAATGTACTGTAATACGTCACTGGGACATTGCGCCGATTGGCTGCGCGCCGATAAAGGATAGGGAAGTGAAAGTCAGGAAGGATACTATCGATATCGACAAGTTAAGCAGGTTTTTCACACTGATTTTATGGCAAAACAAACAAATTTGGTGGCAAGTCAGCGTTATATTTAGTCAGATCAATGCTGAACTATTTTTTTTAAGTAGTAACGGATTCCGTTGCAACTAAAAAAAACTTGGTGGGTTGCAAACACATCTTCCATTATTCTTTTGATTTTTGGATATGGTTTTTTTTTGTAACTGCGTCACGTTACTTTACCAAAAAGCTTTTACTTTCTGGCGATAATTTGAAAAACGATTATTATTGATTACTTGCAATGCATATGTGTTGGATTTAATTCATGCAAAATTTAATAGCTTTGGTAGCACTTTGGCAATTAAATTGCACCTAAATTACAGTTAAGTATGCAAACCATTAAATAAATAATTATAGTCATTGTTTAATTAACGTGACGAATTATATTTCTAATGTGTACGGTTCCAAGCTTACTTTACACACATTTGAAAACATGTTTTATTTCAGCCATTTTATAGATAACACTGTAGCAGCACTATTCCAAACAGAAGAACGGACTAATTTTATTGGCTGGCTTTAGGCATCCACGATAATATACAGATACGGCTATTTGACTAGCTTACTTTTTACAAAGGACTTTGTTGTCCCATCGAATGGACAGGAGGTGTTTTTGTTTAGTATTTTCACTATTCACTAACATCTTTCTTACATTGTCATTTTCTTTAATTTTGTTCATTCATTTTGAGGAGCCTCCGGCTTAGTAGCGACTGTCGAGGTTGGATAGAAGATGGGACCCCATATATACATACCGAGATCCTACGTGTTTCGGAAGGCACGCTAATGGTCGTAAGCTTGAAAGGTTGACAACGAGTCTTACCGAGGGATATCATGTTAAAACCTAGGTAACTGAGTATGTGAATGTCCCATAGGCAGTCGCTTATTGTGTAATATGACTATTTTATTGTACTGGTGATACTGGAAGCTGACTTCAACACAGTTGGAAGAAAGGGTAGGTCGATGACAATTTAAGGTCGTTTTATAGAGTCTTCAGGTCTCAGTCTTGAGCAATGTTGTCTTTTAATTAATCATGTAAAGTGTAATAAGCTTTGTCATCCTCATACAAACTGTACCAATTTTGTAGGTGATCGTTTGAATTTTAGTGTTAAGCTGGTATGACGTTTATTTTACTACTACAATCTACAACAAAAACTTTTTATAGCAACAGGTCTACAGTAAATCAACATAATAATTTCCTCTACACAGCCAACCGCAAAGTATGCTAACAGCTTTCTATAAAAAGGTTTTTCTACACTTAAAACTATACGAGCGGGCGGAGCTGTAGGCAAAAGCTAGTTCACAAAAAAAGGAAAGAAAGTTTAAGATTAGATTTAATATTATTCGAATAATTATTTAATCATAATCATTTATTAGTCCACAAATATGGGTACATGATTAGTTTTATAAAGAAACAATAGCCAAAACAAACCAGTCTATCTTTCGACTGTTGAAACCTGGCCTTAAGACGAAACCTTTGCTAAATTTATGTGTACACCTATTAATTTAACATAACCATCCCAAATCACCACCTAACGTACAAAAAGCACAAAACTTATTATATCTAGTTATTTATTATTATTTATTTACGAAAACACAGCACGTAGATAAAATTTATATTTGTACGTGATGCAATTATGTAGATTAAAGTACAAACGTGAGGGTCCCCTATACTTTAATCGGATAAAACTTTAGTATTTTGACAACCCTGTTACAAGTACAGTGTTGTATAGAAGTGTTAGGAAGTTTTTAAAGTTTGTATCTTGGCTTTGTTAAGGGTTGTCTTAAAGTTAATGCTTGTTGTATATTTGTAATCTTGTAGACTGGTTTATTTTGGCGATTGTTTTGGTGTTCGTTAAGTGTGGATATGTAACGTTTTTAAATGGTTCTTGGTAATAGTTATGTAAGTATTTCTTAAAAGTTTAAAAATGAAAGATAAAATCTGTATTTAGTCTTGTAAATGTACGCTTAACGCAAATGCAACGCCTCACTACGAATGTAGAAAATTCGAATCATTCCGGGAGGAGAATCCGAGAAAAAAATTGCCGTTTTTTCACGAATTAATATATCTGATCACATTATTTTTGTATAAGTTTTGATTATGTTTTGTAGAATACTTTTGTATTTTGGTGCAAATGGTGCAATTTATTATCCAGTTTCAAAGTAAAATTTTCCTTTACGAATATTATTTTTTATTATTTTATTTTAACTTTCGTGATCGACAGTACGTGAGGCCGTTGAAATGTTACTGTGTCATCATTTCAGTAACATTCCGAGGTGAAAATCTGTTCAACGGATTGACGTATGTTTCATTTGTGTTCGTGTCTGAAAATATTATTAAAATTATCTTTGTATTCGCCTCACTCTGTAAACTACATTTAATGATAGTATTTATTTTTACATTATATTTAAGTATAGTTCAGATATACAAGATTTATTGATGTGAATAAAGTAAGGGAAGTTTGTAAGGATGTAGTGTTTTATTTTCTCTGCTTACCCCTATCGGAGAAGCGCCTGATTGTATGTACGTATTTGGAAATTGATTCAGGTGTTTTAAAGTTGTCTTAGTTGTCACCGGGCTTAGTGTCGCTTTCTGTAGACTAAAAACACATTTAGTGCATAATTACTGCTTATTATCTAACACTAAGTATACAAGAATTATGTAAAAAAGTTCTTAGTATTCGATTTAAGAAACTAACTGATATTTACTATTAATTGTTTTTGACTATATCACTTATGTGTACTGTTCGTGTATTAACATAATGTATGACAATCGTGTAAATAATAAACTCAGTAGCTCGATTCTCTACTACTATCGACTGCCGACCACCGACCTGTCATCGAGAAATTTTGTTTGAAAATCTGATCAGCGCCTCTGACGGGTGTCGTAGAAAACTTTTTAGCAGTACATTCTAAATGTCAAATGTCGATAGGTAGCCGGCTGTCGGTAGTCGATAGTGGTAGAGAATCGAGGTACAGAGCACTTCAGATAAAACACGATATGTAATACATATTCGCATAAAACATCTACGAAGTTTATCTATAAAGATATTGTTATACCTCATTTAATAATATTGTGTCAAAAACTGTTCTACTCGTGTCTTATAGACCTACTCCCCTACTATGAAGTTTATTAGTTTATTTTGATTTTTTTTATGAATTGACTTCTGTAGTTTACTTTACTATACCTAGTGTCGTAAAAAGGTAACACGATAACTAGGTCGAAAAAAAAATCTTGGTTTATGTTAACATTGTTACAGTATTTTTCAATAACTTTGAATTAAAAACCAGCAAAAATGATACAATGAAGGCTTTTGGAAATAGTCAAGCCGTGTTTTCATATTTGAAAAATTTTACGAACTTAAAATAATATTATCGAATAAATACAAGGAAAAAAAGAAACAAAGAAAGCTTTTTTTGGAAACGTCAAGCCGTGTTTCTGTATTTGCAAAATGAAAAAACTTATTCTTGATCCCTATTATTTAATTAGTATTTGGTTACATTTTTTTTATTTGTTAATAATAATTTTCTTAGTTGACAATAATTTTATTTTACGTTTCATATAATACAGTTTGGATTTCAACAGTTAATTTACTTTACTTTTGTTACAATCCTAATACATCAAAGTTGCTAAACATTACTTCCATAGTAGCGTCACTTAACTACACTACCTAAAACTCAACTACAGAACCCTAGTAGGAGTATCGGTGAATATTTCATAGGGACTAGTCTTGGGCCCGTCCCGGGGGCAGAAAGGTCAACTGCTGTCCTTATCCTATTTCCAAAGGTCATTTGTCAAACGTCGCCGGCGAAGAGTTACGAAATACTTTTATTTCGATTGTTTTGTTGATGGGGTATTTGGTACAAAGGTTTTGGTCTACTTATAAGCTTCAAAGGCGTTTGAGATTTTTCCGTGACTGTTGTTTTTTGAACGCGCTAAATTCTGCTTCCTGGTTTTGGATTATTTTATACTTGTGTCAGCTAAGTCTAAAGCTTTTGGAATTTAGTTATATTCAGGGATATTAGCAAGAAATTTATATTCAGCATAAAAATTTCTTTCGATTCTGATTATAATAATCAATACTTTTTCACATCTAGTTTAACTGTTGGCACAGTTCCCGGGTTCGATTCTCAGAAATGCTAATCCGAAAATTTACACATTAAAATATTTTCAATAGTATCAAAGAGGTTGAAGTGTGTATAACAGTAGACTTGCCATCAATTACATTAAACTAACATTGCAAATGCCGAAACGTGGGTGTATTTTGAACCTGTGCGTTAACCTTCCGTTACAGGCGTGATGATATTTATGCATATAAAATGCAATTATTTTCTTCAAATCTCGTTCAAAAATATCTATAAATTCGTACATCGTTGTTTTAAAGCCGACTTATGATGTAGTGCTTCGTCTCCAGGGCTTAGCTTAAGTTTAAGACACATGTTCATATCATATCACACAGACGTTTTATTAAACTTATGTTTCATTGCGAAACTAATTTTATGATCACGTATAAAGAACGTTTGTAAGTTAAACAAGCGTTTAAAGTAAGTGTCATAATTTTATTTATTAATGTTTATTTGCATGATTGCTTTAATTTAAGCCAGAACTTATTTATTTTGTTTAAATTATAATTGTAAACTTCGCATGCTGCGAATTTTTTTATAAGATTCTTTTTCGGCAGCGTGGTCTTCAATGCCAAACCCCCGTCTCATTGTAATGGTCCAAAATAGATTTGTGTCTCAATTGCTTTCCTCTTGCCTGTAAAAATACTAACTCAGAATGGTTTCATGTCTTTAACACTCTGTCAAAAATATATTTTTTTATTTCGTTGTGGTTTTTTTTTTTGAAATTCAGTCTATTCTTGACGAAATTACTTTTAAAAAATAACAAAATACCGATATAATTAGCACCCAATATTGTCAGTAAACAGGTTATTAAAGGCATCTCACGTCAGGTTTTTTTCTGAGTCACTCAACTTTTCATCTATTTACATCATCATTATAAGTGATGACTTGTGCAAAAACGCTTCAGATATTAAGGTAGCAAATATGACTGACTATTACACTGATGTGTATCAATATCATTATTGAATTAAGTATAATAAGTATATTTTATTATGATAAAGGTATCATAGAGTTTCCCCTCAAAATGTTACATATCAAACCATCGCGACGATAAGAAAAGAACTTACCCTACAATATTTTCAGCAGATTTAATACTTGTTAGCTTTGTAATAAATGCTATTGCGTTAACCATGTGCGAAAGACTGAGAAGTCCTATAATAAGAATACCTTTTTTAATTTTTTTTTTTGTCGGAATTACATTAACTTATACGTATTTCCACAGTAAATCTGCACCAAACTCCATGAGTGAATTTTTGAAAGAAAAATGTTGTAATTTAGACTATCAGTTGCACTGTGAGCAACTCAACTTTAATGTACTCAAAGCCAGGATAAACATCAACATGAGTCAAAACACCATACACAGGCGAAAAGGCCCAATCCTTTTGAAGATTGACGTACAAGTTTATTACAAAACTGCGTAACTTAATCTTCAAAGATTGCACACGACTAACTTTACGGATCTTAAAATTCTTCTCATAAACTATTTGTAAGGAGGAAGAGTGTGTTTTTGTATGTTTGTTATTCGTTTCAATCAAGTGTGTACTAATTCTGTGTCTAACTAATTTCGACTTTTCTCAAACAGGAATATTTTTAATTATTTTCGATCCAGTTTTTAAACAACCTTTTCGTAACATCTGGAATATTCTGGAAGGCGAACTAGATATTTTACTACTTTGAAATGAAATACAAAAAAATGCAACCACCCCGACAAAGTAAACTAAATTGTACTTCCATCAAAAAGGGATTTTTCAGTAAAATCTCTATTTCATTATGTTTTAAAACGTTCATGTCGGTGTAAAGTGCGCCCCAAAGGTATCTATTGACGTGAACGATGAAAAATCACCGGCTTGCAAACGCTTTCATTAGCTTCGCAAGAAACCGGATAAAATATGATACCTCGATCTTAAAGGATTAATGTTCCTAAGTGTGAATATTAAGGATAGGGTTTCAGTTTGGCTAATAATTTGTGGTAAAGCATTTGCTATGATGGAAGCAATCTAAAACATCTGAAAGAAATCTACGAAATATTTTTAATTTAATCAAAAATCTCTGCTATCGATCGACTGCCAACAACCGGCTGGGTAGCTATCGAAAAATGTTGTATGACAATCGGTTCAGCGCCTCTAGCGGGCGTGGTATAAACTAATTTGGCACTACATTTTAAATGTCAAACGCTCGATACACGATAGTTACAATTATTGTAGGGAATCGTGCTACTGACCTCGGCTCTTTACACTAGCCAGTAAGTTTTTAAATTGATTTACAAATGAACCATTTTTGTTTGTTATTAACATCCCAATCTTTGAAAAAAGTAGTCGTATTTGATGAAGAAGATCCTTAATTTCATGATACCTACATTAATGAATATCTAACATCACAATATGATATTCAGTAGTAAAGTAATCACCCGAATCGTGCTAGGGATATCAATAGACATTTGTGTCTTTTAAATAGACTACACCAAAAATAGTACAAAGCAAATAACAATCATTACTATTGACACTAAGTCACCATGATATTACATTTTCATTTCACCTTCACATTAACTTATTTACATAGTATGATCTGTCTATACGTAATCAAAGTCACATAAACCTCCGTGACCTTTCGATTACAGACGACTTATGGTTTATTAAAAGCCTCGAAGGACATGAAAAAGGTGATCTCGTTGTATATTTTTACGGTCAACTGTTTGTTAATGTGGTTTTATTTACGGCGTAAATTCAATGCAATGAGCTGATAACGAGATTATCTCGTTATCAGTTGAAATGGGTTTCATAGAGGAACCACTCTTACCAGCAAATAGATCAGTATTATGACAAATAAAATAATATTTTACGTAAGTAATAGAACGATCGTGTATTAAACTAAAAAAAACATTGTGGGACAACTCACACACGGTCATCTGACTCCAAACTAAGCAGAGCTAAACTAAAGAGTTACTTACTTCTAAACGGCTAGCTATGCTATGAATAAGTTTTGTCTGAATAGTTGGTCAGTCTCTGGCGTGTGTAGGAAGTAATGTTAAAGTACATTTTAAATATCTAACCCTCAATACAAACTGTAAAAGGACCCTATGGAATGGTGCAACTACGAAAAACGTTTATCCAAATTATACATAGCACTGTTTTAACCAGAGCTTGTTATTTTCACTAGAAATTAATCAAAGCAAACATAAGAAAGCCACAAATCGTTCGCAAAGGTAGGTCGTGTCCTATTTGTGAATATTAAAAAAGTAATGGTGTACCCCCGTTGTAACACCCAGTAATAAATCAGCGTCTAATTGCCTAAGTTCTATGGATATGGCTTTTGAATTTGGCAGGAATCCATTAAATGGTTTTTGGGTTAATGTTTGGTAAAGTGATGTATGCTGATTAAGGAATAATGCGGAGGAAATGTTGACCGATATTTTAAGAAGAAGAATAAGACTTTTAACACTTAAGTATATCCATTGTAAAATTTACTTTAAAGGCAACAATAATTGAAAGAACAATTTAGCAATATATTTTTGGAAAAATTGCTTCAGGTAAAGTAGGGAACAGCCAAAATTGGAAATGAATGAAGGATTATTTTGCCCAGCACAGGTGCATACATAATTAAATTATCCTCGTTTGACTTAATTCTTTTATAAAAATTAAGCCACAAAAATTTCTAGCTGATAGGCGGACTCGGAAATAGTACTTTTATAGAATATTTTTTGAGATTGCTATCTTTTGTTACAATAACTTAACGTAAACGTTCAATAAATACTCTATAGCTGCTTGAATACTTCACAATAAACACCAAATCTCACACAATCCAAAACACCCAGCCTACACATACGAAAATCGTTAACAACCAAAACAGCCTCACTATAACCAGCAAATAATGAATACAAAATGTGTGTAAGCTACAAACTCCATACACCTGGTGCATTACGACACACGGGTCGAATCGTTGAATTATTTAGTGAACACAATTGTTGGTCTAGACGATACTGCTATAGTGATTTACTGGATTATACATCAAATTGTGTTGGCTTTACATCGATTATTGCCTGTATTTGCTGCTGTAAGATTCATCAATCAAATTCTATTGTTTAGTTTGGATTTTGTTTGGAATAGATAAGGTTAGGTATTATTTTAAATCAAATGATTTTGAGCGGTACTAGTTAACGCTGTAAGCACTCTTTGAAGTTGATAATCGTAGTGACAAATTCTGATCATAAATTATTTTCTCTCTACATGGCTTTTATAGGAAATCTCTAAGAAGAATTTGCCCAGACACAAAAAGTACCTTCCAGTTACTATTAATTATATTATTGAGGGCTTATATCTTAGGAAAAATTCTTAGGCTAATAATTTTTACTGCAACCTGTGTAGTAAAATTTTTCAGCCTTTCTTTGGTCAACAGAGCACTTATCGTCCAAAAAAAATTGTACGATGTTTTCTCAATTTTTCTCTTATATTCAATAGCGTTATTTATATGAGTTTATTAACTACCACTTATTGTACCTCAGAAATCGGACATTACTCTTCTGCATTAACCGATACATAATTAATAATACCAAAAATCCTTTCTTTACCAATACTTATTAAAACTTACTTACAACACCAATCCCTTTTAAAAACAACACCACATTTCTTTTGCGACATTAAAGTCTTCCATCAGCCATTATTCACAATTTATTTAAAATCCGTTGCATTTTGTATCGTCAATTGGCCCGAGAACAAATTATGTTCTTTGTCGAAGTAATTCACGTCTGTTTCACAGTTTGTTTATTTCTATTTCTCAACGGAATGCACCGTTGGGAAATAAGAGGGTTGCAGTAAAAGTTTTTATGCACAATAAGGTCAAATGCTTGAATAAGAAAATAGTGGCAGTTTGAACATGCATGCTGTAAAGCTGATTTTCTTAAAATTGTGTAGTGTTTCTTAACACGCTTTTTATGTCTTAAGCTTATTAAAGAATATTATTTACTTATTTTACTTGTAGACACACATCATTGTTATGATTAGAAGTTCATGGTTAATTACCGAATAGATTTTGTAATTTATTCAGAGATGATTTTATTTCTTCTCAACTACTTTTGGAACAATATTTATATTTGAATTCTACATTTTAATAATATCTTCTACTTTGACAACTAATCTTGTATTGCGAGATCGTTCACAAATATACAACCATCAGTACCTCGATTCTCTACCACTATCGACTGCCGACAACCGGCTAGCTATCGAATTTTGACATTTAGGATGTACTGCCAAAATGTTTCCTACGACACCCGTCAGAGGCGCTGATCAGATTTTCATACAAAATTTCTCGATGACAGTTCGGTTGTCCGTACTCGATAGTGGTAGAGAATCGAGGTTCAGATCAATGTAGATCCTCAACGACAAAATCACATAACTACGTATTTGTTCTGCGCGGGAGCCGAACCTTAAGAGCTATTTCTATACAACATATTGCATTTGTAATTTGAGGAAATAAACCTACTATCTCCACCTGTATCACCCCGTAAGTACCTACTTACCAAAATTCTTGTCACCTTAATTGAAAAGTTCACGTTCGTATACAAAATCAACAACTAAACAAAACCTACCTACACGAACAGTTACACTAAAAACAATCATGAACCCCCATACCCCATCCAGATCAATAAATGTAAACATACAAAACTGTAGGCAGCATGTTCGTGTATTATTTGCTATCGATTCACGCATCCAACATATTTGTCGTACTGCAAATGCAATTTGCATCAGATTTACACCAGTGTATTGTATTATAACGATGGTATTCGAAATGCTTTGTTGTTTCAAGTTGTGTGACTTATTGTAGAAAGTTATTTGTTTTAGTGCATACTGGATTGTGAATTGGATTGGTATTGCAATTAAGTAGATTTTTGAGTTTGACTTATTAATTTTGTGAATATTTGGATATGAATATGATAATTTAGGTTAACTATATTATCTTTACTAATACTAATATAATAAAGCTGAAGAGTTTGTTTGTTTGAACGCGCTAATGTCAGAAACTACTGGTCCGATTTGAAAAATTCTTTCCCAAATTGTGACCCATTCTCTCTTATGTGACGCAAGCGAAGTAACGCGAATCAGCTAGTGTATGTATATAAACCAAAAACAAAGTTTCTTGCATTATTACATTGCAATCAAGTCTTGCATCGTTTTAAGGCTTTTGCAACTACTTTTGCTTTATTCATTCTCATACATCGTGTACACTTCACAAAACATCATCGTTTTAATTTCTGTATGTTTTTCTCGGCGATACTCTTCGGGTTATTCCCAGTAACCGATACTATATTCAACAGAATTTACAGTTTTATTTTCATTTGACAACTCTTTAGTAAGGATATTCATATTCTAAACCATCCTCCACATTTTCTAGTCTTCGGCACCTCAACAGAAATGCATGGTCCAAATATTCAAAATGGACGAAACAATTTATTTCCACGAACATTGTTTATTTCAACTGTCACAAATAGTGAAGGCACACTTCTGTAATATGCAGCTCGACAGAATACTGATGTAGACATTCAGGTATCAAAATTTAAACGCTAGAAGCCTATTCTGATATCGTACGATAAAGGAGAATGGGCAAAATAGTATGGAGCCTGGGCGATCCGCGGCCAAACTTGATTTAATGTTTTTTTAATGTAGTTTAGTCCTATAATTACCGTGTAGAAGTTTTATTGCCGCGACGCACTTATATGACGAACAAAATACATTTTTTTTTGAGCACTTTTAATAGTATAAAAACATATTTTTGGCTTATATTCGGAGATTAAATAAAAAGTACTATTTATATTATTGCATACAAATGTAGACATTATTAATATTCGAACAATCATAACATGTAAATATATAAATATCGTAACAAGTAAACATCTTGCTCTTCTATAATACATTCACTGAGACGACTTATCTGTCTTGAATGCTCAGCTTAAAAACCAGGCGTTCATAGCCAGTTGCGCTCACTGGTCGGTAAACGATCTGTTGGTTAAGCAACCGTTGGCGCGGTCATTCTATAGATGGGTGACCGCATTGTGGTATTTGAACTGAGCTTCTCCGTGCTTTCGACGGCACGTAAAAAGTCGGTCCCGGTTGTTGTCAACTAAGATAACATTCGGGCGGCTTGAACAACTTTGAAACTAGGTGAACCATATGATAGATAGATACGAGTTACGATTATTGTTCATTTTGATGGCATTGCAATCGTTATAATAAGATGTAACGTTATTACACAACATTCAATGCATTACAGACACGAAAAAATTGTATTTGTTCTATGAAATTCCATTATATTTACATGTCAATATATTGTTTCCTGAAAGGATTTCAGCGAAACGTTCTTAGTAAAAGTTGTTCCTATTTATCATTACTTTAATTTGACACTACTTTCATTAATGGCCGCCGACCGCCCAAGAGTGCCCATTCTCCTTTGGAACAAATATAATATTAAATTTACCCTAAATTGTATATAAATACAATTTAGGGTCTCATCACCACTTGATAAAGTTTTATTTTATTAATTATGAAGGACAACTTCCAAAATATACACCAATATACAGTTTACAAACATGATTTTCACGACTTAGAGTTAGGTTAGACTAGTGAAGTAACTTAACGCCAATATACCAATAAATTGTAATTTAGTCTAAGCATTTTTATGATTGCTGAAGATATAATAGTTTTTCCAGAAATAGAGCATAAAAAGTGAAAAAACATACTAATTAATTATATGCTCGAAAATATGTGTAGTTTTACTACTTTAGTACTAAACAAAGAATACTCCTGAAATAAAATTCTTCCGTGTTATGTTGACTTCATTTATCCATCCACCTGCTAAAAACTTTGCACTCCAATCAAACCATTACAAAAACAGGATAAAAGTTTCCCCCATTTTAAATTCTAAACCAAACTATTCGAGAATATATCTCGTGTTAATCGAATACACCCGCAGTCGATACTGAATTATTGAGCCGAGTGCGCGACGTCCAGTCGTAAATAACGAGTTAACGCTCTCGATTTGCTGAGACACCGATTGTTCTAATCGATTCGAGTTCTCGATTATTGTACGTTTGTTTTCGAGTCGTTTTGCAAATTTAATTCGTGTTTTGAGTGTTGCAACAGGTTTAATGTTGTAATTTGATGGTTTTGTTTGAACTGGCCTAAAAACATGTCCTTGAAATACGCCCTAAATATGAAATGACTATTAAAACCTTTTTGTTAGTAATCACTCTCAAGACCTCTGCTAAGCATTTCCAGGAGATGGTTAAATTTTAGGACTTTCTGTGCGAACAGACCAAAAATATGAGCATTTTTATTTATTCTTGAAGGGCTTCGTTAAATACACAGAGTTTCAGATATAATTATCACTTTAATTAAAATTAGTTAAAAAGCATTGAGGTTTGCGTTTGTTTTATTTTTTTTATTAAATTGTTCTATCTAGTTGGTCCGTAAATATAATTAGAATAAACTTGAAGACTTTCTGCGTAATCCTTGTGGCTATTTATTCCTAGAAATAGAAGGGAAAAGGTTTTTCAAGTTCTTGTAGCTCACAATTACCTTTTTTAATATTTATACTATTATTATAAAGCTGAAGAGTTTGTTTATCTATACTAATATTATAAAGCTGAAGAGTTTGTTTGTTTGATTGTTTGTTTGTTTGTTTGTTTGAACGCGCTAATCTCAGAAACTACTGGCCCGATTTCAAAAATTCTTTCACTGTTAGATAGCGCATTTATCGCGGAAGGCTATAGGCTATATATCATCACGCTACGACCAATAGGAGCAGAATACCGGTAAAAAATGTTACAAAAACGGGCAAAATTTTGACCCATTCTCTTTTGTGACGCAAGCGAAGTTGCACGGGTCAGTTAGTATCAAATAAATGTTTGTTTGTTTGAACGCAATAATCTCAGGAACCACTGGACCGATTTGAAAAATTATTTCAGTGTTAGATAGCCCATATATTGAGGAAGGTTAAAGGCTGTATATCATCACGCTACTACCAATAGGAGCAGAGTGCCAGTAAAAAATGTTTCAGAAACGGGGAAAATTTTGACCCATTCTCTCTTATGTGACGCAAGCGAAGTTGCGCGGGTCAGCTAGTTATTCATACTTTTAGTGGCCACAAAGTCAAAGATTCGATTCCTGGTTCGGAGAAAATTAAACTTGACTGTGTTTTTGACTCCTTCGGGTATAAATAACGTAGGTGATATGTCATGTATGTATCTTTAGATAAAATTCAAATAAAAGTTCACCACTAGTTATATAATTGTTCCCAGAGCATTAATAATCTTCTTTAAGTCATAACAAGATTCCTAGAAAAAAATATACTTATATGTGTATGTTAGTTTCAATGATTTCAGTAATAGTACATAGTTCTTTGAAATTACTTCAAATGAAATATACATATCAAACGTTAATAGGAATCCTGAATATTCTCGTACTACGAATCTATACTAATACTATAAAGCTGAAGAGTTTGTTTGTTTGATTGTTTGTTTGTTTGAACGCGCTAATCTCAGGAACTACTGATCCGATTTGAAAAATTCTTTCAGTGTTGGATAGTCCATTTATCGAGGAAGGCTATAGGCTATATATCATCACGCTACGACCAATAGGAGCAGAGTACCAGTGAAAAATGTTACAAAAACGGGGAAAATTATGATTCTCTTATGTGACGCAAGCGAAGTTGCGCGGGTCAGCTAGTACTAGGAATAAAAATATAAGCTTATAAGTCTGAATTCTGATTGATAGTTGGAATTCATTACTTTGCTTGTAAATTGATTCTGAGAAACAGTATTTAAGATTTGTTAGATAACTTATATTTATATTTCGTAATGAGTTTTATGAATTACGTATGTAGGGAATGAATTTCATTCCTACGTTTTAAAATATGAGTAGATAAAGCGTATTTGTTATTTATTTGGCTTAAATAATTTACAACATAAGCGATATTTGCTCATAAATCGAAAATAATCGGTTTAGAAGCATACTTTAAAAGAAAAACCTTTTAAAACATATTTATTTATTCCTTCTCCACAAGAATTCACTTAAAAACTAATAAAATTAATAAGGTTTTTCACACATTTGCTTCGAGGAAAATCAGTCAGAATATTCGAAGATATTAAGCTTTACAATTCTTTTGAGCTTAAGTCAATAAACAATAAGTTAATTTCTGAAAATACACCCATCAAATTCCAAACCTCACCAAAACCGCTCAACCCGATGCAAAAAAAACAAAAACCGATCGCTCACTTTAAAACCGTAGTGTCAGCGAATAAAATACATTGAGATTTAGTCGACATGAAAATTACTGTCGATATGAATGTAGGTCGAATGGTTTCCTCTACAATTATTTTCGGTTCGTTTCAGAAGGCCTGAAAGCGAGTTGAAAATGAAACTGATTTTATAGGACACTAGATTTTATCGCAATTTTAAAAACTTTATGTACGTTTCATTAATTTTAAAATTTCTTGCTGCTGTTCTTTGCTCTTAATTTTTCAGCTGAAATTGTTATCTTGACATAATTTTTCGCTTAGTACTCGTACTGTAAATGCGTTAAAATCATCACTACAATATACTTAGACAAAAGAACATTCATTATTAAAAGAGAATATAAGTTTTATAAAATGGTTCAAGATAAGTAAGGCTATGTATTCGTGGGAAGGGATAAAACCTACAGTGGTTATGGTAAATAAAAAAATGCTGTTACATATTGCAATAATGTAGTCGCTCTTAGGATATAATTAATATATAATAAGAATAGTAAGTAATTAAAAATACTGTAAGTGGTCCAAGTTAAAAAGCAGATGCACTAAAGACATCAAGACGCAAAAATATTGAAAACAAATAATGTTATCTACTTATACTAATATTATAAAGCTGAAGAGTTTGTTTGTTTGTTTGAACGCGCTAATCTCAAGAACTACTGGTTCGATTTGAAAAAATATTTTTGTGTTGAACCATTTATTGGGGAAGGCTTTAGGCTATATAACATCACGCAGCAACTATTAGGAGCGGAGTAGCAGCGAAAAATGTTACAAAAACGGGGAAATTTTGACCCATTCTCTCTCATGTGACGCCAGCGAAGTTGCGTTGGTCAGCTAGTTATAAATAAAGATATCGAAAATCCTGTTGAATGAAAGCCTAAATTATTGGCATAATAGAACAATATTGGTTAGATAATATTACCAATTTTATGTACAAATTAAAGCTAATGATAATATAGATATGTTCCATAAATACAATTTTAGTTTCACAGATAATATATCAGTTTCAATAAATAAGTCCACATTAGGATAATTTTGCTCGTTGACGCAAAATAGAATAGTTTTGAACGAACCGTTGGATATTATGTTAATTTGTTTTGAGTGATTAATTTCAGTGATGTATTCGGTGCATTCATTATTTCTATAACAGGAGACTGAAATAAATAGTATTACTGACACACATAGCATTTCTGTATCAGTTGTGTGAATTAGATTTCTGTTGAACTATTTATGGTCGTATTTTTTTAAACTGACCAACGGCGTACAAGTTTTTTTTTAATATAACATTTAAATACGATTTAATATAAGGATTTTATCGAATTGAAAGATGATCGACCAGATGCTGGGCTGCTTGGATTCTGCCCTGACATCGATACGGTTCCTACATTGAAGATGGTCACGAAATGATCCTTTACCAAACGGAAGAAATTATGGCATAGAAAACAGCAAAAAAGAGCATTCAAAGAAAACAGAAAAGTTCTAAATTAAAATTATACGTAGCATTGAGTGTCAAAAAGGATTTTATGAATTTACAAAAGAAAAGTATTCTAAAAAGATGCAAGAAAAGTTTTCCAAAATGATGCATCTACATGCGAGATAGATTGTCCCACTACATGAAAAGTCTTGTACATTGTAGCAATTATTTACTACTCATTTCTTTTTTTCATCCAAAACTTTACCTAGCACACTATTCACAAAAATCATACAAAAAACTAAAAAGAAAATATTATTCACATTTTCATAGCATCGTCATTTTGTTTCAACAAAGGCCTTAGAAAAATCTGAACGCCAACACACGTATCTACATTTTTTTATTTACAAAAAAATGTTGTAAAATTGTTGGCCACTATTTGAGGTTTCGACACAAAAGTCACGCATTCACGCGTGGTTTGAATTTAAGTACTGCGAGATATAGAAATGAAATGTCCCAGTGAATACTTATCATTTGTTCGAGAAATAATGTAGGAAAAAAAAGAAACTATCGAAATGAAGGAATTGCTGGCAGAAAATAAAATAGAACTTTTAAAGAGGCAAACGATTTGAGCAAAGCTTTTTCGATTTAAACAGTTGAGATAAAATTAGACTTAGCAGGATGTTCAAATATAGTAACAACTTATGATGAGCAGAAATTTAGAACAAAAAAGTAGGTACTTGTAACTACGAGTTGTATGGTAATTATAACATTCATTACTATAATCAACTGAACCATAGCTTTGAAAGTACCTGTTGTTAATAATTTAGATCTTTTTACTTTTATTAGTCTGCTGTTTCTATGTCACAAAATTAGGCAAAGAGTATCTCAGACATGTTCGAGTACACTTTAAAAGGGCTTTACAGAGACTTTCACGTCTTACAAACACTGATAAAACCCAGCCAAAGCAAGTATTTCAAATAACCAGTAAAACATTTATTGATTTATATATCTGACCTAAATACGAATAACCACAATAATAACTGTAACAAAACTGGTCACGTTACAACGTATCTCGCAAGTAGCGGATGTCCACGTAGACTATAGAATATTTTCAGTGCACAACCTTATTGTTGTTGAGTACAATACTGGTATCGGCTTGCTCACAATACGTATTGTTCACATTGTCAACGATAGACTAGATAATGCTGTATTCAATGCCTATGTGCCGGTGAAAAAAACAAGATTATGGAATTTCTATTTTATAGTTCAGTTTTTGATAAATATTGGTCATTTTTATGGGTTAAATATCTAGTAAGACTTAAAATGTTCCACAGAATGAATATACTATGCAGGTGCCGGTAGGTACCATTGTTTTGTTATAAAACTTTTTGATTTAATAGTAGCTTTTGTAATGTCTCGTTGTTTATTAGTTTTTTTTTTGTTCCATTCTTTAGCAAAGGTCTTCCCCAAACTTCTTCATCAGTCGTGACCGTCCGTCAACAATCCAAAGAGGTGTCTAAATCGTCATTTAATGATTTCTGAGATTGCCCTTTTATTTCGGTTTGTTAAATATTTCAGCACATAATACTCTAGCACTGATCAGTCAGTTGTCAGTCATCTGTATATAGAGATGTTTAGAGACCAAAATCTGGATATGCATAGAAAAAATAAAAGAAAGGAATTTATAATAATCTTTATATATATAATTCTTCTGTAAGTGTGTATGTCACTGAACTTCTCTTAAACGACTGGACCGATTTTGATAAAATTTTTTGTGTGTGTTCAAGGGGATCTGAGAATGGTTTAGATTCACAATTTTGTCCGTTGCACAATGTTTTTTTAATTATTTTTTACAAATTAAAGACGTGTAGACAGGACAACGTCTGCCGGGTCCGCTAGTATAATATATAAGTTTACATAAAACATTCCGTTCTGCTGCATCTATTAGTAAAGTCGATTTTAAACTAATACAAATTGAGGACTTGAATTATTCCCATGACGGCATAATTATTATACCGCGGTCTACGCTTATGAATTATATTATTATTATTGTTAGCCAGATAGCTCGTTAAATTATAACTAATTATTACACAACACAATAGGGATCTTTCTAAGGTAACAGAACAGAAATTATAATTAGTCGGCCACTCAGACAATTTAAAAATATTGGACACATTTTTTTTCTCTAAAAACCAATAAGGTGACTTACACAAAAAGCATAACAGTTATGGAGTGGGGCTAATGACGTCACGGTGTTGTACATTATGTACTCTAACGTGACGTCATGCGACTTTTTAACTGACAAAGCAACAAATACATGTGTAATTATTTTTCACAATCCACTAGATGGCCTAAGCAACAAAATTTGTCATTATCCCTATTCTTTCAACTCTTGTTATGCGAAAATATACTATGACTTCCCTCGTCTCCGTCCAACTTCATACTGTTCCTATTATAGATCAAAAGCAATTACTAATTACACAAAATTCCGTGCTCCACCAATTAACTAAATTCTATTTGAAATTCAACAGGCAATTTAATGACAACAATTCTAGCTTTCAACTAATTCCACTATAAATTAAATTTGAACAAATAACATAGAAATAATTTAAATAGAATGATCCCGGTAACATCCCGTCTCGAAATCTCTTTGAGTCCTACGTGACTATTCTGACTTTTGTTCGAATTTAATTAAATGTTTTAGTTCCTAATTATTTTATTCAGTTCTATTTCGTCGTGATGAAATTTATTTAGCGCAGGTATTTGTTTGTTCCTGGAACTGACGATATTTTAATTTAGCAGCTTTTGTGCTGGTTGAATGCTATTAACGCATTTATTTTTCTAGCTATTACGTACGTGCAAATTATCGTATGTGTTTTAGTTACCGCAGTATTAAAAAATACGCATGTTCCCGATAATTCATAATATTTGAGGGACCGGGATGGTATTCTTCTAGCCTTTAAAGTACGCGCCAATTAATAATATGTATGTTTTGAAATATAACTATATCCCGCATTCTGAAGAAGATGACAAACAAAAACGGAGGCTTTCTTTCGATCTGTTATCTGCAATCCTTGCCTACGTATTTTCTAACTATTTGCCTATTTTTGTATTAAAGTACTAAAATAATCACTTTTTTTTACTATACAGCTCCAGAAAGAGGATGCTATTATGATTTTTTTAATTCCTAGCACTTGAATTTCAAAGTGATGAATGGCCTAATCACCGCATATGAAGATGGTTACTGTTTAATACACCATAGGGATATACAGGGTGTCCCAAAACTCAACGATAATCCGAGACAGGATGAAAAGCCAAGTCATACCGGTTATAGGAAAAATAAAAAAAAAAATCCATATCACTTAGTTCAGCAATAATAGACACTTTTCAAAAAAGTTGAAATTCCGCACCCTTGGTCGCATTTTTAAGTCCTGTGATCACCAATGTCACAATTCCGCTGTGTTTTTTTGAATTTCTTGATCTTAATTAAATATGCTATTAATCGTATAACAAATTAATGCACAAAACATTGTTAATTTTATAAAAAAAGTTAAGTTTTAGTGAGTCATCTTTCTCAAAAATATCGTTAGTGAACTTTGACGCTTCATACTGAAAAAAAATGTACGACACTACCCTTGGCAAGTTATTTCAAAAGTTGGCGCATTTAATCAAGATTTCAAAATGGTATAACACTTGTCACTTTTCTTGCCATTCAAAATGTTATTTTTATTTGAACGAAGAGTATCCTCGCAAATGGATCGGACGCAGTGGTACAATTTTATGGCATCCTCGTTCCCGCGATCTAAATCCAGTAGATATTTTTACTGGGAATGCATAAAAGAAAAAAAATATTCGAAATCAATACAAAACTATCAGAATTTCGCTAGAAAATTGACACAGCGTCAGAAGAAATAAATGCAAGGAATTTGGCTTGACTGGTGAAAAAATCTTTTGTACGCCGTTGCAGAGACTGTATGCGTGCCAGAGGAAAGCAATTATTTTTAGTAAAGAGGTAATTGAGTCAGTCCATAACAAATATTTAATGTAATAAACATAATAGGTTATAATAATTAAAAAAAAAAACAATGAACGAACCATCGATCTTATTTAATTATTCTCCTTAAACTAAAGTAATTCCGAATTGTCTTCCTCTAGCATGAATTCAGGCTCTGCAACGCCTTACAAGAGATCTTTGCACCAGTCAATCAAAATTCATTGCATTTATTTCCTCTGACGCTGTGTCAATTTTCTGGCTAAGTTCTGATAGATTTTGTATTGATTTTGAATAAACTTTTTCTTTTATGCATTCCCAATAAAAATATCTACTGGATTTAGATCGCGGGAACGAGGATGCCATAAAATTGTACCACTGCGTCCGATCCATTTGCGAGGATACTCTTCGTTCAAATAAAAATAACATTTTGAATGGCAAGAAAAGTGACAAGTGTTATACCATTTTGAAATCTTGATTAAATGCGCCAACTTTTGAAATAACTTGCCAAGGGTAGTGTCGTACATTTTTTTTCAGTATGAAGCGTCAAAGTTCACTAACGATATTTTTGAGAAAGATGACTCACTAAAACTTAACTTTTTTTATAAAATTAACAATGTTTTGTGCATTAATTTGTTATATTCTGAGTTACATTTATATAAATGTAACTCAGAATTATATACCCACGTATTTAGAGCACACTTCCAAAATATAGGTCTACCGATCTCCCAATTCCCAAAACGTTTCTAATAAAACTCCAGACGTATTTAAAGACGAGAATCGCTTGCGTTCCAATCTAATCGGCCCATCAAACAGAACGGCGCGGCTGATTCCGAGCTCAAGCGAAATAACACTTTATGGCGCATAAGCTTGTCCATTACTACATTTTATAGGGTTATGCACCGTCGAGAATAATGCACGTTAATGTGCCGTGTGAGACTCTCTTGATTGTAGGGCTGGGACTATTTAAAATGAAACTAACTGACTACATGGTAGAAACAGTATTAATAGTGTATTCAATTTTCGTGTAACGTTTTAGATGGTCAGTAAAATTGAATGCAAATTGCCGTTTTATTTTGAATTATATTTTAAGTTTATACATTCTAAAGTAACAATAACAGCAATATCTGTTTCATAATGTTTGCTGTTCAATATATTACAAACTGTTTTTTTTTTATAAATTCAACGGTTTTTTTTGTGTTGTTACTATTATGACTACATTACCTATATATTTTTTTATGAAACTTGAAACTCCTCATAATATTTAAATTTAAGTTTTGATATAAAAATTTAAATATATTTTTTCCTTCTTCCTTTTGTGACAACCCTAAATCAACCGCTGTATCGAGCGAGCTGTAAGCTCCGAGGACCGTGTATTACTACCCTTATACGCGATCCAATTAAGCCTAGGCTACACTATGCAAATACTAGCGTCACTTTCACTGAAGGACTGGCTCCGGGCTCAGATCTGATTGGACGACGATGTAGACTAGGGGTTAGGGTGTTATTTGATATTATAAAAAAGGCGTTCAAGATTTTAAGAAAAATATACTGCATTTGCAATCACGAGGGTGTAGTTCTCAAGTTAGGCATTGATTTGGTTTTATAAAAAGTTTATAGATAACCAACTTTAGAGTTAACAAAGTTTAATAGCCGCCTCATATAGTGTGCTGACTTAACTTAACGTGGGATAAGGACAGGAAAAAGAACTGTTGCGGCTTTTGTCTAACGTATCCAATTAATGAATTACAACTGACCACCTAATTCTTTAAATAATTCTAAATGTTATTGATTTGTATATTTGATTTTGTGCACACTATTCGAAAGAAATTATGGCATTACTGAACACAGAAATTTAAGACAGAAGTTAAGTGAACCATATCATTTGGTTCAGATTGTTATTTTTTTTCTACTTCTGTCTAAAAGTATCAAACAGTTTCGATTCTACTATTAAGACAACGCTCTAACAACAAATCCCGGTAGTACAATATTGTCATAATAATAGCTAAGCAGTGCCTATACGCCACAGGTATCATAAAGAAAAGTTTTGTTTTACGTAAAACAACTGACACGGTAACGTTATCACGCTTTCACAGTGACGTAGATGTACTAGAAAGGTCCAGTCAGCATCATTTGTTTTCATAATTGAGTCATCATTTCCCAGATATTTTTTTTAACAACCACCCACTTCCACCGCTTTCTTTATACTGCTCATAGCAAGTTGGTAAAAGATCTGTGGGTTAAGCAACCGTTGGCGCGGTCATTTTATAGATGGGTAACCGCATAGTGGTATTTGAAATGAGCGTCTCCGTGCTTCGGAGGGCACGTAAAAGTCGGAGCCGGTTGTTGTCAATTAAGATAACAGTCGTAAAGTCACGTCAATGGCCTTTCGGGCGGCTTGAACAATTTGGCACTAGGTTGACCACTAACCATACGATTGATGGATAGATATACATATAGACCAAGTTTTTATTATTATTCTCATACTCTCCGGTAAACGGTCTGCGGATTAGGTAATCCTTAATCTAGACATTCGATGAGTGGCCGCTTAGTGAAATTACAGAGGTTGCATTGGATCTATTTGAGCCGAGTGTCTATGTTTTTCGAAGAACATAAAAGTTTAATCAAATGTTTGTGTATTGATACAATACAGATATTGATCAACGGTAAATAAAAGCGACTTTTAATTTTAAGAACCCAAATGAGGTATTTACAGCAGAAAATACGCTTAGTATTTGTAGAAAAAAAAAATCTGTCCATCTTTTCGTTCATCAGTTGTCTACTTTTGAGGATTTTCCAAGAAAAATAAAAGCAAGCTTATAAGAATCACGCTACCATCATACCTCCTTTCTCATCGGTTCTGAGAAGGCCTATTGAAACAAATAATATTATTTCAGCTACCACGCTAGGAAATTAAAAGAAAAGAAAAAATATTTTTCATACAATCATAATACTATGTTTGTTTATTTAATGTTATAATAATTATAATTTTATTGAAAAAGATCCTTGAAGACATAAATTAGCGTTTGGTTTTAATTTATTTTTATGTATAAAATTCTACGTACAATATTAATATTGAAATACTGATAATGATAGCAATTTGACTTTTTATTTTTTATAAACATTATATTTATTAATATATTTGCGAAAATGAGTAAGGAAAAGGATCGTACCAAGTGGCGTTCTTTGGTCTTGCCTACCCTTATATGAGAAAGGCGTGATGTTATGTATGTTTCTGCGAAAATATGTTTCTCTCTTACAATTTAGTGACAAATTGCTTTCATTTTCATGAAAGTATTAAAATAAAGGAAGTTGAATCAGAGACCCGGAGTCGGGCATACTCTACGTCATATCAATCTTTATTCCAAACTAAACACAGGCGGAGCTAAAGAATTCAACTAGGTACGATAAAACTCGGTATTTCCAGCAGCACTAACTCCCATTTTCCTCCATTAAACAGGACTAAGTAAAATTTAGAGTCGGCAAGTGAAGGCACAACATGTTTAATCCATTCTTTGTGTGGCAACTGACTTTTATTGCCTACAACCGCCGCCAGGGGGCGTGCTAGCGGTGCTCTTTGATGTGAACTCACACTTGACTGCGCGAGAATCGTGTGTGGATTTTTTATCATTAGCATTTGGTGCCGGTCATGTGTTCGTTGACTTTTGACTAAATGGTCGTGTATTTTTAGGGTCTGATATTGTTTTGTTCGTTTTTTATTTTCTTAGGAAGTTTGTAAGGATCGTAATAAATTGCGTTCTCTGGCCTCTGCCTACTCTTATGGGAAGAAAGCGTGACATTATGAACAATCTTTTCAAGGCCTAACCCCTCCTTCATTACGGAAGTAGGAGGAAAATTCTAAAATTAAAGGAACTTCCCTTTACCCTATTGATTACAACACCTACTAAAATTTCACTCAAATTGATTTGCATCGATTTTTTATTAAGTTATTTTAACCCTTACATATTTATTAATACCAATAAAAATGTACCGGCCAAATTGGTTAAATATTATTCACACTAATATACCAACGCCAGAAATACATAATATATTTAGTTGCACCTATACAGAAAAATCACTTGTCTATCTAAAAAATCGTCTATAAATTCCCCATCTCTGACTTGTATGCAATGTCTCTACACTCTAAGACTCGGCTTGATTTTAATTTCACATAACTTGACTCCAACAATAAAACCAATGCCAAAACAAACTTCAATGCAACTCCAACCACCGAAATTCCATTAAGCAGTCTTCGAAATTAAAGTGAAAACAATCAAAATAATAAGTGAAAATTGTATAACAAATGATTGTAGTAAACATTGTAAAACCCTTATAATTAATGAACTGACAATCCTTTATATCGGACCTTAATGAAGTTAGGATACACACGGATCAGAAAATAAGACAAGAAATTTAATTTGAGAGAACTTTCGAATTTTCGGTCAAATAATTAAAACAGTAAAATGTACCTTCTAACCCGCACTTGAGCCGCGTGGTGGACTCTAGGCCTAACCCCTCCCTCGTTTGGGAGGAGACCCTTGCCCAGCAGTGGGACAATAATGGGTTAAAAAAAAGTACCTAAGACATTGGCCGTTTCTTTCCTATAGAATGAAGTGTTTAAATGCATCAAACATGAAAAATGCTTATGTTTGTAACTGAACCATGTCTAACTAAAAGAACATGAGAAGATAACAGAGCTGCATTGAAAGTAAAATAGTTTATAGTCTAAGAAAAATAATATCTTGCTTTAAGCAAACAAGACAAGACAGAATGCAATTTGATAGACATTTAAAAAAAAGTTTAGCAAAGCACAGATTTGCTTTGAATTAATTCCATATAAGCTGTCATTTTCAACATAAATTTCCTAAACTACGAACGATTTATCCCCCAAACATTTGAACAGTATGTCCAAAGAAATAGATCTAGCCACTCCAACCGGATTGATTTACGCAACCTTCTAATTATCTGCGAAGAGATTGAAAGTAATTCAGCGAAACAACGTCTCGTCTCTGGATAAACGGTAACAGATTGGATAAAATTTATCCCAAGATCGATTTCGACTTGTTTATTGATCACTGGACAGTGGTCTATGAGGAGAAAATTATAGAAGAAATTAGTTGACTTGTTACATTATTTTCTGTACAAATATAGTTTTGCAAACGGTCTAAAATGTGATAACACATTTTCTTTTGGAACTGTTTTTTAAAATCATAAGAAATATGTTAGTAATTTTACGTTTAAGCATTTTTACCTTTGCTTAAGGTAAAATTGTTTTACATGTAGTACAATAAACACGTATTTAACTTGTTGATAGTATTCATTTTTGCAAAATCAAGATAAATATTAGTTTTTCCCACTTCAAACTATAACTTCATAACCAATTAAACGCCTCTCTCAGAGTACTTAATAGAATAAATCAGTTTGCCACCCCCATAATAATCAATAACTTTGTTAAGCAAGTAAATTGAAATATTAAGTATCCTCGAACTCTTCATTAAATACCTCCACTTATAGAGATTTTACTCAAGACCGAATTCTTAGTAGAAATCTACAAACTTACGAATAGGTATTAAGATTCTTGGAATTCCATAACGACCCAACTTATTATTACATTCAAACATAAAAGGGAACTATTTAAAACAAGCAACAAACACCGATTTCATAAACCACAAACGAAACAATTAAAATTTTCCAATTTGCATACTTATCAAGGTTTTCATGCTGCTTTACACTAGGCCACTATTGAGGTCACCACCTTAATTCTATTCACAATTCACCTAGGCTTTTCTAAGGGACGCTTAATCAAAGTGACATATAATCCATCACCTTTAGGGTAGCAACCCTAAGAGCTTCCCCTTTCAATAATTCATTATGCCGCTTCGAATGATAAAATAGGTGCAATTTTTCAAAGATATGACGATAAAAGCTTTAAAAAAAGGTATTCAATTTTTTCTATAGAGGTTCGGTTCGACACACTGTGCAATGGGGCGGAAACGTGACGCAGTGTTCGGAATCAGTGATTTTAGGGAATTGCGCCCAGTTGTCTGTTGACATCAATTAAATTCGATTTAGTTCTGAATGGAGGCTTTATTTTAACCTAATTTTATTTGAAAATGAATGTGAACAAAAATGTTATTTGAATATTCGGGCATTAATTTCGTGGAACGCATTTTACAAATGTTTATAAAGATCATTAAATATCGAATTTATTTACACTCGTGCTTTTGTAATTTAATAAAATTATAAATAATACAACGAGAATGTATAATTAGAAGCTTATTATTTTCGGTATCAAAAAACAGACAACCCAGGTATAAAAGCAATATAATTTTATAGCTTTACAACTACTTGGCAACTAACTGGCATTTGCCAAGTAAAACGCATTAAATTTTTATTGCCACATTGCAAGGAGTGCCATCAGTTCCTTCATTTATAGGAAGAGAACATTAATTTCAACCATCATTTCAATAGAAAAAGAAGACTTGTTACCAACACTTAGAACTCATAGCTTCTATATTATACATTCAGGAAAACTCAATAAAAACGAACCTATTTCAGCACAAACTGTACTGAAACCAAGGAAATAACGGTCCTGAACGGATATTAGCAAGATTCTCACGACGAAGACATTCTGTATCGCTGCAGTTAGTTGCAACAGATGGCTGATATTTCCAATACATAAAAGATGATCGGATGGTTGGAGGTAAACTGGCTGTGCTAGTCGTTCGAGAAATGGTAAGTTAGAGAATAGGTGGGTTATGTGTTGGCTTAAACGTTTATTCTAAACGGCAGTCTCGCGTCTTGCGTATAGAATGATTGCGATGATGAGTATTATAGAGCGACAATTTAGTAGAGCGCCTTGGAATTCCCAATTAATCAGGAATCATTATGGAAATTTTAGGTGCTTGATCAAAAAAAACATACAGTCTAATTGAGAACCTCCCCCTTTTTATGAAGTCGGTTAAAACCGCATACAAGGTTTTACTAAGTAGTGGGATTGTAGTAATCACAGAAGTATGCTTTTACTTTTGCAGTTGTAGGCACGGTACCGAATTCCGAGCTACGGTTGGGACAAATATAATATTTATACATTTCCGACACGGAATCGAATCCGAGATCTAGTTAGAAGCATCAGTTTTTGACTGCAAAGCGATTTTAAAGAACAATTTTTATACAAACTCACAGACAACTCAAGAAATCACTTCTTATAGGTTTAAAAATCTCAGGACTACTATTTTAATATACTTCAGAGTGTTCATAAATCTATGCTCGTGACGTCATAGAAATAAAGTATAAGTATTATTTGCAACAGGAGTATTCACTCAGTATAATATGAAGCTATTATTAAATACCTGAGACGTATAGTGCCAAATTTTGTCACAGTAAAAATATCTCTGTTGCGAAAATGTACTTTTGTCTGAAAATAATGTGTACTCAAGTATTATAACTTCAATATATAAAAGGGAGGTGGATAAATTGGTAAAATCCCTAGATATTTAATTTTTAATATTAAATAAATTATCGGATTATAATTTCATTTTTCGATTTTTTAGTTTAAATTTTCAGTTTCAACTTTTAAACTAAAACACGTTTGACGATGGAAAATGTAAATATAAAAAAATACATTTTAAGAACAATTTAAACATGAAAATCTCCTTTTCTTCACGAAGAGAGATTGTACCAATAATTCTACAGAGTGGTATTTTATAGATCTATAAAAATCGACGCCCCTACATTAGGTAACAGTAATAACAATTTAAGTAATGGTGTAATACAATTATGGTATCAATTCCTCTCGTAAAGAAGAAACGGCATTCTGAAACTGGAATTATGTTAGAATCGCAATTGGAATGGATCGACCAAGCCTTTGGAACGGAGTCTAAGGAAAAAGGAATGGATCTTTGATGACGTCATATGGTGAAGATGGGAAACTTTTAAAAATAATTGGCTACGGTTTGTGCCGAATCGACTTTGATGGTAAAATTGTATGAGTTCTTAAGGATTCGATTGGAAAATAAATAAGGGAAATGCTACGATCAAAATCGATTAGGAAAAAAATATTATAATTTGTATTTCTTATTTACTTGAAGAACATAATGTGTTTTGTGGAATAAAATTGTAGTTTCTGTTTACAATAATAAGTTCAGTTTTGTTTATCTCCAGCACACGAGTAGCGTCGCGGATATAATGAGAAATGGGAAATATATTAGTTAAAATGTGTATTCGATTTATTCATTTTATCCTGTATGACAAGATGTATGGATGTGAATGAGGCAAAGGATGTTTGATACCAAGTGGCGTTGTATGTTTCTGCCTATATTTATGGGGAAAATGCCCACATTTTTATCTTTTTATACCTATATTCAGTACAATAAAGAGATTTCACTTAATTATATGTACTCGTATGAATGACGTATGTAATTAATTTATATACACACTAGCTGACCCGTGCGGCTCCGCTCGCGTGATTGATTTTTTTTTACTAATACAAAGCTTAATTCCACCGTGGCGGAGCTTGGCACAGGACAGACGGATTTGGAAGGAAAGAGGGGAGGCCTTTGCCCAGCAGTGGGACACATAAGGGGCTAATAAAAAAAAAAAAGCTTAATTATTCCTTAACAACAAAATATGCTTTTTTTTCTTTTTTCACGAAAAATATTCTCAAAATTATTTATATCTCATATAACTCGCGCTAAAGCATATCCGCCATTAAAACTGTTGCCATGACAACGGAATTTTGTTAGTTCAATGTCATTATAATATTGATTATTCGTGACTTCGGTGGCGAAACCTGAATTTTCCCGGGAAATGCGTGATTTTCCCGGGGTGAAAAGTAGCCTATGTCCTTTCTCGGGTATCAAACTATCTCCATACCAAATTTCATGCAAATTGGTTCGGTAGTTTAAGCGTGATTGAGTAGCAGACAGACAGACAGACAGACAAACAGACAGACAGACAGACAGACAGACAGAGTTACTTTCGCATTTATAATATTAGTATGGATAAATATTTTTCTATAGTAAAATAAAATCAAGTTAACACACCAACGCCTACTAAAAACGCCGATACAGTAAACTTAAAAAAGTCACGTACTTAGAACAGGTCAGAAGTTCAGTTCCAAAAAAGGACCAGTAGGGATGGGGCACAATGACAAAATAACGGGTAACAGTGACAACGCAACTGTTATAAATCACGGCGCAGACGTGCCGTAACTGAGTGTCTACGGCGATACGTGAAATATCGTAGCCGAGTTGATTGTGTGCATCGCACCGAAAATTGTAACTGCAAAGAAGAACAATTAGTGATTTTATTTCAATGATGATGTTTGTGTATGTACTATCTCGTATGTTTGGTGGCGGTTAAAGGACCGTGCGATAGCATCCGTAGCGCCATGGTTGGGGCCAAGGAAATGTCACATGCGCTTCGAAAGGACGAAGGTTTGATTTCCAGGAGTGGCAAATATTTGGGATTGGGCTCTTACGGATTTGATAATACTTTTTTCAATTGTCGGGCTACTTAGCTGGGCTTAACAAACAGTGAAGCTGAAGATTTATTATCTTAAAAAAGATTGAAATTAATAATAAAAATACGCAGACGTACCGTAACTAAGTGTCTACGGCGATACGTGAAATATCGTAGCCGAGTTGATTGTGTGCATCGCTCCAAAAATTGTAACTGCAAAGAAGAACAATTAGTGATTTTATTTCAATTATCTTTGTATATCGCGTCCTGTATGATTGGTGGTGGGTAATGGACTACCATGCGATAGCATCCGTAGCACATGCACTTCGAGAGGTCTGAGGTTTGATTTCCAGATGGGGCAAATATTGATGATTTCTTTTGGATTTGATAACACTTTTTGTCTGTTGTTTGTAAAACTTAGCTGGGCTTACCAAATAGCGCAAATTTGCTTATCTTAAAAGAGCTTGCAATGTGCTCTTAGTTCATAATAAAATGAAAATAAATAATTACTCTGACTGTAATAATTTCGAGCCTGAAAATTATTTCAGAGAAGTTTGGCGAGATAAAAAACGACATACTGAGAAAAACACAGATTAAAATAGCAAAATATCTGTAGGCGGAACCATATGCAAAAACTAGTAAAATAAAACTAATAGTATGTTATTAAAACATCCACCATTTCTATAACATTTCCAACTAAAGATGTGGGTAGTTACGTAAGTTAAAGACGTGGGCTTTATCAAAGAACTAGAAGTTTGCCGACAATACCTACTGGCTTATACAGGCTGTTCACTAACTTTCATAACAATAGCATGTTTGTAAAGAGGTTTCTGTTTTAAAGTACTCGCTTATTTCAACCAATTACTAGAGAAAGGGACTGATTTGATATGCTTTTAATTTTTTTTTTAGAAGTGTGATTCAGTGGATTTGTAATCGGACTTGCAATTGACGTGTCTTATGTTTTTTTTCAAATGTAACTCCCGAGTTAAGAATTGCTCTTGTGTCGCGGGGACTTATACAAACATACAAACAACTGACACAAAGCACGACCAGACCCGAAACAATTATTTGCGGATCGCACAAAAAATTGCTATGTGTGGGAATCGAACCCACGACCTCCCGATGCAATGGTTGCGGCGTGGCGTGGCTAAAGACGTGGGCTTTATCAAAGAACTAGAAGTTTGCCGACAATACCTACTGGCTTATACAGGCTGTTCACTAACTTTCATAACAATAGCATGTTTGTAAAGAGGTTTCTGTTTTAAAGTACTCGTTTATTTCAACTAATTACTGAGAAAGGGATTGATTTGATATGTTTTAAGTTTTTTTTTAGAAGTGTGATTCAGTGGAGTTGTAATCGGACTTGCGATTGGCATGTCGTATGTTGGAATGCTACGATTTCATTATATTATCTATGTAAACTAGGTACTTTCTCATACAAGCTATTTTCTCATATAAGCTGGAAAGGTTAAAAGAGTCCCTAGTATTGTGTTACATGACTAACTTAACACAACTTTTCAAAAAACGTTAATAATAGGATATGAAATTAAATCAAGCGGAGAAGAATGCCAGATTATGGTCAAAATTCAATGTTCGTGCCAAAATTTAAATCACAATCATGTCGAGAACTTTAACTTAACCAGGATTTAAAACCTTTCTCCATCGCCAATATGCTATTTACCAAAAAAGCTTCCATAGTCTTGCTCTTTAGACATCCAAAATTTTAAAAAGTATTGTGCAGAATAAAATTAAATTGTATATGAAACGAGATGCACTTGTTGGAATAGCTCCAAAACAATAACATTAAGTTCCGCCTGTCAAACACAGAAGCGATTAGAGGTTTCGTTCATTTTATAATAGTTACCTATACACAGTTTTACGATAGTTTGTTTGTATGATATTGATGCCATTGTTATATTTCTGTAAAAATCACGTGACACAAGGGCAATTCTTAGTGCCGGAGTTGTCTTTATAAAAGACAAAATAAATTTCCTATCTCCATCAACTACGTAAAACTAATTAGTCCTCCTTATCTATATGTATATGTATCCAGTAGAACATTTTTCTTCAAAATATTGTACTAGTCAAATGCTCATTATTCAATAGAACTAAGTTTCACTCGCTACTGTTTTATGCGCGCTACAGTAGCTCAGTAGCGAGATGTCTTAAAGTCGTATCAAAATCTCAACTTTTAAAATGTACTGCAAATATAGTTCTTAAGGTGCCCGCTAGAGGCGCTGATAATACTTACACACATTTTTTTTATTGCTAGCCGGTTGTCGATAGTCAATATTGGTACAAAATAGCGCTACAGCTTCGGGCACTGAAATTAAAGTATCGTATTTGCGTCCTTAGCAATAAAGAGTATCTGCCAGTCTGTCATACTTTTCCGCCTAAACCGACTGTTATGAGCTCACGGAGGTAGTTTAAATACCTAGAAAGAAACCTTAACTTATATTCTAATACAGAAACATCAACATAAATATATTCTAATAACATTAAGACTGAGCGAAATCAAATCATAAATAAAAACAACAATCTCAATAACAACATTTCCACCCACTTAACATAACAGAAGCTGTAATACCCGAACATTACCCATAAAATCACCACACCATAATACATCATTCATGAACATTATGAAGGGAACTAGCACATAAAAACTGTATTACGCGGCAAAAACGCTTCAACGCGACTGCTACACAAAATGGTTTTCTATTATACCATAGAACAATGAGGTAGGTACTTAGCCTCGCTCGAGGGCCCTCGGTACAGTGCATGAAGAATCTGTTCAGTGAGGAGAGAGACCGTTATCCTCTTAATTTTTTTTCGGTTTTCGGCGTGATGTGTCGGCGTGTCGTAGATTGAGGTTTGGTGTTGATGTTTGGTGATTTGGGTAAAGTAATATGAACGGAATATTTAGCTTTGTGTTAATTCGTTACGCATTATCTATTTCGTCAATGCTTAAAAATGTCTCGGTAATGTGAGTTGTTTATGGTTTAGTACTTTTAGCGTGATCAAGCAACACACATTCATATAAAATGCATTTCGTACTATAATAATTTTAATGTGGATAACATAAAATTGAAGGTTAGGATAGAGGGGAAACAAAATATAAGGTATCCTAACGTTTAATTTTCAATCGCGTTTAAGACTCCTTACATTTTCATATGATGTGAACAAGTCGCGAGAGTTTAAAATCGTTAAACATACAATTGGTTTAGTAAAATAAAGTATACTCTAACTTGCAAGAATAGATTTAAATATAGATAACTTATTTTCTTTGTTTATGAGTTGTATGCAAATAAAAAATAGTACGAGTTAAAATTCTAGACCTTCTCTCATTGGTAGAAGACCAAGGAAGAATGAAGGACCAATGTATGCAAGGACGATGCTGGTTTTTTTTTATTCTACTCTCCACAATATTCTTATACGTAAACAGTCCTAAAAAGACTGCTATCGGAAACTACAACTACGGAAATGCTATAGTATTTTATTAAAAAGCTGGACGTTGGCAACACTCCAGAATAATGTAAGGAAGGAAGAAAATTGCTGGTTATATTTGGGTAAATACCTATTTGGAAAGGTCACTAGCTTTCTGGAGTAGCTGACTAATTTGCATACAAACATTATGGGTTCTTTAACATTATTTGTTTTGATTTTCAGTAATGCTTTGTGTTGCTTATTTATGAAATAGTACGTTTACACTTTATGTCTGCACTTATAGTGTTGAGGGTAACAATGTTTCGAGTTATTTTAGTAAGCATTCATTGCTTGAATGTGGCAAATTTATTATTTTAATAAGTTTGTTTTTATCCTAATTTTGTCTGTTATGACGTAATTTTTCACTAGTTATAATTGTAGCAGAACTATAGACTGGTTTTGAAAAATTATAACTTTCGCTATTTATAAAAACGATCTTCTCCGGGGTCTTCTGAGAATACTCTAGCTGAAACCGGCAAAGACACAAAGCTAGCCCCCGGAATCGAAGGTCAAACCTAGTAGTTGGCAATAGCAAACTATTTGAGCCATCTGCTATGGCAACACACTTGTTTATATGTTAAAGATTTTGGTAAGTCGAAATTGCATTAAACACGGTAATATTTTCCATTTATAAACGTTAACTTTTGGAATGTCAACGCATAATAAAGAAAAAAATATTAGTGTAATCATCTTAAAACAAATGTTTTTTTTCAAAAAAACATAACAATTATTTCCTTTTGTGTAGTTGATTTATTCGATAATTATAAAATTTTGTGTATGACATGTTTTTGTGATTTTATCTTCAATATGATTTATACTTCTGACATCATGAAGAAAACACATGTAAAAAATTAGTAGTAAATAAATCTTTGTTAATTTAGTTTAAAGGTATACTTCATACATTTTTAATCATGTCAGTTTTTCATTTGGTTTACAATTGGAGGCATCTTAGTTGACATTTATATATTTAATCATTGTTTTCAAGAAATTGACAAAAATTGACTTACACAACAAATAAAACGTTGAAGTTAAAGTAATACATAAAAAATTGGTCAAAAATCTTTCTATTTGTCACAAAAATACTACTCGTTTGCTTTTTTAGCCACTAACAAAGATAGGCCAATTGTAATGATGATTAATATTCTATGTGGGAATCGAATATTGAAGTTGTGGCAACATGTCGGGCACATTAACACCACAATAAAATTACTACAAAAATTCAATAACAAAAGGACTATGCAAAAAATCGTCCCATATCATCAACAGATGCCAAACATATCTCATTAAATACATCTCGACATTATGATTATTTTTTACTATGGCGACATCACTGTAGGATATGGGGTTATCGTGCAATAAAAAAAATATGTTATACTTATACAGTTTTATTAAGTATTAAGAACTGAATTAAAAATGTACTATTTAACTAAAAAAAACTCGAGAGAGAACAGCCGTAAGACGTACTTTACCATCCTACTGTGCGGAACATATTCGGAATGGAATTTATTATATTGAATTATTTCGAGAAAACCAGCTAACTGATTTGCCAAGGTATAATATTCGAGAAGATAATGTCTGGTTAATTAGAGGACGAATACAATCTCGACCCGTTAGATCGCGCGTTTATTATTGTTACATATTAATAAACCGAAGTGAAACTGGCAGACGTGCTATTGAACAGTGGTATTGCACATGCCTAACAGGGGCGCGTGCGGTTGGAAGTTGTGCCCATATAATATCAATTATATGGTATATGGGCAAAGGTCGACATATCGACTTTAATCTACCAGCAGCAATGTTATCGACTATTATAATAGATGAATAATATAACGTTATTTTTGTCTGGATAATAGTTCTGTTGTTATTAAGTATCTACTTGCACAATTGTTTTTGTGTTATTAATACTTAAAATGTCTAGTTGAACAATTGCTTTTTGTAATTATCGTCTGAAATTTAATTTTTTATTTTAAAATAAAAATACTTTATTTTTGTCAAAAGTCTTTTAAAAAAAACCCCGTCGAATTCCGAACTAAAAATTGGTACTGACTTTTCATGGGACGTAATAATGATATTGAAACTTGTCCCATGTCTGTTGATGGGATGGGACACTGCCCATACATTTTTTTGCATGGTCCTTTCCGCCAAAAAATATCCATGATGCAAAAACTCGTTCCAACATTAAAATACTCAATTCCAACGTAACCCAATTTACAAAGCGGTTCAATTAAGTGGTGCCGAACCAGCAAAAATAACCTGAACTTTTCAAATATGATCCGCGGAAGTACTTTCAAGGTTGTTAGTTGGACGTGGGCACCCAGTTTTATCTGACGGTCATTTTGTCCCACCTGATCGTAAAAAATAATTGAATGGCGAAGGAAACGCCCGTAATACCATAACCTGGTAGAGGTTATAGTTAGGTTCAGATTGGGTTCACTGTTTCAATTAGATTCCATGGTAACTGATTCATTTTTGAGATAAGGTGGTGCATGGGTGTGGCCTACTTGGTAAAGCCCATTGTGTTTGAAATAGTCAGGTGGGCGATAGTGTGCATTCAATTATATAGAGATAAGTTTCCTTTTGCATAAACAAACTGCTTAAGTAGCCTTGGAGAAAAAATAACTTTGCCTTCTAAATCATGCAGATGGTTATAAAATGTGGGTTTTAATAAATAGGAAGAATTAGAGTTCAACTTAATTGTTGTTAAAAAAATGCATTTATCATTATCGGCTTATTCAGCGACTTCACTTTTTTTTATTCAATATTGGATTAGGCATAAGCCTCCCATTTCAACTGATGGTAAGTGATGATGAAGACGCATAGCAGTTAAAAGTAAAAAAAAATGCACAGTTTACAATCATACGTGGAACAATAATAATACCTAGTATGATATAAGCCGTAACTTAAAACCTACGCTGACATATAGTGTCAAAATACAATTTCCAAGCCGTGGAAGCCGATAAATTTACAAATATCAGTCTCAAAAACTCCAAGATGTTTTGTAAGCCGTAATTTTTTAAACTATTTCCTAAACGAACACTATTAATCGTCATAAAAACCTAGTCATCTTTCTTTTATACAGCATCACTGCCATTAATCCAGCGAGAGACTGAAGCAATATCACCCGACGTTTATTGTACACCGGTAAGACCCAGGTATTGCAGCCCTGGTTATAAGCGAAGTAGTTTGGAAAAGCTTTTTTATCGCTTATATTGAGCTATTTTTCTAATGATGTAGAATTTTATAGCGATCTGGAGTTTCTCAAAAGATAAAGTAAGAATTTATGTACATAAGTTGTCTTTAAAAAGAAGATTCCTTTTTTGTCGAGGGATATTGTCAGGAAGTAAAAATTTTGATTATTTTCATTATAGGGTAAAAGATCCACTCGAAAAACGTGTAGTTATATATTTTTTTTCCAATTATTAACCGTCTTTATGTATGTTCTTATTCTAAAGGAATATTAAATTTTTACATATTTTTGATACGATATTATGATATTCATACCAGCCATTAAGCCTGTTAAAAATACTCCATATTCTAGGAAATCACAAAAGTTTATGCCTTTATTAAAATTAAACATTGTAACCAAACAATAATGTTTGGCAAAAGCATTAACTTTTTGTAATTTCCTAGAAAATTTATGTAATTAATTTACGCCTTATTAATATTAACTTTGCTTGTTACGTGTTTCTACAAGCACTTCTAAGAAAACCCTAATATATGTGAAAGCATCTTGGAAGTCAAGTTTTCTGACATATCCAAGAACGGCTGAAAGGTCACTGAAAATTACGTGTAATTTCAAATTTAAAACATAACTTACAAGGTCATGTCTGGAGATTTTACGTTTTTATTGCAAGCGTCAGAATTTCATTTTTTTGTTTCATATTGCTGGTTTCCCTTTTTTCTTCAAAAATTCCCTATCTTATGTCATTTCCCTCTACACTAGTTCTTTGAAAGCGGTAAGATCGTCTATATATAGCTATCTGCATAGTAAATAAAACACATGTCTAATAGAAAAAGAAATACTTTGTCCAACCCGGGAAACGAAACTTTTTGATCGACAGTAGCATACACAATCTATCGGACTACATATTATACAGCTTAGAATAATTCTGTTTTTTATACAAATGCATACACAAAACCGTTTATATCTAGTCTATTAAAACTAACATTTTAATTGCAAAATGCATGGAAGACAAATCAGAAATTCGAACTCATGATTAACCTGAAGCTAAAAACCAGGTGAAATATCCAACGGTTAAAACACTAGCAATATAAAATTTCAAACAAAATCAAAAAGACAGAACAAAGAGGAAGCAGCAAGAATCAAATAAAGGAACATCGGACATCTTCAAGAATGTCAAAAAACTAAAAAGATCGAAAAAACGATTGGACAAGTTGGAAGGTTTCTGATAATAACAGTTGAATTAACTTTTTATCGCACAAAGTTCAGGCGTATTTAAAGACGAACTTACAGGGCTGGTGATATTGTAGGTCCAAGTTAAGAGATCGCTACCTTGATGTTATATGTAAACACGATTATGTGTGTAATCTTTTTACAAATTGCTGGAACAATATCAATGGGAGCAGGATTTAAAGATAAAGGAGAATGGGCAAAATAGTATGGAGCCTGGGCGACCCGCGGCCATACTTGATTTTGGTATTTTTTATTGTAGTTTGGTCCTATAATTACTCTGTAGAAGTTTAATTGCCGCGACACACTTATATGACGAATAAAATACATTTTTGTTTTTGAGCACTTTAAATAGTACAAAAACATATTTTGGCTTATATTCGGAGATTAAATAAAAAGTACTATTTCTTATATTGCATACAAATATAGACATTATTAATATTCGAACAATCATAACAAGTGAATATATAAATATCGTAACAAGTAAACATCTTGCTCTTCTATCACATATTCACTGAGACGACTTATCTGTTGTTTATGATCTTCTTCTTATTAGAAGAAGCCTGTCTTGAATGCTCAGCTCAATAACGAGGCGTTCATAGCCAGTTGCGCTCACTGGTCGGTATACGATCTGTGGGTTAAGCAGCCGTTGGCGCGGTCATTCTATAGATGGGTGCCCGCATAGTGGTATTTGAACTGAGCGTCTCTGTGCTTCGGAGGGCACGTAAAATGTCGGTCCCGGTTGTTGTCAACTAAGATAACAGTCGTTAAGCCATGTCAAAGGCCTTTCGGGTGGCTTGAACAACTTTGACACTAGGTTAACCATATAATAGATAGATAGATAGCATACTAACTACGAGCTTACTTCACTTCATACATCATCATCATCTTCTGACAGATTAGGAAAATCGTCGAAAAAAGGCTGATCGCCGGTGATACGTTGGAATGCTGCTCTTTGTCTATTCATATTGTTACGGTTGTTGTTTATGTTAATGGCATTGCAATCGTTATAAGAAGATGTAACGTTATTACACAACGTTAAATGCATTACAGACACGAAATAATCGTTATTATGTTCTATGAAATTCTATTATGTTTACATGTAAATATATTGTTACCTAAAAGGATTGCAGCGAAACGTTCTTAGTAAAACTTGTTCCTAGTTATCATTACTTTAATTTGACACTACTTTCATTAATGGCCGCCGACCGCCCAGAAGTGCCCATTCTCCTTTAGGTTTTATCCCTCATCACTTTATATAACAAAAGATTATCCTAGATATTGGAAGACTTGAAGAAACTACATTGCATTGAAGCGGTTGTGCAGCTGTGAACATAGTAAGTTATAATCGTCCTATTAATAATAATAATCGGACGTATTTCAACATAACTAAGAAATAAAATATAGAATCACAACTTCACTAGCATTGATTTACTGATCTTCAAAATAAAATGTAACATTTTATGAATCTTTACAGTCGGTATTATCGAGTATCAAAAGTTTGACATTTTACGTTAAAAATCTTGAACAAATCATCGCAAAAATCTCTGAAAACAATATTCAAACCTCAAGCACCTTATGACTCACACCGTACCCAAATATTATAGTAGGCGCAAAACACGCAATAGCCTCTAAGAGTCCACAATTACTAACGCTACAGGGAAAGTCACTCCGGCAAATTTCCTTCAGCCGACATTCCCTCCAATTAGCCAGTTTTGATGGCAAATTATGGACAACAGTGGGCTGGACTCTTGTTTAGTTGGGTGACACATTTTTGTTTGGGAATTAGGACGGGAGGTTCACGTCACAGGTTAGTTTTGTACATTTGCAGCTATGCAGCTTAAAATATAGTCGTTGAGAAATGGTGCCTCTATTTTTTGGTTTCTGCTCTAAATCAGGTTTGTGTTTTTGTTTCTCATAAAAAAATAAAAGACATATAACAATGGAACGTGTTACCGTGTATCGCATTTATTTCGTTTTCAGCTGAGATGATATAAAAAAAAAACAGAGTACTATAAATTTAATTGTTATGTTTGAAGTAACTTCTTTCTCTATAGCAACTTGACGTAAGAAGGTAGTTTTAGTTTGTTTAATAACATTGTGAAGTTTTATTAAACATGATGATAATAGTAATAGATCAGTACAGCCTAGAGAGATTCTTAAAAGAAGGAAAGAAAATATTTATAAACTGCGTAGCAACTCACAGAATAACTAAAACCGTTTAGTACTGAAATAATATCCAAAACGAAACCAGCTTACAAAATCCCAACGAAATTCTAGTTAAGAATATTTAGCCTATTTTGATAACAATTACCTTTCGCAATTTCAAGCGTAATCTAAATAAAATTTGTTTGCGAACCGACTTCGAATTGGTTTATTTGTATCATTTCATTCGCGGGAATAGTAAACAGTGTAAAACAATTATTGTATTTCAACTATCAGAATGGAATCCGTAGAAATTTGGTGCAAAAGGGCAGAATTGAATAAACTTTATTGGCCTTCTTTAAAGTAGCGACAACTTAAGATTTGAGATAAGGAGCAGTGATGTCTCTTTTTAGAGTTTTTTCGTCTTTGAAACTGTCTAGAATTCTTTCCAATTTATTTCTAAAGGTGCTGATTGCGATCTTGATTCCAGGGCGCTGCTGGTTTCGTTTTCAGATAATATGGAACCCCATTTTATTTCTGGAATTGGTAACAGGAGAATTTAAGGAGTGCTTGAATTAACTTTGTTAAAGTACCGTTAAATTTTCTATACACTATTACCTCTATTATGGAATTCTTATGTAGCACATCTGTCTCTTCCTCTTCAATGTCAATATTTAAAAGAACTCATGTAATTTTCCCATGGAGAAATAAGTGAAAAACAGTACGCTTTCCAAAAATGTGACAAAATTAAGTCAACCAGTACTTCGATTCTCTACCACTATCGACTACCGACAACCGGCTAGCTATCGAAATTTTGACATTTAGAATGCACTGCCAAAATGTTTCCTACGGCACCCGTCAGAGGCGTTGATCAGATTTTCATACAAAATTTCTCGATGACAGTTCGGTTGTCGGTAGTCGATAGTAGTAGCTTTCAATTTGCCAGTTTTTTAATACTAAGTGTGGTATGACTCGCCTGCCGTGCTAAGCGTTTTCCTTCCAAGAAAATTAATGTTTGTTTTGTGAAATTAAAAATGGGGATGTGTGCGTATGTACGGTCTTTACTTAGGTGTATTGGGGCTGTTTTTGTAAATTGATACAGGTTGCTACGCAGATATTGTATAATATTAGCTACTAGCTGCCTACCCCAGCTTTACCCGGGCAGAAAAAACACTTAAAACCTTCCTCGGTATTGTTTTATCTATTGGTGGAAATAGTGAAAATTCGTTTAGTACATTTCGAGTCAGACAGGCAGACACGGCCAGAGAACTTTATTTTATAATATGTTGTGATGTAACAAGCAAAAAAATAGACCAAGGCTACGTACATAAGACTTTCTATAGTATAATACTAGAGGTTTGTGTTGCCCTAAGTGCCTGAGACGCGTTTTAGTATTATATTATGTTTATTTTATTTTGTAGCTTTGGTTTGTTTGACATTGTGACCTATTTTTTGTTAATGTTACTGGAATTTCTCAGAAACTATATTAAGAACTAGGGAGTACTTAAACGGTAATTTTAATGACAAATTTGAAGATCAGATATTTTTCAACCCGTAGCGCGATTCTCTACAGTCAGTACTATGGAGTATCGAAAGTCTGACATATGAAATGTACTGCAAGAGTGGTTCCTGCGGAGCCCGCTAGAGGCACTGATCAGATTTTTATTTTATCTCTATAGCTAGCCGGTTGTAGATGATTGCGCTGCTGTATCATTGAATCATCTGAAATGGATGTCTGTAAAATGAAGTTATATTTTTTTCTAAACGCTGAAATCTGAAAACTCAGTTATGATACCGACATTTATGAATAAGTCCGGCTCAAATATCATAATTGAAACTGCGGGGTATAAACAGTATTTAAAATAAAATTAATTACTGCAGACTGAAAATAGCGTAGGCTAAGCGTTTCTGTATCGGAGTTACCGAATGTGGGTGTAAAATAATATTTCCTGACCTTTCAGAGATACAGGGCTGATGATTGGATTCAACGTGATCAAATTGAATAGTCGAAAATGTCAAATTTAATATTGCGATACGTTATGATATGGGGGCGTATTGCAATCAAATGGGTTGAAGTTAAAAATAGTCTATTCTGTTTGCATAATTTCAGAAAATGTATTGTTCTGGTATGGCAGCATCTGTATGGCAGCCTTTATTACATCAAGGCAAAATTTGGCTCTTATTTTATAAATAGACTAGCTGACTCGCGCAGCTTCGCTTGCGTCACTGAGAGAATGGGTAAAATTTTTCCCCGTTTTTGTATCATTTTCTACTTTTACTCTGCTCCTATAATTGGTCGTCGATGATATATAGCTTATAGCCTTCCTTAATAAAGGGGCTATCTAACACGGAAAAAAAATTTAAAACCGGACCAGTATTTCCTGAGATTAGCTCGTTAGAACAAACAAACAAACAAACAAACTCTTCAACTTTATAATATTAGTATAGATTATTAATGGATATAATAATTAAACATAAACGGACATACGTGGCACGATGGCTCCAAATATATTTGTTTGTTTGTTTGTTAATATTACAAAAATATAGAGGCAATTTTCTTCAAAGCATATAAATAAACCATCTTACTCATTAATCATTTCATTTAGTACATATATTTCTACTAAGTACTAAGCAACAGACGGCCTTTGAAACTTATATTTTGTCTATATTACATTATAAAAAACCTCATCGAGTGTTCTCAGAAATATTTTCGATATCTTCAAATTACTACAGAGTTACGTATTATCGTAATAATTTTGAAATAGAGAGTGCTTTATTCTTATAATGTTACGTATTTTCTTATTGAGAGAAACTCTATTTAGTTTGTAATACGTAGTAATATTTTTGACATTTATGTCTTGAAAAGGGTTTTTTTATATCTATACTAATATTATAAAGCTGAAGAGTTTGTTTGTTTGTTTGTACGCGCTAATCTCAGGAACTATTGTTGTGCAAAGGAAAAAACTTACTTTACTGTTGGATAGCCTTTTTATTGAGGAAGGCTATAGGCTATATAACATCACGCTACGACCAACAGAAGCAGAGTACCAGTAAAGAATGTTACAAAAACGGGGAAAAATATGACCCATTCTCTCTTATGTGACGCAAGTGAAGTTGCGCGCGCGGGTCTGCTACTTACTTATATGATTTTTTTGGAGTTACTTATTGTATTTTTAAGCAGCTTATTAATAAAATATTTTAAACGTCTATAGTTTTGTTGTTACAATCATTATTATCTTTACCTTATCCCACGCTGATTGAGGTTGGTACAACATGTTTTCTTCGTACGGCAATAAAATAACAATCTTGATAATATTATTATTATCATATTGTTTCACTATGAACCCGGAAATTCACAAATTCTTTGTCATATTCTCCCTACGCTAATTCCGAATATGCTATGTTTTTATTACGATAAGGTAGCAAATCCCATAGCCTGAGATTCCGTTTTCATTTCTAAATCAAACGTAAGACTTAGACGTAACCTTAATACTAATATATTATTAAAATAGCCTGGATTAACTTACATATTAACGTTGACATGACCCAAGAGTCTACAATTACCTAAGTTTTAAGAGTCGAGATGACAAAGTACCCAAATCTGATTTATCGAGTCCCTATCCGAAGTTTAACATCAAAAAGCCTTTGAAATTTTACAAACGAAGTTTCTTTCTTTTGAGGAAAAATTTCTGAGACCGGATTTTTGGATTAGTACCTACATATGTTTTCTTTGCCAACATGAAAATTCGGATTTCGTAATATTATGAACCCATTACTTGGTACCGATTTTTTCGATTGATGATTTTTTTATTCGCTTATTTCTAGTAATGTATGGAGTATGTTGGCATGGCTTCCCGAAAGATTTAAGTTTGTTCAATGATTTTAGGACTGAGCATCTCCAAGATTTGAGGAAGCATAATATATATTATTAGTATGGCAGGAGATCCTCGTCCAGCAATGGGACTTTAGATGGTTTCGGGAAAAGTTGTTAGCTATGATCTCTGTCAAGTCAAAAACATCTTGACTTGAGCTTCCCATAAAATACCAAACATTAGAATGTATTAAATCGTTTCTTTTTCATACATTTCGTTACTGCAGACCAGATAAATAAAAAAGTATGCCTCGTGGATTACCTTTGATTCCCTTCATCAGCTGTGTCATTTTCGTCAACTTTCGTTCCCAATTTTCCTTCTAAGCTCACCTTTCCTTGAACTTTTTTATTCTTAATCCTTTATTCATGCTTCTTGACATTACCTAGTAAACAATGACGAAGCACTGCGTAGGTTAAAGTTCTAAGAACAGGAACCTCTCCACAAAACGTGCCAACGAGTCTTGTATAAATTATTACAGTCTAAGTGAGTTCACCTACAAAATTATTCGTGACATTTTACCATAACGAAAATAAAACATCATTATCATTTTCAATGAAACTCGACACCATTAAAATGGATACCAGAGGGAACACCAATTACCCCCCCCCCCCCCTCTCCTCTCAAAGAATATTGTATTCTATAGAGTTTATCCGTTTGTTCGGATAAGGCAATTATCATAGCGATTTATAATACCGAGCCCATTAAAAGGGATCCACGCGTTGTGGGAATTTGTTCCCGTTCCATTTTCACGGATAAATGGTGAAAAATACTCGTAAAATTATGTAAAGAAAAATAAAAGATGGAGTAATAAAGATTGTGTATCTATAGATATTGCGAGACGTTTTAATGTTTTCTTAAGAACGATGATTTTATTCAAAGGAAAGAAGATTTTTAACTGTAGGCTTTTATATTTTGGATTGGAATCGATTGTGCTTAGAATATTTAGGTACATTTTGTCTTCAAGAACTTTCAAACATGCAGGGTTTCATAACGATGTTTTTCTTCACCGTCAAATAAGTTATTTTTGACCCAATTACGTTTGAAATGTCATTATTGTGTCTTGAGTTAGAACACTTGTTTATCACTGTTTTACTAAATAGTTTATTATAATTTATTATAGTTTTTCGAATAGTCAGCGCGACACGTGACCAGAGGGCTGGTCTTTACTTAGGGCAAAGAATAAGCATAGCCATTCAACGTGGCAATGCTGCCAGCCTTCTGGGCACGTTACCCGAGGACGGCGATGCGGAGATTTTTTATGATGTCTTATTTTAATTAAGTATATTTATATTTAATACATTTTTTCGTTAAAAACAAATTATAGTTTTATCAAAAATCCGACAGATAAAATGATTTGGTTTAAACCGTTGACCCATTTTATTGAACAATCAAATTAATATGCACACACTACGTATATTTTAAAAGGCTTTTAGTTTCAATGTAACAAAACAACGCTAATTCAGTTAACCTAACGATAGCGTATAGTTGGAAGCATTTATTACTGAATATTGTTCTAGCTATACTTTGTTTGAGTTTGATGGAAGAATATAATAACAAATATTTAGAGCACATGTAAATAAGTAGAAATCGTGCGATGAATTAGTTACTAGTAGCATAAGACTTGATTCTTTTGCTATGCCTATCGGACCTCCATAATCCGTTACCTGGGTTATAACACGATATCCTTCTTTCAAGCCTCTGACTACTACTAACGACTATCAAAATTTTTGCAAAGGCAGAGACCCACAATTTAACGTGCCTTCCAAGGCACAGAAGAACTCGATATGTATACAATGGTCACCCATCCACAAAACTACCTCGACAAATGTAGCTTAACCTGAGAGATCGATTTGTGCAGCTGTTTTGTACTTAGCCTCAAGTTTCTCATTGATAAGTAAAAGCCAAATGGTTTTAATTTAATAATGATTTGAAGGTTGAAAAAGACCTATTATTAACAAAGAAAAATATTGCTATAAAACAGTATAATATTTAGGCGACTGTACAAATTAGGGGTTATACCTAATATCTAAATATAATATGATTATGGATATTAATATCCAGCAATAAATACATTATGTATGAGCTTTGAATTTAAGAGATAAAATGTACCAGTTATATACTAATAGCAAAAATTATTTGTTCAATTATTTGGAAACTATTACTAAATTGGGTATATACCAGATTAGGGTTAGGTTTAGAATAAATAGTAATATATAATTTGATATAATATTATTTTTGAAATGTTCTGCACAACAAATGATGTTATCCATAGTTGACAATACTTTAAAATTAATGTAACTCTATCTATTGCTTCTTTACTTGCTTTACTTTAAACTACTGAAAAGATACTAATAATATGAATGCAAAAAGAAAATATTTCGCTTTTTTTCATTTCTGCAATTGGAGCTAGGCTGACTAACCTAAGAAAAAGTATTGATTAAAGCCAGTGGAGTTGTTAATCAAAATTTAACATGAAAATGACCATGATAAAAGCATCATAAAGTCAATATTTTATATCCCGGAAAAGTTCTTTTTAGTAAACTGCAGACAAAAGCGGTTTATAATTATTGCTGCTAATTTAGTTCTGTATAGTTTCCGAACTCGGGTAATTTCCTAATAGAAAATTCCCGGTAGCAAGTGTTTGGTAATGCGTCCGATAAATGGCAATAACCTTTGCTTCCAATTATAAAGGACCTATAATTAACTTTCGAAACGTGGGTGTGTGTCGATAGTAGTGAAAATTAGTTTCATTATAAAGTGATATTTCCGGATTTGTTTCAAATACTTTATTTATTTTCTTACTCGTCTATTGTTCTATTGTTCCAGTTTGTGCCAGGTTCCACCCGGGTTGTTTCCGTAACATTCGATCTTTACCGGGATATGAGTATCAACCACAAAATGTTATCAAAACCGCTTCAGCCAAACCAGTTAATTTCAAACTATCTCAGTCATTTTGACGTGAAAGGAGTATACCCAAACATAACTCCATAAAAACCTATAGCCGAATATTTCTTATTAAAACTACTTCTCACTTCAAACTTTTTCATAAATTAACCAAGTTTTCTTCATCTGGTAACATTTATGATGTAATGAAAAGGAATAAACAAGAACATTAGCTTGAAATCCAATCAAAATGATCGAAATCAAAGTCGTGATAATCGCAAGATCGTTCAACCATTCATGGAAACAATTTGCCATTGACAAGAAAGAAAAAACACTGAATTTATCGCTTTATTTCCAATTTACATAATCTCACCTGAAACTTTGTAGGAACGGGAAACATTGAAATACAGTCCCTAGAACAGACATCCAAAGTTGGCTTCAGTCAGGAGCAGAAATATTAACTTTTCAATGATGCTTATTATTTGTTAAGTCTTTACTATATACAAGTTCATGTGACTAAGACTTGGATAGCGAATCAAGGATTCTTGGTTTTTGGGTGTCAGAAGTCCATCACAGAGAAAAGAGCAAGTCTTTGACCTTTTTTTTGGATTACTCAGCTATCAATGCTCTACATGAGATAAACAAAAACATGTTTATTTTTAGTTGAAATGGGATTGGTGGCTGTAAAAACATTAGCCAAATCCTTTTCCCACGTGTTTTTGAAACATAACAATCATGTAGTGCCGGCCACATATTTCGTGGGATAAGAACAAGAAAAAGAAATCTATAAGTCTCATTCAGTTTAGCCAGCAATCTAGCCTCAATTAGTCTCTTCTACATATTCAGAGTGCCGTGTTCCAGATGTCTTTTCCAGCACGTTAGAACATTACAGTTCCCTGAGGGCAAATTGATAAATTTCCTTCTTTAATAAGACGAAAAATTGTTTGTCGATCGCCACCCCCATTCTTAGTTCGTTATTGAAATATGGGAACAGGGAGGGTATTGTTGTAATTTCAAAAGATTGGAAATATTGTGAACTTTTTTTTGTTCTTTTATTGTGATTCTTTTTTCGACTAGAAGTGGGGCACGGGAAGCTTGATTTATTTCTGGCGAAATTAGATATTAGATTTCGTTTGGAAGTTTTTGAAGTTAATTTAAAATTGAACGATTAGTACTTATTTTCAGTTTTTTTAATTAGTATTTAGTGAGTCGTATGCAGAATTTATGCCATTATTAATAATTAAGTGAGCGGCAAACTCCCGTGCCCGTTTTGCGTCTTAGAATTCTCTACAAAAAATTGGCTATAAAAGTTAACTCAGGGCGCATCAATGTCAACTTGTTTAGGAGTTGAAGTGGTCTCCATGGCCAAAATTGATCGGAGAGCATTATCATCATCATAATTCGTGAATTTGATTTACAATGTAAATAGTTTTTTTAAAACTACAAACACTAATACCAGTAAATAGTCCATAATATATTTCTTGGCAATATCAGTTGAACGTATTTTCCCAAATAAATAAATATTGCTATCCCCACATAAAATCAGTCGGCAAAAAAACAACTTTGGATTGAACACGGTTTCGATCAATTCCGATACGGAGGACAACAAAAAACAATAAAGTATTTTTTTCTAGCATTTTTCAATCGAAGCCGAAAAAAGTTAGTCGAATGTTTTTTTTTTAGAATTCAAACGTTTCCGTTCGCATTGATTAAAATATCATACATTAAAAATACGTGGAAATATGGTTGTATATTTTTTATTGGCCTGCGTTACATATGACTTCACAATTCGGACTGAATGATATAGAATTTAGTAATTAGTGCATATATACACAGCCTGTTATACATATAGGCAGTCAAATAAATCATGTTGTTATTAGTTAGGAACTAAATAGTTTTGTTGTATAGTCCAACCACTCAGTAGAGAGTCTTGTATGCAAGGTTTGCGGCTGGCCTGTGCCCTGTATGGTACAGCTAGTTTATTTTGAAATAACACAGATTTATCAATTTAAATCCTTTTATATCATGCACTATATATGGTCGCTGCCTACCCCTATGGGAACAAGACGTGATTTTATAAGTGTATGTATAAATCATGCATTCTATAACGCAATTCTGTACAGACAGTGCTGTATGCAAAATACTTCTTACGGGCTTAAAAGATTTTTGTGTATTTTTTTTAAGGCCCCGTTCTAAGAATTGCTCTTGTGTCGCGGGGACTTTTACAAACATACAAACAACGGACGCAAAGCACAACCAGACCCGAAACAATTATTTGTGGATCGCACAAATAACAGTCCCGCATGGGAATCGAACCCACGACCTCCCGACACAGTGGTATTGGCGTGGCGACCTAAACCACTACGCCACGGGGGCAGTCAATTTCTCGATAGTTAGCCGGTTCTCTAAGTCAATAGTAGAAGAGAATCGAGCTACCGAGGGTCTAAAATAAGTTGTCAGACTATAGTAGAAAACTAAACTTCACACAACGGCTGCTATAACATAAATTTAATTTACGTAGAATCGATAGGGCGCAAAACCGAGTAATGCATTTTCAGTCGAATATTTGCGTTGGGTTTATACAATTAATATTTGTTGTTCGATGCTTCTGCGCGCCTGTTTGTGTAGAACAACTGGATGGTGTTATGTAAGAATGAAATATTTGAAGAATTGATTGATTTTGATTATGTTTTTTGCGTTAAACTCTGAAACGTGATTGGAATGTAAGGGATGCTTAAATATCGTGTTGTCTCGTAGTATATGATGTATTGCTGAGACAGAAACATTTTTAATTAATAATTTTTAGATACCTTTGAAATTTTTTATCTACGGAAAACAAACAGTTGTAAAATTTTCTATGCAACAATACTCACCGTCATTTTTTATATGAATGTGTAGCTCAAAAAGTTATCCGCGTGTCATTTTTAAACTAGGTATTTATTTCTTAACAAACTCGGGTGCACTAAGGTACTAAAAAAATAATAATTAAGTAGCGTATTAAAAATACGCTACTTAATTATTACAATCACAATAATATTAGTACGATGAAATTATGCATTATTAAATGTTCACATTTTATGATAACGTTAAAAAGAATTCATGTTGTTAAAATAAATCTTAAAAATAATAAAACTATGTTCAGAATCAAATCAAGCGTTAAAAGATAAAATTGAGTGACGTTCTTTGTTAAGCACAAAAATTGTAATTCTTGACAATATCATATGCCTTAAGAAAATAATAATTAATAGAAATTACGCTAAAAAGATAGCACAATGTTGTATCAAAATTGTCATGAAAAACCATTACTTAGGAACATAAAAGACTGAACTCACAGGGAGGAAAGGTCAAGAGGTTAATCACCCCTAGATAATTAAGTTTTACGCTGAGTTACAAAGGGTCGGCACTCTCATATTGATAAGTACAAGAAACCTATCCACTTAACAAGTCTGCGTACATCCTTTAATTTGTTATTTTGTTTAAGGACTTTTCATAATCTGTTAAAAGAAATAAATTATCATACATTTTGTTGAAAAATGTTCACTTATGTATAAATAAGTGTTCATTGAGTTCTTTGAAAACACCGGTCATACCTACTATGTTGCATTTGTATACCTCCTGAAAAATATTGTTAAATATTAAATATAAATTATTAACTTTACAGCGTAAAAAAAATATGATTATGATATCCGACTTATTTTGGCACCTATCAATCATTATGCATGCAGTTATACTTGTTTTTAGTGAATTTAGGTATCTTCATGGCCCATCATTTTTATTCACCCCGTTTATACATACTATTAGGCGCCCCAGATTTTTAAAAGATCTCCAAATAAATCTCTATTTTACCAAAATTTTAACAATAAATTGTTCCTTTCCACATAAAGCGATCGCATCGCGGTGTGAACGATGTAATCAATGTTGTTTGTGTTTATTATAGCTGCACTCCAGCCGATAGTCGGGATCGGACGTTCCCGGGATCTCGCTGACGTCCCGGAAAATTGCCCGGGATCTTTCACTGAACATTGTGCAGTTTGGCTGCGGAGTGCACAGCCGAGGTGAAAGTTGTAGATGTACTCGTATGTTTTGTGAAGTTATTGTTTTCGTTTTAATTACGTTAATGATTATTTTGTATCGTTAGATTCCTACTGATTTATGTAAGAGTTGGATGAAGAATGGTTTCGAATAGTCGATGCATTGTGGTTTCTGCTAGCTATGTGCCTACCGTATAGAGTTCAAAATAAGGCTCCTACATCTTAAATATTTGCTGTACATACGGACAAATTAGTAGAAATCCTTGGCATATATATACAATGTATGTAGATTAAATTTAAGAAATCAGTGTATTTCCAAAATAAAGCAGATATATCAAACAAATCGCCTTTAGCTGCATAGGCCTACGAGTTACTGATGTTTTAAATCCTGAATTTTATATTCTTCCTTGAGCCGTGAACTTGTTGGCGACAGTATGAAGCTAAAATTAGTCAAGAAACAAAATATTTGCTTCTAAAATCGTTGTTTATCGAACCGAAAACCACCCTAAAAATTAAACAAAACCCATTAAAATCTTTGGCCGCAGTGAAATAAAATCTCAAACGTCAATTATAACTCTCTTTGTTTCTCCCGATGTCCTCCTCAAGTAATCTGTACTTGTTTACTAAAGTTTTCTCATTTCGTGTTTATCCAACCCTCGGAGAGGCTTAATCAAACGCTTTGAAAGCTTTATGAGTAAAACTTTAGGGTCTTGCTTGAATTAAAAGAATCGTTGACTTGAGAAATATGTTTTTTTTTATTTGGGACATACGGCGTGGGTTTGAGGGTTAAGTTGCTAAAGGTAAATAGAATATATAAAAAAATATAATGACTGATAATTTTCTTACTGGTACAATTTTATTATACTAGGAAGAAAAGTTTTAATATATATTCCCAAATTGAAGCTTAAGAAACCATATTTTCAGGAGATTTGGTACTCACCCAAAAGCTTGATTAGGTTTTAGCAGAATGGGTTTTGATCAAATTAGGCGACAGAATTACAACCTCTATTACATAGTTAAATTTTTTGCTCGAGAAAAGCTTTTCAGGCGAATAAAATCCTTAACGTAAATATTTATTTCGTTTAGATTCACCACAAATAATGTTAAAATCGTAGAATTTACTAACAAAACTTTATTCGCAACTTCAAAATTAACGGCCAACCAAAATGACATTAAATCTAAATTCGAATAGAACATTACATTCCATTACATTTGAATTTAGAATTTCCAAAACACGGACCGTTACGTATCCACCAATCACAGTTTAGAACATCAAACCCGATTCGATTTGTTTTTACGATTGAATTTACGATTGTGCAGTACCTTAATTTACGATTTAAGTTTAGTTTATATCGATTTAAAATCGATTAATGGAGTCGAGTCGCTACTGAATGGTTTTATTGCTTTGATTGAGATGGCCGTGTTTTAGTTTTAGAAGGATATACGGTTATCGGTTGTTGAATCGTGTTTTGCAATCTTTAAAACTTTATTGATTTGTCTTTAAATAGAATAACTGATTTCTGATTATGCAAACATGAAAAGATTTCAGGTACTTGAATAACTTTTCCAATATTATTTGTCGAATCTACGGCTAAAACTTTTCAGTGATGTTATAGTAAGTAATTTCATATTTTATTTTTAAACTTGCGTTCATACTTTTATCATTCAGTAGACAATCAGTAAGGAAAGTAATAATCCACGTCCACCTGACAGATGGGTAACCATCAATGCTAATTTTTTCGGTACTTCCAAGGGCACGAATAAAGTTGTTAAATAAAACGAGTTGTCGGTACTCAACTGAAATATTAAATCTTTTGTTTTACCAGTAGGCAACACACAACCTCGGTAAGGTCATTAACCTTTGATCAAAGCCTCAGATGTGCTAGACTGTAAAATTACCTCCCAAACAGCCAAAACAAATCATTTGTAGGCGTCCAACACAAATACTGTAAAGACAAATACAAAGTATAGTATTAATTCGTGAACTTGAAACCATAAGGACGTACATCCAAAAATTTCATTTTTTGATTTTACTTTTCGTCTCAATTATATACTCTAAATGTATTGCAATACATATCAATAATAAACTTAATTCGATTTTTTTAATTTTCGTTTATAGTCAGAATAGATTTGAGTACTAAGAAGAGTGATAAGTCCTATTCTAGAAGTAGACATAGGCAGTTTTTCAACAAAAATTACGTTACGGCCTGACGCATATACAGGTACCTTATTGATAAACTACTCAGCATCTCCCTTTGAATTTTTATTTAAAACTTTTTGATCTGCATCAGCAAATAGTGTCAAATTTACAAACTATATAGATGAGTATTTTTGAAACAAGAAAAGAAAATTTTAAACAGAGATGATAGTTTTTTGCTATAATCTTAAAAAATTAAAATTTTACAGATACGCCTCTATAGTTTGAAACCTATAATATCAAAACTAGCCCTATTTGCACCGTCTTTCATAAATCCAATTATAACGTAGACACCAGACGTCGTATATTTAGGTCCTAGGTAATATACTAGACCTAAATCTGGGGATACAACCTAGATTAAGTCGTGAGGGTCGAGACACAATAAACGAGTGTTTTGATATTAAGGTTGGTATGTTTTGTGAAATAATGTTACTTATAATGTTTTTTTAAATTAGCTACAATTGATAAAGGTTTATTTTAGTTTTGCAAACTTTTATCAATTGTGTTGGTTTCATATGAAAAAATAATCGAAACTAGTTCAAATTCCTACTGAAACCCCAAACGATTCAAAGTTACCCAGATTGACTACTTGGTTACATTTGTATTTTGGAGTGTCTTTACAATCGACTGTAGTTATGTTCGGTCTTATAATATTTTTTTATCTCTTCTCCACTTTGTTTATTTTTTTATATTTTCCTACGCAGTCTAATTTACAGTTAATGTTGCGAACCTATAGCAGGCCATAGTCTTTTGCTAAGCACGTTATTAGTTAATATTGACAAAATTTTGAATTAGCAATATTGAAACATACATCCATCTCTTAAAACTTCCTTTTCTCTATTATAGTAAGACTTTTTTACTTTGAATCACTTAAAAACATGCAGTGGAAACTCCCCAACATCGAAACAATCTGTATCCAAACAAACGATCGCAATACACGTGTACTGTGTATTAGTTGTTACATGAAACAACGCTGGATAAATAAGTTCACACGAGCCACGTAAAAACGGGATTAGATCAGATGCAACTATGTTTGTTCTTGTTAGTTCGATACATTGTTTGTACGGCTGTAGAAAGTGCAATGTTTTTTAGTAAAAACATGTGACAAATTGAACACAGTTTTTTTGTAGAAGTCCTGAATACTGTGTCCTGGACTTCGTGCGACATAGTTTTTTTTTCTACATAGCCCTTTTTTCATTACTTTAAATCATGACTCTGCTGGGCAAGAGTTTTCTCCCGAACGAGGGAGAGGTTAGTTAGATAGTACCTACCTAGTAACCCTTTCACGATAATAGTATGGGTGTAAAAAAACAAAAAAGGGTTTTTATCGTGCAATGAAGGAGTTTATGGAAAAAAAAATGACGAAATAAAAATTAAATTGTCACAGTTTTCTGAAATAAAAAAAACCGTCGATTTTGTTGCAAGTTTAAGGGTGTTTAAGTTGGGTATCTCCCCATCCCTAATCTGCAACTAAAATTCGCACCTGTATGTATCGTATATGCTCTACAATACACCCGATTCTAAACAATAGCACAACACTTCCTACAGCTAATCGGAAATTATGATTTAATCGTACAGGTGTACGCGTTTATTAGTTTTTTCCTAGAAGAGGCATGATACCTTGCAAGGTCCCATGTTAATATGGGAAGCAGAGTAGACGTAACGGTTCTGTTCAGATTGTATTGGTTTTTACGAGCTTGCACTACTACTATAGGGAAATGGTTTTATCTCGTGACTGATAAACGTGGAAGTAAGTGTGATTTTTTATTACTTTTGCGTTTAAGATCGTGTGAAAGAATTACTCGGATTGAAGAGTATTCTGAGCGGTAGCTAATAAAAATTAGGGACATTTTTGTGTTAAAATTGTTCATTTAAATCTATTGAAAAGATTTCTGTTTGAAAGACCAACAACCGTGGATATACGAGTAATATCATCAGCAACTTTTGCATAATGTGGTAAATGGGATAAAAGTTGTCATATTCATTACTATCAAAACCTACAAAGAGATAACAAATCAAATATTCTTTCTGTATTGCGATTCTCTACAGACGAGAATCAGGTATTGAGAGTTTGACATTTAAAATGTACTGCAAATGTAGTTCCTAGCGCGCCCGCTAGAGGCGCTGATCAGATTTTCATACAACATTTTTCGATAGCTAGCCGGTTGTTCATATTCGATAATGGAAGAAAATCGTGCCACTGATTTCTGATGATATAGTTCCTATTACTTACAATATGATATTATTATGATTATGAAACAAATACAAGCTTGTTGCATACACATACATTTGCTAACAACAGTATGGTTATGAGTAAGTAAGTACCTTGTGTTATGGAAAAAACGTGTCACAAAATACTCATGCGGAAGCTTCGTATCTCCACCAAGAATTATCTCTAAGGAAAAATATGTGAAAGGATATTTCTTTAACCAATCTTCAAGTAAGCCTTGGGCATATCAAAATGGAGGTGCGTTAACTTGTTATATAATAATGTCATATTAAATTATTGGTAAAAAAGAACAATTACCTATAACAATTGTTTATAAGAAATAATCATTACTTGTTCCAACGATGAAAGAAAACATCGTGCAACCTTGCATGAGAGTCTTCAGTCAAATGAGTTCTTAGGACCAGTTCTTGAAGGTCTGCAAATTTCTTAACCCGCGCTTTGCTAGCGTGGTCGACTCAAGGCCTTACCCCTCCCTCATTACAGGAGAAGACTCTTGTCCACCAGTACGACATCAAAGGGTTAAATTAATCTTATTTACCTTTATTAAAAAAGCCCAAACACAAATAAATACCATATAAATAAAAACAAACTTTCATTAAATTCCCTTCAATACTCAAAAACCTTGATAAATGATTCTCAAACAGAAAAATTAATCAACCTGTCGTATCCACAAACATGGAAAGGTAATACCTTAAAATCCCACACGAAGCGTTGTAATGAACCAATTGACCTAGTTTTTGAAAGTGCCACGTTACTGGCATTCACTTTTTTAATTAAACATTGTCTCATTGCAATCAAGACGGTATATCAAATAGTAATACTAGGCGGGAGAGGTAGGGAATTTGAGGGAGTGAGAGCGGATTGAAGTTGCACAAATGTTGCTTGGCTTGTCTGCAATTTAGTATAGAACTGTGAACTTAAATTGTTATTCATTCTATCGATCTAATATTTTCTGAACTCGACTGTTAGCTTTCTTTAAGACACTTTTATCAATGTTATTGAGTCATTGCCTTATTACTGGTGTTATTAGCGATACTTTCCTGTAAAGTATACTTTCTTCGGCACAATTTTTTTTATAATTCAGAGAAGCGGATTGCGTTGCTCCAAAAAAGTCATTAATTTCCGAATTGTGGCTAATTTTCCTTCTTTTTAAAAAATACATCTCCCACACTAAGAATTGCTCTCGTGTCGCGGAACTTTTTAAAAACATCCAAGCAACGGACACAAAGGACAATCAGACCATAAACAACAATTTGTGGATTGCACAAATAATTGTTTTGTTCAGGAATCGAACCAACGACGTCAGCCTCCGTGGCGACCTTAACCACAGCTTAGGCAACGCAAACACGAATTCTTACATTAAGATGCGCAAGATGCACGCGCCGTGGTCGCAGGTAAAAATGCATTTTCAATTAATTCCCATATTCTATTATACATTAGACATGCAATGCAAGAGATTAAAAGTTATGATTCTAAACCACAGCGCCACAAAGGCTGAAACACGTCTATCCTCCCCGCTCTCACTGGCACCTAATCCTTCCATCGTAGTCCATTGTTACGGGTACAATAGTCTGATTAATGCCAAACAGCCGCCGAGATTGGCTTTGTACAATGTCTCTGTTTACGCCGATCATGGCTCGGGAGATTTACGTGTGTCTTCGCCTAAAATATAAGGGCCTTTGTTTTATTAAATGCGCGGGTTTTAGAGGTATTCTGCAGCTTCAATGAAGATTCACGGTACATTCTTAAAGGGATTTTTCTGGATTATTATGTTAAGTCTTTGTATAAAGTTATTAAGTTCTGTATAAATTTCACGCCTTTCTCCTACCATTTATATGCAACTGCCGATGACAAATCTCATATACTTCCCGGTTGGATTAAAAGCTATTATGATTTTAATGTATGTTGACATATTTTCAATAACAGAAAAAGATTGCATAGGACCAAGAATTTTAGAAACGTAGATAATTTGTTTGGTAGTGCTCTATTAAAACCTAATAGCACATAAAAACAGTTCCTTGTATCCTATTTAGGAGCTTGTGTCCGCATTAGGTTGTAAGAATAATAATTTCTAATAGTTCAAGGTATAGATTTTTCCATGTTAACTAGCATAACTCAACTTCAAAAGAGAAGTACAAGAAAAAAACTAAACTCACCTATTCAGGTCATGTTCAGCAGTGGACATTTAGTGAGACGATCCTTAACTACTATATTTATACAGTCAGCACTCGAAACGAGATATTTACTCGAGACCAACAGTCTGAGATACGGAGCAATTAAAGAACGAAAATGGTTTCAGTCGAAAGACACGTTGTTGAAAAGAATTTGTTTAAGTTATGTTTTATTAAAGACAGGTTGTTTTACCTAATACCGATAATCTTTAGCTGAGGAATAATTTGACGTTTCTGATGTACTTTTTTATACTCTTATACATCTTATGATGAAAAAAAATTATTTGATTGTGTAATTCGCCTTATTGGTAGAACTACTGCTAGTCGTTAGATATTGGATTCAATTCTCAAGTCAAATTTCTAAAACAACTAAAGGTTTAGTTACCTGTCCGATATATTTTACCTGAAACTGAAATGGTGGCGGCCAAAACAAGATATAATTCATACAACTTTAGGTAATGCAGGATAGAAGTCATAGAAAAATTGTTGAAAATTTTGTAACGTGTACGTTTAACGACACTATCTAAGTGTATCATGTATCATCACTAACAATTATATGGTATATCATGTACAAGTAAGTAGCCAGCCAACCAACTATACACATTTGCCAAAATATATCTATACTAATATTATAAAGCTGAAGAGTTTGTTTGTTTGAACGCGCTAATCTTAGAAACTACTGGTCCGATTTGAAAAATTATTTCATTGTTAGATTGCCCATTTATCGAGGAAGGTTATAGGCTATATATCATCACGCTACAACCAATAGGAGCAGAGTAGCAATAAAAAATGTTATAAAAACGGGGAAAATTTTGATCTATTCTCTCTTATGTGACGCAAGCGAAGTTGCGCGGGTCAGCTAGTGCTTAAATATACCGTAAAAATACTCCATCTATCCATTTACAGCTATAACATAAAATAAATAAATAAACACAAATACTAAATCCCCACAGTATCCGAACATAGACAGGTGTTTGTACAGCGGTGTACAATCCAGGCATCGCAGTACATTACAATGTTAGCATCAAGTAAATATCTTACGTCCAGTCAAACACTCACTATTCAGTAACGTGCTTTATTTAAGACGTTTGCACACTGTTTAAGATGAAAACGGATCTTATATGAACCGTTTTTGGTACTTCTTAAATTTAAATAACTTTATATGAACACCTAGTTCATATTAATGAAATAGGTCCACGTTCTGGTTTTCAAAAAAACAAGAGCTCCCTCATGGAGTAAGTGTATAATGGTTGCTAAATACGAGGTCTCCAGCTCAATTCCTGGGTATTGCAAAGTCCTTTTGATCTTTTGTATAGTGAGAGATTATTGTGAATAGTAAGCCCGAAGTTTGGTGACTTCCCTAATATTAGCCTCGCCTTCTATTACACGGGACAAACTTTGTAAAGGCAAAGGATGTAGATGTATTTCTTCCAAGTGGAACGATTCCTTGAGGTTAAATAGAGTACAATTGTACCTCTTGTATTAATCGAGGTTTCTTGGTTGATAGTGTATCCGACTGCTGATCATGAGTTCTCGGGTTCCATTCCCAGATCAGACAAAATGTTGTCTGTCTTTTTAAATCCAAACTAGAAAATTTCAACAGTAGCCCGGAGTTTGGACACGTGCACGTTAAATGGTAAAAGATTCGCCCGCTATAATTTGGGGCTAACTTTGAATATAATGAAATGAGTTCATTACATTCGGGCAAAAAAGTCGTGATATTATAATATTATTATATGCATGTACAATCAAATCCATTCATTCGTTTACGCATGCAAAAGACACACACACAAACACACTCAAAAACATCCACGTTTATAATACCACTTATTAAATATTCAAGTGAAAGGAAACAAAATATTCGCATAACATCCAACTAACTAACATAAATATTAACGAGCTTCAGGCTATATATCATTTTTACTTTTTTACCATACAGCCACTACAAAGCACATCCGAATGACAGGAAGTGGTAGCAAACACAGCATTTCCGTATTCGGAATTGTGTTGTTAGCACATCCGGTTCCGTTAGATAGCGTTGTGTACGTGGTACGTGGTACGAAACTAGTGTACCTAATGTATAGTTGGTTTTCCTAATGGAAATGCGGTGTATTGAAATATTATGTTTCATTTTGTATGTAATCAATTTCGTTCAGGCGCTCATAGCCAGTTGCGCTCACCGGTCGGTAAACGATCTGTGGGTTGAGCAAACCTTGGTCATTCGATAGATGGGTGACCGCATAGTGGTATTTGAACTGGGCGTCTCCGTGCTTCGGAGTGCACGTAAAACGTCGGTCCCGGTTGTTGTCACGTCAAACTTTGAACAACTTTGACAACAGGTTGACCACTAACCATACGATAAGAAGAAGAAGAATTTCGTTCATTACATTACTGAAGCACTATTCTCTACTAGACTATCGACTAGCAACTGCCGGCTAGCTATCGAGAATCTCAATAATACTCTAAAGTAGGTACCTACCTATAGTAAAAAATCTCATTTTGCCGATTGAAAATCAGGCCCTTGGACAAAGCATTTTTTTAGCACAACGGCTTGTTTCTTTAACGTAAAGGTAGGCTAGAGGCTCGAAAAATAACCTAGTTGGCTAATGACAAAAATAAAATGTTAAACATACTAACAAAATAATGTAATCAAAACAGTATCAATCTATACAAATATTCATTCATACGTATCACCGCCGTAACTACAAATTATTACTTACCCATGCGCTGGAACGTGAAACAACCTCGCAACTTCGGCGCCGGCGGTTCTCGATCCTGTTACGGCACTGACACTTGCGGCGAATGTATTATCTACCCACTTACAAGTTATTATCACTTAGGTTTTGTTACTTATTAACCAACACTAATCACTTCGAGCGCTTATTTAGGAAAAGTAATGCACAATATTAAAAAAATGATGTGCTAAATGTGATCGAGATCTTGGTAGATACCTTCACAATTAATATTTGCGCGTACCCTTTGCTAATAACAAATCTCCCAGCGAATCTTAGGAATGTATATGACGTGTATTAGGCACCGCAAAAACAATACAAACACTCACTACCTAATAATGATAAACCATCAATAACACCATGACGTCCTTAACGCAGTAAGTAAACACTTACCCTCTTATTCATAAAAATATATGAAGTTATGAAAGGCTTATAAAGTGTTTTGTGTCTTTCACTCCTTAGCAAAATGAAAAAGAGAAAACATATAGTAGCTTTTTAACTAAAATAGGTTTATAGTGTGTTTATGAATAAGAGGGTTAAACCTTATTATTGAAATGTCAATGTCAATTACACGTCATAACAATAACTATTTTTATCTCTCTAAAAACAAAATAATAAATAAGCGTCCTTTTTGCATAAAGTTAACTTGAATTTTAGTTTTTACCTCGTGGAATGCACGGGTAAGTGTGTCAAGGCCACAGTTTCGGGGGGTACTGGCGGGATAGAGTAAAGTACGTCAAACAGTGCAGCACCGTCGCTTGCGCCGCCTGCCCAATAGCCAATAGCGGTGTTGCTAGGAAAGAGAAGCTTTATTGTAGTACAAGCAAGCATTCTTCCTCTTTTTAGTTTCATTGATTAGAATATCATAAATTTTGTTTAAAATAAAATATGTGCCGCAAATATATGGCGGGACGTCTTGGACTGGACTGATGACCGGACGCAGCAAGCGACTGAGGGGACTAAAAATCCAAGGCTTTTGGTCAGAGGTAACACAGAAACTAGATAAAATAAACCTTTTTTTTATAAAATCAATACTTCCCTTAAAGTAATATACAAGATACCTATACTATATGCAGACTTATGTTTCTACAACCAGAAAAAAGTATTCTTACAAATTCGTGGTTCATTTTTCCTGGTATTACTTCTTCCATGTTTAACACTTGCGAGGGATGAAAACTTTCCTTAATTCTGTTCAGCACTTTCCGGGGAGCTTAAAATTACACGCGGACAGAACTTTTGATGCGTTTCCACGAATTGGCGTCGGTGTACGTTAAATGAGTGTGAACGTTATTTTTGTAAGTGACAACACTTGTCTTGTAATTTATTATACAGATGATACTAATGAATATTATTTTGTATAATTGGATATGTTTTAAAATCGGGTGTCATTATAATAGTATCGGAAAACACTTACTTTGTTCTAGATTGTTTAGAGTCCAGTATTGTATGTTGTTTATGTTGCGTATACGTTGTTGACAAAGATATTTCCTTAGAAAAATTACTATAATGAATGAAAATAATTAAATAAGCGATGAGTCCTAGACTCGAAATTAGCATCAGACAAATTTAAACAGTATTCTTCCAAAAAATACTACACCCACTTTCAAACTGTCCAAAAGACATTTCTATCAAATCAATTTTCACCTAAAATATTATCAATATCCCCAATACAGATAACACATCATTTCAAAACAAAGGTACGTTCCCTATAATCCTATTTTCATAACCATTGCCTACTATCACGTAGTCCTTGATTGAAGGTAAACATGAACCTAGATTGCTTCGGGCTAAGTCTACGTACATCGTATAAATTGGGCCAAGTCTTTGAAAACGAAGGAAAAGTACCGCATGTTTTTGTTTACTGTGAAACTGTGTTTTGTTTTCATCTTGCTGTGTTTGGTCTTACTGTCCACTTGCTCAGGTTGATTTGGTTGTTGGAAAATTGGTTTAGGTTAGACGTTTGTTTGAGACTGGCTATTGATCATGTAATCAGTAACCGTAATTTAGAAGTATAGGGTGGTTTTTACACAACATAGTTACTTGTTCTGTTTAAATGGCTTCTAATAAGCCCATCTGCAATTTTGGTTGAAATATGAAAAGGAAGAATTAGATGCAAAATTCCCAATCCGTAATTAAATATTACTTTACAAGCTTATAGGCAAATCAATTTAGTACACTGAGTGACAAAAGAATAAAAAAAAGTACTTAATTAAAATTTAATTTTTACCTTAAATCACATCATTTTGTAAATCACATCATATTAATTGCATTTGTCACCAAAGTCAGCAATATCTAGTTAAAATTATAAAAAAAAATCTACATTCAAGATCAACTGCTTCAATTCCCTCATACCTAATTACGTAAAGTAATTTTCTTTCAACATAAACTATCACCGTCGTGACCTACATTCGTTACTCTTAGACGTCTTCCGTCAAAAGGGAGAGCCTCTTTAGGCAACAAAGTGTACGAGTGCCCTCCTCTGTCCATTGTTTTTTCTGTGATCTCCCTTTTACAGATAGGTGAGGGTATTCGAGATCGCCTTTGATAATATTTTATCAGGTCTTAAGAGAGGTTTATGTTTTATAGCTGTTGTAAGGGGATGGAGAATTAATGAAATGAAAAAGTTTTTCAGGATTGAATTGGCCATGAAAAGTAATGAACCTTTCAACACGTCATAAATAGTTGTATTTTTATAAATATTGTTTGTTCTGCAGCAGCTCAAAGTATATAAATATTCTGGGTAAAAAAAAAAACAATCGAATTGAGAACCTCCTCTTTTTTTAAGTTGGTTAAAAAATACACACCTTTAAACAAGCCAAGAAAAAGAACATAGTAGGTAAATGCATACGTTTACTTACTAATGGGTGAATCGAGTTATAAGTATAACCTTCTACTTTCCTTGATTACTAGTAAGTATTTTTACTTTTTTTTCTAATCCAAGCCTTTAAAATATTTAAAATATAGGTGTATTCCTCAGCAAATTCAATCTTAATTTTATAACAATTAAATACTTATGTACTTTTTGACAGTTACGTCACAGTAATCCCACGCAGTCAATCAACTCAAGGTCTCAGAAAATAAAACGAAAGTGATTAATCAAAAACTTTTTATTAATCTCGTTTTTCATAGTAACCGAGTCCAAAAAGTTTACTTACCACTATGCAGTACTAAAGTAATCATTACAACTAAATTAAAACCACATTTCAGTCAAATAAACTAATAGAAAACCTTTGGACTATCATAATAATATTATTTACTTAAAACAATTCAAATGCCATATTATTACTATGCTACATGCGTATTATTATTTTACTAAAACAATAATTATATTGACTGATTATATTATTTTATAAAAATGAAAATCGAAGACAGAATAGAATAGAAAATGTTAGAAAAAATAATTATAAATGAAAAATAATAGTTACAAGTATTATTTACAAAGTTGCTAAATAAAATTCTAATCTAAAATCAGTCTCAGTCAGAAGCTATTTCTGAAAGTTATTAAAATTACATTAACGTTTAGAAATTTTACAGTTTGAAGTTATTTAATCCTTAAAATTACATTGATATCATAAAATCGATCTTTCGAGGTTCAAAAACATTAATAAAAATTAATATTGACGACTTAATTGACATTATTAAATAATAAAAATTATCATTACATTTTTAAAATTATACATTTATTTTATCATTTCATTTCATTTTAATAATAAAATGATTTTTTAAACACTTCTTATATTATAATAATTAAATTGTTTAAAATATAAAATATGACAGGTTAATTTTAAACTTAGGTTAAACTGGATACCTTAAACTTAGTTTTCTTTGACATGAACACTTAAAGCTTTTAAATTTTAGGCTCGTTTGTCAAAAATTTCGACGTAAGTAATTAAAGCCGTGAAATGTATACTAAAAGATATTTTCTCATTAAACTTTTTCATTATTCTTGCAGCAATATTGACTAAGGAAGTTATTTTTATTTATTAAATCAAGTGTATCCTATTATTTTCTTTATTGCAAGTACTCAACACGTGTGAATGATTTAGTCATCCAAGCATCTTTATTCAATTTTGATATGGCAGATTTATTGATACTTGAAAGAAAAAAACATTCTATTACCACCTAGTATTCGTATTAAGAAAGTTACTTCAAGCCGATGGATGGGATTAAATGATTTGATTTGGATTTTAACAAAAAATATTTTGTCTTGCAACCATTTTGCTTTTTTTATATTTTTATTTATTTTATTACTTTTGCCTATTGAGAATAGCCGTGTTGTCTCTGTAATTGTAAAGTTTATTATAGCAACAGAAATATATTTATTTTTATATTTAAATGGAGTGACGTCATCCATCTTATATTATATTGCGTCATACATTAATTGTTAAGTGATTCCTAGACGTTGATCATACACCGTGACAAACTGATTATATGTGGATAAAATTAAATGATTTGTTTAAAATAAAATGGTTTGTTAAAGAATCACACGATGGAACCTTGCATTGTGCGGATTTAGCATACATTAGTTTCTTGTTAGGTACTTAAAGGTAGGTTTGACGTATGATCTTTTATTCATTTTAAACTGCTGGTTATTGTTATACAATAACAATACTAATGTATCTTACAACAATGTAAAAAAGAAACACAAAAAGGGAATTTGTGAATTTATGCTACAAAAGCCGCCGAAAAAAGAATGCAGTTTAGGACTTCAATTCAACGAATCTAAAATCTCGTTGAAAATGACGAACTGCTTGTTTTATTCCCAAAAACCTTAATTTTCAAGCATAAATTATTAATTAATTGATTCTCGAGAGTTCTTTTTTGGTTTATCTGTCAAAGAATCTCCGGAAAATCTTCTTTAGTCAATATCGATGTATCTAACCAACAAACAGTAATTTTACAAGCGTCTTAGACGCGAAGGGCAGTAATAACTAAGCTTACATATTCAATGTTTAAAAACCGATTATATTTAAAGACATTTCATGTATTTCCTAACTACATGTTATAGTTTATACGTGCGTACCGGCTGTCAGCTGCACGCCATTACCTGAAACAATAACACCATATTTAACGGTCCAAAATAATATATCCTAATTATATTTATGCTACAAAAAGTAGAACATTGATACACTTGGAGGGTCTTGATGCATTGAACTTTGTTATCATAACTCTCACTCACGAAAACACGACTTTGAAAGCCAGAGGTTAACATAAAACGACTAATCTGATTTTCAATTAATTCCTTATTAAAAATTCTAATTGACAGAGTCGAAAAAGTATATCTACTTGAAAAACATTTTAGATATATCTTAGGATTTCTTCATATTTTACCGTCATTTTAGAACTCAAATATAAATCACTAGATAAACATTTTATGACTCATAAAACATTAAATACCTGCTAATAAAATTATATAATTGTGTGTTGTTAATTGTAAAACAAGGTTAAAACATTTAATTAGCTCATTTGCACCTCGTTCATTGACAGCAAACCGTTTTAAAAACACACCAGACTAACTAAATACCAAAAAAATGGCTCCGTGGCGTATTGGTTAAGGTGGTCAACACGCCACCACCAGTGCATCGAGAGGTCGTGGGTTCGATTCCCACACGGAACAAATATTTGTGAGATCGACAAATTGTTTCGGGCCTGGTTGTATTTTGTGTTCATTGTTTGTAAGTTCGTAAAAGTCTCGTAAGAAGATTTTAATGAAGGAGTTGTCTTTTTAGTCTATTTTTATGAAAAACGCACTTACCTTTGGTAGTGATCTGATTGGACTGCAAGTTTCCTTGACTGGACGGTGGGAGAATGTATAGAGCACCTGAAGACTGAGGAGACGGCTTAGGCACCTGTGTACGAAGACAATAATAAGGAAATAGCACCACGGTACTGTGACACTGCGTCACAAGATACTAGAATAATCAAGGAAAGAACTACCTACAGATCGAGATCGTGTATGAAAGATTTATAGTAGTTTTTGAATTACAATAATGAATCAATAATGAATTAAATTTTTGACATCATAAAATATGGAACGAAAACCTTTGAACAAATGTCTTAACTTAATGACAATTTTGAACAAGATAATATTTAACATCCTGCTAATAAAATTGTCAAGGTAAATAAAGGTACTATAGAACTTACTTGAGGCTGTGCACTGCTGTTTGTTGACGAAGAAGATGCCATCGGACTTGTGACAGGCCTCGAAGATGACGATGATGATGGCGAAGTAATAGATGGCACTGATGGAAACATACATTTATTAAATAAAATACAACCAAATGTACAATAAGTACAATGAGGTAATTACTGATTCGGAGAATAAAATTTTAGAAACAGATTTAAATATTAAACGTCAAAATTAAGCTGATTATTTTGTAAATCTAGAATCAACTAATGTATTTTTTTACACAACGCGTCGAATAAATGTAAAACTTGAAAATAACAATATTTTTCCTTAAGTAATTGAAATCTACGTCGAATTTTTAAAGCAGTTTCTGCATAAATTTAACTTTGCGACATAAATATAATTACGGTAGGTTAGTTAGTGTAAATAAATATCTAAGTCAATAGATTTAATTTATTACCTGGAGGATGTAAATTGGCATTTCTAACAGAGTAGTATGGCGGCGGTGCTGGCTTGCCAACAGGATTGGCAGAATTCATTTGTGGCACGTAAGCTGTTGACAAAACATTTACTCAGAAATCAAAATATTACGTGAACTTAATGAGATTTAAAAAAAATATATTTATTTTTACGTTTCATTGTATGTTAATAAGTTTTTTTCTGAAATCGAATCTATTTTAAAAATAGTGTTTTGAGTTAAAACAATTATGATGGTTTTACTAAACAAAGTATCCACTTTGCATAGTTCATTGTTTAGAATATTATTTCTCAAAGTTATATTTTACCACGATTTTGTCAATTCATGGCTTAACTTGGGACTAAAAAAATTTTATTGTTACCTTTGTTATACATTTTTTTCTCTCTTTTCAATTTTATTTATAGTAAGATGTATTATTTTTATTATGACGTATTACGTTCTACACAAACAAAAACCAAACTTTTTTTTTTGCGAAAGACTATCTCTTAATTAGAGTCTCTTTTTTTCTTTTAGACTTTCTTTAGACTCATCTCTCAAATTTAAAATGTTTTTTGGAGCTTTTATTTTAAGTAACGTTTAGAAACTTACGAACAGGAGCGCTGCCTCTTAAGTAAGGGTTTCCATATGTGGCTGCATATCTCACATCTTCACCCGTTAGGACTACGCCAGGACTCGATAGTGGTATAACTGTTGACAAAAATATTGATTAAGAATGTGATTCGGAACTACGGTTATTAAGCAACATATTAGATGTTGCTTAGTAACCAATAAAGTTGATTATCACAAATATTTCTATGGAAATACCTATTGTCTTATAAAGTAAAATTAGGATCCTAATTTAAAAGTGGGAAAAAATTTAAGTCGATATGAAAATCAATATAGTTGAGTCTGCCACAGTTAAAAAAATTGAAATGAGTTTCATAAATTGAGAAAATTGTGAAAAAAACGCATAATATTTCTAAATCATGAATATATAAATGATTGCAAACAGAGCACATTATATTATACACAAATTTGATTTTAACCAAAATAGCTCTTGACGTCAAACACCAGTAACAAAATAGCCTACCTATTTGACGAGGAATCTAAAATTTAGTTCATTTAAATAAGTATTACCTACTAACGTAGTAAAGAGTTCCGTGAGAGAATAAAACAGTTTTTTGAATATAATTAAATGGCCATCTATAATATAATTTATGTCCATCCAAATCCATTTATTTTAGCCATTTTAGAGCAATAAATCAAAATAAAATAACTCTAAGTCTATTTTTATTTGGCTTTTGTAGAACCTATGGAAGCCTTTTTTATGTTAGGTCGGGGAAAAAGTCTTTTCGCATTATAGAATGTATGAATTTGTAATAAAATCTCTTTGGCTTCAAGAATCACAAATGAGTAGACGGTTCATTAGGTTTCTTTCAGTGAGCTCGTGAGGTACCTAAATATTGAGCTTTTTTGTGTAGAGAAGAGATTTTATTACAAATTCATACTTACTATATAATGCGAACTTTTTCCCCGGCCTAAATAATGGTTAGTAATCAAACTAGTGTCAAAGTTGTTAAAGCCGTCTGAAAGGCCTTTGACATGGCATATGACATTAGTTAAATAGGTATTTTTATAAAGCTTAGAGTTTTAAATTTTTTTTAAATAGTCGTTTTTTTATTAAACTCCACGATATTTTTGGGAAACGCTAAACCACTTACCAGCAATTTATGTTTCAAAAGATTTTCTTAAATTCAACCTTGTTAACACAAGGCAAATAAGAGTTTGAACAAAAAATACATATTATTAGAACAATGAATACAAACATGAATGTAAATAATCATTATAGAAAGATTTATGTCAAATTGTTAAATATTATAACGTTATAAATTTTACTCTAAACTGTTGTTTTTTAGGGTTCTTGATACAGTGTTTTTTTCGTATATTTAAGCTTGCTATTACAACTTTTTGAAGTTATCAGTGTATTAGTAAATGTTACATTTTTTGACTGCCTCCGTGGCGCAGTGGTTTCGGTCGCCACGCCGATACCACTGCAACGGGAGATCGTGGGTTCGATTCCCACACGGAGCAATTATTTGTGCGATCCACAAATAATTGTTTCGGGTCTGGTTGTGCTTTGTGTCCGTTGTTTGTATGTTTGTAAAAGTCCCCGCGACACAAGAGCAATTCTTAGTGTGGAGTTGTCTTTTTAAAAAGAAAAGAAATAGAAAAAAAGAAAATATTGCGACCAGTATGCAATTAAAGTTGTTATGTTGTTGATATAATTAACTAATAAAATACGATGCCTATTTTAAGAAACCATCCTCATCTAAGGATCTAAGTGGTATGAAATCTCCCGATTTATTGCTACTATCGGCAACCGACTATCGAAATTTTGTATGAAAAATAGATTAGCGCCTCTAACGGGCTCCTGAAGAACTATTATTGCAGTACATTTAAAATGTCAAATTCTCGATACTCGATATACAGCGAATTGCCCAACAGAAGAGAGGGGATCGAGAGATAAAAAAGGAACTAAGAAGGAATAAAATAATAAAGCAATAATTTAAAATGCTATATGACGATTACGTTCTACGATTTGTAGCAGAAAATAAAAATAGAATTATCTCATTATGGCTAGTTGTAATAGGTTTTTGACCAGGCAATGATCCTTAACTGAAACTCAGCGGGAGAAATTGAACAGATTAGTCGTCATGTTACCCATTACTATGTCTATCGGATATGCTATTCGTAATAGATTAAATATGTTTCTGAGATTTAATTGTAAAAACACAGCAAGCACTACCGGCGTATTTCTTTTTACTTTTTTCGGCGAAACAAAACAATTGTCCTTGACAATTACGCGGTTTGATAACTACTCATTTTATTTATATTTATTTGACATCATCTTGACATGTCGTCGCTATAAATTCGTGAGGAAAACATATTTTCTATTATTACTCTCAGGTTACTCGGCAAACATGGCTGGTATAAGTATTTTAATATTTAACGTGTTTTGGATGTTTGCAACTTTAGGTAAGTGATGTATATCTTTGAGTTTTTAGTTTTATCTCTTAAAAAGCAAGTGAATAGCGGATTTTTTGTATTGAAAACTCATTTTTGCATTGTGAACATTTTTCTTGGAATAACTCGTGATGAGGTTATCATTATTATCATGTTGATAATAACTGAAGTATAAGGAAGTGTGGTTTAAATTGAAACTTGAGTTTAACAGTAGCTTTTACCTAACCTATAATAGGTTTCCAACAAATTAAAGATTGGTGAAATAATTTCATGTCATAGTTTAAATAGAATAATTCTACTGGTAAAGACTCAAGGCCTATACCCTCCCTCATTACGGGAGGGGACCCTTGCCCAGCAGTGGGACATTAATGGATTTAATTTATTATTTATTTAAACCGAATCCATTTTGGTTGACTTATAAATCAATCAAAAGTAACTTCATTTTTTTACTTTAAATCAATACCAAGTCCTACATCAAGACTATTTGTCGGATTGTTAATCATTATTACTATTTACATTCCAGCAAACGCGAAATGTCTACCAGAGGATCCAGAATGTGCAAAACTTGGAGCATCAAATAGTTATCCTTTATTTATCAACGGAATTGAAGGGTTAGTCAGGACTTCAGATCCATTGTCCCTAGATCATATTCAAGGCAACCTGCCTTCTATTAAATACAAAATGGATAATGCAAAATTTACTGGATTGAAAGCCTGTACTATCACTACTTTGGAGTAAGTAACATTAAAAACTTAATTTTAGTTGAGTGAGTATGAGTTGTGTATAAAAGCAGATGTAGCTACCGAGTGATCTAAGCATTGTCCTGATATAAAGTTAAGGCAACATATCATTATCATATAACATTGAATAGATGAACATTTGATTCAATAAAAACATCGTTGGTGATGCATGCCTGAAAACAGTTCTTGAAGTGATGCAAACTTTCAAATCACCGTGTTTCTCTCATTATGAAAGTAGGACCCTGACTTGTAGAGGGAAAATAATAAACCCTGCATTTTAACTCCTGGGTACTTTAAGGTTTGAAAATAACCAAAGCACCTTCAAGCAAATCATGGCAAAACTGTTCCTATGGTTTGTTTAACAAATTAACATTTAACTATTATTTTATTTTCAGAATCGGAAGAGCCGAATCGACTTTCAAGTACCATCTGGAGTGTCCCAAGATTGAGCTACACACCGACTATGAATTGATCGGAAATATCGCTGATATGCATGTTGAAGGAGAAGGCAAATTACATGTTTTAGCTGGTAATATCCTTGATAATGTTATCTCCGGCAAAATGCTGTTTGGTCATCGGGAGAACTATCGTGACAGATAATTAATTGTAGTCGATCTTTGTGTACCTTAAAAATAACCTATCTATTTTGGAAGTTGATGTAGACCAAATGCATGCGGGTAACCATAATAATATAGTAAATACGCATGTGTTGAATCAATGAAGAAATGACGTCACTGTCTGCAAATTCGTGTGCGTGACGTTAAAGTGTAGTTGATACAACATTGCCTGTGGTCAAGATTAATAAGAATCCCATTTTTATTTCTTTATACAGCCCATTACTGTCCCACTGCTGGTCAAGGGTTTCCTCCCAAACGAGGGAGGGTTAGGCCTTGAGTCCACCAGACCAAATGCGGTTCGGAGATATTTAAGATGGCAAAAATATTTTTTAATTCTTAAATAGATAGAGTTATTTTGAACTACAAATAAAGATGCTATTTCAATTTTCGGCGCACAAGTTGCTTGAAGTGATTTCATGTCTTTTAGTGATAGTGTATTTTTTTTTAATCTGAATGTTTCTCTACTTGCAGATGACTATGTTTTGATGTTTGACGGGAAATTTATAAAAGTCAAAGGCGATGATGGTAGAGAACATGCCCAAATCAAGAATTACTTTTTGGATGCTTTACCGCGGGGCCACGTGGAGTTCGATTTTCAGAACTTGTTTTACGGTGATAAAGAAAAATGTAAGTTTTATACCTATTGTACTTTTTGACATCGATTGAAAACTAAACAATCTTATGTAGTCATTATGTGTTTACCATAACTCACTAAATAAGCGTCCTCGTAAAAAATAACTCGTGTTTTCGGTGTTATGAAAAATCTATCTAACGATTACTTAGCGATTGCTATAGCAGTGAAATCTAATTCTTTATATGCGCAAAAGCCTTAAGAATTCTTGTCGTGATAACTTTTCGATTTATTATATTAGTACAAGTGTGCGCTACTAGATGGCGCTGTTCATATTTTCAGTAACTGATTTTTAAATAATACAAAATACAATTATTTTTACGACTCAAATAAAAAAAAAATACACTTGTAATGAGAAAAAGGTGTTTCTGGCCTTGAATCTACAAAACACGGGTAACAGAAGCTTTAGAAACTTAGCCTTCACTTAAAAATCTATATTAATAATAATGGAATTGATAGTTTGTTTAAGATGTTTTTTTTTTCACATTTTCAGCCGATGCAGTCCACAATTTCATCAATACGCAATGGAAAGTAATGGACAAGGAACTCCGGGCACCTGTTTTAAACCCTTTCATGGATCTTTTCATTAATAATCTTAACGATTTTCTCAAAGTCGTACCTGTTGAAGAAATATTCCCCGGATTGGCTTAAAACTTAACGAACTAAAGAATAAATGTGAAGCTCCTAACAAAGTTTTATGTGAATGATGTATTAAAATGGTTTTGTGATTATATTTTGTAGTTTAAGTAGAAATTGGATTTTATTATGTGATGTGAAATGTTTGAATGTGTTTGAATAAATGATTAAAAAAATCTGTAATTGGGTATTTTTACGAAAAGAAAATGTAAATAATTATGCCATCTTAAATAAATTGAAAAGGAATGTGAAATTAAAAATATACATATACCTCGATAGAGTAAAAAAGAAAATAGTAACTGCGATGAAGACAATAAAGCATATTTGTACATATTTTGTCAAATAATTTTATTTTTACATAACCAATAAATTTATTTGCACTTACATGATATACCTACTATGCTTATCATATATTTTACTGGTGCGATTACATGATAGATCAGTAGAAAATAGTCTTACAGAAAATTAAGCAATTCTTTAAAAAACCCCGAAGAAAATATTAATATAAAAAAAATAGCAGTCTTTTACATAAACCCTAGCAACGTTCAAGGTGAGTTTATTAATTTCATAAATAATAAATATTATTGGAGAACTCACGCTTGGTAATTCGATTCCTAACTAAACAGAGCTTGTACTATGGTAGCCAAATAACTGATAATAAACATACTAAATATACTTCTGAATACATACTTTTAAAGATAAATTGACAACCAGGCTCAGAACAGATACTCGTGCTCATCACAAAATTGTCCCAGGTGGGATTCGAACCCACCACACGCGGCTCAACGGTTATTGCGCCAGTTGTAGTTAGTATTTATATACTATGTGTACAAACCGCGTTAATTTTTTTTATATTTCATAGTGACGTTGCAAAAACACATAAACAAGTTAATTATTTACGTACGCAAAGTAATTAATAAAAACATAAAATTGGCGAGGTGTGAAAATTTGAGCCATCAAAAAAGATTACCAGTTGTTTTATTGTATATTTTCGGCTTCGGCCGTGTATGATACCAGAGTTCAGTATCATACGAAGAAAAAATGATCGTTGTAGGATACTGGTATCCAAGTAATAGGATTTATTATTTTTCTGATACCCTTTATTATGTTTGGTAACCAGTATACAGTAAGTAATAAAACATTCTGCCTATGAAACCAACTCGGCAAAACTGTGATAAGCAAAAGGGTAGTTTCCCTCAATACTGAGATGAGAACCCTAACTGGTTATGTCATTATCCACTTCTGGTTATATTATTGTCCTCTTTCATCCGCGTAAAAGCCATCGGATCGCATTCTGTACCGACCATTATTGTAAAACCTCGCTTTATTGAAAACATACGAGGAAACAAGGAAATAGTTCATGAGTTTTAATTCTTACGACTTCACTTTTAACATTTAGAGTAACACTCACTGTACATCTATAATTAATATTGTGGCAAAGCCAAAAGGTAGATTCGTTTGAGTAAGGTTTTTTCCTGCGGTACTTGCGACCATCACTCAATAGTGCTCTTCCTCCTCTCTTCATAGTGATAAATTCAATTTCTTTACTCATTTTGGACTACATGCAACGCGGAAATATATCAATGCACATGACATCATCAGTTGCATACGAGGAGATGTTAAGAATTCACTTGTAATTATTTGATATTTTCCTGAGCTGATACTCGGTTACATAAAACGAAAAATCCCTATTACTTGGATACCAGTATCCTACAACGATCATTTTTTCTTCGTATGATACTGGTTACCAAACTCTGGTATCATACACGGCCGAAGACATATTTTCATTATTTTGACTGTACCTACCAAGTTTTAAAATATTTTTCGAATTCACATAGGCTTTAATACTAAACTTTTCTAGGTATTGCATTCGGCTTTACTCGGGCGATAGTTTAAAGCTCTTGAAAGAAACAAATTTAGATATACTAGTTTCTATTAATTATCTTAAAGTGAAATATCAAAGAGAGGAAATTAAGTTACGTTATAGGATTATTGTAATTTTCTGGTGTGAAGGCACTCTGCCTCATTATAATGTATCTGTAAAACTTTGATCGTTTGGCGACTGGATTTCATAAATCAATATATGTACTTTATTACCTAATATAACAACCATGCCAGTAGTTAATATATTAGCAATCAAGGATTTTCATACATCTAGTTTATTTTTTGAAATAATGCACATTATGTACGTTGATGTAATAATGCACTATGGACTTAGGGTAGCAGGCACGCAGTTAAATTTAACATTCACTCTATAGTTTAAGTACGAACAATACAAAAAATTGACAAAATAGGTCTTGCCCTTGAAAATAAATAATAACAAAACAACAAATAAATCAGATCCAGCTCTGTCCACTCACAGTTCACACATCACGAATGAAGATAGGCCTACAATCTACTACGCTGGCTAAGAACGGGTTGGGAACATTGCATCCCAACAAAAACTTTTAACATTTTAGCACGTGATGCAATCACGTGGCAGATGATGAAAACCAAATATAATAGGCATTTATTCACACACGCGAGTAGCAAGAATTACCAGAACGACTACTTAACTTTAAGTTAAGTCAATAAAGTTTATATTAAAATTATTTTAGCTTCCAGTTCATATTTTTTACAATCGATGCTTGAGAACAATGACTAGTTTTGAGGAACGTTTTACCTTCTCATTATTCATGCTTACACATTTTGTATTAAATGATTTTCTGTTAAGATTAGCAATGATATTTTAAATTTCATTTATACACCCGTCTTTGTTTTCCTTCAGTTTTTTTTTGTTTTGCATACATATCTTGTAGATTACCTATAAAATCAGGTGGTACAAGAGATTGTTAGTCATTCTGAAACAATCATGAGATTAACCATTTTTATATTCAGCTTAGTTTGGATCGTAGCTCTAGGTAAGTAAATAAATAATATTTATTTTCTGTTTATCGAACTTCAAAAATGAAGCGTATAGTTTTTGTGTCTTTGGCTTGTGTCGATATTTTGTAATTTAAATAAACAATATTTTTGGTTTGTACGTACCTTGAGACCATGTTTGTTTGTTAAAGTGAACTCTTTCCAATGCCGGATACATATTTTATCGGCTTTGCCCAGTTTTTTACTACAATACAGATGCGTGCGCTCTTCTAGTATCTACAATTCATTTTACAAACGATGAACTATGTAGTCAAATTGATTTTCTTCCCCAGTGTCACTTTTTAACTGAAGAGGAGGTTCTCAATTCAACCGTTTGTTTTGTTGCAACATTCTTCGTAAAAAACCTAAACAATATTTTTTTTCTTCACAGTGCACGCAAAATGCATACCAGACGACCCGGACTGCGCAAAGCAAGGAGCATCCCTTAGCTATCCACTATTTATTGGAGGTATTGAAGGTTCTGTACAGAGTTCAGATCCTTTGACGTTAGACGTGATACTCGGAAACCTGCCCGATATAAAGTACAAACTACAAAATGTCAAGTTTCGTGGCATGAAGACATGTAATATTGCAAAGTTGGAGTAAGTTGAATTTTATTATTATACTAGGAGCCACCCGTGACTTAGTCCGCGTGAAAACCCGTCCCCTGTTAATCCCGATCCCGAAGTCTGGATCGAACTGGAGTTCGAGAGAGATCGGGATCCAGACTTTGTATCCTGGATGATACAAAGTATCCTATATAGTATTCTAGGTCTTCAGCTTAGGTAGCATACCAAATTTCATCGTAATCAGTTCTGTAGTATTTGCGTGAAAGAGTAACAACCACATATACATACTCACAAACTGTCGCATTCATAATAGGACGATTTAACCGACTTCAAGGAAGGGGGAGATATCACATAGCTTCCTACCAAGTGGGCCATTTTATATGATCCCTTTTTTTGCTTGAAAGCTTCTATTCTATTCCCATGTAGTCTCTAAATTTGATACAAATCTGACTAGTAGTTTTTGTCATATCGTTAGAAATACTTAGTAATGCATGGGCGATATGGTTATATTGGCGTTTAGCTTTGAAGTCAATATTGTTTGGTAAAAATCATTATTGCAAGAATTTTTCTGAAACACATTTTAGGTAACATCTGTCAGTTTTGCAGTAACACGTGATATTATGTATATGAACGTAAGAATAAATCATTTGCATTTGAGGATAAGAAAAGTAATTTGAATATATATTATTTTTCAGAGTAAATAGAAAAGAATTTACGTTCAAATATCATCTGGAATGTCCTACAATACATCTCAATGCTGATTATGAGCTGTTTGGTAAAGTTGCTGATATACCTGTAGAAGGAGAAGGTGAAGTAAACGTATATTGCAGTAAGTATTTAATTCTATCTTTAACTTAGAAATATCCATTATAATAATTTATTATAGTCGTGACTATCGTAGCCTCCGTAGTGCAGAGGTATAGGTCGCCACGTCAATACCATTGCGTCGGGAAGTCGTGGGTTCGATCCCCACACGGAAGAATTATTTAAGCGATCCACAAACCATTGTTTCGGGTCTGGTCGTGCTTTGTGTCCTTTGTTTGTATGTTTGTTAAAGTCCTCGCGACACAAGAGAGATTCCTCATGCGGGAGTCTTTTTAAAAAAAGAAAAAACAGTTCACCGATTTTTCTATGCTGTACCTTTGACGCGTCCACAAGTGGCTGATGTAACAAACCCATCGAGGCGACTATTCGAAGAAAGATCATAATATACTTACATTTTACCAAAATATTTATTTTCGCAGAAGACTACGTTTTTATGTTTGATGGAAAATTCGAGAAGATCAAAGGCAAAGATGGCAAAGATCACGCTCAAATCAAATATTTCTTACTAGACGCTAACCCAAGAGAAAGCGAAGTGTTTGATTTTGAAAATCTTTACAATGGGAATAAAGAAAAATGTGAGTATTTTGTTTAAGTAATTATACTATAGTCCAACTACTTAGTACAGTTGTGTATACAAGGTTTGCTGCTGGCAAAAGTGTACATAGTTCATAATTTTGATCATCAGTGTTCCGAGAAATTATTTATTTTTTGTTATTACCACACTAAAACAATATCTGAGGCATGACGTAAAACAATTTATCGTTGAAATAATTTATTTTTCCTAACATGGCACAATACCTACCAAGTGTGTTTTTTTTACTATGTTTCGACGAATATTTTGATTAAGGATCTCTTGGTATAAAAAAAATGCTGATTTAGGTCGATTCCCAGACAATAAAATAGAGTACAAAGTGAATAACAGAAAAACTGTTGCCTTTTTCAGCGGCTGTTTTCCACAAATACATCAACGATAACTGGAAGGTCGTGGATGAGAAGCTTCGACCGCCAGTGATAAACCCCGTCATGGATTTGTTTATAAAAAATCTAAATGATTTTCTTAAAATTGTGCCCATCGACGAAGTGTTCCCTGGTTAAAATGTAAATGTACAAACGTATGCAAAAAAGGTCTTCATAATAAGTACAAAAATTAGTTATCTTTTGTTTTATTAAAGTGCTATAAGATTTTTTGATTTTATTATGAAGGTCTGTTTATGGCTTTATAATTCAGTAATAAATTGTTATTTTTTCAATTATACTGAAGTTTAATTTGTCTCTAATATAAAAAAGCGAACGGACTTTCAAATACACTAGTCTAGTACTGTATCGTATTAGTAAAAATCTATATTTAATGTCTTATTAAAAATAAAAAAATATGTTTAACGGTCAATAAATGTAATTTAATGTTGTAGTTTTGTAAAAACAAAATATAATACATATACTAGGTCGGAAAAAAAGTCTTTTCGCATTATAATATGTTTGAACTTGTAATAAAGTCTCTTTGGCTTCAAGAATCACAAATGAGTACACGGTTCATTAGGTTTCTTTCACTGAGCTCGTGAGGTACCCAAACATCGAGCTTTTCTGTGTAGAGAAAAGATTTTTAAGTTCATACATACTATAATGCGAAAAAACTTTTTCCCCGACCTAATATGTAATTATAACGAAAAACAATAAAATACAGAACTGCATTAATAATAATTTACGAATAACCCATTTCATGTCAATGGCCTGCCTAATTAATGCATTGGGTTTCACAAAACGGTGTAAAAACCAAAAACACCTTTTTAAAGGATCGTAATCAGTTTTTTTGCTTTAAAAAAGAAAACTTTTTACGAATGCTTTATAAAAATGCCTGAAAACATAATTTTTGTCATTGTCCTACGGATTGGAAACTAAAATGGACTGTTTAAAAGTTTTGCTGTTATTTGGATCCTGGATTACTTATGTTTCGGGTAAGTTAAAAATGAACATAAATATAGGCATTTTTTATCGGATTGACGTATAACTATTTATTAAATTGCCCAGCAAAATTATTTTAAACATACCTATATTCTTTTTTTCAGCATTTAAAACAATATCATCCCAATCATTATTTCTTCAAAGCATTAAAAAAGTGGTAGAAACCTCAGATCCCTTGGTACTGGAAGAGATAGATGCCAATCTACCTGATGTTAGATACAGGTTGCATGATCCACATTTATGTGGATTGAAGGACTGCGTTATTACGAATATGAAGTAAGTGTTTTCTCTGTCCCACTGAGTGTAAAAATTTGTAAAAAGTTAGGATTTAGATTATCGTAATAAATAAATAATTAATAAATTTAACCCATTAATATCCCACTGCTGGGCAAGGATCTCCTCCCAAACGAGGGGGAGGGGTGAGGCCTTGAGTCCACCACGCTGGCCAAGTGCGGGTTGGGGACTTTGCATGTGCTCAATAAATGTGTTAAACAAATTTTAGGTATGCAAGGTTTCCTCACGATGTTTTCCTTGACCGTTGGAGCATGTGATAATTATTTCTAATACACACATATGTGACAATTAGACTGTGACTCCGGTTGGTTGGGAATTCTAAGTCTTTCTGGCATCCAGTAGCTATTAATAAATTGACTTACACACAAGTTCGACTATTAAAATATATACATATATTTCGAAAATAGTTTTTAGTTGTAACAATGCAACGTAATTCGTTAAAACACATGTTCTGCTAAACACATTTTGTTTTCAGCATATGTGAATCATCTTCAACGTTTAATTACTATTTGGAGTGCCCCCACATAGTACTGGATACAGATTATCACTTGCAAGGAATAATAGGAGACATGTTTGTCGAAGGAGATGGTACTGCTAAAGTTACACTGGGCAAGTATTCGTATCTAATATATAAAATTCTCGCGTCACAGTTTTCGTTGCCATACTCCTTCGAAACGGCTTGACCGATTCTCATGAAATTTTGTGAGCATATTGAGTAGGTCTGAGAATCGGCCAACATCCATTTTCATACCTCTAAGTGACACTTTTTTTTATATGGCAGAACAACGTCTGCCGGGTTAGCTAGTTTTAATATAATATTGTCAACGATACGGTTGCTTCAGTGTTTCATCAGTCCCTAAACGATTTTTGGGTGAATCAACTTTAGAGCGATTGGTTATTACGTATGGGAGTTATATTTGTCATAATTTTCACATAAATTATACGAAAAAAATAAATCCTGTTAAAAAAAAAAACAGCTCTTCAGCTTTTTTTATTAAGTACATTTTCTTTTTACTTTTCAGATGATTATGTATTTAAAATTGACGGCAAGTTGGAAAGAGTAGAATGCGGAGGCAAAGAATATGCTCGGATCAAAAGTTACTTCTTAGTTATCGAAGCTAGAGGAAACGTTTGTTACGACTTGAAAAATCTGTTTGATGGCAAAGAACAAGGGAAATGTAAGTTACAGATTATATACTTGTAATTTAATTTAAGTAACAATTACAAATAAACATAGGCATATACCCGCTAAGAAAAAGAACTTGTGGTGAAAAGATGGCGAACACGCCGTTACTACAAATATTTGTTTCTTGTGAGAATCGAACATACGATCCTTTAACTGTTGCTCAATCGTAGTGACCAACTCACCAAAAACGGCCACCTTGTCTACAACCACAAACATTTTGTTTTGTCAAATGAATAATAATACCATTTATTGTAATTCACCATTTTTATATTTCAAATATATTTTCAGCGGTTGAATTTCACGAATTCGCTAACAAAAATTGGAAAGACTTGGACAAGGCACTACGACCGCCAGTATTTAATAACTACATGGACCTTTTCATGAGAAAACTCAATGAAGAACTGGAAAATATCCCTATTGGAGGTATCTTCCCGGAACTATCATAAATATTGGAAATATTTTCTCGTGTTTTTACTCAATAAATATTACTTTTCATGTGGCTGAAACTTTTATTTTGAAGTTCACTGACCTTACGTATTTTTCTTTATTAATTTATTAAAAACTCTTATGTTACCGATAATAATCCTTTGTAAAAAGCATTCTCAAAATTCTACTAATATGATAAATGCGAAAGTTTGTGAGGACGACGCAAAAAATACTTTACAAACTTATTTATTAGGAAATTTGGTAGGTATGAAGACATTATAACATACGCGTAACGTACACACATAGGGGTTTTATCTGACTAATAAATTTGATAATAGCATATATATTGTTGTAAATGAAACAACTTATAAAGAGAAGAAAAATCATTAAGTGTTAATAAAAAACTTTAAGTTTAATATTCCTCTTATATAAAATACAGTTATAAAACCAACACCTAACAATATACAAGGCATGTAAACTCGAAACTACCCCTACATTCTAGCAAGCAGAGGCCCTTAAGTACATAACAAGATCACGTGATGGTCTTATCAACTGTCCATGCACTACAACTAACGCATGTGTCTAGTGTGAAACGTGATTTTCTTCCAACTTGCTTGTTTAAACAGCTTTTCCTATTGTTTAGCTAAGACTTGAGAGCAACGTTCGATTTTGCTGGAGATATTTCTAGAGCGAAATTTTGACGTTATTTGTAAGTACCGGGGGACTTATCTTGTATTTTAGTTGACAATCGTTTGATAGCCACTATTGTGTACGTTGCTTCTTTTCTCAAATGATGGTGAGTAACGTGTTATGTCAATGCTGCAATGTACTGGAAAGTAGCTATCAAATTGACGTACATTAGCAATGTACTGACTTGATACTTTTAAATGATCATTATTGTCATAATCAATCGTGTATCTGTCTTTATAAATTATTCAGCAGAGCATTGATAAGTCGCCGTAAGGTTTCTCAAAAGATTTATTGAACACTTGGTTCCCAAACGTAAACCCCAAATGGCACGAACATGGTATCACCGACAAGAACTCGATATTTGCGCCGTCTGAGGGACTCCGCGGCTGAAACAGCAGCTCCGTAACAGATCGACGTGCTTGGAAGAACCGATGGCACTACAGTATGCCAATTAGTATTGGTATGGACGCAAGTTGCGTCCCATACCAAATGCCTACCCATCTTAGAGTTATAACAATCATGTAAAGATCTTAATTACTAATTGCCAAGCTCTCAATAATTGTAGTAAAAGCATGGGATATGAATTCTTCAAGGGATTTTTCTGGTCTCTCACGTATATTTTAGTTACATATTCAACTACCCAGCTTTAGTTATAAATAAAAAAATATACCTTTTGTATAAATTAACGTAAGGTATCATGATAGTTGATTTATTCTAACTATAAAAAAACATACTTATTTTATTGGGCGTGACGCTAAGGAAACAATACTCACAAAAAACATTATACTTCTATTTAAAGCCAAAATATATTTATCTGTCTTCGTTTTTAAATTATCGCGGCTTAAAAACTGATTAAACTTAACTTGATTATAGAATGGTCATGTCATATCTTTCACAAATACTTCACGAAATGCGAAACTAAATATATCATTGAGAGTATATTTAGTTTGTCTATGTAAATAACAATTAATCTACATTTTGAATCAGTAGCATTTAAATTTAATGACATAAGCGTACAAAAACCACATTTTTCTAGATGTTTCCTTCAAAATGCATACAAAACAATAATATTATGTAATAATGACTACAATAGTCTGCAGATTAACGTCATATCCTTGCATAAACAATAGAACTATGATTTACGACATCTTAGAATCAAATAATAAATTCCCACAAAATATCCGGTGCTTATTTTATATGTTTTTCCTACATGATAATTTAATGTTAAAAAAACGACAAATTCGAGTTGGACTCGCGCACAAAGGGTTCCTTGTATATTTTTCATAAAAACGGAATAAATTGTCCAATAATATTGTTTTTGTTCTGTTTTTTTTTTAAATAAATTGTTGTTATAGCAGCAACGGGAATACATCATCTTTAAAAGTATCTATCGACTAACTATCACGGTTCATGAGATACAGCCTGGTGAAAGACCGCGAAGTCACGGTAATAGGGTCCCGTTTTTACTCTTTGGGTACGGAACTCTAAAAATAAATACACTTAAAATTATTGCTGTCTCAAAGACTTACTTAATATATAGACCAAATAGATCTACTAGATCTGCCACAAATACAAGTACGTCTAAACTATATAAGTATTTATTTAAAGTTTGACAAAATGGTATGGATGTGAATAAAGAAAAATAAGTTAGTAGAAATCGTGGCAAGTGGCGTTCTTTGGTCTTTGTCTTCTCCCATGAGAATAAATGGTGATTTTATGAATAATATAATATAATGTCTGTTTAAATGTTTAGTCCATGTGGAAATCGAACCCAAGGCAATTCTGTAGAGGTATAGCAGCGTGGTTTCCAAATTAACCACTGTACTACGACTTTAGGTAAATTGAATTTATTATTATACAAAGAACACAAACTATGAATGTATAATTTATTAAAAGTACTTACGAAAAGATTAAATGATTCTGCGTTGTTCTATTGTTTTAAAATCTTCATATTTTTTACACATTTACTTGTTTATATGTAGTTAAGTCAAATTTATATATAAAGAAGTTTATTTTTGAATCGTTAGTACCTTGTCAACTTTCAAAATGATCAGTTTGCGGTGGTTCTTCCTTGTGGTTGCTGTCGGGATACATACAATCCATGGTACGTAAAATCGTTTCTCTGGAGCTGTGATCATTTTACTTTTTTAACCCATTAATGTCCCACTGCTGGACAATGGACAGGTCACGCTTTACAAAGGAGGGGTTAGGCCTTGAGTGTACCACGTTGACCAAGTGCGGGAACTTTGCATGTTGTCAAGAGGTAGTCCATCTAGAGCACCCGTTCGAATAGCACCTAGACAAAAAAGCATCTAGCCTAGTCCACAAAGGGCATCCATCAATATATGTATTTGTCAGGTGCTATTTGAATGGGTGTCTATATGGACTATCTCACCGTCAAGAAATGTGTGGAAATCATTAGTCTTATTATTTACGTTACGATTTATTTCAGTTACCTATCTTTGGCTAAAATCCATGCTAGTTATAACATCGCTGAAATCAATAACGGTGTTTATAGCACTCATAATTGTTAAGTTTTTGACCTAAATTTATAAATGATTTAATTTTGATGGAACGGTTGTAATCTTGAAAAGAATATAAACACCGGTTACTAATTAGATTAGTATATTCACGTAACTTTACTTCTTTAATAAAATTACGCATAATTTCAAATAAAATTGGAAATCGGTACAAATTTAGGGCATCACAGCTTTTACAGATTATTCATTTATTTTCTTCAGTTACTTTAAGTTAGCTTAGTTAAAAACAGCCGCACGGATCGATCTCTGAGGTTAAGCTACGCTTGCCGAGGTTGTTCCGTGGATGGGTGACCATCTTATACATATCGAGTTCCTCCGTGTTTCGGAAGGCACGTTAAATTGTGGGTCCCGGCTGTCATTTTCGAAGATCTTTGACAGTCGTTAACAGTAGTCAGAAGCTTGAAAGTCTGACAACCGGTCTTACCGAAGGGTATCGTGTTAATACCTAAGTAACTGGGTTGTGGAGGTCAGATAGGCAGTCGCTCCATGTAAAACACTGGTATCCAGCTGCATCCGGTGAGACTGGAAGCCGACTCCAACATAGTTTGGAACAAAGGCTAAGCGAATATATATATATATACTTTGATAAAACTATTTATTATATTTCAGGCGAAGATGTATGTGAATTTGCAAACCTAGATTTCAAGACCATCGCTGAAACATCCGATCCACTACAAAAGGATTTAATTGAAGGAGAACTACCAACATTTAAGTATACTGTAACTGATGCAGAATTAATTGGAATGAAAGATTGTGAAGTAATACATACAGAATGCGATGCGTAAGTATGTTTATGAAATATTACTCATTAGATATGTTTTGGATACATATTTTTTTAATGGTAGTACGGGTTTGAAGTTGCGATATTTTTACAAGATGCGTTTTCAATGGAGCGCGACTATGCAACTGATAATTCGGAGGAAAAGTATGCTCTAGAGTATTGTATCGTTAATTTTTTTTGAACTTTGTAAGGAATATTTTTAACAACTTGGAGTTCGGTAACATTCTTAACTATTTTATGGATAGGACTAAAATTGTAATCGGCGAAATATGGTTGCAGTTCATACTCTGCGTGCAACTTTTAGTATTACTCTCGTGGTTTTATATGAATTTGTTTAAAATAAAGTTGTTAAAACGCTTCCAGGTCCAGTTCCACCTTCCAGTTCCACATTCAGTGTCCACACATTATTCTTAAATCACAGTACAACTCTCACGGCAATGTGAACGCTCTGCTCATTGAAGGAGATGGCGGTATGAAGATTAGCATAGGCAAGTATATTTATTTTGTTTATAAAAAAAGATATAAATATGTAATTGTTGTTTATCTAATCCAATATAAAACTTTAAAGAAGTAGCAGTAGCTATAGGCAGAACATAACGTGTATCGTAGAACTAAAAGGCTAAATTTATAAAATTCATTTTGGAATTTTCCGTTACATATTGAGACAAAAAAATTACAATTATGTTCATAAAATAAGGCTCATTAATGTTCAGTCATTTTAATGGTATAATTGTTGATGTGTTTATTTTTTTATTATGCTGATTTATTGGTTCCGATTTTCTGGCCCGTATAATAAAACTACTTGTTTTTATGTATTTACTTTAATAAAATGTATCTTACAGTTGATATAATTATCAAAATATTTATTTGCAAAGCAACTTTTATTTTTAACCATTATTAACAATACTTATTTTTCAGAGGACTACTTAATTATGTTTGATGGAAAGTATGAGAAGGTAGTGGGTAAAGACCAGAAATCTTATCCAGTTGTACAAAACTATAAATACGAGTCGACTCCTAGAGGAAAAATGAGTTTTGAATTTGATAGTCTGTTTAATGGAGATAAAGCCAGAAGTAAGTTTTTATTACTATGTACTGTAATTTCTTTACAGGCTTGTTTATTGTATACCAACTAGTAAACAATCTCTGAGATTCCTTAAAAATTCTTATCTGGATCTAAAATTTGACTATTTTGAGCAACCAATATTTTTGTATCCAAAAATTCTACCAAAAAACTTTTTAATATTTCGGTTATAGTGTAGGCTTTATTATCTATGTGATTTCAATTAGAATCATCAGTAGCTTAACTTATTGTATTTTCAAGAAAATAGGAATAATAACTTTTCAAATCTCCCTTTGCTTTTATCGTTAAAATAGTTTTTCTTAACCTCTCAATGGTCCACTAAGGAGTTAAAGGATTCACTGGGCAAAGTACTCCTCACTAACGACAGAGTGGTTAGGCCTTGAGTCGAGTTAAAATACTTACAAATATAAATTACTTTTTTTCAGGTGAACTAGTACACAGATTTTTCAACGAGAATACAAAAGAAGTGATAAAACTATTCCAGTCGCCAACCGTGGATCGCTTTTTAGACCTATTCATTGACAACATTAACGCTTATTCAAAAGCACAATAATTTGCTACATTGATTGAAATATTTAACAAAAGACAAATGCATAAGATTGTTGCTAAAAATATGCCAAATAAAATTAAATAATGTAATAAAGAAAATGGTTTTATGATTTACGTATTAAGTAATTGTGACTATATGTCGATTTTGTAACAACTTAATTTGTTTCTTTACATGAGGCAATGCTAGTTGCAGTTATTTTTAGGAACTTAACACTTAAATACTAAGTGGTTATTAATAAATTATTTTCCTAAGTCTCAGTGTTCCTCTTATAAAATGGTTCAAAATTTTTTATCTTATCTTCATAAGTACCAGTACAAGTATTGGTTAACTTTTAGATCGTTACCTTTTAGATCACTGTATATTACTTTACTCCGGTTTCTAAGGTAAATTTAACGGCAGTTTATCTATTCAATAGCGTTAAAAATCATATAAAAAACCGCTATCGAATAGATAAACTACCGCTAAATGTACTCAGAAACCGGGGGTTAAAGAGGTGTTCATCAAACGATTTTAACGATTAACATTAAATTGCACAAGAAAAATGGACGTCATCATAACGAACGAATAATTAACAATCCCACAGATGTTCGCACATATTCCCAGATTACCTATTCAGCTATAATCAAGATTGCCACTTCATAACAAGTTGGTAACGAAGCGGAACCGTCTTCGTACGTTAAGATGCACGGATGGATGCGTCGAGATGTAAGCCACAAAACTTGTGCTGCAAGACCCGAGACTATAAACTTCATACGTCACTACTTGTAAGTTTAAGTCGAAGATGCAAGGATTTAAAATTCACTTTTGATTGCAGCAATTAGTTGACGCAAATTGAAATGAGAGTATGATTTTTCTTTTTATATTTGATAAAATTGGTAACAAAATACATTATTTAAACCACGCTTTGTCCCCGTAAAGGTAGGCAGTGACCAAAAGTTACTAATGTAATTTTTTAAACTAACACAATTGATAAAAGTTTATTTTAGTTTTGCAAACTTTTATCAATTGTGTTGGTTTTATATAAAAAAATAATCGAAACTAGTTCATACTCCCACTGTCAATGTTACATAAATGATTCAAAGTTACCCAGATTGACTGTAACTAATTCGGAGAGATTAGGTTGGATTGATAAATGACTGATTGACAGCTCGAACCGACACATGATATTAACGTTTAAAAAAGGTAAAAAAGAATCTTTTGTTTACGACATATGTCTATTGATTTGGAAAACGGTCAAAGGGCACTCGTTTTCCAATATTCTTAAAAGGGTGAACGCTGATGTATTTCTAGGAAAACTAAACTTGTATGCTTAGGCTATCCGGCTAAAAAATTGAAAGCTAGAAGCCAATGGAAACTGAAACGTGAAACTGTTTTGATAGCCAGCCGTCGTTCTTTGTAACAGAACATTTTTTGTTAACGAATGTTTTGTGAGGGGAAAATACGAGATAGTGCTATGGTACTCTGACATTTTGATACAAAAATTGCATTACAATTTAGAAAACTATGATTGAATGTTGAATGATTAAAGTCGTTTGTACTCACATGTATAGTTTTAAAGTTTAGAAAAAGGTTGGTTAGTTTGAACGGCCTGAAGCAAAAGTGTCAAATTAAAGATTTACGAAAAGACAAAAACGATGTGTATTTTTAATATAAAATCTACTGCCACATTAATTATAGTTTGTGATATACATAATTATGTTACAAACGTATGCACATGGCTGAAATACACATCTCTAGGTACCATCAAAATAGCCCAAAACTTGCTAATTTGTCACAAAAAGCTATCTTTAATTACAGTAAGAAACGCAACAATTTCCAATCACGTCTATCAAATTTACATAACCAAAACAACTTACCATCAGGTCCAACGATGCCACCCAGTCTTCCACAGCTAGTCTGACGATGCAAAGACCCACAGTGACTCGGGTACGTTGACCCGTCAGTGCTTCTTGACAAGGATCCTGAGAGGGAGTCAGAAGGAACTGGAGGTGCGTAGTCCCGGGAGTAGTCCACGTAGGGCACGTAGCCGTTGCTTTGGCCGTGATGCTGGTAGGAAAATTATTTTGTTGATAAATACTGTTGCGGAACTGATGATATTCAATTATATTAACTGATTTGCTGGATCTTCGGATGATCGATTGAAAAAAGTAAGCGTTTTTTAAAGGTGTTTCGGCAAGTACAAACTTACTAGTGAGGAATGGCTTTTTGCGAAAATTTATTTTAGACGGGATCATTTTTTAATTCGCATTTTTACGTAAGATCAAATATTTTTTCCATCTTGGCTAACAGTAGTGTAAATTATCTCGATATTCTTATTTGTTTGCTCTATTTACATACCAATAATAACCATTTGAAAATTCTCAGTAAAATAAAATTGGTTCCGAAGAAGCCTCTATTCGAATCACATCCACATATTTACGATAACAGAATACGGATGATTACAAAATACGTACCTAATAAACTTATTTTATTATTATTTTCACATAATTCAGCATTGTTATGCTTCGGGTAACTGAAATTCTACCCACGTATTAAATTATATCTTCCTGTGAAATATTTTATATGGTTTCACATTTATGAAATTGGCTCCCTCGGAAGAAAATTCCACGAGTTATTTGTTTGCTCGTCGAGATTAGAAAAAAATATGGAATCTGGTTTCGAATTACCTTCGTGTGTTTTTATAATACGAGGAAATAAATTTACTTCGTTTTGAAATATGGTAATAAAGTTGGAAATATGTGATGTAATGCTGGTTATATAACAACTACACACAAGGAATATTTGCGATCAAGGATATTTTCCTCAATTTTGGCTGGAGGCTTTGGCGCAAATTGCGCTGGTGGAATTGAGTGAGTTCGCACGACATTAGAACAAGTTTCGCCAAGCCATCAAGCAAAAATCGATGTAAAAATACCAAATTACAGCGTTTTATTGTATATTGTAATAAAAATAAGGGAATTTTAGTTTAATCTATTGGCTTAAAAGTTTTGCCAGTTACATACCTTAAAATTCAAATTATTGAGTGGCTGATTAAAGTCTCCACTATATCTCTGGTACTGCTTCATGAGCTCATTATCATAGCCTGACTCTGGGACTGGAACTGGCCCAGCCAATGGTAGACCAAGGTTTGAGGTCAGGTGAAGAGTTGGATGTAAGTCTGTCTCGGACCCAGCATTTGAATTATCCTGTTAAAATGAAACATAAATTGCTGTAGAATAAATGCGAAGTATTGTCATTAGGTTTTTTAAGTTTATTTGTATATAAAAAAATTAAGTAGTGTTCAGGTTATTTTAAAAGTTTAAATAGTATTCAGGGTTTTAGCTAGTTAGTCTAGGTATTATTTATTTAGTTTTTGTGTACAAGGAACTTTATAGCTTGTAAAAATGATTGATAAGGGAACATAAAACCAGATTTAACTGCAACAGTAGATCGGTTGCTATTTAATGCGGCTATGATCATAATATCTCTATAATGATTTCAGAAGTAGGCAAATTGGGTGAGATTTATTTTATTATCAATGATTTTTTTTAATGATGTCACGTGGAGTTTGATTTAAAATGATAGTCGGCACTTACCATATCACAGCTGCCTTCAACCTGCCTCAGTTCCAACTTTAGATCACTGATATTAGAGCTCCTATCACAATCCTTGTACTGATCAACACAAGTCTTGCCCAGGTCTGTGATGTCGGGCTTTTTGACGTCGGTCTTTTTGGTCTTTCGGTGACAGAGCATGACGAATAACATGATGACTAAGACAAAGATGGCGACACATGATGCTCCAGAAATTATTAGTACTAGGGGGAAAGATTCTGAAAGGGAAATTTTAATGTAAAAGAAAATTAAATGTAGCACAGTAGAAAATATCAATTTATAAAACAGAACCCCCGGTTTCGGGTACGTATAGCGGTATTTTATCTATTCAATAGCGTTTAAACTCATATAAAAATTACAGTTTGAATAGATAAACTACCGATAAATGTATCTCAGACAATAGGCATTTTATTTAGTTAAATATGATGCACTGCAAGTTTAAAAACTTGGGCCTTTTCATAATTGAATATCTGAATGACTTATCAATCGACCAGATAAAAGGAAATGGTAAAGTTAAGTATTACTTACGATCGGGAATTAAGCTGATCTCAATGCTATCCATTCCATAGAAATTAACAACAGTACAGTTGTATCTGCCAAAATGTCTTGCTTCGCTCGCTCGAATAACCAAAGTAGACTTTGTCATTCTGTCAGTAAGAGTTTCTTCCAAAAATGCATATTCCTGAAAGAACAGTCTTCATGTACCGATAAAAACTAAAGCGGGGACAGCAAGTTGCAAACTTAAAGTTTCTCCAAAACTTGCCAAAGATAAGGGAGAAAACATATTCTGTATCTCTAAGTAAAACAGAATTTTAAAATTTTCGTTCTACTGAATATATTTTAGTAAAACAAAGAGTTCTTTTATCTCGAGTGTTGTGCATACATTTTTTTTGCTGCGTTTAAATTCGCTGTTTGAGAAACGTTGGCTTAACTTTTCTTCGGAAGCCCCTGTTTAAATAAGCGACGAGGAAAGATTCGCTTCCTTTTTTTGGTTTTGTAAAAAATATGTAAGAATGGAACTATATATTGGAGCGACATTTTTTCCTCGAACCAGTTTCCGGGATCTTACAAAGCGGAAATTGTGTACATTTTACATTTATTATGTTCAAAGAGCAATCTATCTAATATAGTGTAGCAAAGGACTTTGAATAATTCAAGTAAGTTATTAAAGAACATGTCTCTCTACTGGGCTGCCATTTATGATGAGAAAAGAAGCGATATTTTTTTACAATTTAACGTTTTCTCTAATAACATCTTTATTATATTAAACATTTCAACATCACATGCGACTACAATAATAAATCAAGTTCTCCACGCATAAAAGCAAAAGCCAAATTACCTGATTATGAAAGGAATTGATCTCGTTTCCTCCAAATGTCCACACAATGTAGTCGGGCTTCGGTACGGAAAATGAAACACATTCTATCCTAACACTGTCCCCTTCCACACCGTATTGTGTTTGATTCGACATTATTTTCGGAGGACCTACAAAAACAGGAGGATATTATTATCTTTGGCGTAATACTTGTAACACATAAAGACCGGGTAATGACGTATCCGGTCTGTGAAAGCCTTAATTGATGAATGAGGACATTGGTCGAGTAGTGTTTAAGATGCTCAATACACAAAATCATGGGTTCGAGTTCCATATGAAACAAATATTTGTATGATCTACGTATAGTAGTTTAAGCTCGTGTGGTATTTTGTATCTGTTGTTTATATGTTTGGAAATGTCCTCGAAGTATTAGTCCTCATAGATTGACTGTTGCTTGTTTATAAAATAGAGTTAAAAGAAAAGTATGTTCATGTACAAAACTAAATCAAAGTCATGGCATATAAAACGCCAGAATGTTAGTCTAAAAGTATCAAAATCATTAATATTCATCTCAGTCTGTTCACATATTTATTTAACACGTTAACTAGGTCGTCGGAATTGAGTACATACATCCAATTTTTCCTTTCAACCTCTCCAAAACTTTCATCCACTTCGGTACCACGGGCTCCACTTAAAAACTTTTCACGTCCTTAATGTTCGAAACTTTTAGGTACATACTTAATCTAATTTCCATAAAGATATTTTATAATTGATGCTCATTCATACATTCATTTTATAGTTAGTGTTATAGTGTCAAAGTTGTTCAAGCCCCGTTGACGACTGTCGAAATGTTGACTAATCTTATATGAAAACAATCCGTACCACCGTTTAACATATCTTTTAACATATCTTGTGAACCACGGAGACACTTTCCTCTAATAGAACTATGCGGCCACCCATCTATAGTAAGGTCACGCTAAGCTTGCTTAACCTACCTCGTCTACTGACCGGTAAGCGCGATTATGACCAACAATAGTTTAAATAGGACCTTTATAAATACTATTGAATTAACATAAAACTAAAGTTTTGTATAACAGTATGGGCATAAGTTGGGACCTTAAAGTTACGAACTGCTAAGTTGGCCAGTTCACGAGTTCAAATTGAACTGACCTCGGCAAAGTCGCCGCACTTGCAGACTCCTGAGTTCCTACCAAGGGTTTCTTACTGTAGTTCACTTCAAACTATATTGAGATGTACTTCTAAACGTCTAGTCGAAACCTTGAAGCAATTATCAGACTCTATTAATATTTATAAATTGGTCAAAATAGGGAAAGTGGATCGAATATCAAAGATCAGCCATTTTGATTAAAGCAGAAAATTACAAACTTACGAAATTATCTATCTAAGCATCAACCTTTTCGTTTATACTATTGAGAAATTAAACTACTGGCAGAAGCACGTCTTTTAATATAATTCGATTATTCGGGCTTATACTATAGTATAAGCCCGAATAATCGAATTGTAGTTGAGTGAAATATAAAGTATTTGAGCAATTTGAAATTCAGAACCAGGGCCGCTAATAATCGTATGGAAACTCATAGTAGACGTAATGGGTGACTTGGAACCCCGCCGAGTTTTACATCTTAAGGCTTTGTATATTTTAGAAGTTTTAGTCGCAAAAGTAGTGCTTGAAGTGGCTGGAATACGAAAGCATGGCAGCTTAATATTAGATTAGGGCTAACATATTCCTTTGGTGAAACGAAAATGGAGGCGCCCATAGCCAGTTGCTCTCACCGGTCGGTAAACGATAAGTGGGTTAAGCATACCTTGGCGCGGTCATTCCTTGGATGGGTGACCGCTTAGTGGTATTTGTACTGGACGTCTCCATGCTTCGGAGGACACGTAAAATGTCGGTTCCGGTTGTTTTCAATTAAGATAACAGTCGTTAAGCCACGTCAAAAGTTTCTCCGGTGGCTTGAACAACTTTGACACTAGGTTGACCACTAACCATACGACAAACAACAACAGCAAAGAAAATTTTGTTGAAATGGTTTTAACTGATGGTGAGTCGCACGCAATTTGAAGTTTCTATGTCAGTGTTTGTTTTAGAAAAGTGTCAGGCTGTTGTTGACGGATACTGCAGTCTATTTCACTTCGTAAAACAATGAAGAGACAAAATCCAGAGCGGTTTTTGAGTTGCGTCTGTGTGTGATCGATGTCTAAAAATCTGTTATAGGATATAGCTTTTGTTTTGAATCTGTGTTGTGGGGAAAAATAATGAACTGTATTTTTTATAACTGTTTCAAAACATTAAATAAATTTATATAAGTGCCACATTTTATTTTAAAGTCAATAAAAATAACCAATCATTTCCATCCATCTCATTTACACTACTTTTCACACTTCAATATATTTTGGGTTAGCTAGAAAATAAATTTTCAATCATCCTCATATAATTCACTACCTTTTAAACCAAATTGTCTTCTACACAGCCTACCATCACGCGTCTCCCCTCCTCACAGTAATTCAGTAACAAATACGTGTCCCAGTTTCATAATTAGTAAAATCTATTTGAGAGAACTTACCTTTGATATAAACCATAGCTGGTGCTTCAACGTCTTGCCGATTTTCAGTGCTGGCTTTACACCAGTACTGACCGGCTGAATGTGGGGAGATGGTGATCGTCAGGTTTGGAGACTTTCCCACTCGCTGTTAGGCAAAAATAATTATAATGATTAAATATAATATCATTGCAAGGGTCTCAAAACATATGTAAATGGTCGTTTAAAAGGTACACAGTGTGTGTCATCGTATGTAGTTGTTAATCAATATAAAAATGTCGAAAGCATTGTTTTGATTTAGGTATTATTTCAGAGTTCAAACTATAAAATTAAACAAGTTTTATTTGGTAGATTATATCGTTTTCTAACAATGAATTTGCTTTATATGTTAAATGTGACTAGCAGTGTAGGTTAAACAATAATAAAAAATATTTTAGCTTCTAATAATATGACAATTGATATAAAACCAAGCTACTTACAATAAACCTCTCTCTTTCATATCTAAGCCACTGTATCTTCGGTGGAGGATGTCCGTCAACTATACAAGACAACGTCACCAGTGCCCCTGCTTCACCTTCTACGTTCAAAGGCCTTACTTTTATTGAAGGTCCATCTGTAAAAGAACAAAGCTTTAATGAAAAGGAAGACGGCCATCAATACTTCTCTACTACCAATACTTCTTAAAAAAATGTAAATATAGGAAACCGCCATCTAGTGTGGTAGACCTAAACTAACAAGTAGTAGCGATTATGTAATAACGATCCCAAATCGCGCTATGAAAGATCTTAGGGCGCATATAATAATTATCTACCTTTGTAAAATTATTACTGCTATAGAGCAGCGTCTATTCTGCAATTGTTCTAGTATAAACATATTTCTTTTTAAAAAATAAGATACGATTAACTACAAATCTCTCGATGTCCGTGTATCACCATTTCATTGATTGTAAAAGAACACTTACATATGTATCCGAATTAGAAGTACAATTTAACACAAATCTTAAATTCTAAATTTTCAATATTTTTCCTAATGGAAATTTAATAAACCTATCATATATCACTTATTGCTGAAACAACTAAAATAAAACATTTTTAATGCAGCTCAGTCCTCCGAATAAAATATAAGTAAACATCAAACACATACAAAAAGTTGTGCCTCTACACGTGTTTAACCGAAGCGACGGTAAAAGAGAACCTTTGAAAAGGTTTCCAACAATTTAGTACGGCCAGATGCAAAATAAATACTCCCTTTTATTATAAAATAACATCCTGGGCAATTAAATGTTACCAGAGGTGAAAACAAACTGCTCTACAATTCAACTAAATTGCTTTTGAATATATTTTGGGGAAGTTTTAGCAGAATATAGTGAGTGCTATTAAGAATAATGTATTTTTGAAATTTTGTATGTCTAGATTTATAAACTTCCTAAAAAAACATTTCATTTTTTAATTCACGTCGTTTGCATCGCGTATAAAAAAATATAATTATGAGTCTTTGGATTATGTTCCATAAAGACATGATTATGTTCCAACATCGTATAGCATTAATTTTATCTTTACAAAATAATTATTAAAAGAGAATACGGTCTAACTTCACTCCGTAAATCGACAGATTATAGTCTACAAAACAGAAAATTCTGTAGAATTGACTGTTCAACAAAAGATTTTAATGGTTCTCTAGGTCATTTAATAATTACGCTGCAAATATCAAATTCTGTACCAGCACTTGAGAACCGCAACTCAAAATCCACTAGTCACACAATAAGTCTATATAACGTAAATTAAATAATAGTCCAATTACATCACAATAGGGGGCACTCGGTTCGACAAGAATTGCCCTAAAGCTCCATAATTGTGAGCAAATGACTATAATTCTGTATTGTGCGACATTGAGGGCACTTCAAACTTGAATAATACCGTGTTTAAGGGATTATTCATACTGTCCAAGGCTTCCGATTATTTGGACCTTGTCCAATCAAGAGTTTCCGAGATACGCGTTTAAATGAAATTATTGTATTGTATTATACAAAAAAGAATAGAATGTAACATTCTTCTAAATAATTGTTTTTTTTTTAATTATGGTCGACTATGGCAGCCATTTATTAAACCACTAGGTAACTGCAAAATCGTTTGTTTACAGGCGAAGCGTGTCTTGTTATTTCATAATTTTGTAAACATGTAGAACTATAACAAATGTCGATAAAACACTAAGGAACATCATTTTGACTTGATTATCTAATTATACTAAAAATCAAGTGTTATAATTTGTAAATGAGGCCAATTGTTCTTTTAAATTTTACACTTTTTACATGAGTCTAAAAGTTTGGTTACTTAAAACTAAGATTTTATTACTAAGTTCTGGCTAAGTCAGTAGTCTGACTTAATCGAAAGGGCCGAGCACGTTTCAGTATAAACTACTCTTAATATCATTTCGAATGACCTGTTTCAGTTATAATGTTACTTTGGTCTAGGCATTGAGTTAGTAATTCTAACCTTGCAAAGACCTGTACAGATCTTAGTAGAGCATTAACGTCTATTGTGGTTAAAGATGTGAAATTATATTGTTCGAGAACTGTTTTGTTCTTGAACAGTTTAATAGAGACCTTTAACATAGGCTTTGGAATAATAGATTTATTGATTGATTCAGTACTTGGGGTCGAGAAAACATTGGTGTGAAAAGACTGTACAGATTTGTTCCTTAGTTCTTAGTTATCGGTATTAAAAGTCAAAGTTTTAAGCCTTTTTTATTAAAGATAAAGACTTGGCTACACCAATATGAAGTATTTTTAAAGCTTTTAACAAAACTAAGGACAGATTTTTTATCGTCAGCTAACTTTAATTAAGGAATAACGTTGATAAAACAACAAAAATATTCGTTAATCATGTTTTCTAATTGCAGACAAATGGACATTATAGAATTTAAGGACAAAAATATTACTTTGACCTCAAAAATTACTCATATACTATTTAATATTACCAAAAGAACGATTGACACAGAAAAGCTTATTACTTGACAAATTACTTAAACAACCGTAAACGAAACAGTAGAGACGTCCCACCGAAAATACGGAACTCAAATACGGTTTTCAGCAAAACAATCGAACCGGTAATACGTGATTGGTTAACAAAGAGAAATAATATTTCATTTTGTCTCCCAAGAGATGTATCTCGGAAAAAATAGCCATTACTGCTGTTGTAAGGTTTCTGTAGCAATTTCGTTGTCATTCTATATGAGACATAGTTATATGAGTGTATTTACATAGGTTGCTAATATTTGATGCTTTGATTGTTTTATGTAAGGTTAGTTCTTTGTACATACGCACTAGTACCTAATCTAGTTAATTCATAAAAAACACATATCTGTCTTTTTGCTACATTTTAAACCGAATTAAAAAGGAGGAGGTTCTCAATTAGTATCTTATCGCATATCTCGGGAATTTATATTATGACTTGAAAAAATATTTTTCAGGTCTATAAATTGAACTTTAAGACGACTGTAATCTCGGGTAAATAAACACGTAAATAAACACTCGTATAAAATAAACCACACCGTGGCATCCTTAAAAACCAGTACGAAATAATATCTTATATTATTATTGGTATTTTAAAGAAGAACAAAATAATCCCATCAGATTACCCTAAAAAGTTCATTGACATTAAGTAACTTATTTTACTGGCAGCAAACGACTACGGTATTCATTCTTGAGGAGGTACAAGGAGGTACTTACAGGCCACTTCCAATGTCTTGGTGTCAGCACTCTTGCCGACGGCGTTGTGCACTTCGCACTTGATCGTTGCCTCGTTGAATCTACGTGATATGTTTGATAGTATCTGTTGGAAATCGTAAAGTTAGTTAAGGAACTATGTTAACATAAACTTGTGTAGTTTGTAAATGTAAAGTGGAAGATAAAATAGCTGTACAACCTACAAACATACATATATAATAATAACGCCTTTTATAGGAGTAGGCAGAGACGAAAGATCGCCACTTGGTACGATCCTTACATGTCATACTTCTCTTGCCTCATTCACATTCATACAGCTTATCATGCAAGACCGCCGGTTACGAGTGCTACGCATCTGACCTTATATCAAGTCATGGCATCTATAATATTATAACTGCCTCTGTGGCGCGGTCGGTAGTATATGCGACTGCGGTGCGAGAGGTCTCGGGTTCGAATCCTGGGTCGGGCCAAATAGTCTTTTCTGAGATTTTCTGTTAAGAATTTCTTAGAGATTGCCCGGAGTTAGGAAGTTGAGGTCGAAGACCTCCGTGCCTCGGAGAGCACGTAAAGCCGTCGGTCCTGCGCCTGACCTCTCACTGGTCGTGTCGGTTATCCGTCCCACCAAACTATGAGAGTGATGGAATAGAGAGTGTACCTGTGTATTGTGCACACACTTGGACACTATAAACAAAGTCCTGCACAGATGGCCAGTTTCAATGACACTGACCGCCGTAGCCGTATATCGGCTAGGAGGACATTATTATTATTAATTATCTATTGACGACAATTGAGATTTATGTGATAAACGTTATATTATGCACTCTTTCACCTAGACGATATATTTCAGGTAACCTATCAATCCATGACTGCAATAAACTTAGTAATATAAACCATGTTAAAGAACTAAAGTACAGTAAAAGACAAATTACTCGATTAAAGTATCAATATTGGTAACACCTAGAGTTAAGCCTTTCATTGCACCTATACTGATACCTATGACTCACTTATTCTCAAGGCTTTTTAAATACTATGTGAACGACTGAATAAAAAAATGCATTTATTTTAACAAAGCAAAAAATCTGTAAAATTCACAAGACAATATATTTTTAGTTTCCCAAGTAGGTTTCCAACTCACGGCGGCATTCATGAATAAATTAAACACTTCAGTGCACCATTCGTGGCCCAAAATACAAAACATCTCGCTTATGTTAATATTAAAACAGAACAAAGGAACAAACCATTCTCATTAAGACAACTGCAAGTTAAAAACTAAAAGATGCAACAATTGCCTTGCAGAAGTAAATTCAGCAGAAACATATTCCCCAGCCAAATTCACCAACGTATTTCTTAATAACACTTTTGAAACAAACAACATTTAATAAGTGGAAATTTTTGAACTACCCTCTTTCGTATGCCTGATGTAAAATGCATTTTGCAGGTACATGGTTTTGCCAAGAAGAAATTTGAAAATTCTCTCTCTTATATTTTCCGAGTGTGCTTACGGGACATGCAAATAGGGCTGGTAAAATTTAATATGGTGTACAGAATTAATGGAGGAACGACACCCGAGAAGAAAATATATTAGACACAAGGTTGTTACTCTGTTTTGGATTTTTAATGGCGGACGACAAAAATGGAGTGCGTTTCACTTTTAGAGGATGTTACACGAAATTGTGTTTGATGTATGTTAATGTTATCAGCGTTCTTTTAGGAGATGTTGAAGATATTTTTGGCTTTGCGTAAAAATACGTTTCCGCGTTAAAAATATTTTTAGCAATATTACAAGATTTACCAATTTACAAATTTTTGTTGTGAGGCAGTTTTAAAAAATTGGGACAAATATTTTAAGGGATATTATTACTACAAAAAATAATCGTCGTATATCATTTATCTTCTTTTGCCAGGCTTTTGCCGAGCCAGAAAAAAGGGTAATAATATTTTTTTATTACGTTTTCTATAAAAGTATCTAATTCAATAGATAGAGGTACAACTACAAGGAATAGATAAATATAAACAAACATGCTTACCAATTCATTGTGAATGTCTCCCGCGATATGATCGTTGTTCACATACCATTTGTATGTCAAGTTGTTTGGATTGGCACTCGCTTGGCAACCTATGAAAAACAAAAGATTCTTAGATATGATAGGAGAAAATCCAATGACGGTATTAGTCCTCCGAGCTTAGCTGCAAGTGATGAGGTTGATTCCCAAATTAGGTAAAATGCTATTTTTTTTTTCTGTTGAAAATACCTACCCACTGCAAATGTAGAACAGTTAGCATTAAAGGAAAAAAAAAGGAAGTTTTTAAGGTACTTATATCCAAAATTGTAAACAAGGAAGAACAAACAAAATCTATTCTTAATGAAATCTATTATATTATTAGATATTTTGAAAGAGAACAGTTGTCAATCCATTATGAAACTGTTTACGAGTAAAAAGGCAAAACACTGTATAACTTATCAGAGCTTACGACACGATTATTAATAGAACAATAAATGTACAAAATCATCTTACCTATAACCACGGTATCTCCTTCCTGAATAGTTCCTTTCAATACTCCAGATTTCACGAACATTCGAACTTTTGGCGCATATTGTACCTGCAACAATGACAACGGTTACAATTTCACGATACACACTGAGAATGTTCTGAAAACTGTACACATAAAACGAAATATTCTTTTTCGCCGTTTGCTTTGAAGTACTACCATGCTGTTTGATAACAAATTTTTACCTATAGTCATTAGGAAATGTCTCTGAAAAGTCATACGACATGGCGTTCGAAGCGAATATCAGAAGAAATCATTATCGCTATTATAACATATTTTACTTAGTTACTGTTTAATTCTCTTCAACTCATTGCAACAATTGCTTATATTTTATCTACCACCTCACAGAGCTGAGCACACAAAAACTACCAATTAATTTAAAAAAAAACTGTAGAAGAAAAAGGTTGACTTAATCCACCAAATTACTTTAAAGTTCAATCACTATATAAGGCCTAGCCAGTTGCGCTCAATCGATCTGTGGGTTAAGTAACCTTTGGCGCGGTTATTATATAGATGGGTGATCGCGAAGTGGCATTTGAACTGAGCGTCTCTGTGCTTCGGAGGGCACGTTAAAAGTCGGTCCCGGTTGTTGTCAACTAAGATAAAGATCAAAGGCCTTTCGGGTGTCTTGAACAACTTTGACACTAGGTTAACCACTTGCCATAGGAAAATAAGGAAAGAAAGTACACAAAATTGCAACATACATGTTAAAAAGTCTCCCAAAACCCAATAACTACTTCAAAACAGACCTTTTAAAATCCAGTAAGCGATCTACCCGCCAGTCATTAACAAATCAGCCATAGAATCCGCAATTATCCGAAACATATCCATACAAACTACGGATACAACAGATTGTACTTCACCATAATAGCAATACGTATTATGGTCGGAATCAACCGCACCAATTACCAGGATTATTTCGAGGTAATTCCCGTTTCGGTAAAATAGGAAAACGGTTATTGATTGAATACATAATGATTCTTCTGAATCATTTATTAACAGGCTTCATTTTGCGGGTGTATGTGGGCTGTTAGAAGGTTTTATTTTCGGTGGAGTTCCTGGTTTTAGGCGTTAGATGATAAGCTGGATATGCTTTTACGTGCCTCACGAAATGTGGAGGTAACATCTTACTTGATGGTCACCAATCTATTGGCATACCATGCCTACGTTGCTTACTACATATACTAGTGGCTACAGACTTTTATCTTATGGACTAAATATTGATTATCTGATTGACAGTCTAGACCTTTTTGTATGATTTTCAAAATTTATGATTTTACTTGCTTGGCAATTCGCTCATTTACTGTAAATGTTCACATAATTATACTCAAAAAAATATTTTCAAAGTACAAAATGGACCATTTCCTGTACAAATCTTATTCTTTAGGTACTCGGTATATAAGAGTAAATGAGACATTTCCCAGAAACAAGTAATGCTTCATCAACAAAAGCGAAAAATGAGGAAACACCAGAAAATATCGTTAATATTTCTCCAAGACGGAAAACAATACAGGCTGGCAACGTTACGAATCGACTTGACCTAAAATGACCGACAATTTTTCACTCGACAGCTTTAAAAAACCGGCCAAGTGCAAGTCAGACTCGCGCACGAAGGGTTCCGTACCAAAAAATATGATAAAACATGTTTTTTGAATGGGGACTTTTTTTTAACTTTTATATTATTAGTGACTTAGTTATTTAGTACTAGCTTTTACCCAGTAGCCAGTAGCCTTTGTCCTTTCTCGGGTATCAAAATATCTCCATACCCAATTTTATGCAAATTGCATCAGTAGTTTAGGCGTGATTGAGTAACAGACAGACAGACAGACAGAGTTACTTTCGCATTTATAATATTAAGTATGGATTTGTTGTTGTAGCGGCAACAGATATACACAATTTGTGTAAATTTTAGCTATTACGGTTTAAGAGATACAGCCTGGTGACAGACGAACAGATAGACAGACGGACAGAAAGACAGCGGAGGCTTAGTAATATTGTTCCTCTTTAACCCTTTGAGTACGAAACCCTAAAAAGACGGTTCGAAAATAAAACCTGCATTTCGCGTTGTCCGAATCAGAAACTGTATTTTCCGAGAACGACACAGCAAAACATACGAGTGTACAAAAGAAAGTAGAAAAATAAAAAAATAGATACAAACACGGTACATCTTCAAGAGGAAAAGTTCGATGGCTCGGTCTATTGTATGCTTTTTCCTATCTCTGCCGGGAAAGTTGGTGTCGCTAATCTTTTGCGGTTGATTGTTCCTAGTGCAGTTTTAGTTTTTAGTTTGAAGTGCAGTTATGTTTGAAAAACAAATAAAATATTGCTTTTAAAATGTTTTGCTTCGGTTATAATGAAATCTGAACGATATAGATAAAGATCTGTTATTCTTTTCAAAATTTAATTGAGTTTTATACCTCTAGGGTGCCTACCTGAAAACAATGATTTCTTAATCTTCCAACTTTCTTTCTTTCTTTTCAGGACATAAAAATCTACAATCATTTGAGGATATAAAAATCTACCCTAAATACAAATAGGATAGGACATCAGAAAAGAACTCAAGCGTCTCTTCTTCAATAAAAAAATCTGCAGTACGTACTTCCAATATTGCCACAAAGGATTTCCGCAGGGGTATTGTGTTGACTTAAATTCTTAGGTGTGTAGTGCATTTTATCTGCCTGGAACGGTCCTGAAATGGCCGCTTACGACACCCAAGAGAATCAGACGACTATTCCTGACCTAACACACGATTCGAATACTCGTATAACACCAGTAGATACTAGAAATCCAAAGCTTAATTTAGATCTAGCAATTAAATAATCACTGCGGCGGCCCGATGGCGGTGAAAGGATTTAATTTAGAATAACGATCGTCTTTTCAATTCGAATCTTCTATGCTGGTATTATGGTGAAGTTATATCTAGTTGGCACGTTTCCAATGCACATACGCTTTTAGTATAGCCGTTCATATCCAGGCTTGAACAATTGGTGGTGGAGATCAATGGGAATATCCTAGAAGGAATGTTTTTCAGGTTTTCGAGTGATAGATGAATATCGAATGAAAAGGCTAAGAATTTTGTGCAATAAAAGGAATTGATTCTAAAAGCTGCATGTAATGGATTAGATTTTGTGGTTACCACAACCGTAGTATTAAAGTTTGATGTAACACTATGCATATTTTTATATTAGAAGGCTGGTTGACTTTCTGAACTGTTTTGACTACAAATGTCGCATTAAGAAAGTGAATTCCACGATTATTGTACCAGTGGATAGTGTATAATAGATTTCAATATCGATCGATACAACATAATATTATGAAGAATTAACATAGTAATTATATTATTATCATTGGTTTATTTTTAATGCAGGTAAAAGGCATAAAAATAAGATCAAATAACACGAGTTACTCTACAAATTCTTAAAAATAAGGTAGTATTCGAACAAAATTTCAATACCTATTGATCCAAACAAAACAAAAACATATTGATACTTCAATGAAAAATATAAACAACAACAACTTCTAATTGAATATTGCAACAGATGTCGGTCAGTTGATAGAAAAAAGTTGATGTTTGAAATTGTTAACAAAACGAAATAAACTTTGTTAATTAAACATTTTGTTGTTCCTGAACAAAACATCTAATGTTTGTACGAGTAAATACGGCTGTTCGAATTAAGAAATGTTTGGTATAACTTTTGTTCAATCGAATAGATTAAGAAATTGTTTTTGGTCTTGAATCTGTTCTCTGAGATGGTTGTGCTTTTATCAACAACCGGCTTTTTGGTGTGTTCTACAAAGAGTAGCGGTGACAAAACAGGTAAGACTAGTGGCTACCCATTTTTGTTATAAGTGCGTCGAATTTACTTACTTTGACTAAGTGTTATAGAGCTCATTATTATTTACTAGCTGACATAAGAGAATGAGTCAAAATTTTCCCCTATTATGTAACATTTTTTACTGGTATTTCGCTCGTATTGATCGTAGCGTGATGATATATAACCTATAGCCTTCCTCGATAAATGAGCTATCTAACACTGAAATAATTCTTCAAATCGGACCAGTAGTTCCTGAGACAAGCGCGTTTTAACAAACAAACAAACAAACTCTTTAACTTTATAATATTAGTATAGATTGTGTTTGCTAGTTACTGTGTGCTGCGACACCGTATAACAAAAGAATATTTCTTTTTTTTATTATTCTTTTGCGAATAATACTTGTTACTTATAAGAATCGATTATAATATAAAAAATAAACGGCTGTTAGAAATTCTTACTACATATCGCATTAACCCCAGTTTATAACGAACAGAAACCTTCACAATAAAAAACTTGGCCATTTAATCTGCTTACTCCATAATCGTAAACCCATCCCTAATCCGTCAGCACACACTTTATTTTGTAACCAATGAAGCTTTGCGTCTAGACGAAGCCATACGTAGCGGGGAATTAAGCTAACAAAGCCTTTTTGAAGTGACAATAAACCGTTTGAAAGACCTCGCCATTCAAGAGTTTCAGCGTTTATATTTTACAAACACCCGACGAACTAACTTTGAGAAATATGAAAAGGATTTCAGGACCCGTTTGTGTGAACTAGTTTTTGATTGTTGTTTATTTTGTTGTGAATACAGGTGGGATTTTAATGAGATTGTTGAAGTATGAAGTTTTAAGTAAGTTCGGATATATTTTGATAACCTGAGGATGGAATTATTTTCTTAGTAATTTGTCATTACCATAATGATTATGACGTTCACATAAGGCTGAGGGAATAAGCTGATTATGATGTCGAAATAATTAAGAATACTAACAATATTGTAAAAGAAGAAACATCTACAGCCATGAGACTTACGCTCTCAATATGACTATATTCGTAAAATAAACATTTCATCTCACAAAATTATATTTCCACAAACAGCGGTAACAAATTTAAAAGATTTGTTCCATTAAAACCTGGCGTAACGGTGAGAAAACCGCAAAGAAAAAATCATTCGGTTCATGATATACAGGATCTGCTGACACTCTAACAGGGCGTCGTCACGAAATTAGAGCCCTACACAGCCCTCCTTATTTTCACTTTTCCAGTATAAAACCACGACCAAAATCTTTTGATCTCCCCCACTTAAAACAAGGCCACTGAATTGGACAATTTCGATAGGCCAAATGAAACTGGTCATGTCGGTAAGCCGAATCGGCGAATTTTCTAAAAGGAGATGTACAAAAATTGCGGCACGGATTTTTTTTACCAACTGTCTGTTTCCTTATTTCGTTTCTCCTTTCTTTATATCCGTTTATTGGAAGCTTGGCTTAAGAAGTAATTTATGTGTGTACAAACTCAAATTAAGGTTTGTTTTACTTGTATTGTTTTGGATATTTCACGCAACGAGGATTTGATCAAACTTTAAATTATGGCTTTTCTTTATCCAATAGGTTTCAGGAAGAAATATATTTGGGGCAACATTTATACAAAGTGACTGGTATTATATTTTGGAAGCCGTATGAATTGAAAACATGAAAACTTAAGCTAAAATACATGTCATGTTAATAAGATTTAAGTAACCGAAAAATGTGTGAACAAGTCGAGGATAAAAACACCGAACTTAAAACTCCCAACGATTTTTCTAAGCAGCTTACCACAACTTAAAAAAGCCGCGTCAAATCTAGGTTAAATATTGCAGCATAATGTACAAAATTATCAAGAGAATTTCCACCCCAATTTGAGCTAAATCATCCGCCAGATCCCGCAAAAAAGCGAAAAAAAATCTTTCAAGTATCAAGAATTTTCTTAACCAATTTATTATCTTATGGTAATTCGAGAAAACATCTCCGAAGCACAACGTACGACGGAGAATGGTAACAAACGTTCCCCTTTTTCCTTCTACATACATTTTAATATAAAATTATACGACCAAGATAAGCCCAAGGGAAGTTCACCCATAAAGTCTTAAACAAAATGTCGGCTTAATCGTCGTATCAAATTATCTCATTTTTGTGGAAGCAAACCGCTCAGTTATGGTTATAAAGTGGTCATTAGTATACACTTAAACTTTTGTTAATGGTTTACGTTTTGTTACGGTATGCACATCTGGGATGAATGCGAATGGGTTATGATGCTTAACACTATACTGCACTTTGGAATTTCTTGCACGGAGAGCATCTTTGTAAAGCGCTGTCTTGATTATATATTTTTTTATATTTATCGAGACAGTTTTCTAGATAATAGGTTTTTAAACAACATTAAATGTATATATGTTATCTTCTACTTAAGCTACCATTTACATACTTATCACGTAAACTCGTCCTAATTGTTGAAAGTAAGTTAACGCTCCAAGAGTAAAAATTAGCAGTATTGGTAAAATAATTCTCCTCCTAAAATGGTCGTACTGGTATTCGTACTACATTTCTTTACAAGCATAAAGTATGCACTTCCAGAAACTTTTTTCCGTAATAATCGTTTTCTTTTTTATGTATACATCAAATAATAAAGCACACAAAAACACCAGCTTAATTTTTCACGCGATCTTTAATATAATCGACCAATCAACTTTAAATGCATTTTCATCGTACCATTATTCAAGCCCTCCACAATTCCTAGACTACATTAAGCCTAATCCTTTCCAAAAACTAAGCTTCAAACGACTAGCCGAACCAACATCAGTAACACTTAGATGCCGTGACAGTAAATGAGGTGTTAAATTGGTCATAATAAATCAGCCCTAAGTAGAATAGGAACAAGCTGTTCGGATGTAAAAAGAACAATTTATCAGGAAATGTTCGCGAAATGAGAGTGTTTTATTAGTTTTTCGCATTTTTTCGGGAATTCTAGTTATTGTTTGAAGCTTTGTATGGTAAGCGAGTTTTGACAGATGGTTATACCTTTTTCGGGTGGTATTGTGGATTTAGATTTTGTGATTTATTTGTTGTTCTGTCAAAATATAGTGACTTCTTTAGTTTTGGAGGGACATTAGATTTATTGTATTTTTTTTAACATTAGAAAAATATTTTATTGCCTCCACAAAATATGTTGGATTTTTAAATACATTTCATGATCATTTTTGGGTATTCTTTTTACATAACAGAAGAATAATTAGTATAGGTAATAAGGGACTAAATTATTTAAAAAAAATGTATGTATTTAGTTACAATATTTTAAGCATCAGCTCTTTGTTTAATATGTTATTCTTTAGCTAAAACAAAATGAGAATTCCTCTGCTGTCTCCACATAAAATAATTCTCGTCGTATTTTTCTCATTTAACTCGCTCAGAAACTAGCTAATACACATTACGTGCTCCATATTTTAGTCTTTAGTCACGTAAAACCTGGAAAATACGGTTCAGCGCACAATAATTGAAAAAAAAGTCTAGTTTAGTTCATAAATATAAAATGTTTGCTGTTTTGCTCGTCTTGTTTGTTAGTGAATAGACGGTATTTTCATATTTTTCGCATTTTTTTACGATTTTTATACCGTGCTGGATTTACAGGTTTAGTATGAATGATAGTGTGGATTACAGAAATAGGATAGCCGCATTGTTTTAGTTTGTTTAGAATTCTCGTAAATATTGAGCTGGATTGTTCTAACGTTGACTGCCATTTCAGTTTTCATGTTATTAAAGTTGTTTGTTTAGAATCGAGGTTATGAAATTCAAGTATTTTTATCACAAAAAGTAAAGATTAAAATAAATTTCACTATCAACCGTTTTTTTTTAACCAAAACAAATATTAAAGTAGTAGCGAAATGTCCTGTAATTGAGTTGAATGCAAGTATAAAAGTAGACTGCTCTTTCAATCGCGTTTGTAGCATTGCGTCTTTTAGAACAACGCCTTACCAACTAGCATAGCAACAAGAAACGGTAACACGATTCACCCTCAGTAATAATTTAGTTGATAATACAATTGTGACGTCACAAAGGCATGTAGAGAATGACAGGTTATATTATAATTGAGTTACGGTTACAAAGTTTTGACTTTTATTACATCGTGTCGCGGCTCAATTTCGGTGAAGCGTGCAGTTTCTAAGAAGATTTTAATGTTATGAAGATGATTGAAAGTGTTCAAGGAAAATCTATATTTCGTGTAAACATTTACCTGTGAATTTGAATAGCTTTAGAGATGGTGTTTCGTGGAATAACCTTCATTAATGTTTTAATAGCATTTATTGATCGATCTAAATAATAGTAGTAAAATTACCGTACCGTACCGTAGAACCGTAATAATGAATTTAAAATTTATTTTTTTTACGAATAAAGAGCCGAAAATAGTGTTTATAAAAGTAGGGATACTTTATTCAGTAGTTGTGTAGTGATGATTAATAATACTACACCATAGAGTTTAATTTACTCATATACATATAATGCTCGTCTTGATCAAAGTATGCTTGTAAAAAGAATCTAGATGCAACTTTTATTCGCAGAAAATAATTTACAATTTGGAACCCAGTACTTGTCGATTTTTTGAACTTACCTGTAGTTTGACAGTGACAGATCTGTATGCGCGATCTGCAGTGTTTTGTGCTTGACACGTGAGTGTCTGATTGTGGTGATGTCTTCTTGGCCGCAAGCGAAGAACGGACCTGAAAACAAATACTCTTTTAAATCCTATAGAAGGAGCAGAAATACACAAAAAGTTACTGCCTATAACACTATTTGGGAGACAAATGTTGATAGTACAGTGACATTACATTTGCACCTCCAGACATTGCTTAAGCCATTTTTGTTGTTGTGTTTTTCTTATTCATATCGCTCATTATCGATATTTCAGGTTTAATAACATCATTAAGAGTATTGGATAAGTAAGTTTTTTTTTCAGGAATAAAGTGAGGCAGGTTCTGCCTCACATTACAACTTCTAATTTCAGTTGTCTCAACTAAGCAAGGCCGAAAATATTGCAACCAAAAAATTTCGCCAACGTACAAAAGTAGCGTATATACAGAGACAGGTGAATGTTACCTAGCCGTGAACCGGCGTCTATCGGACATGGCCTCCACCGTATAATTGACTCCGTGCGTCAACACACCGCCGTCGTTATCCACCCAGGTTATCTGAAAGAGATTATTGTTTTAGAAAACTAGTGGTGATGGAAAAATTGTGGAATGAAAAAGATTTTGGTGAATGATTTAAGATTTTTTATTTTGAGGAAAATGGCGCAATAATCTGCAACAATTTTTTGTGTTACTAGCAACAATAGAATTTCTTAGGGGATTATTCTTGTAATAAAATTAATTCTTCTTTACAGTTTAATTTCACAACTTAACTCTATGTCAGCGAAGATTGCAGCAGTGCAGTAAGATTGAATTCGGTCTTACAAAGTTAACCAACCAATACATGTTACGACTCTTTGACATCCTATGAATTTTCAGAAAGAGCAAATCTTTTCTTCTCGCGAGCAACCAGCTTTTCCGAAATGGTAATAAAAATATGTAATTACTTCAAATACTTTGATTTCGTTTATTTTAAAGATTGCTTTTCGTCATTCTTGTACCTCAGTTTTCGTTCTCTAGTCTTGGTTATACTAAAGTAACAAAACGCGGCAATAAAAATGTATTTATGTTCTTACTTCAGCCGCAGGTTTCCCTCCAACTGAAACGCACTCCAGATTGACTTCTCTGTCTTCCACTGCCTGGAGTACTGGACCTTTCAGGATCTTGGGAGGCTCTGGAGGCACCAGGACTAGGAGACGAGCGTATCTAGAGCGAATGGCTGGTTCACCTGTTAACAAGAAGAAACTGATTTGAGTATTTTTGGATATTGAATTGGAAGGTGGTTGAGAAAAAATACTGGATTTACGTTTTTTAAATTATTTTTATGGTTTTGTGGTAGAAAAAAAATATACTACAAATCTTATTTTGTACTAATATTTTTTTCTAATAATATCATCTATACAATTCGTTAAAAATCGCGTCACGTAATAGCTATATTAAATTTCTCCTGAATTTAGACGTCATCAGCTCGCTTAGAAGCTTTAATTCATTTTAACTAACTGATCTTTTATGTATATTGGAAATACGTATTACATATTTTTATTGCTTATCTGTTTGTTGAACTAACCAAAATGACATTTTACTACCCTGTCATTATCCCCTTCTAAAATATTTTGATAACGTATAATTAAAACTGAGTTACAGTCCCATCCTAACGATTCATCATAAACTCACAACTAATTACGAAACAGTCGAAATGGTGAAATAAACATAACTAAATAATAGTTCGTACGGTCCCGCAATTCCCACTTCGAATTTCTAAACAATATAATTTGTAACCTATAATAGTACAGTCGCGGGCACAAATTAGTTTACATTAACTGACCCGCGTAATTTCCCAGCATACAAAATTATGCTTATAACTACGACAACCCCACTAGGCGCAGCCTGTATCGGGGCTATCAATTTATGAACAATTGCCTGATCGGACTATTAAAGCTTTCAATGTAACAATGTCTATGTCAGATTTCAGCAATGTTTGTTGAGACGCATAGCCTTGAAAGCAAACAAGATAAACAGAATATTAGTATAGATGTATGAGTTTTCACATATTTATCAACGAGACAGTAAAATCACTGCATTTTATAGACCTCCTGCATTTTATTACTGAAAATGCTTTACCACACATATACAGTAGTATCAATTTGTAACTTGGCGTCTTAAACAATACTACGTATAAAAATGTTTGTAGTAAACGTATTTTCGCTGGAAACTGTACGTAACCTTCACCGCAAATTATAACTATCCCGGACATGGCATAAAACAAACCACATTAACATACTTTGTACTCAGTTTATTGTTTTATTTGTGTGAAACTAACTTTGTGCGGCGGTTTTGCCCGCATTTTGATTAGTTGCCAAAGTTTTTGGGGGTCAAGGATCGGTATGTTTGTCGGTTCGTTTATTTTGTTAACTGTTTTTAGTATTTATTTTGTCTCTACTTCTGGTCGAAGTAAAAAGTGAGGTTTTTGTTTTACCTATATTTTGTTAAGTTGGAAAATTCACCCTATGCGTGACAGCAGGTATTGTTGTATTTGCATAAAATATTTGTTACATTTCTACTATTCATATACAAGTCTACTTTTAATCCCTTTAGTTTCAACTACAATACTGAATTATACTCGAAAGCGATTAAAATTTATGAAAACGCCATTAAAACTTCAATTATTTCCTACCTATATTTTGTTATATCCATTAACGCAACATAAAATCGAAATGCTAAAACTGTTTACATATATATATCAACAAATACTCATTCATTTCCCCTATCATAATTTACACGCTTCGAGGAAAACACGAAACTATCTAATTTAATATATTATTATATCTATAAACGCTAAAATAACTTTACATACTACTATAAATGATAATTACCAAAGTCTATCTGTTTGTTACGATTTACGGCTATACTTACCACTAAACTTATTTTAATGATGTTTATAGCATATGGAGATATTGTATGGAGATAGTGAAAACTACGGGATTTTTTTTTTCTTAAGATTACCCTTTTTTCCTTAAAATTATCCTCTTAGCATGTAACCAGCGATAGTTTATTTTAACGGTTTGTCATAAAATGCAATACAATTCTACATATTAAACAGTTTATATATGGTTATTCAATTCCCCTGTCATAGTCTACACATTACGAGGAAAGCCAGAAACTAACTCATTTAATATCTAAGCGAGGCTAAAAGCCGTTGTAAAGCTAAAATAATTGTTATTTAAACACGTTACAGAAGAGGGGTTAAGTTTATAAAGTTAAGGGTTGTTTTTGTTGATGTAATTCGCTGGTGCTAGGGTTAGTTCTTAGGTTTATTTACGACTGTTACAGTTGTGAAAATGGCTAGATTTTCGAGGGTTTTGGGTCTAGCAAAACTGGCAGAGAGAGTTTAAAAACTTTTTATTTCTTGCCGAATATTTTTGTCGTTGTGGCAAACAATATAGAGAATCCGATAAAATGTACTTTTCAAAAGAAATTGTTCAAATCGGCACTCATTCCATCACACGACGTCTCGTCTAATAAGGACTGCAATTTAGTAGTATTATAAACTTATTATCTAGTCAAAACATTTAATTTAATTCAGTATGTTATTTGGTCTCTTTCAAATGTATGTTGTCATCACTTAAATCATATTTTTGTACAGAAAAAACTTTTCAAAACCTGTGCATCTGTTATGAAAATTTACCGTTGCCCGTATCCCTAAAATCCCTTTCAAACCCATAGCAGGGCATTATAAAGCCCAAACTGCATTTTCCAAAACTCTAAGCAATAAAAACTAGCCAAAATATCGTCAATTAACGCCGGCGAAACTTACGGCACACTGGCATTCCATGCGGTTACGTTTAAAAGTTCAAATAGACCTGCGGTACTAAAGTTATGAATAGAGCCGTTAAACATTTTGGGGATAAGCCAGACTGGCCACTTTATGTTGCGCGGAGTTGCTGTTTAGTTGCGTACAATCACCATGAAACCGGGTTCAAACGATACACTCGTTGTTGTGTAACGTGTAATGTGTAACGAAATATAAACCTTTTAAAATATTTTTACACGCAAACTGTGGCCTGTGAATCTATTGTATAATTGTTAACGTTTTATTCTCAGTTTGACTGTAAAATAACATATTTTAAAATTAACAATGTGCTCATCAATCATGAACTAAAGTGTTAATCATCATCACAATTCAAAATAAATGTTTTATTGAAGTATTATTTCGTTTTCTTTTGCACCTAGTGTGAGTTTGTATCACAAGTAAGTCAGTATAATCATTTTTTATTTAAATTCTATTCAAAAGAACTACGCATATCGAATTTCCTTTCCCATTCTCAACTAGCAAACAAAAATGCGACAATTCTCAGATCTTCCTTTACATCGAGCAACAAAAAGTTGCCCGTCTATATACTTCTTCCACACACGGCTAGTAGGAACAAGTTGTTTTGATTTATTCTGATAGTTTCACATAGCGGTTAATGGTTTTACGTTTGAAATAGCAAAGTTCGCGTATACTTTTTGGCATGTGCTTGTTGGGTTTTGAACTTTGCAACAGTTGTATTGGTGTATCTCGTTTCTTATGGTTTATTAAGTGGCTGCTATTGGCACTAGTTATTTAGGTTCAATACGAATTAAGGTTTAGGGTCAATAATAAACTAGAGGAGAATGATTTTAAAAATCAGCAATTTCCATCTTTTGTTCACTAATGACTGATTAAAGTATAAGCAAAACGTGTCAACGCAGAAATTTAATGGCAAGCTTGTTCAACTATCAAAGATCTTTAAAAACTTTGCAATATAAATAAAATGCAAATATACGCCACTTAAAAAAAAATGTTTCTACACAATACTATAGAGCCTGTTCGCTTGTCACTCCGGTTGTACTCGAAGGCTAGTAAGTAGTTGATGTTTGGCAATAATGCAAAAGACAAAATTAGAACCCACCGATCTCATGACTATCATCCGATACTTTATTTTGACTTCATATTGAGAGACCATTTTTCTCAAAACTAAACAGACTCCAAAAAAATCTGCATACCATCTCCAAACAACAAAATGTTATTCAAAACATAAAACATAATCACAAAAACTGCAGCTCTATCAACCATCGCGAATATATCGGCAAGTTTTCCCCTAGGAATTCTAGTCGGACGACATTGTTTGGTTTGAAAATAGCCACAGTGCCTGGACAGGCAGTCAGGAGTCGTCAACCAACTGGTTTCTGCTCAGTCCACTCGCATTACGTGAGCCACATAATAAATAGCTGAGATCGCGCTCGTTTATTCTTAAAGAATTGAACTGCTTTATCTGATATCGTACTTTGTTGAACGTTATTGGACTGTATAATAAAGTTTCATGCAAAAATTTTGTTTATTATTTAGGCCTAGCTTTACCACTTCTGGATAAGTGCCTGGTACTTTACTAGATTGGATTTTAAAAGATTTTTTTATTTGCTGTCATTATATCCAGCTTATGAATAAGTTTCAGGTATATAGGTTACCTGAAACTTATTCATAAGCTATTAATATAGCCCTGCCAATTCAACACACACAATAAAATAAGAAAAGCAGCTATTTATTAGCGCTACCGTATCACAGTCTTAGAGAGTAACATCAGTAGACTTTAATAAACAACAAAAGTTAGGATACTACAATGTTGTTTAATTGGTTCCCTGCTGCCAGTAAATGTGTACATACAATTATTACTACAAAGCTTTCAAACTAGACAATTTATTTCAAACTGATTTGAGACTGGATTATATATATACGACTTTGAGCCTATTCGTACACGTAAGATGGAAAGTGAATACCTGCTTACTGAACTATTTACTTAACGAACCTCAAAACCTTTTAAAGTTGCCTTAATGCAGCTTACAATCACTCATTCCTAAATCTAAGAACTACCTTGTACTTGTACTTACCCTCTCATAAGAGTCTTATATAACATACCTTTAAATTTCTAACGAAAGTGTGACCTATGACTTGCATCTTAGTATTTTAATAATAGGAAACTCCTACTGCAATAACTATGTTTGAATTTTTCTTAATCATCAACAGTTTAGAAGTTCTTTGCAGTTTCCTATTATCTATAAAGTATCATCAAGTGTAAAATGCAGTGGAAATAAATGGTAGCTTTTTAACGACAAAGGGCACTACAAACACAATAGTTGTGTCAGTGCTGTGAAATTGTCCAACTTTACGTCGCTTAACTCACCGACGCCTGTTTAAATTCGGCTCCGGATTTTTGTGGGATTTGTTATAAGGTTATAGCGTTTTTATAGGTATAATAAACTGAAAAGAGTGCAAGTATCGGTTAAATAATAAACATAATAAATTATACAATGAAATGTTACCTACATTGCATTGTTTCATAATGAAAAGGAACAGTTACTTGCACTAGGTTATTTAATCGTAAGTGCCGACGATATACATTCGGAAAGTTCCTTATTTACAGCAACTCATAATTCATCAATCTATAAAAAATCTTGAGATAATTATGTCACAATGAAGTTCCTAGTTTGACTCTACTGTTGGTTAACACAATATGAGACGTAGATTGTTTGCCAACACAGACTGCACAGTGCACAATTTATAACATACACTTTGCTACTTTGTTGTTGTTTGCACTCAACTTTGTTGTTCTATAATTAGTCTCACCTTTCATAACTTGTACCACACACTAACCTCGAACAAAGCCGTTGCGGTTGAACAATTTGCGGGTGTGTTTGCCTTTGACCGTGCAAAAGTGGCTTTTTCTTTGCCTGCCCATGTTTGACGAACATCTAGTTCACAATTAACTTGTACTTCTGCACATATATGTGTATGTTGACCCGTTGTTCTACTGTTTATTGTACACTGTGGCGCGTTATAGCTTTTTGCGAAATGAATAATTTGTTTCATGCGAATGTTTAATTTTGAAATGGGTATTCCTGTTTCTTGGTTTTTGGTGTGCGTTAATTGTTCTTTGTTAGTTTGATAATGTGGTGGACATTATTTTCGGAATGGACTGTTAAATTAGCCCAGTGGTATATTTATATGGATAATTAGCAAGAAAAATCATTTGCAGATATTTGCGTAACATTTGTTCATAGATTCATGTGCTATTGTTAGTGTAAAAAAACTAAACGTGAGTTTCAATTGCATTGTAAGTAGGGTAGTGTACCTATACGTAAGTAACTAAAGTCTATCCCATTCTAAAACACCTAACACAGTCCACCGAAACGCTAGCAAGATAAAGGTATTAAAATATCTTACATAGCTGTCAACATTAGAGTGGAAAATGTTTAGCTTACAAATAAATTCAACATTTTAAGTTAACTGTACACCTTATTTCTGATATTTTGTACACCACAAATCTTGCAAAATTTCAAAAATCATTCGTCTCGAAAGACGAACAAAGCCATTTTCGTCCAGCGAAAAGCCTCTCATTGTCATCTCAAAGTTGGTCGACAAAAATTGATTCAGCATTTAATAATTTACCGTTAGAGAGTTGAGATTAAAGTTTGTAATAAAGTTGGGCAGAGCGGTCCAAGTTGTTATCTGGGTAATTTGCAAAGTGAGGTGAAAAACATCCGTTGGGAGAGGGGTGGGACGAAGATGATGCAGTTATGGAAGGGGTATTGCAAGGTGAGGGGAGTATTTCGACTGTTGTGATGAATCATGCTTATCTGTAGTGGTATTATGAAAATGTGAACGTTTTGTATCGTCTTCACAACTAAACACTGGACTGATTGTCAAAGAGATTCTTCATAGCTGTCCATGAAGATTTTTGAAGATCTGGGATAAATAAAGGCATTTTTTTTTCAAACAAAGGAGCATTTAGACTATAATAAATGTAACAAAAAGAATAATAAAATTATCGCTACGATTAACTTATCAAGTTGTCTTAGAACTGTCCAAAATAATTCTTAGCAGACGTTGCGTGGAAATAATCTGTCTGGAATTCTGGATAGCAACAATTGGGATCAAGGTTTTACGTGCCTTCTTATCCACGGAGAGGCTTAGCACAAATACTACAACTTATTTACTGAATGATCCCACTAAAACCTAACACACTATTTAATTAGCAAAATAAATCGAATAATTGGTCCATTTACACACGATCTGTGTCGAAACTAAGCAGAATTACTGCACTATTTTTACAATACTACAGTAGCTACTATCAGTATCAACTGATAAACATACTAATATACTATTAAATGTGATTTCAGAACATAATATATGAACATACTCATAATTAATGTGTCTTGCTTGAGATTCGAACTTACGACACGCAGCATGGTAGAAGCAGTAGTGGGGGGCCTAGCCGTTGCGACAAACGTACAAAAAGAACAAAAGACCATAATTCAAATAAAGTATCAAAATATAACAAGAACCTTTCCAGCATCTATACATCAAACTTTTGAATAATTCAAAATGATAACGAACAAACCTCACGGTGTTCAAGGCACGGGACAACGTGATTCTTCCCTTCAAGCCTTGAGGCATTACCATACTGGTATCCCCTAGGTACAAGGGAAACGGGGCTCGCAAACTTGTTGTTGTCTTTTACGAGCTTTTTACAGACGATATTTTAAAGGGAATTGCTTTATTAGTAGAATGATAAGAGAGTTTGACAAACACTGTATCTACGACAAATATAGGGAGGGAGAGGGCTGTATTGTCCACAGGGTATAAAATCATAGATTCAGATAATACGGCAGGTATCTAAGTGATTGAGAATTTGTAATGGGCTAAAATAGATTTAATAGTGTTATGTAATCGATCATTAAAACTATCATTAGCAGCATTTTTTGACTGCCTCATAAATATCCGGAGTTTTCTTCAAAAAAGGGAGACTGATTTGTATTGCGCCTTACAAAAATATCAATTTAAGTATAAAAACTATCTTTCATTAATGTTGCAATCAAATTCTTAGGTGAAACTATACTACCGTGGTGTGTACGATTTATTTCATTCATCTACGTGCAATGCAATTAACGTTTTGAAGTATTCACACTTACACTATAACGATCATACAAATAGTCGGAACCCTAGAACGTTTAAGGAAATCTCAAGTGTGTCAAGCCCTTACTCCCATATCTCCCCTACTCCGCCATGTCATTTCGGCAACAGTTGTAAGGCTTCATAGGAATATTGCATGGGATTTTTTATGGTTTCTTTGCCCCTCTGAAATGGGGAAGTGACTAATAGAATGGGGAGTGGAATGGAAATTCAAAATGAGTTTGTAATATTTGGAGATTGAGCCGTTACTCCAATGTGGGTGGGAATACGTATTTATTTACATTTTCGTGAAATGTAAACGGTTGTTTATTTTTTTTCACGCAAATGAAAAGGTTTCGGTGAACGTTTTGAAAATCTTTTTGCGGTTTACTTTTAAATCTGGGTTTGTATGCGCAGCTTTGTGATCGGAAAGATAAGCAGAGTTAAATATTCTTTGGGGCCGTTGTGTTTGGTTGTTTTTTTATCTTGACAAAGACCTTCGGGCTGCAGATTTTAGGACATTTGCTGCCCAACGGATATGATGGCCTCTAGATGATCTAAGATATAATTTAATTCCGCAATCTGCTTTTTATCTTCGTATTCCAACTTGATGTCGTTGTTCATTTGGGTCTTTTTTAAACAGACGTTTATATAATGCATAATATAATTTTGTACATTGTGTAAAAAGGTAGACGATGTCCTATATACCAATACATGATAAATTTTTCGTTACTGAATGAGTGAGTGACTGACGGGCAACGCAAAGCCAAAAATTCTGAGCGTAGAAAGTTGAAATTTGGTATGAAGATTTTTAAGGATGTGTGGAAGCACAAACAGAGGGAATACACCATCACCACACCCCAAAAGCTATCCAGTATAAACTAGGTACTTAATAAACTTAATTTGTTTCTCTCTTATATCTTTTTGAGACATATTTCTGTAATCATTTTATTATCAAAATCAGGAAATATAATATATATCTCCCTTTAACATGATACAAAAACTACAACATTTACATCCAAAATACGTACATTTTCGCTAGAAATACTCGACGCCAATATATTTATTGTGCGGATACATTTTTCTATATTACGCGCAAGGAAAACCTCCTTTAGTTACCCTCTTCTAATTAAGGAAAATGAATGTAGGGGTGGTAAGGTTAGAAAAATATATATGTTTTAGAAACAATTATTTCTATTTACGAGTATTTTCTGTTTATAATTAGTTATTTTATTGTTCTAAAAAATTGAGTTTTACAAATCAAGTTTTTGACTTTTGAAACTGGATATTAAAAAATATTTGTGTATCATATTATTTTAAATGTTATTTCTTCCTCTGAAATAAAACCTAAGACCTCCTTCAGTCAGCAAATGTATATTTTTTCTGACGGAATGTGATTTTGCTTCGAGGCAAAAGAAATTAAATTACCTCTTAATTAACCATGTATAATATGAAAACTAACTTTGAACGTAATAGAATATACTATTATGCATCATGAATATAAAACAATGAACATCACTTCAAATAATAAAATATTCAACTCAATCAGCTGTATATTATTACATTATCTTACAAAAAAGGCTCAAAATCCACCTTTATTCTCAACATTTAGACACATTTTAATTTTGTGAAACTAAAACTTTATACTTTTGAAGTAACATGATCTGTCTGCCCTCTAAAGTTTTTACTATTAAATAGATAAAACAATGTCATTTGTTATCTAAATAGTTTCTAGCTAAATTATTTTCGACCGACATAAAAATCTAGATTTTGAATTTCAATTATATGAATTGTGTATTCGTAATAAGTCTGGCATCAGAAATTATTCTCATAGAAATATTTGTCTCCGAAAATTTAACAAATTGTAGCTTATTGTTAAGCTTGGCCTGTGTATTATTTTATAGTTACAAACTGTATACATAAACAATAATATACAGCTTTATGACTTGTTACAGTAGTCGATATTAAATAAGTTAAATCAATGTAGCATTCTACTGTTACACAGCTGGGCAAGGAACTCCTGTCAGAATGAGAAAGGGGTTAGGGCTTGAGTCCACCACGCTGACCAAGAACTGTTTGGGTAATTTTCATTTCTTCAAGAATCATGTTGAAAACCTTTAGGCATATAAGGCTCTGTTTTCCTTAATCGTCAGAATAACTGACCATTAATTCTATTAATACACACATTACTGCGAAAAGTAATTAGTGTGTAGCTTCGGAAAATAAATACATAATAAATATACTACTCCTTGTTACACATAAAACCGGACTTCGTTCTTTGATGTCGCTTATAACTTGTTGGCTAATAAGCGATATACATTACTAAGCAATCTTTGCCACAGCTTTCTGTTTATGTTACTTATAAACCAAAACCACTACTCCATCATATTTATAGAGGAAGTCATATCAATCTGTCATATTTGTCATAGAGTTACTCTCACTGGGGTCGGAGGTCAAAGTATGTGATTTGACTGAATAACAGATCAGATTTCCTTTACCCAAATACAAAACGAAATGAATACATACAGACACAACTGTTATACTCGAAGTTGTAGACAGAGGTATCAGCAGTATACCCACGTTTCGCCTTCTATAATGTTACTTCCATCTTATAGAGAGCGAGCACTTTATCAACTCCAGGCTACTATTGGCAAATATTCTAATGTAAATCAGAAAAGACCAACAGCACTTTGCCAAACTATTTTGAATTATATTTTTCGGGCATTTATCTCCCATCGCAACTGGTGATTAGTGACCATAAAGGTGTTAGAAATTAAATTGAAATGATTCGTTCATTCAAAGGACGTGTTAGTCACAAGCGATCCAAGATCTACCGATAGCTATTCGATAATATAAGGAAATTATCTCTTTAATTCTATTCAGAGTTGCCATTCACGTGAAAACGGTCTTCCATAATTCTGCTACTAAATTCAAACGCTTTGCTTAACTATTCGATTATGATACGATCTCTTGAAGGTAAGTGTAACCTGAGCGATCGGTATTTGCTTCAAGCCGTTCAATTGCAAGTGCAGGAATACTTAAGTAGTTTTGTTATTTATTACATCACTTCAGTTATGCTTAAAACTTTTGTTGAATCACAACCAATCGCCTCTTTACAAGATCGACGTGCCATGAGACATCTCAAAAACGTTATTTTTGTTATTCGATATCTTCTTCATCTTATCGTATGGTTAGTGGTCAACCTAGTGTCACTTGTTCAAGCCGGCCGACGGCCTTTGACGTGGCTTAACGACTGATATCTTAATCGACAACAACGGGGACCGACTTTTACGTGCCCTCCGAAGCACGGAGACGCCCAGTTCAAATACCACTACGCGGTCACCCATCTATGGAATGACCGCGCCAACGGTTGCTTCACCCGCAGATCGTTTACCGACCGGTGAGCGCAACTGGCTATGGGCGCCTCTTCGATATCCAAAACTATTATTGTTGAATTAAAGTGTTTTTTCCTTATTTTCAGAAAGCACATTAATTACAGTGAACTGAAATTGTCAATATTTAAGTATTGATCAACGCTTAAATACTCAAAATTGCCTGTTAAGTTGTTGTTTAACAAATATCACGTTGTTCTTGTAAAGATGCGAAACTTTAATGTGAGCCGTTAATGGTCAAGTCTATATCAGTCATGTTTTCAAACGTTCAGCTACTAATGACAATATAGCACCTTACCTAACCTGGAAATCAAACCCGAGAACTTTTTATAAGCAGTCGTATACACTGCTCAGAATTGTAGCGGCAATCTCGTTATGATATTTTCATATAAAGTATTTCTTCCTATTAAAACCTCAATATATCTGGCACATTGCTCAATAATGTATCAGTCAATAAAAACTAAGAAGTTTTTGCATTACAGACACCAGTTTAAAATAAATATGCAACGTACCTCACAGAGACCACCCGGAGTTTACACTACATCCCTTATGCATGCAAGAGTTTGTTTTACAATGTAAACAGACGCTTACATGCATTCGATAATAATAATATGTAAACAAACTTATACATAGATTTTGTTGTGTACAATGTTGCTTGCGTTGCGAAGCGGTAGTAAGACTCTGATCATAAGGTCTTGAGTTTGATTGTCAGAGGAGCTATCACGTATCTCAGTTGACAACTATTTGAAAGCCTCCATGCCGTACATTGATTTTTCCCTTAGAATATAGTGACTAACACCTTACGTCAAAGCAGCAATGTACTAAATAGTGACCATCAATTTGACGTACACTAGTTGTCAACTGAGATACGTGATAAGCCCGCTGGTCAGGAAGTGCTATTGAGTTTTTCCTTTTTCTGTTGTACTATTCTCAATTAATGTCCGGTTTCTGACTACATTTAGCGGTAGTTTATCTATTCAATTGCGTTTTTTTATATGAGTTTAAACGCTATTGAATAGATAAACTACCGTTAAATTTACCTCAGAAACTGGAGGCTAGTAGGTAAGAATTTTGGTAATGTACCCGGTATATAACAAAATTCTCGCTTCTAATGAAAAGGAGTTATATATACATTCTAACTACAATTCATAATTTTGCCCGTGGGTTGAAAAAATATTTTATTTTTCTGCTTCCTTTCAATATTGACACATACCAGCAAAAGAAAAACTTTTAAATATTTATTCTCTTTTTCGTAGATACCAGCCAATTACCCCATGCAATATTTTCTCTTACATACAATATGTATGTACGTCTGTGCTTACTCATAAACAGTGTTCCGCATTCTTCAATCAACGGGTTTCATCTCCCCCAATACGGGAACGAGCTAAATAAAGAGAATTGCCATTTATGGAGACTTAGATGTGGGATGAATGGATGCGGCAATGTTGCACTAACCCCTGGTTTCTGAGGTACACTTAGCGGTAGTTTATCCATTCAATAGCGTTTAAACTCATATAAAAAAACGCTATTGAATAGATAAACTACCGCTAAATGTACTGAGTAACCGGGGGTAAGAGGACGGATTGCGAGTGTTCTGCTAAAGACTTAGATATACTCGTATATAAAGTGTACGTTACACTTTTAAGATTTTTTGGATATTTAAAACGGTGTGTAGAATTGTTAACTTTCAATATAATTTACTTTTGAAAAAAAAGGGGCTTTTTAATGAAGAATTAAGTTACATAATATGTTATTTGATATGTTCGTTTCGAAAAATAAGGAGAAAATACTTAGATTATTATATACTTGTTGCTCCAAACGGCAAATATTTTAATTTGCCTTTAAACAAGGCGTATAGTACTTTGTATATGTGTCATACCGAAATAATTGTTTAAACAAATAACGTTTAAGATTATATTAGTATTATTATCTTACATGTTTGGCTTTTTCCTAATTCTTCTTCTATTATTACCAATAAACATATTTAAACTATCGGTTTACACAACTCGCTACTCATTTGTCTTACCAGTGCGAATAAGGTGCAGCGCAGACGACAGACTATCCGTGACGCACTTTTTAGTCTGTGAAAATAGAACTTATGCCATTATGCAGTAACGCACATAACGCGCAATAAGTCCTGCGCGTTACAACATATAATTACGTAAGTTCTAATTTCACAGACTAAAAGGTGCGTCAAGGATAGTCTGTCGCCTGCGTTGCACCTTACAGTGCAAAATCGATCGAAATAATTGTATATAATTTAAGTAAGAGTAATCACATTTGACTGGGTAAATTCCCATATAACATTACTTACTATATAACGTTGGAAACTTTTCCTTCACTACTGGCTTCTTACATAAACCCCAATTATATTAGCGCGGTACAAATATTGACATTATTAGCTGAACGACGGTATGTATGATGGATAGCGTTGACTGACAACTAGAAATCGATCTTGTACATTTGCTAACAAGTTCTGTTCATGTAGGGCTGTTACAAAAACCCACCCCTAACCGGACGAAGTGATCTTTAACAATTGCAGAGATGGGACACAGTTTTAAAATCGCATTCCCTTATGTAACATCATCATTATTATTATTATCAGCCCATATTCCATCTACACTTTCCCTCTTTCCATCTATCTCTGTCTAAAGTTATTTGAGTTAACATCATATTAATTTTTATATTGCCCATACTAGATCTGTGTTTGAAATGAAGTTCGCGAGTGCAATCACACGCAGCATTTTCGTAGCTGTGAAAAACCAAGTGGACTTGCAAAACCTCGTATATATGATTTGGGTTTTAAGTTTCAAATCCGTTCATGTCTCTAATTAAATGACATGTCAAATAATTGCTTTGGTCATATGTTATTAAGTAAAATTGGACGATTAGAGATTGGACTTAACTTCCAGCAGAAGCTAAAGCTTTTTGGCAAAAGTTTGTTTTTTAACCTAAAGGAATTTTACTGTAAGTCAGCTGTAAGAATATCGTAGGCAGCCCTAAACTGTACATACAAATACTTTCTTAAGTGTAGGAGTATATTTGTGTTGACTTAATGTTATATGTTTTGATGATATATTAACTTGAAGTAATACACGCGTTCAACTTTACAGAGATTCAAGGAAACGAAGTAATAATACATAATATAGATACTCAATTAAATCATTAAATATGTTTATGCAAATTTAAGCGCGACTACAATCTCTCCATCATTGTATCATTCGAATCAAAAATACAATTGAAAGAGATTTGAAAGAAGTAAGAAATAATTAAGAATAGTTCCTTTAAGAGACTCAAGGGGGCTCTAATTAATATTAAAACTGATTAATTGTAAAAAAACGGTATTCATTTGAGTACCTTTTTTAACCCATTATTGTCCTTTTGCAGGGCAAGGGTCTCCTCCCAAACAAGGGAGGGGTTAGGCCTTGAGTCATATTTCAAATATTAACGGTATATTTATAAAAGTCTCTACCAAATATAACTAATCATCAGTGCTAACATACATTGACCAAAAATCTAAGTGAAAAAAACTCCATCAATAAAAACGTTTTGCTCCAAACACCACATCTACAGTTTCGTAGTTGATCATCTCCCCTGGGGCGGTATCCATCCGTTGTCTTACTACAAAGCCTGGCGGTTGACTCAAAGGAATAACCGCCACTATCCGGATATAAGCCTTGTATATTCTATTTTGTTGGAAAATTGTTCAGTGTAATGTTTTTTATTGGGATGTATTTTTTTAAGTGTTACCTTTGATCTGTTAACATGTAAGGTTTTGTTGAATGATTAATTTAAAATAAAGGTTGGGAAGCAAATCTTGTTATGTATTTTTTGGATGTTGTACAAAAAGGAAAATTTATTTAAAAAATGTTTTTTTGCTGCATTGCGATTCAACGTGGCAATGCTGTCAGTCTTCTGGACACGTTACCCGAGGACGGCGATTCGGAGATGTTTTATGACGACTTATTTTTATTATATTTACATTTTAGGATCTGTCTTTTGTATAAAGTTAGATTTGAATATAATAATAAGCGAAAGGTTAATAAAAAACTTTGTTTTTCTTTTAACTCATTGACTATTTCAGAAGGAGATTCTTGTCCAATAATGGATAGTAATAGATCAAAATTATTATTATATAGGATATTAATAATATAATGTCATCTTAAGCAATGGTAGAGTAGCGTGCGTATTACATATCCATTGATTTGCCTAATACCTTTGTTTAAAAAAATCATGGCATAAAATATTTAATGAACAATGCCTAATAATAATTGCCTATCCTGAGTTTTTGTCCGACAAAATTAATCAGTGAAAAATGTATAGCGAATTGTCGCTTATATCAACAATACAATTATTCATACATTCATAATACATTCCACATATCACATATTAACATTTTTAGTACTTCAAATCAATAGTTTCAAATAAAATAATAGTCTCAATAAAAATATAACAGTCAAATTCCACATCAGGATTAACTATTTGATTCACATAGCTTACTGAATAATCCCATATGAATTCACACTAACACACTGGCGTTACCAAGAAATATATTTTGTTTTGTATTTTATATACCAATTCATATGAAATTGTTTTATTTGATGTTTCTGTTTCTACGGCATATTTTTTGTAAGATAATAATTTATGAAACACTTTTATTTTTGTCCTTAATGAAGGAGTAATGTTGTCATGGTTAAATTTCGAATTATAGACGCTATAAAAATGGTTTTACATGCAAGCAAAAAAATACAATCATCATGATTTCCAATTAATAATATTAATATAGCTAAAACTCTTCTGATCTTGAAATTGAAGCCTTATTTAAAAAGAAGATAAAAATTACCAGCTGAACCAAAAACCGTTAACTACGATATTTTTTTCAATAACATGAACCTAGATAACCTTAAGATCTTTCCCCGTAATTTAAAGAAAATATGTAAAAAATAATATTAGTGGTCGTTGCCGTCCGCGAGTTTTACGAATTTTATTATTTTTTATTCATATAGATGTCATGCGCAACTCATGAACTTAATTCCTTATGCGGAAACACCGCAGTGAACTAGAACCGCTAATTACAGCGAAAAAAAACCTTAAAACAGTCTAACCTAGTTGGAAAATTAAACTGAAATCATAATTAAAAGTTTTCAGTAGTTGCCATGGTTAGTTCGCTTTACAGCTCAATTACATGGAAATAGACACCAAACATAGACTTTCATGGCTGCTATAAAGTACTCGGAAAAGCACTTTTTCTCCCTTATTAAGGCTTGTACACATATGGCAAACTGTACAATGCAACCAATTGTTTGATGTTACAATAAAATAAATAGAAACGCTTAAGTTATTTTTATTAAAATTCATAACAGCCCATCGCTTTCTCACAAGGTAAAACTTAACAAATTATATATTATACACTGAAACTTCAAAAATTGCACTATCATTATACAAATCGCATAAATATCTGTTGAGTAAATTTTGAGTTTATTCCAAATAGACAGACAGACGTGGCGGGCGACTTTGTTTTATAAAATGTAGTGATTATGTAAAATTGCAATATATTTACTGCTAGTAAGTAGCTTTATGATATGGAAAATCGATTATCTTCATTAACATATTATCTTTAAATAACTAATGTTATATCATTAAAGGCACTTACATAACAGTATAAAAATATGGTATGCGGTATGAATATATAAATAATAATGAATTCTATTTATGGCGCTCTTAGACTATACTGGAATGCTGTGTTTGCAGATTATTGATCTTATGAGATAAAGTCTACGTCAAGGCATGTTAAAAATCTAAAGGATATAATACGGAAGATCTTTAAAAAAACTCTCAATACATTTGATTGGTAGAGAATGCCCTTGCTGTTAAGTCCATACAACATTTGTATATGAAATTAATTAATCTGTATGTATAAAACTATTCAGTTACTGAGTGACTTATTGTCAATTGACAACGCACAGCCGAAACTTCGGGGTGTAGAAAGTTGAAATTTAAGGGGATTTTTTTTAAATTCCCCAGTAAAAGGTAAAATTACACGGGGGCAAAAATAAATAAATACAGTAGCTAATAATATGCCACGAACAATCTGCTATCTTAATACGCGCCCTTAGGGTACAGATAATAAACCTTGAGTTAGCTATTAAATCTGTGAATGTATCTAACTGATGTTTTATCCCTTTTCAGTTACAAAGTACTAAATAAGATCCCAATGGGCTTCGTGGAATCATTTAACTTTCTCTATGGATGGTTACGTAAATATAGTCTATATGGTTTCTTGGTTTATATCTTTCAAATGTTATAATTTCTGTTGAATTCCATAAGAACGTGCCTTTATAGCTGTTTCTCTTAAATAATACCTGCATGGTTAGTCATAAAATGTTTTAAAAATATTTATATACGGCCTTGTGCGCTATAATCTGACTCATAACGATTTTTGTGTTCGAACGTCGATTCATTTTAATCTTTGTTATTATTATATCGCTTTGCAAGGAAAAATAATGTGAATTAGAAAAACTACTAACCTCTGGATCCAGAGCTGACTTGGCACTGATACAACGCATCATCATCCAACGTGACTTCTCTTATGTCCAACGAGTAGTCTCCTGAAAATATAATTCATATCAATACCGACTACATAACTTAAAGATAAGAAAAATAGACAGTTGTATCGTATCATACTGCACAAAAAAATCTATTAAAACACCTAAAAAGAAGAATTTCGTATAGTGCATTGCAATTCAAAACAATATGCATATATCTATCGAAAAATCAGAGGCTATAGTTTTTGGCCTACCAACGGATAGATCGGCTCTATTGTGTCAGTTTCTTGTATATTTAAATAAAAATACATTTTAATACATTTGCCAACATTCTTACTCTAATTAAATTGAATTAAATACAGTTTGCGTTTTTTGTAGAAAACTGTGCTCTGATATATTTACAAATTTATTTTTGTACTAATATTAGAAGCTTATTACTGAACGACTAATATCGTATGTACTGAAGCATTTAGATGTTAAAAGTATTTCTACGAAATGTCAATATTGCAACCATACTGTAATATACTGGCACTGGTGGAAATGCCTTCATAATCTCTATTAATAAGTTTTATTTCTCCGAACAAGTGCAACGAGTCTCATAATACCATATTCTTGGAACCTTTTACTACAATCACTGATTTTATATAACGATATAAGCTTCTCAACTTTTTAAACAGAAACTTTAAAGTTAAGTCTTGAATAGGAATAGTATTTTATATCATTTCAATGAATAAAGTTTTAAAATCAAAATCAAATCATTTATTCATTTAGATCAAATATTGACACTTGTGATAGTCGTTACAATTACTGAATTTACCACTAGCTCGGAAAGGAGGTAGAGCCTTTTTTCGAAGAGATAACGAGAAACTCACGGGCACTTTTATCAATCGCCAAAAGTTTTATAATGCGATTGATACAATAATATTGACGCGAGGCGCTGCCTACAATCAGTGATATAGACTAAACGTCAATTAAGGAAGATGAGTTTAGCTAGGACATTTATTATTTAGTCTTTAATCATACCGTATGTTTAAATCAGTTGACAATATTGTATGACTACGAAACGTCATCGTAGCGGCTGCTACGTGGATCGTAGCACAGCTACGAATGCCAAAATATTTGTAGCACGTTCACAGTCGACTACGCTACGGAAGCCATCGTTTTGTTTGATTATCTTTGTATCAGAACTTATATTATACTTTTTGTTTTATCGTATTCTAACATAACTAACATTTCATATTTATTAGCTTAGATCTTATCAGTATGAAATTGTGCACAGTTAGCGTAAGAAATATCTATCGGCAGCCATATTTTCAGTTGTATAATGTTTATTGATTTCAAATATATATTCGCTTAGCCTTTGTTCCAAACTATGTTGGAGTCGGCTTCCAGTCTCACCGGATGCAGCTGAGTACCAGTGTTTTGTAGCGACTGCCTATCTGACCTCCACAACCCAGTTACATGGGATAACACGATACCCTTCGGTAAGACTGGTTGTCAGACTTTCAAGCTTCTGACTACTGTTAACGACTGTCAAAGATCTTCGAAAATGACAGCCGGGACCCACAATTTAACGTGCCTTCCGAAACACGGAGGAACTCGATATGTATAAGGTGGTCACCCATCCACGTAACAACCTCGGCAAGCGTAACTTAACCTCAGAGATCGATCCGTGCGGCTGTTGTAAACTAAGCCACGAGCTCCTCAAGTTTATTGAATTCAAATAAATCTAATTATTTATTTCGGACTACTGCTTATATATTTTTTTTAAGAAAACACTAATTGAAATATAGCTAATGCTTACAAATTATACGCTATATGATTGTAAAATTTGTAATTTGACTATTTTACACTGATAAAATGCTTCCATATCTTTAGCGCTGACCGACCCAACAGTACTATGACGACTATGCCATATCCATAGCCAGTTGCGCTCACCGATCGGGAAACGATCTGTGGGTTAATCAACCTTTGGCGCGGTCATTCCATAGATGGGTGTCCGCGTAGTGGTATTTGAGCTGGGCGTCTCCGTGCTTTGGAGGGCACGTAAAAAGTCGGTCCCGGTTGTTGTCAATAAAGTAAACAGTCGTTAAGCCGAGTCAAGGGCCTTCGGGCGGCTTCAACAACTTTGACACTAGGTTGATAAGAAGAAAAAGCCAATAAATGTTTAATAAATGCAATCCTTACCTTCCTCATCACTCCCAATCATCTTGTATCGTTCGTATCCATTGAGATGACGGTGCATGCCGAGGCCGAAGTCGTCTTTCGTCCACTGCAACTGACCAGCTTTGTTCTCCACTCGGCATGGCAGCGTTACTCTCGATCCCACTACAGCACTCTGTGTAATAGACAAATTAATATTAGTAATGTGATACTTATTATTTATTGTATTGTCCAAATTATGAAAAGGACAAGAAACATTTAGTGATTATGTTAACGAAGTGAATTAATGGCCAGTTTCTTCAGTACATATCACATAATTATCTAAACTAACAGCTAAAGCCATTGACTTGACATTGGTATAGTAAAGGCACATCTGTTTCTTAATAAAACTATCAGTAAATTCGCGAAGAAATAAATTTGACTGTATTTTTTCCTTTGGCTGTTACTTTTGATGGAGACTGGTTGTAATAGTAGTAAATAAATAATCAGAATTAGAAGTATAAACTAGACATCGAATTGAATATTATGTGCCTAATATTTTTCTAAAATCTACAGAATGTACAAAACAAGAGATTTCTTTGTTTTGAATTAAAAATATAGTAGCACTCTTTTAATAAAATATTAACTATTTCAATCAAGAAACTTTTCTTCTAAATGAAAATAATAAAAACATAAAACAGAGCAAAAATGGAGCAACTGTAGAAAACAACATTTAAAGTTAATATTTCAATTTTCTACTTATTATGTTGCAAGGAAGCGGAGACGGTAATATACAAGTCGCTTTGAAAGTAACATCATTACATACAAACAAAATGTGAGAGCTTGGATGCTTGGAGAAATGACATGAAACAAATTTGTACTTCTGTAATAGTGAAAATGAACATTTGTAAGATAAATTATAGGACTCAGATGATATTGTTAGTAAACTATGGCTTGGATTGGCTTGTTTGAGTCAATATTTTACAAAACTGACAAACTAAGTCCAAAATAATCTAATTTCCTAAGTATCAATATTTTACGAAACCACTAAACTGAGTCGCAATTGTTTTAATTTCGTCAGTTGAATTTGTAACTTTTGGTAAAATTCTGTCAGATTCTCCCGAAATAATACCGACATTATTTGTATTGATAGGTTTCTGGAATAATGGAAATAGGAAATTTAATATGTTAAGCCGTTAATGCCTCAACATCCGTATCGTAACATATCTACATTTACAAACTCACGGGCAACTGTTAGTATTTTATAAAAAGACTCTAGAAATGCGCTAACGCAAAGAAAAAATCATAATAACATAATCATATACACACTCCTCGTCTTTGAGGATAATTTATAAGAAAAATGACGTGTTTCCCATTTAACGCTTTCAAATTTGCTCACTCCTTTTTCACGAGCAGCAAATTCCATTTCCACAACAACATATTCTTAGCAATCCTTCGGTAGGCAGACAAAGGAAAAAATACGTTATTTAAAAAATTACTTTACATTTTCGCAACATTAATTTGGGTCCCTGGTACTGTAAATCAAATATTCCCCGTGGATTTTTGAGCAAACGTGGCCTTATATTATTCTTTTCGTAAGCAAGTACTCCAGTTGACATAGAAAAGGCTTGTATTGAATATCTGGTGATATTAAAAATTCCTACCCGCCGTCCCCTTCGGGCTCGAACGGATGTTTTCATAGATGACAAACCTTTCCGAATTAATTCTACTCCTATTTTTTGGTCCAACTAGTTTGTTGATACCAATTTTTGTGGTGGATCCCGATGTACGAAGTATCAAAGGAATATTGGTTTTACATCTCTTTTCTTTACTTTAGAAACTTTTTCTGGTGAATTACATATAGGTCATATATAAGTAGCTAATTAGCTTTTGTAAAATGTGTCATCCTAAACTATATATTTTATTCAACAAACACGAAACTAATACCCAATTCCTTGGACAAACACCAACATTTCGTGCATAAATATGCTTATGAATAAACAAAACTAACACAAGCTATTCAAAATTAACATAAACAACGAAATAGGCCATGTGCAACTTAATAATAATTTCGCAAAACAAAGCCGATTATACCAACACTGGTAAAGGTATTTCAAATGAATATACTATTAATATAACACCCATTAATGAAATAACTTATTTGGTGACGCGTTTTGTTTGTACGATAATTTTCATTTGTTGAACAGAAATGACCGGTAATGAGTGCAAAATTAATTCGAAATTGTCGAAACTATGTGTCGTATAAATTGGTATTGAATCAGTGACCGTTATAATTGTATATTATGGAGATTTGATCGGTGGAACAAATATTACATCGGTATAATAATATTTTATTTTTAAATCAGAAATATTATATTTTATCTTTTGTTAATGAATCTATTATCCTAATTAAAAGGTCATACATTAAGCTAAATTGACAGCGACTTTAAAATCATTAATCAAGTGTTTAAAAACCATTTAGATATTACCATTACTATGTTAATCATGACAGTACCCAAAAATATAAACATTTTAAACCATTATTTAAGCCTCGATCTACTTAGAAACAAAAATTCTTATGAAGAAAAGGAAGAAAATAATTCCACTCACCTGATCCTGAGGTTCAATAGCAAATCTCTGTTCCTTATACGCACTCACACAACTAACCAAAAGCACGAACCACATCCATTGCTTCATCACTATAGTAATACTCATCGATATCCTCAACAAAAGGAACAATGTATTGGCACTTCTACTTGTCAAACGAGATCTATGTTTTACACTATCGGTTTTATAATACATGTCGTTTTGTAAATATTCTATATCAGTTGCTTCATTAGTATTTATTGTCTTGTTATCGTTAATGATATTACAATTTGGTTCTACAATCGTTTTGTGTTTGGATTTAGCGGTTTCATTAGTTCCCATGTTAGATTATTTGGAAATTTATTAGGAACCACATGTTAACTAGCACTGCAGATATTTAGGAATGCACCGGCTTTGTTGTCCAACATCTGAAACAAAGACATATATAGAATTAGATAAATGTTAATGAAGCAAGAGAAGTTTTTAAGAACCGTCTCTGCCTACGAAGGCGTGACTTAATGTATGTTTGTATGCATGTTGATGAAACGAAAAATATCTAGACCTTGTAATAATTGGATCGAAATTATTTTGGCTTAAGAGTGGAAGCAGTCATGTGTTAATAGAGCATCCGTCAAATTAGGGGAGTACTTATAAAAACTTGTTATACCTATACTATTCGATATCACAGCTTGATATCAAAAGTCTCATATTATCTGCGCCAATGAAAACAATGGCTGGCTTACACGACCAAAATGAAATCACATTCTCTTTATACCGAACCACTTAAATTAACCCTACGCTATTTGGTAAATTCCACCATCAAAAGAGATGCAATCAAACTCGACCCAAACATTTTCATTCAAATTTTCATCTCCCATGTGAAAAAAAAAACAAAGGAACCATCGCTTGTTTTTAAAACAACAAAAACTGGGCAATACATTCTTTTTTCAATTTTAAATTCCTGATATTATATACGTACTTTTTGAAAGGACTAATCAGAGGTGTGATGCATTTGCTTTTTGTATATTAAGCATGTTTTGTAAATAATGAAAGGTAAAAGGCGAGGCTTATTATAACTAAACTCGGGGAACGACAGATTTGCAAACTACGTAATAATTTTAAAAAATCATACGAATGTAACTATGTAAGTACTAAGTAAGTTTGATAGATGACAAGACATATTTCGCTCGTTTGTAATCGCCCTGGTAATAATATGTTTCTCAGTTCCCTAATTATCTTAATTATAGGTAATATAAGTATTATTACAAAGTATGCGTATCAATAAGCAAAAACCGATCAAGCAATTTTCGAACAATGAAACCAATCTTTAGAATATACTCTTCTATAAAACGTACGATCGTAAATTCTAAATAGCAAAACATGTTATAAAATATGTTACCAACAGAAAGAAAATTAGTTCCCGCGAAGCTAAAACTTTAGTACATAAACATAAATAACTAGAAGTTGGCTATACGCTTTCAAAATTCTATTCAGTACACGACAGCATAAACATGTCTTAACCATACTGTATTATAGAAGGGGATGTTATGAATAAATCATCTTGGAGCATTGCAAAAGACGGCAATTTCTACTGCACCGGTTTATAGTCCTCGGAAGGAAGGGGAATATATATCTATAAGCCTTACTAAGAGTTAAGTCGAGAACTACTCGAAATAAACGGCTGTAGAGTGAGTTTAATGCAATGAGTAATTGCTACTGTAATTTTGTATTATTTTTTTCATATCATTTACTACTGCAACGTATTACAGTCAAATCTTACAAATAAATTTGTATAAACGATGAGGGAAAACTTATTTTACACATTTCTTGAGTGCTCGCAAATTCTCCAACCCGAACTTGGCCAGCGTGGTGGACCCAAGACCGAACCCCTTTCTCATTACAGAAGGAGACCTATGTCCAACAATGGATCAGTAATAAGTTATAAAAAATATAATAGCGTAAGATTAAATTTCATGTTACTCTAGATTATAGTTGAGATTATTATTAATTGGTACCTTTCATTATAAAACTGATGAGTGAACCATTGTTCGACGGGATCCCGAACTCTATATAAACCGTTACTATGCGAATATTCAAGGGACTTTATTATACTAAATTAATTATCTTCGAATGTAACCTTAGTAGGGTTTATCTAAGATCAACGCTTGTTGGACAAAATCGTACTACCTATCTCTTTCTAGCATAGCCATATTGCTCGAGTATAAAAGAGAGGTAAGCTACGTCTTTTGTACTTGTGCACTCAAAGGAATCTTTAAATAAGAGTTTTCATTTCAACTAGTGAAACGTTCATATTACGTCTGCTCAAAATTAAATACTCTAGAATACTACCTGAAACTGACGTGACTGCTTTATATTATTTTTATATGAATTCCCGTACAACTACTTAATAAAACTCCGCTTTAAAATTTTATGTTGACAGAGAAAGATTCCTAAAATCCAACCGGTTGCATAAAATATTCGTAAACACAATAACGGCCCCAGAACACTTCCTTGTGAAACACTTACTACGAAACAAGACAATAAATTCAAAAAGAAATGTGAGAATACGCTGGTCTAGTTCAACATATAGTGAAGCAGGTGTTCCTATTACTCTATAAATACTTAAGATAGATTGAAGAGCGAAAGATAAAACTACTACTATTATAGTTGGGATGAAAGCTACTGATATGGGCAATGAAACTGAAAATGACGGTGATAAAGATCGAGCTGGAGAAGTTAATAAGGAAGTTAGGACCATCTGCAAAATGTTCAGCTAATATTAAAACAGCAGAGCAGTGTGGAAATTGAAATTAAAGATTATAATTTTAGAGCTGGTATTTTTGCAGAAAAGGATTCTAAATTTTTTTACTGCATTCTTCGAATAAGTAATTTTTTTATCATCTTATAGTATAATATTATGTTCCAAATGAGATATGGCTATTTCTTAAAATTTATATTACAGTTTACTTAGAAATTATTTTAATATTTCTGCTAGAACTGTTATTAGCATAGAAATATTAATGTAGGCACTTTGCTTGTAACAAAAATAGGTACCTATTTTCTTTTCCAAGAAAATTGAGCTGAAAGCAAGAAAACAATTCATAGTGAAATCTTGTAGAACTCGCGAAGTAGGCTTTCAAGGAGTTAGGAACTTCTCAGAACTTGAAATCACACAGGTAGGACAATTATGAATTAGCAAGTAGTTGGACAAAGCAAATTACGAAGTCCTCTTGCCTGGCAAAAGGCTCAAAGATTTTGATGAGACAGCACTGGAACTAGGAGATCCATTCAAAAAGATAATTCGCGTAAAATACAAAGCTTTACTGTCTTAAGTTTTGCATAGTGTGAGATACGGGGAACAAGTTTAGCGAACAAAGTTTGTAATTTCAATAGACTTCTTCTTGTTTCGTGTGGTACAGGATGTCTGTGGTTTTGAGTTTTACTCAGACTATTATCTTACGGAAAATTCGTAGGCTTAAGAAACTTAAGTTCTCAGGTAATTTTATTACAATGAGAACGGTTGGAAGTTTCCGAGATATTCGGCTCTTATTGTTACATCTTATAATAAGACGTTTGTGCCATATCTTTCGTGATATTAAACTGATATAAAGAAATATTACTTCAGAATTTACGATTACTATAGTAAAATTATTTCAATCTTTTATGAATTAACATTCACATCATAACAAGCACTATAAGAAGTAACAAAATTGAACACATAATTTCAATTCATGAATTATAGCTATGTAGCTTGATCAGTTATTTCTTTCTAGCCTTCTAGCTAGTCAATACATTGATCCGTATGTATTGAATACCGTCGACTTAGCCATCTCTTGGCATAATCCCGACAGACTATCTTCGCTTCCGTCCGCAGATTCTTTGAATAGTTTTAGCTAATTTAACTCTAGTGTAGGAAGCTCAATTAAATTATACGGGTTCCGCAATTTGCATGGGTTATATTCATGAATAAAATATTATGAATATTCATTTATAGTTGGATGGTGGAATGAGTTTTTACATGGAATTATATTCTGACATAACCCCGTGTAAAACCCATTTGGTTATTTATGAATTTGTTGCTGTCGTATATTTTTGGCTTTATTTATTCTTAGCGTAGTTAATTTTATATTTTAACACAATACATTTTAATGATTTTGTAAGGCAGAATTAACATGAAAATTACTACTCCAATAATAATTTCTAGCGTTCAAATAGAACAAATATAACTTTGTATAGAAATATTCCGAGAATATTATAATACGTATCGTTTCCTTGTTAAAGTCGTAATAACAGAGTCCCTTTGAGTTGTATATTATAGGTAATTCGGATGCTTATGTCATTGACCGTTAAGAGAGTACGTGTAAATAATATATTATGATGTCCCGTCTCATTTAGTAGTCAGAGCGTGTTCTGCTTTCTAAGAGACTTATTTTATCTCGATGTCAAGTCCCTCGTATGAAAGAGAGTGTATAAGTTGGAAGATTTTAACAACATTTTCTTGCATATTTTTATTCAAGGAAATTCGCAGTGGAAATGCGAGGGAACGTATTGCAAAAATATAAAATGGACCAGTTCTTTTTTATTTTTACATGAATATTATATATGGTATGTAATGTTATTTTAAAGAATGTGTAACATTCTTACATTACAATCCTATTTTATTCGTGTACATGACGCAACAATTAAAATGGTCAGTTTGTTCGATTTCATCACTACCAGAATAATAATATAATCCATATTCGCTTTTAACATTAGTCGTTGTTTTTTCCGCTATTTATTATATGTTACTTATGTTTTCTTTCATTTATTTTCACTAATTTTCTCATGGCATACAATTTTTTTCTTTCTATATAATAGAACAAATCACAAATTCCTAACTAAGCAAAACTGTGACTAAGGTAACTAGATAACTGTTAAACATAAATATACTTCAAATTGCGTCAAGAAACGAACAGTAACAAAATCAATCTCAAAAGTCAAAAACATTTCAAGCAAAAGACAGCCTCACAAATTAGCCTTCAATCGCTGAAACGTTATACCTCTAGTGGTACACTTTCTTTCATTCTTCAGGGACCAACATTCTTGATGTAATACAGGTTTTAGTCACAAAAATGTTTGTTGTAGACTAGTCGATACCAATACGTCTAGGTTTGCGTTACTTCAATTCCTTTGCGCATTTAAACCGAATACGATATCAACACTATGTAAATCAGCTGTGCGGTTTTCAGTTTGGCGATAAAATGTTACTCTGTTTTGTAATTTGTGTGTTTGAGGATTCTAACTACTAGTAGTATTGCGAGTATTCGCAATTTCGGATTGAGATTCATTAGACGATGTATTACGTTTTTGTGTAAATTCGGTTTCTTTACTTTATACTATGTGAGTTTTGTAATAAAATTGGCTACAATTGATTTTAATTATTAAAAGTCGAAGTGGTCGCCATGGCCATTGTAGTGATGTGACGAATGTTATTTGTAGAATAGATTTCAAGATTAACTAATTGTAAAGCATATTAGGAATTTTATCACGTTTAAAGGTTACTGAATTTATTATTCCATATCTATTACACATTAAATGTTAAAATGACATATGGTTAAATTTCATATAATCGAGATACTTTAGGGCTTACCATTAAACAAAGATGACTAGACATAAATATATTGTATACATATCTGCATAGTACATATTTTTTATAACAATGACACAGCAATTTCTATATTCTTTCGTCTCTGCTTACTCGGAAAACCGGCGTGATTTTATATAAGTATGATTGCAAAAATATTAAATAGCTTAACGAATTAAATACCTAACATTTATATCAAACGATATTACTACGACTAGTTATTATAATTATACAGGCATTTCCTATAACGGCGTCTTCAGCCCGTAATTAGAACTTGTTCAATGCCTTGAAGGACTACAATAATTACAGCAGCGAGTTAATTAGTGTTATACTTAGTTTAAATGAGCGTCATACATCTTGACGATGTAGCACGTAATTAGATGCCTATCTTTTTACTTTGACGTTAAGGGTGGGAATAGATGTGGTGAATCCAAGGCGAACATAAAAAAGAAAGTTCTCGTAAATGCTGAATGTGTATTTGTCTTTTTATCTAAATATTTTTTTGTACCATTTATGTTTGAATGTACCCAGATAGATGGGCAAGTGTCATAATATGATGCCTAAAGGTAGACAACGTTGAGGTAAGTCACAAAACTCTTAGCGATGACTTGAAACGACTGGGGGCATTTTTTATAAGGGTAGGAGCTATACGATCAATGACCAATAATCAGAAATCAGAGATTTAAGAATGATGTGCTAAAGCAACTGAAAACTGAAGTTCGCGCCTCCGTGGCGCAGTGGTTTAGATCGCTACGCTGCTGCCATTGCGTCAGAAATTCGTGGATTTGATTCCCATACGGAACAATTATTTGTGCGATCCACAAATAATTATTTCGGGTTGTACTTTGTGTCCGTTGTTTGTATGTTTGTAATGCACAATTATACACAAGTAAGGATTGAACCTGACTAATCTATACCTATCCTAACAGCTACGTTTATTCATAGTACCAGACTAGTTCTAGTCTATCGCCTTTCTACTACGAGTAAAGCTAATTTCCTTCCACACTTGACAGACCGGTTTTCTCAATCGCAAGACTTGTATGGGCGTCTCGAAGTAATTTTGCTACATTAGGACTTATCTATTTCTGCTAGTGTTTAAAGCCTATTAGATGCATATGTACTGCAAGTTTATTATCTGATGAATAATGATTTAATAAATGCATTTAATGCAAATTAAGAACTGTATTAAAGACTGGGTAGAATGGAAAGTTACTATTATGAAAGATATTTGGCGTGAATTTACGAGGCGAAATAATAATAATTTAGTAGTATATTGAGTTAATGAACGTGAATTTGATAAGATAACTTTGTTAACATTAATTTTATTAATACATATTTTGGCTCTTTGGAGTATGCATGTTCCCATATAAAACTTTATTTACAATCTTAACTGGAGATAATAGAAGCATATCACAAACAGCGATTGTAAAATTACTTTGAAGTTAATAAACAGCAGTCATTTAATAATTTTAATTGTTTAAAAAGCTGCGTATTGAAACATATTTTTGGTTCTTATACTACTGGCTACTATTTTTGTATATAACTATAAAAAAATATTTCTTTACATAACATACAAGCAATTTAATGTAAAAAATTATAAAGTGAAAATTCACTAAATCACCATAAAAAAACAAGAATACTCAATTCAATCTTTATTATCAACTAGCTGACCCGCGCAACTTCGCTTGCGTCACATAAGAGAGAATGGGTCAAAATTTTCCCCGTTTCTGTAACATTTTTTGCTACTACTCTTCTCCTATTAGTTGTAGCGTGATGATATATAGCCTATAGCCTTCCTCGATAAATGGACTATCTAACACTGAAAGAATTTTTCAAATCGGACCAGTAGTTCCTGAGATTAGCGCGTTCAAACAAACAAACAAACAAACAAACAAACAAACAAACTCTTCAGCTTTATAATATTAGTATAGATTTAACAAAACCTTCAAAGTAACCCACTTCATAGTGAATCATTTAAAACTGTCTTTACTGTACAATTTATTCACGATACTGATCAATTAATTGATAGAAATTGGACAACATTGATGGTTGTTTGAAAGTATCGAAGTATGGAGTACGAAATGAAGGTGATTGCTTGATGATCTAGATTACTGATAAGTTTCTATAGTATGTGGGACATTGGTGAAAAACTAGAATGGTAAGAAAGAGGATGGTACACGTATAATGATGTTGCTGTTCCAGATGCATTTCATATAGATTAATGTCGTCGGTAGATGTGCAAATGGCTGATTAAATATTTCGATGTTAAAATAATCGTAACTCAATAAAATTGTGCGTGTTAAATATTGCATTTAATTTCAACTTGTATTTCAGACTTATTAAGCATAAAAATAAAGCTTACAAGCCATAAAAAAATTAACTGCAATGCACTTTAATTAGAAACCCATTATTTTTATTCAAAAATAATTCAATAGTACTATTAACAAACACTTAATATTTCAACAACAGATAATAAACACCCTGTATAATCGATCTCTATATAAAATTACGAACACATACTTGAGCGATAAAAAACTATTTTACGACGGGAAATCGTTATAGTTTACGGTAACTTTGTACAGTAACAAGCAGAAATCTGTTTACACTGCCACATTTTCGAAGAAATACGAATCTTTCTTTAAATTATTGTGTGTGGTAAATCATCTTGTAATTTGTCAAATACTGACACTTTTGATAACCAAAGTTCAACAGCTTCAAGTAGAACAGTGATACAAAATTCTACTGTTATTACTTAAATAATAGTATTTAATTACAGTGGCTTGTTTACTTCAAAACTACCACTGTGTTATCACAAATAAAATATAGCGACAGTTATATTGCTTTCATACGTATTGCAAGATTGTATACCTACATGTTGCTTATGACTGTACAAACACTGAACAAAGTAAAATAACATAAAACAGTTATAAATAACCCCTTACAGTTTCAACTTAACATCTGTCAACGAAGTTTTATTAATTTTACTTTTCAGATGTTCGAACGGTTAATGGCGTCTTCAGACTGTCAGAGTGAAGACGACATATTATTTTTATATAAGTCCGCATAGCGTTTGTTTGTTTGTTCGCAAAAATCTCGAAACGTATGAAGTTTTTTATGCCTTATCACCAATATATCCGATGGGAAATCTAAGTATATAGTTTTCTAAACCTAACTCGATATAACGCTAGCGAAGTGATTAATATTTTTACCAATGGTGGATTTCGAATGGAGATAAAATAAAACATAGGCGTATATCTTCGTTTATCTTCAGACCAAAAAGTCTTTTTTTTTTACGTTTATTATAGAACAATAATATACATTTGTGCGGCATATTCATAAACAATTTACTTTCATAGAAAAACAATATTTTTTAAAACAGTATGTGAGAGTACTTTTCATCGTTTATATTCTCCCCTCGATTTCTACTTTTAGCCTTTATCGGCCAACTTTATTGAAAAACTTTGAAGTCTAAAGTAAAACCTAAGTCCAGACAAGCGCTAAATAAAAATTCTTCTGTAAAAAACTTCGCCTGTTCTTTCACACTAAAAGTAGTTCTATCGATCTTTACTTCCTCTTTGCACCTAGTTTTCCTGGCAGTACCTTTTTAGACTGGTAATTATACCTAAGGAAACAATCACATCTTACACAAGATCATCGTGATGCAAAGAAAATAAAGATCTTATCAAAGTTTTGTTCACGAAATGATGATTATTATTTAACATACTCGCTTCAGGGTTCTTAAAATAATGTACGTGGTCTGATTAACCGCGTTTAGAAAGAAGGACCATGTTAGTGAAATGTGAACAATGCTTAAAAGAGGTTTGGCTAATCAAGGTGGCTGTGACTGCGGTACCCCATCACAAACCACGGCACATTTAATTTAGGATTTTAACTTGGCGATGGATAATGCAGTTGCCAAGTTATTTTCACCAATTGTATAGGTAATATTATGATAAGTCATTGACACGACAAAAAAAGAAGAGGAATAGTTATCGGTTGAAAATAACTAAGCATTTCACTATTGTTAGTATTAATAATATTTGGAGTAATACTCTCAAAATATACCAAACACATTAGCGTGACACCTATGAAAATTAATTGTTACCCTTTATTTAATGCCCCGGCCAATTATAACAGAAATGTATTAAAATGTACCGCGGAACCACAAACCGCAACCCCCGTCCATGTGCAAAGGTATTTATAAAAAGATTATTAATAAATACACCACTCATTTTACTCAATGACTGAAACCCTCGACTCGTTGAGATGCTATTAATATCGTTTAAGCACGCCTAATTATTCGTTTTTCGATGTACAAAAATTGAATTATACCTTGTAGGGTAAAGGTCGAAAGGAAGCTTATTAGGGGCTGAGGGTTTGTAAAATTGCTTTATTGAAATACAAGTTTTATTGAATGAGAAAACAGTGAGGTATTTTTGGACTTGTTTATGATATGTTTGGTCAATGAAACTTGTGCGTGTGGGTGTATTGTTGAATAGTACAAGGCTTTCAAGATTTACTTACATTGAAAGTAGTGAATGTTTTTTTTTAATAATAGGTTATGACAATAATTAAAAGTAAAGTAAAAAGGTCTATGTAACTCGTTATTGTTAGAATATTGCACATCTATCTCCTCTCGGAATAAAACTAGTGGTTCGTTGCACTGACCACGTCAGGTTTCGAAACCTTTCATGAATTGAAAAACTGTCTGTAAAAGACTAAACCAAGCTGTGATACTTTCTTACTTGTAAGTTAATAAAGTCATAAATTCAATATTGTTTATACCGGGCTGTATAAAGCTATTCATGTACATATTTTGCAATCATAAAATACTCTCAGGGGCCAGGAAGTAAATTCTTTCACGTCAGTACAGATTTATCTCTTGTGTATGCCTACCCTAAGGGCCTTAAACATCCCGTTTATTTTATACTCTCCACTTCAAACCTCTCGAAAATTTGTGTCTATCAAAATTAAGTCCGAGTAAATTGCATTAAGTTCGTTGCAAATTACTTTTTTTATTTTTAGGAGCCCATACTTCCTGGCCGTTCGTTTTTTTATACGTAATTGCAGCTACTTGTGTTCAGCAAAAATAAACTGAATTTTCTATGAAACTGAGTTCAAATTAGTCCGTTGTATTTCCAAAAATATAGAACAATGAAATTTCGACTTTATGACTTAGATATTGAAATTTAATATCGTTTAAAGGTTGTAGGACGTGTTCGTTTCGTTTTGAACGTTGGCTACGATCCAAGCTATTCATTTGTGTGCAATAATTCTATCAGTGGCTGAATTAGAGATTATCTTTTGAAATTATTTCACGCGGTGAATGCAAGGGTGCATAAACATACAAGCAGAAACGCGATAATACAATGTATGTTTGGTTTATCTGGATTTTGTGTGGTCATGTTCGCTCGAATAAACTACGTGTATTTATGGCTCGAAATTCAGTTTTTGACTTTCAAAGCTAGTTACGAAGTAATTTAGGGGAATGCTTATGACTTAAGTGAATCATGCTTATAGAACAAACAGTTCTGTTGTTGAATTCATAAATACGAATACTGAAATTACACATTTCCATTTCATATCGTTTTGTGTATGAGGTTAGTTTCCTGGCACTATTTCAACTTTGAGTACCTCTATTTAAATAAGCGAATCTAAGTTCAGAATTGAACATGAACAATTCAATGTTATGACTAATGCCTCGATTAGTAAACGTCTATGAAACGAATATTTGACATTTCAAATGACATAATAAAAATTACTTCTTTTAGGGCACACTAGAGGCGCTGATCAACAATGCATTTACAGTTTTTTTTATCAAATTTATTGGCAAGGTCTTTCGCCAACAAAAGGCTATGTCGGCCTCATAGGGAAATTCAAATTATGTACAGCAAAATCTTAAAAAAAACACTAATTTCCTAACTGAAGGCGATCTGAATTCGTGAAAAAATTCATTTACAATTTGACGAAAACTAAACAATAGTGATAAGAAGCCACTCTCCACGAACAAAAATATCCAAATACCCTTTCAAAAAAACATCTGTAATGCTATAAAAAGTGTTCCAAAGTCTTTTTTATCAACTGAAGTGCCGAAAGTTTGGCGAAACAATTCAATGCATTTTAACCTGATTGATCCAACAGGAAAAACATAAAACGTGAGGAAACGACAACGATACTCTCCCGTCACAGGCCTTTTAGACAATTGTTTCCTATGATGACAAATTTCATTTTCCTCCCAACGTCAAGACAAGAGGTGTGTTATCAGAACAATGTATTGAATTACGACTTTCTTGTTTTTCGTCGCTGCTATTGAATTTTTTGTATTGGTTTGTTTTATAATATTATTTTGAAAGCTTTTTGGTCTTTTTCTTAAGGTCGACTTAAAATCACATCACAATGATCTTATAATTATTACAATAATGGACAGCAACAGGGTACAAAATACACTGCAAATCTTGGAGCTTGAAGAGGCTTAGTTCTAATGGCATTTACTGACCGCACATACATAAAATGACTTCGTCAAAGGCTATACACCTAATTCATATCTATAAATAGCTAACTTTTGACTCTAATTCAGTACATTGAAAGATTAATCTCTAAACATTTTTTATCTCTACATAATAATGTAAAGCAAACAAAATCTCAGCATAAACCTCTCATAAAAGTATTTTCTAAATAGCAACACTGAAAAAACTTCAGAACATTTCAATTAATTTTTACCTTTTTTATTTATATAGCCTATGGCACGGCTGAATAGCTTATATTTTTAATTAAAAACTTGCTTTTTAATGCCAATAGGCTGTATACTGTATACGCTCACAAAGGCCTTTCATTAAAAAAGTAGATTTTTATGTTCAAATTAAGCCTGTATTTGTTGTGAGAAAATGTTACAGTTAAGTTAATATGTTTTGTTTGAATAACGTGGGTTGAAGTAAGTATATTAATTTATTTTGTTTGTAACAAGATCCAAAGAAAACGTATATTTGAATATGAATTATTTTTCTCAAAAAATGAATATGGTATAAGTACTATTAAATTTTTCATAAAGATAGGCCCATGAGAGTCTTAGTAATTCTTTGACAACACTCTTTGCGCTAGCGTTACCAAACCATACTGCTAACATTGCGAACAGGGGTCGTAGGTTCAAAAAACTGGTTTTTAGACCACAAAGTTACCACATTTGTGTAAGCGAAAAACTTGGACGATCCCTGAGAGTTACTGAAATTCTGCTGTGTAATTTTTCAGCATAATATTATTTTCCATCAGTTTAAATGTGGCCCAATACCTATAAACGTACAACAGACAATACAAACAGATATAGCTAATTTCGCTAAAACATAAAGTATGTGCAATAAACTATAAATGTACTAAAACACCATGAAATAACATCAATTACATATGGTTTGAAACCTTTCATACAATTATGAACTTAAAATGACAAAGTAGTCTAATCACTGGCTGTCAGATGTCAACATTCAGCGGCCATGACACAAAGCAACTTAGTATTTTACTAGAACTAATTACGCTTTACTTTGTATGAAGGCTTTAGCCGTTGCGTGAAACTAATATTTTTAGAAATAATTACTAGTTTTAGTAAAAGTTGGTTAGGAAATTGAATACCTATGTTTGAAATAATGCACACACAAATGTTTCTTTTGTTGGTGACGCGTTAAGCTTGCTATTCATATTCGGTTCGCGATTTCGGTTCGGCAATATTTATGATGACAACAAAATCGACTCGACTCATTTGTTCGGCTTGTGCCGATTGGGTGCATCTACTCGTATTCGGTTTTGTCGCCCGTTTAGACCGTAGCAAACCTTACTATGTAAGCAATGAATGCAATGCTATGAAATGGGACACAACGCGTTTATAATAAAATATGAAAAACCTGTCACATCAGGCAGCTACATACGACGCAATTATATACAAAGGAATGATATATTTTACCGTCTGTTTAGATAATATATTGTTTATCGCGTTAGCAGTGTCTACGTCGCATAATGTCAAGACAAATTCGGGCAATGCAGCTTATGAGAGACTTGTTTTAGCAGTTTAAAATAATATTTTTGCTGAATAGTTCATTTGTATAACAAAATGTATGGATGTGAACGAGGCAAGGGAAGTTGGTAAGGATCGTACCAAGTGGCGTTCTTTGATCTGTGCATATCCTTATGGATATTTTGTATATCTGTATGTAGTCTATATAACGAACTCAATAGTATTATTAACATTACGCTATGACTAATAGGAGTGAGCTAAGTAACCTCCACGCGAACGTAGTCGCGGGCGGCCGCTAGTATTACTATAATCAGCTACCTGATCGTGTGTACAAGTTATACCGTATATTGTACAAGTAGCGATACAAAAACAAACAATAGCTAGAAGTTATCGTGCAACTGTAACAACTCATAAGCTGCGAGCGATTACACCGCTGTGCAGGAAGGTAACAATCACGAGAGTGTTGTGTGGTACAAGTTATAAACGGACAGCGATTTTTTTTAAATTTAATTTATATTTCATTATTTTTATTACCTAAAATCTTATATACTGTTGGAATATTGTTTTACTATGAATCTTAAAATCTCATTTATTGGTGTAATTTTATTACAAAATAATATAGTTACACATCGTAATAGACTGAAGGTAGATAACATATCGTTTATAAGGTTTTTGTAGGGTGAAGATAAATACTTAGTATTAAAATACAATAGGAACAGGATATTATAACGGATTCAGTTTTCATCAAGATATTAAGACTAACTACCGCACAAAAATATTTTTTAATGCGTTGCTATAAAGAAGGTTATATTATTTGCCATACGACATGAATCCCAAAAATATCCGAGTCAAACAAAGTCACTTCATAAATACTCTAACATCAATTAATTTATCTCAACGAAGATAGTTCTGAAATATTTTAATTATATTATATTTTAATAATTTTCGTCTATATATAATTATATAATTTGAGTTTAAATCTATTTTCTTTAAATATAATGAATTGAGCAAAATGTTCTGATAAACCTTCTAACAAAAAACATTATATTTATTCAACCACATTACAAATGTTATGCTTAAAATAAGAGCCTTAAGCATGTCTCATTTAGAATTCCACTCCTAAATATAGCCTACGTCGTTATTAAGTCATAATTCCCTTATTTACACGTGTTTTTCAAAAGGTCAACTCGCGTACAGTTTATGACTTAAACCCTCCACCCTTTAAGGTCGCATTCTTCGATGCCAGGTGCAAGACGCATTCACCAACGATTTATGCTTCACTATTCGAATCGAGCCTGTGGGAAAAAGTATTATAAGTGTCTGTGTACACTATGCGACGCTGATTATAAATAGCCTGCGGCAAATTTTCTGCAGAATTTCGAATTAAATCTTTTATAATTAGTTTACGACTTTACCGTTATATTTTTAGTAGTAATGGTAGCTTAAGTAGCAAGGCAGTTAGGCAATTCAGTTTTTCACAGATCTACGGCTAAAGTTTCAAATCGATTTAAGTGAAGTTTGCAAAAAAACGCAATGCCTCCGCCATATATGAAATAGTCTGGGATAGAAACTAATACATAAGCTCATGTCTTGCTGCACACACAGTTCTGTCGCCAATTAAATAAGACAATTTACAAATAGCATTTTGCAAATTGCATGCATATCGAAAACAACTATGTGTTAATCAAGGTTACCTATCTTAATCCCGATTTTTAAAATTCCGAACATCATAATCCAGAAAATGATTGGACATTTTATCAAAATCCCGAATTTTAAAATTCCGAAGTTTTATTTGCCATACAATCGCAACTCCAAATTTCACTTACCCATTTATTCATTTGTACGATGTTTCAGAATCCAGACACACGAAATCTAAATGCACAAAATCCAGATGACCGTAATCCATATACTAGAAAGCCCGATGTTTTAAAACACAGATTTTTGAATGTCAAATAATTGAAATCCAGATTTTTTAAATCAAGATTATTCAAATTCAAATAAACGATATCCAGAAAAACTAAATCCATGTATTTTATTTAAATCCGGTAATATAATATTAATGTACTAAATTTTGTTCGGTATTTTAGTAATCTGGCAACATAAATCAGTTTGTTTATTTAAAGGTACGTAGTTCTAACCTAATCTACTGAATCGAATTTGACACTTATATCTGTATCTAATGGGCAAGCAAAACAAAAGCGAGTCGGTTCTGGCACTCGCCGGCCGCTGCCGCGGCACGCTCGCTTCGCTCGCTCGGCTCGTGCGGGGGGTCACAGTTCTAACCTAACCTAACCTACTGAATCGTATTTGACACTTAAACCTATCTATAATCGGTTAAATTTCTAAACTTATGTAATTTTTTTATTTACTTACTGTACCTATAGGTACCTGTGTGTGTATTGTTGTAATAATTCGGGGTTTTTTGGCATGTGAAATTAAAAATAATATTATGTATTACAATAGTTTATGTAGAACACGATTATATGGAAAGCAAATGAAAGGATTATTAAAATTCTGGTAATAGTTCATCTGGAATATGATTGTATGGAAATCAAATAAAACGATTATGAAAATCTGGTAATAGTTTATTTGGAAAATGGTACGATGGGAAATAAAAAAAAGTATTCTGAGAATCTGGTATAACTGTATCTGGATTATGAGAATATGGGAAACAAAAAAATACTTTTTGTAAATTTGGTTTTAGTGCATCTGGAAATTGATTCATCTGGGAAATTAAAAAAGGGATTTTAAAAAGTTGTCAATCATTACACCTGTCTTTTAAAAGTTCTACCAAGCGTTTTCGGGGTTTTAAGATTCGGGTAACAGAAATTCGAGATTTTAATAGGTTACCGTTAATCAAACTCCCGATTTAAAAAACTACAATATTACTTCGGCATCACAGGTTCTATCGTAAAGACAGTCTAGACATCTACGATATATGTACGTCAGCGCCACAGTTGATTTTGTTGAACACAGCCGCATAGTGTGCGAGGTTTCTTAACCAAAAGGATTCAACTATTTGATTGCCGGGATAACCAATAGTAGCCTTTTGGGTCATACGGCTAGTAGAAACTTTAGATACCGATGTTATCACAGTTTAAGATAAAGTGAATGTTTTAATTTCTTAGAAGTGTTGATTAATTTTGTTCTAGATTAGGATGAAATTAAAGGATGAAATTAAATTAACTTTGGTATGTTTGAACCACATTTTTTTAGGGCAGATAAATTGAAAATATAAAGGAATGCGTTGATATGAATAGTTTTGTATAATTATTTTGAAGTTGAGTTATTTTTTATGAAGATTTACGGCTTTTATACATCATAGTAATATTTACTGTGACAGTGTGACGTCTGGCTCAGTTTCCTACCACGGGTAGCGTAACCTGTACTGAAATATTAAGCAATCAGAGGTTTAAAAACTGCGTTATTTCTCTATGTATATTACTAAAATAGTATGTTACTAAAATTTAATTGAAATATCTTTACTTGAACCATGTTATAGCTCGAGTGTTTGAGGCGTTAAAACCTAATAAACAGGCATACAGTCAGCCATTTATAATATTAGTAAAGATAATCTATACTAATATTATAAAGCTGAAGAGTTTGTTTGTTTGTTTGTTTGTTTGTTTGTTTGTTTGTTTGTTTGTTTGTTTGAACGCGCTAATCTCAGAAACTACTGGTCCGATTTGGAAAATTCTTTCAGTGTTAGATAGCTCATTTACCGAGGAAGGTTATAGGCTATATATCATCACGCTACAACCAATAGGAGCAGAGCAGCAATAAAAAATGTTACAAAAACGGGGAAAATTTTGATTCATTTTCTCTTATGTGACGCAAGCGAAGTTGCGCGGGTCAGCTAGTATTATATAAAACTGCATGCTTACAATTACCTGTTATAAAATATGCAAAGGCCAATTCAAGGAAATTTATTAATATACTCTCCATACTAATGGCGTATCATTACATATATTATTATCATGTTTCTACAGACCATAAAAATACCACAACATCGTTGGGATTTGCATACCAATTGGTTTTCGCAATCAAGACATAAGGTACAGAGATAAAACTCTAACGGAATGTAGCATACTACTGTCTTTATATGCAAACAAATTAACAAACACAGCACCACTCATGTATAAGGTTTCATCGCCTATTTATATTCGTTTATATTGCATTTTTAAGAATTAAAATATCTTCAAAATTTAATTTGAATTCAGCCCAGAATAGTCTCTATGCTAAATTTCGTACAAATTGGTTGAACAGTATCGCTGTGCAAGAAAAACAAACAGATAGGCTTCGATAATGTAAGTAAAGTATGGATAAAATCATGGGTACCAATACTAAGATAAGACATTGAGGATATGTTGTAGTTTTAACTTTATAATGCAGCAGGTCATATACTACATATCTTGAAAATACAAGGAATAAACAAGTGAGGTATCGTAACCTTTAAATTTCAATCGCGTTTAAGACCCGTTGCATTATAATATTATGTACAAGTCTCAAGACTTTAAAATCTTTAAGGTGGTAGTTTTACTAACTTGATACTAGATTTTATATCTTCATCTGGGTAAGGTTTCAATAATATTGTAAGCTTAAAGGCAAAGTCCCGTTTGTTTATCAGTTATTATTAGATTTAACAAAGTATAGACCAACGGTATGTATGTGAATGACTTTATATAATGGCAATAACATAAACTTGATGATTGAAGTGCCATTCTTGTAGGTGAGGCTAAATGTCTTGTTTACTCGGTAGCGTTTTACTGTTATTTCTATTTCTGTAGTTTACCAGGATGAGAAAGATCTCAAAAGATTAGTGGGTATAGTTTTCAGTTCTGAGTGTGGGAAGAGAAGGTAAAAATACATTTCCACTGTTATTATCTTTTACAAAAAAGACCTTACAAGTCGAACTGTGAATCAATATTAGTCAATTAAAATTTAAGTAAACAGAAAATCAGCTACGAAAAATAATTATTTTCTGACTTTTAGGCGGCCACCTTCTTTTGCATAATTGATAACATACTGATAACATAAAAATCATTACGCAGCTATTACTAAGTATAGCAACCATTGCTTCCATTTGTACTAATTTCTAGAAAAATGATCATACAGTAATAGTAGATCGTGTACACGAAGTAGCATCTAAGCAGGCTGCGGGGGAAACTGGTAACCAATCGGCGGCAGGTGCTACGCACGGATGTGTACCGTTCTTCGAGAGTGTCGCGGGCGTAGTGTGAATTTAGACATTTTGTAAATTACTAGCTGGATGCTGTGAAAGCTTTGATTTTTGTTGATATATGTAATTTGAGATTGAAACAATGTCTCATTAACAATTCTGTATTTACAAAATTTCTGAAATAAATTGCGAAATCGAAGTAAATACAAATTGCAGCTGGCAGGCCTCGTGGTCAACGCTTTATACATCAAACCAAAATTTTGTTAATATAATAATAGGGCAACCACTTTTATCTCTGAATGGTGATCCGTCTGTTATATAAAGCTTAGTATTGACCTACAATATAATTATAAAAATAGACGAAAGATATTTTAAAACAATCAACAGCCGACCGCAAAAGGTCACGGTTGCAATATACAAAAATAGAGTCAGAAGACACTGCGGAACAGACAGATCTGTGTAAAAATAAATCCAATATTTTTAACACAATGTCGATACGTTTTTCTGATTTTTTGCTTCAGCTATTACTATCTAGAGAGAAATCAGAAAAAGGACTCTGAAATAGGCTGTAACTCTCAATAGGCATTTACTTGAAATGTCTTCTTAACAAAGGTAGACATAATCAATCAACATTAAGGAAGCAATACACTAAAAGAAAAAACATTAAAGACACTGCCATTAACTTGATAACATCTATTTTGTTTCATTCGTTCGACTCATCTCATCAAAAAGTTGTAAAAGTAAATAGAACGAGGGAAGGTTTCTTTGCATTAACAATTTTGCTGCAGTAAAAAATGCTGAAAGCCTGTCAGGCAACAAAAAATCTGATAGAATATTTTAAGAAGGATGTAGTTGATTGTTGTATGGTTAGTGGTCATAATAGTTCAAGCCGCCCGAAGGACCTTTGACATGGCTTAACGACTGTTCTCTTCTAAGTAGACAATAATCGGGACCGACTTTTACGTGCTCTCCGGGAGACGAATACCATTAGGTGATCAGCTATCTATGGATTACGCGCCAAAGGTTGCATAACCCTTCATTTTCAACGATAAAATTAATTAAAGGAGTCCATTAAAATCTTATTGAATACAACGTTAAACGTGATAAATAAATATTAAGACGTAATGTACATCCCACACGAGGTCATTGATCCTAAAATAGCAAGGGATGAATCACTAGAAGGTAGGAAATTGGATGAAGTTTCAACCATCTTAGAATATTATTTCAAAGACGTGCGTAGGTTATAATATTTAAGAGCTTAATACTACGCAGTCCTTTCTGTAACTTTGCTTTATGAAGCAGGTAAGAAATAAATATAATTTAGAGAAAACTTACATTTTTTCATCTGCCGTTCATTATTAAAGCCCCGATTCACCTTTACGAAATAATTATCTTCGAAACTACTTTTAATCGGAATACTCACATTACTTTTTCCTTAAAAACAAAGACTGTGTACGTAGATGTATTTTAATAACAATATTTTCTTCTAATAGTGATAGTAGCTGTAACACAATTAAAGTACTCTTCACAAAGTCTAACTTCACACTTTGCCTGCAACGCCCATCAAGCTCCTTATACATGGTGTAGAAAATCAATTCAGTACATCGTAAAAATAGTGTTTGCGCGATTACATTTCTCGGTTCGTAAAGTAGCACCTGTTGTGATTTTCATACTAAATAAAAGGTGAAAAGACACTTTCTTTACACTTTATTTTTTATAGAAAACAATATCCCAGTCAAGTGCGAACTGGACTCGCGCGTGATGGGTTCCGTACCATTAATAAAAAGGGCAAATACATGTTTAATATATGAACACCTCATAAAAATGTCTATTCTGTTTTTGTTTATTTGTTCTTACAGCGGCAAGAAACATACATCATCTGTGAAAATTTCAACTGTCTTAATATCAGAGGTCATATAATACAGCTTGGTGACAGACAAACAGACAGACAAAGTCTTAGTAATAGGGTCCCATTGAGTACGGAACCTTAAACAGGCCTACATTATTTTGCAAAGGAATCCTAAAAAGAAAGACGTCTGTATTATTTTGAAAGAATCGTATGGTGTTATAACCATAAAATGGTGGTTTTATTTTTCCATTTTCCTTTGTTATTTCAGACCATGTCGGGTATCGAGTTTGTTTTCTTTGCGAGCTCTTTAAATTGTGTGAATGACGGTGTTTGAGTGGTTAAATGAGAGAAATATATATTTCATATTTTTGTGAGAAACGTGCAGCTTATGATAATGTTATATATTTTATTAGTCTGTTTGGTACTTTTATAGCTATTTAATTTTACTTGTTACACTAAAACGAATATTCTTATGTGTACGATAATCATCAAACATAAATCGACGGCCTCCGTAGTGCAGTGGTTAAGGTGGCCGCCACTCTACTACTATCACGTCGGGAGGACGGGGGTTCGATTCGTGCGAATATGTACGATCGACAAACTAGTTGTTTTGGGTCTGTTTGTAAAAGTCACGGCGACACAAAGGCAATTCTTAAAACTGCCAAAAAAAAAACTAACACATAAGTCTATAGACTATATTTGAATAATAATAAAGAATCGATATGTTATTCCTTATGTGAATCTAATACATACAATTCATAGGAAACATACAACTCAACAATACTAAACAAACACAGCAACTCTCTGTATATTTTCTAGCGTCGCAATCTATCGATAATTGATAAGGTCGTCTCTCTCGCACTCCAGTTTATTGACCTCAAAGAAAAAATCCCCACACGCAATAGTCCAACACAACAAGACCTGTCACAACGAACACACAGTTCCTCACAAGAGCTCTTCTCAAACTAGTCTTTGTTGAGAAAACACCAGTATACATAGAGCTCTCATCACGTGCATTATTAATTAGTCTAGAGGTCTTACACGTTTGGCGGATGGTGGGACAACTTTTTTAGCCGGTTGCATCTCATGGTGTAATGGTGGTTACGTGCTTAGAAATGTCTGAGGAAATATCTTTTCCTTTCTAACCATTTATGGGCAAGCACGGGATACGAACGGTATTGTGTGGGATGTACTAGTACATAACATGATACAGCTACCTTGCCAATATGCTTGGTACTAAGAATTGTGGGCATATGTCGATAGTCTTGTCATATTTAGCGGATATCCTTGCTTGTGCAACACTGCTGTCATAACGGATAAGGCAGTAGCTACATCTTTGCTGATTTTGAGATAGTTGAAGTTTGATCAAAAATGTGGCAACGCGATTTATTGGTTTATTTTTCTGGAACCAAGTGCATTTTGAACTATAATTTATTACAAATTATGAATGCTTAAAATATATAAGGAACTGTTCAGTTACAAAAACTAGATTTATGAGTTAGTTAAAAAAACAAATATTACATTTAGATTACTGGTCAAGTTGCAGCGTCGAGAGTAAGACCGTCATATAGTATTTTTCTTGCTGTAGCCCGATTCTCTGCTCCTATCGAGAAATTATCGAACCGGCCATGGGTATCGATTTTTTTTTCGAAATATCGAATCAGCTCCTCTAGCGGACGTCGCAGAAACTATTTTTGCAGTACATTTAAATGTCAAACTCTCGATACTCGAAAGTATTGACTGTACCGAATCATGCTACTGATTTCAAATGCTCCTTACTATGTATATTTGACAAAATTGGCATTAACAGTTAAATAAATTAACGATTCTTACGACGGTCGAACAATGTATGGTGTGACGACAGTTAAAAGGATCGTGATACAAATAATTATGGTGAGTTATGTCGTGTCGTCACGGTAAAACAGGTGCACGCCACTTGGTCTATCGTACTGTGTAGATCACTATTTCCCATGGGCACAGTTATTGGGTTTTGTTCTTAGAACATGCTCCATATTAGTTCTCTTGTTTAATAGAAATAAGCTACTTGAAGTTGTGGAGAAACATATTAATTATAATATAAAATTTTTGCTACTATCCGGTGCGGTTTGTAGTATACCAGAGTGAAAACAGATATAGTCCTTTCTTATTTAGATTAGAATATTTGTCAAAAGTAGGACCTGGAGTTTAGTTGCATTATGGCTATTTAAGCTCATTCTTTATTTCATAGAACTTTGTAGATGGCGAAATGTGCGTGTATTTCATATATCCCTTCAGCTACACCTTCAATTATAATGAGCTTGAAACTTTGTGTATAATATCATGTATATCTATACTAATATTATAAAGCTGAAGAGTTTGTTTGTTTGTTTGTCTGTTTGTTTGAACGCGCTAATTTCGGGAACTACTGATCCGATTTGAAAAATTCTTTCAGTGTTAGATAGCCCATTTATCGAGGAAGGATATAGGCTATATATCATTACGCTACGACCAATAGGAGCAGAGTACCAGTGAAAAATGTTACAAAAACGGGGAAAATTATGATTCTCTTATGTGACGCAAGCGAAGTTGCGTGGGTCAGCTAGTTTAAGTATATCTACCTGTGCGGACAAATGTTACTACGATGAAACATAAATACACCTACTTACTACCGAACTTTCAAACAACAATCAACTCGCTTGTAACACTATAACTCCGATTATAGTTATCAAAAACTTATCAAACATGACACACCGTCCATTCTTATGACGGACAAGAGGCGGTCGCAGCTTCAATTAATCACCCGACCTGTTGCAGTTTCTGTTCCACATAGGCCTCTTTCAATATGTTGGGTCGGGGAAAAAGTCTTTTCGCATTATAGTATGTATGAACTTGTAATAAAATCTTTTTCTACACAAAAAACCTCGATATTTGAGTACCTCACGAGCTCTCTGAAAGAAACCTAATGAACCGTGTACTCATTTGTGATTCTTGAAGGCAAAGAGATTTTATTACAAGTTCATACATACTATCATGCGAAAAGACTTTTCCCCAACCTAATACGTCATGCTGCCCTTTGCGGCAGACTAGGGACTTTTGTTTATTGTCCGATTTCGTATTGGACCGTTGCATTATGATTTTAGTTATCTTAACATTCTAATCTTATCTTTAGGAACTACCCAAGTTCTAAACAACAATCAACTCGCTTCTAACACTATAACTTCGATTATAGTTATCAAAAACTTATCAAACATGACACACTGTCTATTCTTATGACGGACAAGAGGCGGTCGTCGCAGCTTCAATCAATCACCCGACCTGTTGCAGTTTCTGTTTGACATAGGCCTCTTTCAATATACGCCGGTACGGTACGGTAGAAGACTAGGGACTTTTGTTTATTGTCAGATTTTGTATTAAACTGTTGCATAATCTGCCTAGGTCTTATGCCTGCTACTTACGATTAAGGACCTGTTTAAAGCTTCTGATTAAATCTAAGAAAACTAATCCCCTTTCTAAATTAAGCTAAGCTAATATTTAATACGAAGTGGTGAAATCATAGCTCAGTCCAATCCTTTTTTAATTTATTTTCATGTTAAACAACAATCAACTAAGATTGCTGCTCACAAACACCAGACTAGAACAGTGACACGAAAATGTTAAACCAAAACCAAAGGCTAATAACGGTATCTTACCAGAAATTCGGAATAGTAGCAATGGCCTAAGAAATTACTAAAACCAAGATTCCAGTGCACATACAAAGCAATCATAACTCACACAATTACTGAAGATAAATATATAATATTACAAAGAAGTTAATATTTAATCTCAGTTCCTACCACGATTATAATTATACAATTTAAAACTCGGTATTCTAATAAAGATGAAGACCTTCTGAAAATAAAGGACGGTATACACTCTATAATCGAATATTCAGACTGTATAGAGATAAGAACTGTAAAATAGTTAATAGTTCTGATAGGTATTACCTGTCTATTCTTATTAACAATTTTTTTGTAGAATTAAAATCGGTCCATCGTACAAGTTAAAATTCATTCATGTTTACGTACGACCTTAGTACTTACTTAAAAAATTACTAGTCTTGACTAGTAATTTTTTTAAAACAGTTTTGTCGTTCAACCAGATGCTTCCTCAAGTGTATAACCCCCTTAACTAAAATAATTTACTATTTTAATAGTTTTTCGAGATGCTTTGAGGTAGGATTTTTTTTATAAAGATATTGTGTATAAAATGTTTCTTTTGTAGTTGCTTGTTCTAAGGTGAAAGGGTAGATTCAAATTTCACTTTTTCTTTGTGTGAATAGGATAGCTCTTTAAAAACGATTAGTTTGTTTATAACAAACTAGGTTCTTTAGGATAAATACTAACAGGTGGTAAGTTACCAATACCTATATTTTTTGACGTAAAATGTAAATTTTTAAATATTAAACTTTTCAAGATGGTGACAAAATACTTCTTTTAAAAGAAGCGTAAACAAATAAGTTAGTATAAAACTATCGTATAAATTATCTTTCCACTGGTATTTTGACAAGAAACCAAGCAAACCAAGGTTAATAAGCAATATAATACCATATTTATAATCCCAGAGATAACAACTCTCAAGTTAATCACCAAAATCGCCATATTAAACGTTAGAAAGCCCATATTTCCCATAACCACGTGTGCGGCCGGCAATAACAATTAAAATGTAAATCTACTCACTCCTATGGGAACAAATGACACAGAAAACCACACAAACCCGTACACCATAAAAAGTCCATAACGAAACCGTAGCATTTGTTCAACAATTTTAAGGCTTTTAACATATTAAGACGTGGAACTAATAGCAAATGCAGTAATCTGCTTGTGACCGATTCGATGAGGTTCGCAATGATACTCGTTTGGTAAATTGGCGAAACTAAATGTGTTGTAATAGTACGAATTTTGAAGGCGTGAGGTTGAAATATTATTAAGTTTTATTTATTAGTTTGTTTTGTTTCAATATATGTTTATTTCAATTAAGTTTTAATCAAAATCTTGACCTGAACTTGACTAGTATCGGGTAATCATATTTTCTGGCAATCTTTATTAGTCAACATACAACAACACACAAAACTCTTGGACACAAAAATCCTACGTATAATTAAAGCTCTATAAACAAAATAGTTACATATTTTATAACATAACAATAAATTGGATTTATACAATAAATTGAAAACCAAAAACTTAAACCTAAAGTTAGTATTGCATATTACTGAAAACTACTCCATTACAAAATTCTTAATACTCAACGAAAAAAGTAATAAATATGGACAACGTTCTGCAATTTCAATGTTTCCATGTTGCTTTTGACATTTAAATCTCATTACAGACAATTTTCGTTGCCAATACGACATTTAGCGACTCGAGAGTGGCCAATAACTGTTATTATTGACACTTGCATGTAGCTTAAGACTGGTTGCGAAGTAAAACTGATTTTTGTTCGAAATTAAACTCCCGTTGTTTTGAAGGAAAGCTGCGTAAATGGAGTTAAGATAATTGATTATTTAAATTTTTTTTAATATTTATTTTTAGGTTATAGAATACTAGTTTTAATCGTCATATTGTCCGCGTGACGTGATTTTGTAGGTATAAAAAAGCCTTATAAGTCATCTAAGTTGCAAAAAACTATATTATTATGTGTACCAATCGAAATCCATTGGGTATTTTTTGTGTAACGTACATAAATACTCACAAACTTACGATTTACAATAAAAGTAAGATTATAATATTATTATTATGGTTAAATCGCCCTCAATTTACTCTATTCGCTCTGCATTTGTTGGAGTTGTGCATTTGACGTCAATTAAATTAAAACGGCCATTTTACTATCAATTACGTTATATAAATAGAATATAAGAAACCGAAAATTATAAGTTATCAAGTTCCACGGCTCTATATACTAGTAATTCCAGTTACTGGTCAACCGCAGGTTAACTACAGTTATTTTTTAAACGCACACTGCGGTTAAATATGAACACGGAAGGGTTAACCAGTTCAAAATACTAACTCAACCACGTAGATGTAATATATCGCTAAGTATTATTTGAAGTTGGGCTCTTCGTTTATTTTACTCGTTTGAAATTATTACAGGAGCTACACAAAATGTATATGATGTAATTTTTTTTTTTTCGTGAATGTAGCTGGATTAATTTGAATACAATTTTACTGTGCGGTATATATAGATTAAAATTTCTACATAATAAATTGTTAGAACTGTAAACAATGATTTAATCAGTTAATTGTTCTCTTATATCAACCAAATATAACAATCTACTGGAAAGTAATTCTATAAAAGTGTATGAACCTAAAAGTTTACAAAAAGTATGAAATCAATGACAAAAACAAATATAAGATTTTGTGGGAGACCTTTACCCAACAAATGGACAACAAAAGTTAACAAAATAAATTCAACAAGTACGCTTAGATTGTACATCTCTGCCCACATCCTTGAGAACCAACGTAATACTTTTATAAATGTACCCAGTTACAAACTAGCCCTATAACATATAAGCTCTAGTAAACCCATAGGGTATAAGTAACTAGTTTGTAATGGTATTAGTAAATTATGTTCACCCTCGTCTTCCCACGATCGCGGGGAGGTGTTCAGCTATAAAACCAAGGAAGTATTAATCGTCGATAATCAGTGCAAGTAAGGGTTTATCCAGATAAGCTTTGTAAGCCTTGTAGTGAAAACCGCGCAGTGTTGCACTGAAAAGACTAAATGCGCGTTGAAGGTAGTTTTGTATTTGTCCGGAAAATATTGTAAGGTTTAAAAAACAAAAAAAAAACGATGCCAACTTTCATGCTTGGATTGGTTTCCGGAAATTCATTCATAGAAATGAAAACCATTGCTGAAAAGCCGTTCAGTCCCTATGCACAGTATATTTTATTTGATTAATTCTAGCTACATATAAAACACTTTTTTAAAACAAACGCTTAGTAGCGCAATTCTGTACAGTCGGTACTGTCGAGTATTGAAAGTTTGACATTTAAAACGTACCGTCAAAATAGTTCTTGCGACGCCTGTCAGAGGCGCTGTACAGATTTTCATACAAAATTGGTGTCGCTGGTCAATAGTGGTAGTGAATTAGGCTGTTGATGTAAATTGTTATGAAAACTCTTTTAATTATAAAACAAAAGACATTGATCATGTTAATATAACTCAAGCTTATTATAGCACAGACAAACAAAATTGTACTCCTAAAAAATACAAATAGACTGATGTTACATTACGCGCGGTTCACGCATAAAAGCAGAAACGCGCGTTCGCCGTACACTGCGTCCACTACCGTAAGACTAAAGTATAAGTAATCATAAGTAAATATAACTAACAGGTCTCAGACTAGTCGTAGCAAACGGTTCATAATAGTACAACTTGGTAACTAGTTGCAAAATCATATACTTTATAAACGGTCACTGGAATATGAATAATAAAATCATTTCCGCACTTTTGATTAGTGTTATTATCGATTTTTCAGGCCAAAGTAGTTAATGCTTGTATTTACGTTAATAACATTACGCCTATTTTACCCAAAGGTGAACAGAAGCGTATGATATACTCCCACATTTTGCGATTTACCGTTTTGCCATATAAAATATTAGCCCCAAATATATTTAAATTTACAACAATAAAGACATTTACAAATACTTAACTACAAGCATAATGTTTGCATTTTTTTTTTGCTGTATAAAACCTTTTATGAAAGAATCGTTTTTAGCAAACACTCACAATATTAATCTAGCATTTGGGAATATTTCCAAATTAGATCAGACATTTGTTATCAAAGAAATCAGAATCTTAATTATAATTTTGCTCATCTACTTTTGTGTAGACAGCCCAGATATGTAATAATACTAAGACGTATACTTTCTAAGAAATGAAATATTTGTTGATGTTTATTTCATTTTCTGACAAACAGATCTAGCAAAAATATAAAATAAATGTAAGACTCGACTGCCTTTAATTTGTTGGATGGTTCTTTCGTTAATTAGTTTTAAGTCTAAATCTACAATTACTTTGTAGAAATAATTATAATTATCGTATACTTTGGATCACAATAGCTATTTCAATTAGCATTACTAACACACAAAGTACAACTAGTGTAGGAGCTATCAAAGACCACTTGGAAATCGATTCTCGACCAAATTTTAAGGTCGGTTGGTTAAAGTGTGTAAAAATAAAACAACCAAGAAAATAAGTTCTAAAATTCAACTCGCCACAAAACCACAGGCAACAAAAAAACGTATTTTTTTTTATAAATCACAGAACTAAAGTACTAAGCAAGCTTATGAAAGCATACTGCCGACATTTTTAAACAAAATACCCCACAACGTACTAACTTTAAGTCAAAATATCTTAGCACTGAACCTCTAGGTAGTAATTAACAGGCGATCATAGAACACCTAGGTATCCTAGGCCCTTAATGCCATCCGCCTTCACCTGCTCTCGCTAATGGAAACGAATGTTCTGTGTGGGAAAACTAATGGTATTTGATGGGGGTAATGGCGTCTCTTTAAATTGCAGCGCAATTTATTGTGAACGTAATTGTGCCCTGTTGTCTCGTACGTGTTTTTGTTTTAAAAGTTTATTTGAAAAATAGGGGTTTTGTGATGCTATTGCTATGTTAGTTGTGGATTTTGTTAGTTTTTGTAACATTTTTTACTGGTACTCTGCTCCTATTGGTCGTAGCGTGATGATATAAAGCCTCTAGCCTTCCTTGATAAATAGGCTATCTAACACTGAAATAATTCTTCAAATCGGACCGGTAGTTCCTAAGATTAGCGCGTTCAAACAAACAAACAAACTCTTCAGCTTTATAATATTAGTATAGATATTTGCAAAGAGAAAAGTAAAGATTCATAGAATTACACTTTAATAAAAAAATACCGCCATAAAAAATAAAATAAATTCACCGTAGAGGTTTTTCCCCGAACGAGAGGTAGACTGAAGTCCACTATGCAGGCAAAATTTTAATTTAAGGCATTTCCTACAATAACGGTTTAAAAATCCCTTCATTTTTCAAAAATTCTACACAATATTTCTTTCAAAATTATTAACTTAAAGTGAATAATAATACAAGACTCCTTCATAAGTTCAATGCAATAATTTCGTAGAGAGACTCTTGCACTAAGATAAATATTTGATAAAAAAAAGTCATTAAATTGAACAAAGCTTGTTAACATTATAACGATGTTTATCCACCAATTTTAAAATTCAAAACACAAGTTTGAATGTTCGCCAAATTTATAAGAGGCGATCTAAAGTAAGTAAAACTTGTTGAAGCATTAGCTAAGTTTTAACTAGTATTTTAAATGAAAGAGAAGAGAATTTGGTAAACGCTTTATTCTACAGTTTGTCTTTATAAGCTAGAAAGTTATATTTTTGAGCTAAATTAATTTCTGTTGAACATTTTGCCGCTTAGGGAACAATAGCTACTTATTTCGTCTTAGTATAATCTATGTCTTGGTGGTGTATTCCTAAGAGAGGTTTTCGTTTGTGATTTCTCATCAGGTATGCAACACAATTTTGTCTAGCTCTTTAGATTAGATGTACTGTTTTTGGTTTACACGCTGTAAAACATGTATAAAGTTTTTAAGTTTATTCTTAAAACAGCAAAAAGTAGTGTCATTGTCATATCATAATTACCAAATATGGTTAATGCAGTGCCTTGATTCTCTACTACTATCGACTACCGACAACCGAACTGTCATCGAGAAATTTTGTATGAAAATCTGATCAGCGCCTCTGACGGGTGTCGTAGGAAACATTTTGGCAGTACATTCTAAATGTCGAAATTCGATAGCTAGCCGCTTGTCGGTAGTCGATAATGGTAGAGAATCTAGGTACAGAACGACTGCTGCACGCAATTTATTCATTATTACTTTTCTACATTTATACTTCTTTTACTGCTAGCAACTTAAACAGCAGCCTTCTTCGAAAATCACTCTATTGGCGAAAACCACATGAAATTCTTTCGGTACTTTTTCAGTTTCGCTATTAAAACAATACAAATAATTCTTCATTCGTAAGTTAATGGGAAGACTACGATCTATCTCTTTTAATACTTCTTTTACCGAAAGAAGACCTACGAATCGAAGTTACACGTATTACGCTAAGTTTTATGCCAAGTAGGCAGTAGTAACCGCAAATAAGAGCTTTATCTCATCCCACTCTCGTTACAAAACATCTCAAGTCACGACACACCTGAAAAGATAACACAATAAAAACAATATCGAGTACGACTAGCCCAGCAAATTGTCAGGTGTTCAACCACACACGACTCTCAGTACTCTTATAGTTTAGTTACTTTTTTATGATAAGACTCCTGTTATACTAGAAAGTATAAGTAGAGGCATCAAAATACATCCGTTTTTTATTATTTTATAAACAGAACAATAGTGAATAGATTTTCTGTATATAAAACAAAACAATAAACTTATTAATGCTGCCGCTTGCTCTGCGACGCATCGGTAATGTATGATGAGACAGAAAAGCAAAGGTTAGTGTTTGTGCTCCAAGTAGGATGAAGAAGTAATGTGTAAGTTCATATGTGAGTTGTCCAATGATATGATGATTTTTTAAAAATAAGAATTTGGCGCTCACAGACCTCCGTGCCTCAGCCCCTTTTCATCTCATGGGCCTTTGTATGGGATACTACTCAAACCAAAAATTAAAGTAAAAAGTCTCCACAGAAAATGCGTACTACACTTTTCCCAAAAATATGGCAGCTTTTTAAAACACCTTATCGATCGGTTTTTCCTTTCAGTACCACACGCATTTATACGCAAGGCAATGTGGCATACTAATGACACATCAGGAAAGCTTTCTATTTATAGATACCTCATTCAATTTCGTTCGAATCGGTCGGAGCGTTAAAGCCTCTTAGATGGTACATATAAACATCCACATTAAAAGATATTGTGCTATCTATAGTCGCTGCACAGGTCTGTGTTTTGGCGACTGAAACATACGGAAGGTTGCCTTGGCGCACGGAATAAAGAGACGTATAGTAGTGCCCTATAAGCTAATATGATTCAGAACTGAACGCTCACACTACCACATTGACACTAATGTAAATTAATTCCGATTCTGATCTATATAGATACCTCAGGTTGTGTCTAGCTACATATACTTGCGAATAGAAAGAGGTCTAATACGTGTTGTTAACCAAAGGAACATAAAATGCAGAGGTGCATACTCGCGATTTATAAATGTTAGACCCATGAAATAGGGCGCTGGTCTATAGTGATATACGCACACGTAACCAAACTCTACATTCTATATATCTATTGGGAATTATCAATTTTAACTAAAAATAATCCTCAGTGTTATTATGCGTCGAACATTTTCGTGTTTTGTTCCGTCCCGACTGTTGAAAAAAACATTGGCCATGTCAAAGCAAAGGTAAGTCGAACAACTTCGAAGTAAGGTTGGTCACTAACCTCACTAAAAAGCAGAAATTTATAGTGGTTCCAAACACATTAACCTCCTTTTGCTTTGTAGGGTTAAAAAAGGTTTCTACAACCAAAAGCCCGGGTTGTTAGAGAGTAGTGTCAGGCACCTCAGGGATTTACCCAATTTGCAATATTCCGCTACAAAAAACAGATAATAAATCTACGTGTTTCGACTAGTGGAGGCTTCCTGGAATGTAGCTCGGAACTTTATTTTATGTACATTTGAATTGTATATTTAGTTTGTAATATAAAGTAATCGGAAGATCTCATTTTTATGAGAATTCTAAATCACAAAAACGGTGGTGCAACTACTTGGACGCCTATCTGGATTATTAGTGTGACACAATCAATAACAGTTAACACTGTAAGAACTTTAATTTTGAACTTAGCCCAACAATGGGACAGTTCACGTTAATAAACACATGTATGTAGTACCGCATTATTTTGGACATAGGCAACATTATTTAAACGCAATCACTGAGCCATATTTTTATTTACATCTCAAACTATGATAATTATCTTTCAAGCAGTAAACGCAAAACTTTTTCATAAGTAAATAGTATACACAGTAATATCATAAACCCTCAGATTTCTTAAACTAAAAAAAACATAGAACCTAAGTTTCAGGCTAATAAACTAATCAAATTCCGATACATTTTTCTCTTGATAATAGATTCAAAGAACAAAAAGCGAATAGCATACTATATAGGCTATAGCATTAAAATTAATAGCTCTTCAACAAGGAAATGTTAGAGTATAATATTCCGCACCTACCTTATATGAATTTGTACTAGCGCCTTATTACAAGCTGAAACTGTTGAGAAAATGCAGCAAGTATGTAAACGCTCTAAGAAGATCTTAATACCTACATCAAGAACACAATGAACGCTACTTTCTACAATATTCTAGCTTAATACGTAAACAGATACTTTTCATGATAGTAAATTACTAAACGGGTCTTAATTTTTTTCATCCATAATTTTTGTCCGAAACTACTTTTTATAAGTTTGTTTAGAATTTTATAGTATATATTTTATTCCTATGAACCAAATTTCTTCGGAATAAAATTTACTTCAAGCAACATTTAGCGCAAAGACGACAAGGACTTCAACCAGATAACGATTGTATTGATGCATTGACTGGTAGTTGATTATTAATCGAATAAAGTTGCGCGATTAGACTGCAATTGATTGCCACGTGGTAGCTTCAAAATCAAGGACTCTCATTTTATTAATAAGTACGTAAAACGTATCAACCTTGATCTATATATAGATCAAACTCCATACCTCAACTTCTTACATACAAACATAAAATCTCGCCTTTTTCCTCATAGGGGTAGGCAGAAACCAGAAAATACTACTAAGTACGATACTTGCTTTACTTGACTTTCTGACGCCTCATTAAGTGAGAAGAGGACAGCGCTTTAAGCCATGTATAGCTCTATCCTTCTCTAATTTTACTTGAAACTTATTATAATAGAGTATGTACTAAGTGCAGTCTTTTATACATCTAACAATACGAAATAAGGCATAAAAATACCAATAAATCCGTCTAACTCAATATTTTTATACATTCGAGGAATCTGGAATCAGTCTGGTTACGAAGTATTCATTGAATAAGCAGCTATGAATACCAATGCTTCGATGACGTGGATAGTGTTACAAGTAAATGTTGTCAACGGCTTTTTTTTACACGAACTAAGAAATATATAGCAACTCACTGTGGCTTTATAATAGGATTTGTAAGCGCTGAGCACGATGCTGTAGGTTCGATACCCGGATCGCTAACTAAATCATTGGTCAAAACAGCACATGATATCTCGGGTTCGAGTTCGGGGTTGAACTAAAGGTTTTCTCTTATATCTGTTGAATTTTTTTAAAACTAGCCGTGAGTTTGATAGCTTTTTCCAATAGCTAAATGGTAACAGACAGAAATGTTTACAAAAAATACATTAAAGATTTTAAATCTTATGCAGACACACTGCTTACAGTGAATCACTTATTTTCGTCTAGATTATTTTAATAAGCACACTACCTAGAATGTACTACTCATTATAGACAAGGAGCCTTCCCTAAAAACAAAAAGGAAAACCTCCCTAACTAAAGATGAAGCAATAAATTCAAATAAACATTTCATGTAAAAACAAAGTTGTTGGAAAGTTCAGTGCTCAGGCTATTATCGTCAAGGCACGTATGCAAGTTCTCGTGTCTGTACTACACTCGTAAATTGACGATCTTTTACTTCCACTATTCTAGTTTTCGCTTTTTAACCACGATTCTTGGAAAGCTAAAATGGTATAAGTATAGAATTAGTTGAATTTCAATAATTAATATATACATAAATAAAATCATAGCGTAGTCTCATGGTAGATAGAAAGCAACCTTTTAACTTATTTTATTTTATTCGCGACAATATTGTTTAAAAACATATATAAAAATGTAAAAACCTTATCCTAAAATGATCTTTGTACTACTCATTATAGACAAAAAGGAAAACATCCCCAACTAAAGATGAAGCAATAAATTCAAATAAACATTTCATGTAAAAACAAAGTTGTTGGAAAGTTCAGTGCTCAGGCTATTATCGTCAAGGCACGTATGCAAGTTCTCGTGTCTGTACTACACTCGTAAATTGACGATCTTTTACTTCCACTATTCTAGTTTCTGCTTTTTAACCACGATTCTGGGAACGGTAAAATGGTAAATTAGATTTAATAATTACTATGTACATACAAAAACCATTGCTTGCTGTCATGGAAGGCACCATAGAACGCTAAACATTAACATACCTATTTTAAACGAACTTCTATCATATTTATTTTATCGGTATAGAACATTCTGTGTTCTCCTAGGCTATTTGTGTACAACATTTCATAAAAATCCGTTAATTCGTTTTGCGGTGATTGAATAACAAACACACATTCAACTTAGTAAAATTTTACCTCTATAATATTAGATGAAAAAATAATTCAGACGTATTTACATCGTCATACACGACCATTACCCGCCAGCTCTTAAGCAATTAACGGAATGGATTAATAATAATCGTCGAATATTTTTCATCTTCCAAGACTATGATAAGAATCAGTAAGTAGCACACAAGTACTACGGTTCTGCTCAAGCCTTTTAGTGAAAAAGGAAATTCGTAATTAGTCGTACGGTAATTGTATTATAATAGGTGTCATCCTTTTAAAAGGGCAGATGTTCAGTACTTGCCTTGACTTGATCAATCTTTAACTTATAAGTTTAGATAGTAGAAGAAGATTTAAGAAGTATTATTTATTTAGAAAAAAAAGGTTGCCTATTTCTAAAAGGCAGCTGGGCAAGAGTCTCCTCTCTAAATGAGCGGAAGGTATGGCTTTGATTCCACTATACTAGTCAAGTGCAGGTTTGGGACTTTGCATGACTTACAAATGGTGACAAAGAATTTTAAGACTAAATTGCAGTCTCACTTTCTATTCATCAATATTTATTTAGGCCGTTCCAGAATTATCATTCCAAAATATCAACCACAAAAATTGTTCACCCAAAAAATATTCAATTCCATTCAAAATCGGAAACCATAACTACACCATAAAAAGTAGTAAAACAGGACTACTTTGTTCCTAAGGTATATTTAACCCATGGGTTCGAAGAAATCAGGCCATCACTGACAGCATAATGACTTTTGTTATAGAAAAACCACCGCAGGTAATCACCGGGCCGGGATTCGATTCCCGTATTTGAATATTTTAGCCCCTTTTTTGTGTTTCCGCTTGATTGGACTACTGGTTTTTGTTTTGAATAGTAAAATGGTAGCTATGAAATATATATTAGATTTAGATTGGTGCTTTTTTGATATTGTCCGAATTCTATAATTTTATTGTCGGTGTTATTAATGTTAAATCAGGTAGACGAATCATAATGTATTGTGGGAAGATTTTTTTATTAAAAGGTAGTTGCTGTTGAAAGATTTTTTGTGCAAGAATAAGCGGGACTTAATGGTTACCAAATCAGGATAGGATCAATTTTTAATTATACACTTTGTCGTTGATAATATAAGCGTCCAATATTTCGCATTAAGATTTTTAAAAACGTCTTCCATCAAATTATATTAAAGTGATGAATATGCAGAACCAAAATAATCAGCATTATGAGCTAGTCTTATCTTTAAACAATCTAAATCAATTCAGTTTAGTCAAATTCGATCATTTTGCTTCAATCTTACATTACTTATTTCACAACATTGTTTCCAATTCAAGTTAAAAAGTTAAGCATTATTCCTTTTTACGCCCTACAGGATTTCAAAGCTTGGTTCAAAATAGCTTAGTTATTTTTAAATCGCCATGTGTGGACAAATACTGGGAACTATGGCGCTCCGTCACTCGCTCGTTAACTATCGATTGACTTACAAAGAAACGTTACTTGGAAGATTACTGTTATCTTTGTTCGTTATTCTGAGTAATAGGTTGCTTTTTGAGGAACATTTGTTGATACATCTTGTACTTTAAGGTTGGATACTTTATGCCGTAAGTCAGGCTTTGCTATTGTGTTTGCCCTTAATATGAAAATATTTTGATACTTATAAGATAATACATTAATATGAAAGTAGTTCGGTACTTACTTATAAGATGGTAAAATGTTTTTCGTATTACAGTACAATAAATTTTATTAATTTGTTTTAAGATTAAAAAAAAAATTGTATTTCATTAATCTAGCACCGATACACAGTAGAAATAACAAATATAAATATGGGGATCGAAGCCACTACCGCTCTAACATTGATCTAAAAACACGTTATCCACTGCATCATTAAAGCTTTCTACCCTGAAATCTAAATCTATCTCAGAAAAATGTGCGTACAGTTACACACTTTTATCAGTAGCTCAATTCTCTATTACTATCGACTACCGACAACCGACCTGTCATCGAGAAATTTTGTATGAAAATCTGACCAGCGCCTCTGACGGGTGTTGTAGAAACTATTTTGGCAGTACATTCTAAATGTCAACATGTCGATAGCTAGCCGGTTGGCGGTAGACGATAGTGGTAGAGAATCGAGGTACCGTTGCAGTTGCAGTAAAAAACAATACCTTTACTTTGTGGCAATGCAACATACCTATTATGTATTTCATGTAGGAATGTCAAAACCTACAAAATTGACACCAAGACAAGCTCAATTCTATATCAAAGGTTGCTGATTGCGCTACTGATTCAAAGATACCAGTATTAATTGTCATAGCTGTCAATTTGTTATCAACCTACGATCAATATTTATCTATATTTAATCGTTTAAAGATACAGAGTAAGTTAAATGTTCAATCACTAATTCATTAGGATTGATTGACAATCTTTATGCTTATCTTGAATTAGATAAAAGAAGATATTGACGCTGAGGATTGACGAGCTTACTGAACGAGAACTTTTGTGGAGTGTGTCGCTGCTAGCTGTTATACAGCTTTGATTTTAATGATTGTAGAAGTTAGTACCTACTAATGAAAATCATTAACTTTCCTTCCTTGAATAGTTACTCTAATAGAAGAAAATTATACCTGAGTGGATCTATGATAATACGATTAAACCTTCCACACTTCGAACTTACACTTGATCAGAGTTTTTTTTGATACCGGACTTAACCGCAAGGAATAATAGTTTATCGGTACGCGCATTTTCCATCTTTCAATCGAATAAATAGTAATAGTATATAGGAAATATACTAATATACTAATATAATAAAGCTGAAGAGTTTGTTTGTTTGTTTGTTTGTTTGAACGCGCTAATCTCAAAAACTACTGGTCCGATTTAAAAAATTCTTTCAGTGTTAGATAGCCCATTTATCGAGGAAGGCTATAGGCTATATAACATCACGCTACGGTCATTAGGAGCGGAGTAGCAAAGAAAAATGTTACAAAAACGGGGAAAATTTTGACCCATTCTCTTAGGTGACGCAAGCAAAGTTGCGCGGGTCAGCTAGTAGGAAATATGAATGAATCCAAACCTTATATTCTTTTAAACACGCATTCAGATCATCACGCCTTCTTCACATGGAGGCAAGCAGAGACAAAAGAATATTTTTTTATACCTACATAAAAACCACATGATACAAATCAGCTTAATATAAGCATCCTAAAACTTAACATAAAACAACTCATAGATAATACATCTAAATATTTATCAATATCAAATAAACCAGTCTATTTAGTACTCAGAATAGTACCGTGAGTTGGAAACGTGCAGTCAACTCAAATTGAAAGGTTCAAGTGAGGTTGTTAATTTGTTTCAGTGCCTCGATGGATTACGGCCAGATGGATTAGATAGACTAACGACTTAAAATCAATATGGAGAACGAATTCGTGTTAGTTTGTATAATATGTAGTATGTAACGAATAATGAATAAGAATGTACTTAGGTGTTTGAATAAATTTTGCTCGTTTATTTTGTGTATTATAAACAAAACGATGATGGTGTAGTGGAACAAAAAGTTGCAGTATCTACTACGTTAAGACACCAGAGTACTTAATCAAAATTTGACCTTGAAAACATAAGAATATCTTCAAAGTTTTATTTTTTCAGCGCTGGCAGAACCTCAACATTTTCTGATGATTTAAAACCTACAAAAACTGCTAGGAAAACCTAGTAGAACCTCTTCTAAATCGAATTTCAACACGGTATAAAACGGATCGCTCTTAATCAACCGAAGAGAAACATAGACCACGACCACGTGGTAAAAAGCCTTGGTCTGCCAGATTTATCTAGATGAATGTCTTATCTAGTACTTACTGACTATTTCTTAATACCGTATTAAAAACCGTAATAATTTAGCACTTAAAAGTAGATTCATAATATTACTTAGTATACTTTATTAGAATTCCAGACAGCACTGGCCACAAAGGTCCTAACATCTAGATAAAAATAGCTGGCTACAAAACCACATAGTCGGAGAGCTCCTTTACATAATGACAGCTTGTAGACAGAGTTAATAACACGTTTCTCTCACCCAGCTCTCAGACTATACGGTTAGGAGTAATACAGGTACGAATTAGAGGAATTAGGGCTTTGCTATCTTAGTTCGAATTAAAACTTGTTTCAAAGTGCTGTAGATAGTTTCGTGGTTGACTTGACAGATACATTCTTAATTGGTTTGCTTTAGTGTACTAAATATACATAAGCAATTCCCATTTGCGTAACAATTTTTTTTTAGTAATGTCTCTGAGCTATGTCTATGCTTCAAAATGGTATATTACTATATTTTTTTTTGCTTAAAGATATTTGTCGCAAAATGAATCTTATGCAATAATTAGTCACTTCAAAAGGATCTTATTATTCTTATCTTATCACTGAGTCTTTCTCAAAAAGCCCTACTAGATTAAAAGTACATACTAAATTCAATCATACCCAAACACAAATATTTGTATGCCATACTCATGACAATGCGAAAACCCTCAATTTATATTTCCCCCAAAACTCAACAATTTCTTAAAAATATCAGCAACGACCAACTTACTTAACTAGTATTACTTACTTACTTAGTATCATTCACTTTGTAGTTCCAAGATAAATGGCCCACAGACTACATTCCATTTCTAAGCATTCCTTTACACCTATATTCGTACGTTGCGCTAAAAATAAACAAAATTGGCATTAGCGTCTAACCCTGCACGATCCCTACGAGGGGTGAAGCTGGATGCTATTTTGAGACAACCACAGGAATACAGGAAAACATACAAGCTGTATTACACCTTACTGCTTGGTATTAGAGCTTATTTTTGCATTGGTTTGAATAGAATATCATCCTTCAATTTCTTTAGTGCATTGCTTGCTACTTGTCGGGTTTGGATGAAGTATGAATCCAAGTCTACCGTTAAGATCTCAGTGAATTTCTGAAGTAAAATTATTTATTAGCCTTATTGTATATCACTTGTGCTGGTGTCTATCACTTTTTAATATTATTAAAAAAATATTATATACTAGATGGAATGTAGTTTCCCTAACCTTGTCGTTATTTCATAGCTTTAAACTTGAAAAGCTAACAATAACATAATATGATTTGTTCCTTGGAAAAATAGTGCAGAATTTCCTACAATGATGGGGAATTGCACCTAGTACCATGGGCGCTAATTTGAAAGTACATTTTAAACATCAACCTCTTGATACTCAATAGTAACGAGTACAGAAAATCTCGCTGTTAGCGATCTTCCATTTAAAAAAAAAACACTAAAACCATTTTAATCTAAAACTAAAGTGATCAAAATTAACAGTTTCACAGACCAAGACAGCCTACAGCACGTAATTAGTAACAATAAATAAATAATGAAACTGATCTATTTCGGATCCTAGCGTCCGCTCTCTAACCGTTCAGGTAGACATGTATTGATTACAACCGGCTTCTTGAGTTCAAATGGTAACTAGTATCGAAGTCTATTTGGGTATAAACGGTGTATTATTAGACTTGCATATCTGTGTAGAACTAAGTAAATAAAAAAATAAAAATGTTTGTTGACACAATTAACGTTACAATGGTAGCATTAAAGTGGACAATTTTACAATACATAGCTGACGTAAATGTTATTTTAGAAGTTGCAGACGTTAGTTCCCAAACTAAGCTAGAGCTTGTATTTTGGGAATAAGTGCATGTCTTATGAAGCTAAATCGTTAAGTTAGTAAAACAAATAATCCAGATTTGTATAAAGAAATAGTCTATTTTATGAGAACTTTCTTTTTCCGTGTAATGAAAAATCGAATGTTAGGATCTTTTGTTTCGAAAGGATAAAACTGCTAGACTTTTATCAATATACTACCGTATTTGATTAGGAACTTCACATATCTTAGGAACCTATTTCATTCTCTAGTTCTTCACGTATATCAATGCAACCGTCGGTTTTTGGTTTAGCTTAGCGTATACTCGTTATACATGCAAACGCTTCAGTCAAAAGCAAAATCTATCTAGGTATAGACAGTACATTTGACTTTAGCCGATTGTAAAATACTAGGGTTTTTAATAGCCTAAAGCACTTGTATTTAATTTCAAATCGCCTCACAAGTAGAGTATCAATAACTTATTTACATCTTAAACCACTTGCGCTTATTTATACTGCATAATGATGACATAGTCTATTTGTAGTCAGACCACACACCTTTGACAAACAACTTTATTTTCTTAGTAAGCACAATACTATCAATATAATTTAATCTAGTTACACCACTTAACTGTTGTGCACAATTTCAAACGTTAATATAAATTACTAGCCGAGATTTTGGAAAGTACTAGTGTCAAATACTGCAATTATCATATACCTAAGCGAGATTCAGAACATTTTGACAAACAGCTTCGGATATACGATAAGACAATTGTGGCGTCTTTCTAGTTTCTGTACGAATATTTCCATGGTTAACGATATTTGTCAATAGACCTTGCATGGGATCTTAGAATCGACAGAAAGTTAGTGTGCTTCAATTTAATCAATTATCGTCTGCTGCCAATGTTAGGTAAAAAATATGGGATTTGTACATAAATAAATAACACTCAGGATATCCAGTTACTTTCGTATCAAAAATACACTTTTTCATCGCGCAACTCAAACAGAATTCATTAAATAATGAGTACAAGGATACCTATTCATTCGTATTTCTTTTGACAAAAAGTACCTAAGACTTGTACCATTAGTTAATCAATTATCTTACAATTAAAAGTCTTTGCTGACTTGTCCCCATCACATCAAAAGAAGCTACTCTAATTACACTTCAACATCCATTCTTGTACCATAAAAATCCTTTAAAAAAATGTTCCAAGCACCTGCATTCAATAAAACAAGAAACAAAATAATCAGTGAACGATCCCTTAAAGACGGCCGCCATGTTTTTTTTTTCGTATATTTTTTTAAGAACGGGTTTCGCCTGGGAACGGCCAGACAACAGGTGTTACGCTACTGAACGATTTCGTTCTTTTTTAAATGTGTAAAGGAAAGTTGATTTAAGAGGCTGTGTGACGAAATTTACTTGTGTGTGACAAATGTTTACAATTAAAAAAGTTGTGTCTGTTTATTTTGGTTTAACGCAGAAAGTTCTGAACCGATTTTGATGGGATTTTCACTGTTCGATAGCTCTTTTTTTACATGAAACTACATACTATTTACTAAGTTTAATTGCGTGACACTTAATAATCAGGCTCGCCAAGAAACATTGTTTGTATGACAGAATGACGGTGCAAACGCATGATGGACTAAAAACCAAGTCATGGTTAGTGTGAAATATTGGTTTTAACGAGATCCTTTGAAGACTGAACCGTTGTATGGTAACAATTAGTTTCGGGGACAAGTGTGTCGAGATCCGTGAAATAAATTTAAAAGCTTTGTAACTGAGACCAATCAGGACTTAGTGTAGCTATCTTGTTTATTTGGGGGTATTATAGAGATACCCTCTTATTCATAAAAATATATGAAGTTATGAAAGGCTTATAATGTGTTTTGTTTCTTTTACTCCTTAGCGAAATGAAAAAGGGAAAACATATTATAGTAGTTGTTTAACTAAAATAGGTTGATAGTGTGTTTATGAATAAGAGGGTAAACCATTTGGTGATAAATAATATAATTTATGAAACTAATACATACAATATACTTTCATAATATTATGTTATTTCCCCACAGGGCTAGGCTGAGGCCAAAGAACGATCTAATAATATACGGTAAATGAACTGAAGTTTTGTTTTAGTAAAGGCCGCTTTTTATACAAATCATAGTTAAAACCAAAAGGATATTTTTAATCTTTTCATCAAATACAGTTATGTAGTAAAAATGATCATGGCAAAATACAGTAATACTAGGTGGTGAAAAAAAACGCTCCTTCAAAAATATTTTTAAGTAAAAATATACTTTTTTAGCTATTCTTCAGAACAGCTTTATTATTTTAATGTTACAAATATATAAAATAGGTCTTTTCATGCAAGATAAACACAGCATTTTGATGTAACAAGATAAGTCTTTACATACGAAAATAACTATTCTAAGCTCTGAGTGACCTTAAGGTCATTGAATACAATAAACTGTGTACCTATTCAGTTCTCATGATGTCATAGGTCATTCAATACAATATGACCTGTGACGTCACAACAACTGTCCCATGCAAGATATTAATAAAATGTTTTACATAGTAACATATAATTTATAACAAAATAAAATTATATGTTTTATAGAATATTAAACAACTAATTGGAGGTAAATACTTTGATGATGTTTGACGTGAATTATTAATCGATTTTTATTTATAGAATTGTTAGTAAACTTTTTGTAACTAAGTACAGTCAATTTTACAACGTAACATACCTTTATTCGATAAACTATGAGACGTTTGTACACATTCTTCCAAATGTAGATTAAAATTATAAAATATTAATAAAATTGGCAAGACGTTATTTTTTTTTATTCTGAAACTAACAAAACTTTTAAATGGATCTAGGTGTAATGAGTTAATCGGAGGAAATTACTTTATACGATACTAAAACCAACTTATAAAATAATCTATACTAATATTATAATCTATACTAATATTATAAAGCTGAAGAGTTTGTTTGTTTGAACGCGCTAATCTCAGGAACTACTGGTCCGATTTGAAAAATTCTTACAGTGTTAGATAGCCTATTTATCGAGGAAGGCTATAGGCTATATATCATCACGTTATGACCAATAGGAGCAGAGTATCAGTAAAAAATGTTGGGAAATATTATGACCCATTCTCTCTTATGTGACGCAAGCGAAGTTGCGCGGGTCAGCTAGTCTTTTTCATATGAAGTGCTTTTGCAATACTATTAGCGCCATCTATATTGCGATTAAGACACTATAATGCAAGTGCAATACTCAACCGAAAACCAGATTATTGTTGAATACCGTATGGTCAGTATTTTAAATGAATTGTATGTTTTTTTTTACATTCGCAAAATGAATGTAAAAATAAAATTTTAATATATAGGGTATCTTATTGTAACCGAATCAAAAATATGAACTCATGCCAAACAATAAATATTGTATAACTTCGAATTGATTCAATTTATATTTTATTTGTAAAATACATACCTAATTGATTTAAAATTGGCTTTTGTTTGTACTAAATTATTATTTTATAGTTGAATACTACAACGCTACGATAATCGTAAAGATTATAATTTATCCTGTGGTATAACATAAGCAGACCTTATTATTACTCCTATTAAAAACGGCTAAAACAACTGTATCAAATTCAAAGCTACAATCATGAAATTGAATGGTTAATAAATAAACGTTATTTACTTTTCTTTAAACAAGATTATTTCAGTAATTTTAGTAATAGAAATCACTATTTATTATTTAGGTCCTTTACCTACTAAAATAATTGTCATGTCTCATGATGACTTGTCGAATTGTATTACCTTTGTGATTTGGAAGGCATTTGTCTAGTATAGAAATAGATACAAATGTCGGCTGAAAAAATTTAAGTGTTAAGAACAAAATCAAGAAGGTCCCTTCTTTCCCGTCGTCGTCCCGCTTTTGATCAGCAGCGGTATGTTAATTGATGAGAAAAATCGTAGCTACGTAAATGTGTATATTTATTTAGTATCATCTTAAATATAATATTTCCATGTCACAATGTTAGTTACCGTACCTGCGTACTCCTCCGAAACGGCTTGACCGATTGTCATTAAATTTTGTGAGCTTAAGTAGGTTTGGGAATCGGGAAACATCTATTGTTCATACCCATAAGTGACACTATTTTTTTAATAGTTATATGGCAAAACAACTTTTGCCGGGTCGGCTAGTAATTTATATGTTAGGTTTAGGGTATCTATTGTTCAATCGCAAATGATGTTATGAAGATCTCAAGTCTGTTTGTGGGATAATCTTCGAAACTACAGAACTGATTGTAATGATGCTTTCGTTTCTAGAAAGCTTAATTTTCTTGAGTAACATTGTCATTGTTTAACACGGCAATTATGGGAAATAACTAAGAAATATGTTTTGTGGTCGACATCACGGGTATGTACTCGGGATGTATATTTTTATAGATACAATTTTATAACAGGAATATTATAATTATGTTGTCTAGTAGTTAAGCAATTGTTATTTTAGTTAGATAGTATAATAGTTTTATAAAATACTGTAATGTAAGAGTAATTTAAAAGTACGATATTATCTAAAAAAATACAGATAGATAATAAATGTATTATTTTCAGTTTATTAGGTAATTGTCTGTGATATAGAATACGTAAGTATAAGACGTTGAAGTACATATTTAAAAAACTGTTTTAATATTTACTTGTGCTAATTAAATTGCCTAGAGAGAATGCGAGATTTTAGGCAAATATGTAAGTACGTTATACTGGAAGGTCGACGATTCATAGTTACATAACACAAATTACTCATCAGGGCCTAATAACTTAAGGGACAAAAACTAATCGAGGAATAATAAATGTAATAAGTGCGTGCTTATTTTGTTTGTACACCACAAAGGTTCAATGTCAACTAATCAATTAAACAAACACAGTCAAAGCACCAGACAACTGGCCGAAAACACCCAAATAAAAATATAAAATTTTACCGCCCTAACATTAGAGGTTAGTTTCAACAAATTATCCTAATGCTACTATGTGAAACACGAACTCACCATTAAAATGAAACCATAAAATCCAATTTCACTAATGTCCACACATATTTATAAAAGAAATATATCATAAAATACAACTAAAACAGTTTATTCACTTGTTTTATTTTAAAATCCAATATGGCAGCGTATTTTTTCGAATTTATTTTTCTTATTTTAAACACGAAATGTCAAACGCGGCATTCGATAATTGAAATTATAAGAAGACGCTCCGACGTCCGCGAGGCGCGAAGCCTAGCAGGGCACTGGCTGAAAATGTTTTCCCGCCCTTAACCACAGAGTATACATTAGAATAACAGATGCGACATTTTTAAGCTTTTTTTTAAAGGCTTAATGGGACGTTGTAATTTAATGTTTCGGAAAGAGCTGTGGAGGCTAATGGTACTTATTGATGCCATTTATTTGATGTTTAGAGGCTGAGTAAATTGCGGGACTCATGTTGACTTATGTCGTGACTACTGAAATGTTTCAAATACTGGGTAGGACTTTTTTTTTTAATATTTTAATTTAATATTCATGTTTACTATTTTAAATTGTCATTTGAGAGCGCTTACAAAATACTCCGCAATAGAATTAATCTTACTCACTGAGGTACGCTTTATTTGCCTCAGATATATAATATAATGATCCACAAATAGCAAACTCTTCATAAATAGTCTGTGAGGTTTTGCAGTCTATTAATCTATACTAATATTATTTGTTTGTTTGAACGCGGTAATCTCAGGAACTACTGGTCCGATTTGAAAAAATCTTTCACTGTTAGATAGCCTATTTATCGAGGACGGCTATAGGTTATATATCATCACGCTCCGACCAATAGGAGCAGAGTACCAGTAAAAAGTGTTACGGGAAAAATTATGATCCATTCTCTCTTATGTGACGCAAGCAAAGTTGCCCGGGTCAGCTAGTTCCTGATAATTTCACAAGTCAACATTAATGTTTAAAGTGATATCATAATATAAATCCTCAAAACAAAGCAGTATCATAACAAAAGCACGTTTATTTTTCACTAAAATGTGAAAAACAACCAATGGTTCCACGTAATTATCCCAACTAACGATCACAATTAAAATATTTGCCTACACTATTTATAAAGATTACTCTGTGTCATGTGCATATATTCTATCCTTTTCTTGCGTACGATAGTTTTGTATTTCCGTCTCGCTCTCCCGCCTCTGCAGGACTCCCTCACTATTTATATTAGGTAGCGTTAGTAAACATAGTAAATTATAATTAAACTTGTTTATGAAAATGGCGTGTCTGCGACTATTTAGCCTTGATATTATATATTATTTTAAAAGCTTAACTGCTTACTAATGAGCTTACGTCAAAAATATTCCTTCTACGGTTGGAATTATACATGAATAAGAACTTTGATATTAAATTATTAGTTTACGCTATCATGAATGGAAATTTCATTGCATAATTAGTTAGTTAAGGGTTAAGAAAATATTAAATAAAGCCTTCTGGGGATGCGAACGAATGGAATTTTGAGGGATTAGATATAATTACTTTAGAGCCGCAAGTAAGAGATTAGAATGAAGAAGGTTTAGAATATTCTAGACCGTAAAACAAGTCTTTTTTTTTTATATACCAAAGTCTGTACTGTTTTTTATAAGTAGCGCATACTGGTTTATGCTAAATTTATCTCTCATACTAAGCGTCTGAGGATGCATTTATTTCGCTCTCAAAATGTTTTACGCTTCGGCCATTTTTGCAAGCAGTACTGTCCATAATGACGACATAAAGACTCTTTTAAAAAAATAATAACGATGTCTAAACATTCTATTTTAAAACTTCAAACTCACTCATCCATTCGAAGAAAATGTCTTTCAGCATTGTTTTTTTTTCTACTTCCTTAATTTTCTCGAAAACTGTACGAAATAACACTTGAATCTCATTAAGGGTGATTAATTATACAGGGTTGAAGAAGAAAGGGGAAAAAAACACCCTTGGATTTTTGAAAACTTTTTTTTTCTGGATATAATTCGTCATGCATTCGTGATTAGTAAGTGGGACGAATTCTATGAACGTAATTAAAATTTCTTAAATAACAAATTGTGTTATTTTATGTTACAACGCTACTGGAAATAGCCTGCTTTATTTTCCTTCCGAAAATGGGTTACGATAATAAAACAGAATTGTTGATCTCGATTAAATTTAGCTTTCCAGCAATTTGAGTGACCAGCATAATTTCATTCGTTGTTATAAAATAAAGGAAGTATATTCGTTAATTACTTAATTAATTACAGGACTAATTGCGAGTGAAATTCATATGAAAAAGTCTGTCAAAATTACAATGGTTTTTCTCACCGATACTTATTAAGGAAAAGCGAAACATACTGTAAGTTTCGAAGCTATTAGTCAATAATTTTTAAAGTTATTATCAGCTATTTAATAGCCATTCTTAATAAAACATGATCAGTACTAGATAATCACACTAAAAATGAGTAGATTTATCCTTTTGTCAAGGTACATATATTATGTATGTCATTTAAAATAGCCGATAAACATAAGCAAGAAATAGAACCGACCTCCACCGTGCCCTTCGGAAGCACAAACAAAATACACCACCAAAACCAATATTTATAACTTCATCGAATATCAACACAACAACTTCCATAGACAGGTTATTAATTCAACATCAACTGACATTACAATATTGAAATACCAACGAAAATAAACAAGAATATTTCTGTCCGTTTCAACTTTACATTTGTTTCTGAAAGTCGGAAATTTTTGCTCCCTCCGTGCCACCCCATATCTGGCATGACCCATTTTGTAATATAATTTGATCTTAAAAAGTTTATTTATGCCGTTAACTTTTGGCTGAGGAAATAAATTAACAACTGACTTTCAGGGGGTGTCAGTGACGTCTACGGGGATCTTGTTTTGAAATTTTGGGGTACATACTTACCCTGCAAGGTAGAATGCCGAATTTTTCTTTTGTCTAAAATGTAAGGTGCAAAAAACTTAATTGAAATCTGCAGTGATTTCGGGAATTATGATGCTACAGACAGACAGACACGTCAAACTTATAACATTTTGCGTCGGGGGCAAAAAATGCAATGTCGAGAGAGTGTGCGGAAAGAAATATACGTAGTGTATCATCAATTCTATATCTAATTACATAAAAGGAAACAGTTAAAAAGATAGTAGGTATATTCCAACAACTTCAAAAAGAGCATTGCATGCAAGGTTTGTTGTTCACAATATTTAGAACATCAGCTATCCCAGGCTTATGCAACTAACCGGGCCTTCCTTCGATACAGCTTCTTTTAAAATACAAACAATTAAATTATAACTTAGACAAATCGTTTAGCCAGGGCTCTCCACTAAGTAGGACTTTTTACTAAAGCATTTTTTTATCAGTAGCCTACTGTCTTTAAAACAACAATCAAGATGATTTATCGTACATTGTGTCAAGTTTTTGAATGTCCAAACCACGTGAAATAAACAGGCCATAAAATAGTAGACACTAACATTCCACCGTCAGAAATTCTCAGCAATTACACTTAGGTCTTACATTCTACAACTAGCAATCAACCATCAAGTCAAACTGGAAGCCAACCCTTTATATTCCTACTTATTGATTATCCCGTAATTAGTTGTTTTGTAATCGTACTAATAATACTAGTAGGGTTGTCTGCACGTTTGTTGTAGACTATCTGCAAAATTACTGGTCTAATAATGATCATTATTTTAGTGACAGATAGCTACTTTATTCTACAATTATGTGAGTAAAGATTTAATAATGATATAGCATTGCAAATAAGAGAAAATTATATCCAACCTGACAAGTATGAACCATACTTACTGGAATTATTTATTTAGTTATGCATACTAGTATTGCATACTAGTTTACCTACTACAGTTTACATACATATTTTCATACCGGATCGAGGGTTTATTCATCTATTTAGGATTTTTTTTTGTTTAAATACTGACGTAAATATAATGCCGCTCCACCATACCATACCATGCCATAATTTCCACCAGAGATCAAATACGAGAGTTAAAACGGAATACAGAAGGCAGCAATAAAAATCGTCCCTGTAGGCTATTTAAAATCTACGCAGAACGCAAGTGAAAAACTAGTGGCACTATAAATTTACGCACGGCTTAATCTTGGTGAAGGAATGTGAAACAAGTCTAAACAAATAAAAGTCAGGGACCTGTCAGCCATGACGGAGTCCTAGTGATAAAAAGTTGATCCTTCATAGTTACGCAAGGTCAACCGCAGAGGGCAGTACACGGGTAAATTGTAGATAAAAAAAGGACCAACTGAAGTGCATTCAGTAGCTCGATTCTCTACTAAGTACTATCGACTACCGGCAACTGGCTTGTCATCGAGAAATTTTGTATGAAAATCTGATCAGCACCTTGTGTCGTTGGAACTATTTTGAGTACATTTTAAACGTCTAACTACTAACGTATTTGACAGTACCAACTGTAGAGAATCGCGCTACTGTTCGCATGCAACTGGGATATTAATAATATGCTATTAATAATAGCATTGAACTTAAAATCAGTGTCCATTTAGTAGATACGTTTTTAAAATTTCACAATTGATTAAGAATATTAAGATTTATTAACGACCAAAAACTTTATATTATAACAAAATAATTGCTAATTATGAGACTTAAATTTAATTTTATGATGGTTTTCTCCCTATAGTAAGCGAATAATATGCCTTCAGCTTATGTTATTGAGAATTGATTCTGGTTCCTAAAATTCACATTCGCAACAACACTTTGATATCCCCAAAATACTTGACTTGCAGTCGCAAACACACACCAACAAAAACACCAAATCTATCTTTGAACATTACATTTAATAAAGCTCCATCAAAACAATTTATACAAAATCCTTACATATACTACAAATGCACCTGTATCGAATCGAGAAAAGAGCATGATCAGCGTTGCGAGAACGGGACAGCCATATACGCATTAGGTGTTAGAAAGAGACGAACATAGTGTCAGTGTAGCCACCATAAGCTTTTATTAGACAAGTCTGCAAGTTGAGTTATAAATGACTTGATACTTTATTCTCGGGCATATTTATAGATAGTTTAATTTAAGTATGATTTGGTAGTTTAGTATTATTTTTATAGGACTATTTGAGTATATGAGACGATTCGTATTAATTTGTTTGACTATTCTTGATATGGACTTGTTTTGATACTATTTTAATGTAGATTAATACTTGGCTGAATCAGTTACTATTTTTGTAGGAAAGTTGAAGTGGTAGAAATATGGAAGAGTTTAAAATGAAGACTTAAACTAACCCTAGTTTAAAAATTATTTAGCTTTGACAACTTATTTAGTTGACTTCTTAAGTAAGCAAGTGTGTTATCTAAGTATTAAATAAATCATAGCGGAAGTTTAAGAAAAAAAAAACAAGATTTCATTGTTTTTAATATTAATCCAAGTAAAAGGAAGATTTCTAATGACAAAAACTTTTTAATTGATAGCGCTCGTGGCTAGTTGCGCAAAACGTGGTAAACAATCAGTGATATTTGGACTGACCGTCTCCGTACTTCGGAGGGCACCTAAAAAGTGGGTCCCGGTAGTTGTCAAAAAGACAACAGTTGTTCAGCCATGTCAAAGGTCTTTGGGCGGCTTGAACAACTTTGACACTAGGTTGACCACTAATCATACGACGAACGAACAAACTGCCGGCGCTGCCGCTCACTTACGTTCATACAAAAGCGTTCACAAGTACATCATATCTAGATAAATTACTATCTACAAGTCATTGACAGCAAACATTTTATTCTCATTACCCCAGAACAGTTATCACATAGTTTTCACATACGATATGATTTCTGCAAACGATCTCCCATCAACCAATGAGAGTCAGATCGTGGGAAACACAACGGCACTCGGTTAACAGCTACACGTTTATGTTAAACATTCAACAATAAGTTTATTCAATATTATTGAAAAACAATAATAATATGACAGTTTTACCGTGTGCCAATTTTATGTACACAACTAACACATAAAACTTTACTTGAAAAGATCTAAGAAAGAAAAATGTGAAGCTACTTTTGTTGCTTTAAAGTGCATTGCAGTGACAGACATACTTTTGAATTTAATAAAGTGACAATTGGTTAGTAAAAAGGTATAGTAACCTTTAAATTGTAATCGTGTTTAAGATCAGTTTGCGTTATGGCATCTATTTAATTAAGCGAATTCTTAGTATTTGTCTATTTATTATTTAAGCAGAGATCTTATTAAATTTTCATTATAGAAAATGAAATGTGAGAGTTATGTAATAATAATCTGGTATAAACCTAAAAGCGCAGTTTAAGGAACAATATTAAACGTAGTTAAACATATTAAAATGGGTTTAATACGTACGCTAGTCACTATGAAGACGTACCACATATTTTCAGAAGGGAAAAGTTACTCAAAAAGCCTTGAAAAAGTTTTTAAGAATAACATTTTAAACATCTTATTAGCATAAAAAGCAGTTAATTTTAAATACCATAGTTTTCCCAAAGGAAATTCTTTTGAAATATTCAAGGTATATTGAATGATTATTATTTTAAGTTCAAAGAGGATTATTTTCAACGTACAGCCTAAATATAGAAGTTACCCTCATGCTATGAATTAAAAGGGGTCGGTGCAAGGGTTGCGTGTTGCGGTAAATAATAAAACGGGACTTAAGGTAAAACATCCACGTGTAGAAAGTAATGGGAAGAGATTTTTGTAATTATTTCCTGTATGAAAATTTATTATTCCAATTAAGCAATGAATGAATATACAAGTGAGTTATTAAAAGCACTATTGTAAACTATAGTTTATTTATTAGTATAGCTATGTTGTTTGTTGTTTGTCGTATGATTAGTGGTCAACCTAGTGTCAAAGTTGTTCAAGCCGCCCGAAAATGCCTTTGACATGTCTTAACGACTGTTATCTTAGTAGACAACAGCCGGGACCGACTTTTTACGTGCCCTCCGAAGCACGGAGACGCCCAGCTTAAATACCACTATGCGGTCACCATAGCTAGTATAGCTATAGTTAGAGTATTTTTTTCATCAGAAGAAGTGTCAATTGTATTCAAAGTAAAATAAAACCTGCCTATATTTTCTTAGTACGAAATGTATCACACGTACATAAGCCAAAGAATGCCACTTGCTAAGATCACCGTAAACTTATTTGATACATTCGTACCTACCTATCTTAACACGCAGTAAAAAGGGTATACCTTTTACGATATTATTATTACTTCTACTACTGCTCATAACTGTCTACTATTATACTTAAACTCCAATAAACAAACAATAAAACTGAACAACTAAGATTCAGTATCACTCGGAGGCAATGAGAGAATATATGGCGAAAATCCAAGTAAACATATTTTGCGAATGAAAATCCAACCCAAGACCTCTAAGGAGTAATCGCGTCCAGTTCCGATATACTAAAGTACTATCCAAATACAAGGCTATTAATGCCATTAAAAACGTTCTCCCAAGTCCCTACCATGACCTTCCCCATCACATTTAGTCGTATCTCCACTCTGCACGGCAACATTCGTCACCCTATAAATGTCACTCGACACCAGACAACCGACCTTTCTACCTTACACTCACTTGTCTAAGTTTAAAGGGTAAAAACTGTACAGTAATGAGGAGTTTTTTAACAAAAATGTTTAGTTTTTGTATGTTTTTAATTGAAATAACTTGTAATGAACGTAACGTTTAACTAAACTAGAAGTACTAGCTTACGCTCGCGACTTTGTCTGCGTGAAATTATTTCCCGTGATAAAAATTATCCTACGTGTTAATTTAAGTTATAAAATATCTGTGTCATAAACTTCATTGTTATCTGTTGAATAGTTTTCCGTGAAAGATTAACACACCTACATACATAACTATACTTCCATCCTTACTAACCTTCACACTTATAATATTAGTATTAAGTAGGATTAGTAAGATATTACTAACCAGCTTTTACTATCAATTAAATAAAAGGCAAATTATGAAATTTAATAAAACCACAAGCACTCTGTATTAAACGTAACTATTTTTTACGTTCGGAACAATTGCGTGAAATGTTGAATTCAACCAATCACTTTTCGTTTCACACAAATTGATCAAAACACCATTTTTAACGACAAAAGCTCTATACAATAACATTGACAAATTAAATTCCCAGTAACATGGAAATCTGTTAACGAATAAAAGTTTTTAGAAACTCGTTTTTATGATAATCCAATTTATATATTGTTTTACAAACGGTTGCAATACTCTATCTATCCACTGTTTACTTACTACAACTAATAAACCTTTAAACTTTTGCGTTGCAAGTATATTAACGAATAGGATACGGGAATTGGGTCCCTTACTGGTTTGAAGAAAAATTATAAAACTTGTACTCCTAAAAGGATCATTTAAAAATGCTCAGGCTACGTTTCTTTTTACGTCAATAATGTTGAATTTGTAATAATTACAGACTGAAACATTTTATGAGGCACTCATTTGATTCCGACGAAAATACGATATCGTGACGTCACTATACTGTTTTTCTATACCAAATGTGTTTTTGACATTTCATGAAGAGTCGATTTGACAATTGTCAAGTACTCAATTGACGATTCGTCCGCTTCATTTACACGGAGTCCTAACATCGCTGATTCAATTAGCATGCGACCACGGCCAGTGTAATCTGCGCCGAAACGTCAGGCATTCCAAGGTAAAATGCGTTTTCGCGTTAAATCCCGTATCCTATTTGCATTATAAGCACAATCTATTATTTTATCGTTACTTTGTTTACTATAACCCATTCACCCCCGGTTTCTGAGCAAATTTAACGGTAGTTTATCTATTCAATAGCGTTTTTTTGTATGAGTTATGACACTATTGAATAGATAAACTACCGCTTAATGTACCTCAGAAACCGGGGGTCAGAGATAGTAATCCCTAGTGAAATCAGATAATGATAGATCATTTTAATGTATTTAGAATAGTAATCTGTCTTTACATTTTAACAGAATATTGAGTATAGTCCTAAATAAAGTTTTGACAAATTTCTGGTGTAGTGTTAAAGCAAAATAGTTTATCCTGCATAACCTGCAATTTGCTAGAAGATTTCGCAGAATTTAGCTACCCTGAGTACGGATCCGGCAGCCGGCAAATATTTGTGTTGTGAGTATGAGTTTTGAGCTTAAATGTATATTTACATACACATACATATAAAACATCACGCTTGTTATACCTGAAGGTGTTGGCAGATGTATATTTATGTAAAATAGCCACGGTTCGTCATTAATAAGGTTAGTACCGTTTAATAGGAGGCACGTTAAAGAACTCCGGGCTGCTATTGACAAATTGACATTCTTGTATAATTAAACAATAGTTTTATATTTATTATAGCAAACAAATACGAAGAGCAGAGACATAGAGCAGTTACATTAAGTAAGTATGTTTATCAATACAGATGTTTGGTTATGATACAGTACAAGCTCTTTTCCCACAGATATTTATTTTATTCATCAATAATAGAGCAAAGACTGAGAACCTACATGGGCACAATTATCTCACAATATTCATTTTGCTGAAGAAAAATATTTTTAATATAAAGTATAACAAAAAACAATAAGGTTTTTCATTTAAAAATACGATCTGTAACCCGGAACAAGTAATAAATTTATATTTGTTTCGAACAATCAAACCTTTTGAAATAAATTAAATTTTCGTATTTTTATAATCAAGATTTTTTATTTATTTTGCTTTAATTTTTGCTTACTTATTGTGGAGAAAATAATGATTTTAATTTATACATAACGTTGAGACCCAAGAGCTGTTCCTATTTTATGATCATACCAAATTTTTGTGCAATCCATCTCGTAGTTTTTACATGATGTTGGAACATAGACACAGAAAGAAAGACAAAAGTTGTATAAATTGCAGATTCGATATCAGCATCTGTTACGTCCCACGTATTTTTTTAAAAATATTTATACTCAATGTAGTAGAGGCCTTTGCTTAGCAGTAGGACACAGAAATAGGCTAGATAAAAAAAAATATATTCAATGTACAGTATTGACCTTCTTACACATCTCTCTACTTAGTTGTACTATAGAACGGACTGTAGAAAATAGCGTTAAATGTTCGCTGAACATCTAATATTGCATTTCCAGTGTACCTATATTTAGGACACACGGTAGTCACATTAACTCAGCAAGCCACTCACGGCTACATTCGACTGCAGTGCGTACAACTGAAATAGCTAACAACGCTTTGTACTACGCCGAGTTAGGCTATTTCCTGATATAATCCCATGTTGTATACATAACCACATAAAATCACGCCAGAAATTCACATCCATACGTATCCACGCCGGTTTTAAGCGAAGGTGTAAGCAGAGGTGAGGAAAATATACTCGTGTTTTGCGATTAACAATGTTTGTCCCATGTAATGAGGCAAGCCTATTGCCATTTATAGGACAAGTTTATAAGCTCTTCTATTGGGATATATTCTACTATAAATTAGAAAAGACCAATATTACTTTTCCAGATTTTGAGATCAAGATTAGCAGTTGCAAACACTACCGGTTAGGCTTCACATACATAAAAAATATATAGAATAAGTATAATAACATAACGTATAAATGCACTAGACAGAGTTATACTGTCAGCAACCTGAAGCGAGACAGCAAAATCTACACAATAAACTAATCAATAAGATGATGACCCTACCTTTTCACCAAAGAAAAAGCCCTTTAACGGAATTACAACGAACTTACATTTACGAAAACAAGAGAAATACATCAAAAACATTGGACTATGGGCCGAACTAAGAGACTGAAGCTGTTTAATTTTGATCGTAAGAAAAGGATAGCGCTATACACTGTATATAGCACCCTCCCTCTCTACCTGAACAACTTAAATTGTAAATTATCAGATGAAAATACCATAAACTAACCTAATTTTTGTTTCCAAAACCCGTACCGAAGTAATTAATTTTAAATTGAAAATAATACTTTACTGAAATAGGGATAAAAAAAAACGAAAATCTTTTGAATAACCACATTTTTAAAAGAAATAAAGTACATGTTTTTAACAGATAATGTGTGGAGACTGTGACAAGAATATAAAGATACCCATCCGAATAACTTATTTTATAACAGAAAATAGGCTATAAGCGATATAAATCTGTTAAATTTCACTTATTTAGCTTGACAAAGTTCGACCCTGCCTTTGTTTAGAAACATCGAAGAGTCCTATTGTTATGTAGATATTTGTCTCCAGTTCTAAAAGGTCGCAATGTCAAATCAAGTGTAGAGGATGCCTCACTTTTTTACTCCTTTGTCCAACAACTGTAACCGTTTTCATAAAATAGACTAACTGCGTATAGAAGAGACAAGAAAAGCACTTTAAAGTTGATTAAAACAATGCTAAATCTTGACGAGAAAAGTGCTTGTGCTTTCCAAAAAGTATTGGATATTTTCTACGTTAATTAATTTAGATAAAATGATTGTTTTCTTAATAGTCAAAAGATGGGACAAGCAGTCTATAGGTTTAAAACACAACTGATTCTAAAATCACGAACCTGATATGTTTTAGTTTTTTACCTTAATAAATGGTAATAAGAGCTACCAGACAAACGCACATTTTTTATTAATTCTGTACTGTTGTATTTACTTGATCAAGAAATAAAATAATTGCATTCATTATAACATTTAAATAGTCAGTTAGGTATATACGATTAAAAATAATGTAATCTACTAATTTACATCCAAATATTCGCGTTGTAAAAGAAATTTAAAAAAAGTGTACCATCTATCCGTTTTCTACGTCTACATGAACACGAAAGGCAAATCACAGCCGGTCCGAGTATGAATTATGATAGTTTTTGCGATGCCCGCGCGACTTTTATGAGGTGTAAGGGCGACCTAATGCTGAAATATTCAGACCCTTGGTCCCTCTGACGTAGTCGATGCCAGCTTTTTGTGACGATATGATTCTTTTGTGCTATAATGCTGAACTTAAGTGGGTGTTTTTGAATTTATTTCTTGGAGATTTCGTGTGAATGACGGTTACATGGGTATTTTTTAAACTTTGTGGGATTGTTAATATTACTTCACTGTAATGAGAAATTACATGAGTTCTTTTGTTTCAGCAATAATATTCAGAAGCTATATTTTTCCATGAGATAGCTTTGTTTAAGAAGAGAAACAATTTTCACGATACGACAGACTTTATAATTATTTAGACCCGTGGTTTCCCTGACGTAATCGATGCTGGCCAGCCTTTTGTGACGATATGATTCTTTTGTGCTATAATGCTGAACTTAAGTGGGTGTTTCTGAATTTATTTCTCGGAGATTTCATGTGAATAACGGTTACATGGGTATTTTTTAGTTTGTGGGATTGTTAATATTACTTTAATGTAATTAGAAATGACATTGTTTCAGCAATAATTCAGAAAACTTTAAAGGCTTATGTTTTCATCAGATACTTAATTTTTTTTGAGAAGAGAAAGAATTTTCAGTACAAATCCATAGACTCTATAATTATTTAGACCCGTGATTCCTATGACGTAGTTGATGCCAGCTTTCTGTGACGATATGATTCTTTTGTGCTATAATGCTGAACTTAAGTGGGTGTTTCTGAATTTATTTACTTGGAGTCTTCGTGTCGATTACTATTACATTGGTATTCTTTATAGTTCGTAGGATTATTTAAATGAAAGATTAGGCGTAACGCTATTATATGTATTTTAAGGATAGATTTTTGGATCATTCAGTGTTTTTGGGGAGTAAAATTTGTCGATGTTAAAAGATTTCCCAAGCACTTTCTTTGAAAACCTTCAAGTACGAGTACACTTAGCATTATTTTATAATCACAAGATAGATGTAGGCAAGCATAATTGCTAGTGCTTTTGCATCCTCTTTATTGACAGTATAAAATTTCAAATCTTGAACATTTGCTACTCAATTACAAAACCTTTTCACCTAGACAACGTCGCTTACAGAATTCGTACTCAAATTCAAAATACAAGCAAAACTACGAATAAATTCGAACTAAACAAAACTAAATACTAACAATGAGGAAATACATATAAAAAGGTTAGTACAAGTAAATTAGAGTGGTCTATACGGTCCCCTCTAGCGATCCCATACAAAATGCAGGAGCAAGCCGTGTCCCGAATACGATTGATATCGATTTAACAATTGTTTGTAATCACGGGAGTGTACCATGAATTGAACTGAACTGAAGTTATAGAGACTGATCTTGATGTAAATTAATAAGGAATTAAAGTTTTAGAGTATATTGCAGTCACTACAACAGCCGGTTCGACTAAGCAAGCACCTCTCATGCTGGTAGTTGATGGTTCGAACCCGAGGCATTACACCAATGACTTGTCGAAGTTATGTCTGCATTACAAATAATATCATTTGTTCTTACGGTGAAGGAAAATATCGTGTTGAATCCTTGCATGCTTAAACGATCTTTGATATAGTTTTTCAAGAGATAATAATCTCTAACCCGCATTTACCCCCGGTTTCCGAGTACATTTAGCGGTAGATTATCTAATCAATAGCGTTCTTTTTTATATGAGTTTTGACACTATTGAATAGATAAACTATCGCTAAATGTACCTCAGAAACCGGGGGTTAGTCAGCGTAGTGGACTTAAGGCAAAACCGCTCTCTCATACCCTTGAAGGAACCCCTGGTCCTACAGTGGAACTGGTTAATTTTCTTTAATTTTTATTGTATTTTCTAAGTAATTTCCCTGCACCAACTACTAAACCCATAACTTCCCAAACAAACCGCACAACAGCCTTTAGTTAAATTCGTTTACAAAACAGTGTTAGGACGCTGTCCCAAATGCTTTGACTATCAAACCGTGAACTCTATGGCTGGTACCATGTAGAGTTGAATAAATTAGGCACATCCAATTACTGCGTGTTATGTTTGAGTGGTGCATGGATATTGCGGCACAGCCTTTCTGTTTCAATGTTCGTCAAACGTTATATCAAAATTTTCAATTGAGAGAGTAAATGGTACGTTTAATTAGTTTTGCTGTGTTGCACACTGAAATTGGCCAAGAACATTATATTATATTATACTAGTACATACCAACACATTATTCCATACTAGCATTTACCCGCGACTTCGTCCGCTACCTAAATTTTCCCATTTTCGTCATTTTCCCGGGGTAAAAAGTAGCCTATGTCCTTTCTCGGGTATCAAAATATCTCCATACCAAATTTATTGCAAATTGGTTCAGTAGTTTAGGCGTGATTGAGTAACAGACAGGCAGTTACTTTCGCATTTATAATATTAGTATGGATTTTTCGCCGGCAATGTATGTTTAGAACGTACCTGTTTTTATGATCTATTTATCATTATATTATAGATGAATGGATGTAAATTAAGGAAGAGAAGATTGTAGGCATTGTACCAAGTGGCATTTTCAGGGCTCTGACTACCGCTATAGGAAAATAGCATGATTTTATTTATGTACCTATGTATGTTGACACCATTAGAAGAGCAGCGTAAGCGGCTGTTGACAATGACTGCAGTTTCATATTTCCAATTTAAACGAGAGGTCATCTTAGACAGTTTGATTGTATAGTTTTGCGAGTCGAGTACAACAAGCCTTTAAATAACAAATCATATTCTTAAAAGTATCATAATAGAAAGATTTTTTTTATAGTCAGTGGAAATTAGAAAATTTTCGTTTTGCAAAAAACTATTTACCTTGTGTCTTAACTTTACATAAGCGTTTATTTACATCGCGTGGGTGCTGGGTGTATAATATATGTTCTAGGTAAGGTACAAGGTATTTTTGGCTATTTTATCACAAAATTTCACGGAAGGCAAAGGTTAAGAATTCGTCCGGAATATTTCACAAGATATTCCTCCTTTGGAAAATAACAGCAGATTCCACTGTTTACATGTGTTTATGTAATCAATTATTTTTAAAAAGAAAATGTACATATTTTTTCATATAAAACTGTAGTTTTTCACGTGATAATAACATAGTGCTGTCTTATTAGGCACAGTTTCATACTCTGCTCGCTCTTTCTCCGTTTTTTTTAATATACTTTAAATTTGGCGTCATAAAAATATGTTCGAGAATGTACTAAGGCAAAAATATTGTAAAATACCGAGGCAAAACTGGTCACTGACCATATTATTACAACTCGAGCCGCTATTGAGGTCTTAATTATAAAATTATTATTCGTCAACGAGCGAATGAGCATGACGAGTAAATAGTTAAAGTTGTTGTACTGACCATTTTATAAATGAATTAAAAATAAACTCTACTGGAAACAAATTCCAAATTGCAATCAACCAAAGTTGCAGTAAACCAAATAGATCAATATTATAGAAACTATAGAAACAAGTCTCATCACTCCAAAGCTTATTAGACACAAATCAGTTTAACATCCCACTACAAAGTTAGTGATCAAATCAACTACACTAACAAACGTTATACAGTACCGATGCGTCGACATTAATTAATTCATTTGTTTTCATAATTCAATAATTAATTAATTTCGCGGTGCTAGGGCTGCCTCTGTACACAGGTAATTAGTGAAAACTACGTTGCGGTAAAAGATTGAATGTGGTATTTTGCTAGACTGTCGCATTACGGGCTTCTGCTAAGAATTTCTTCACGGAAAAATCACTTTCTTGGAAACGATGCTTGAAGGAAAACTTATAAGTATTGTGGTCATCGTATCGGCAGTACTAGGAACATTGAATACTATGTACTATTATTATGTTCGTCTGTTTCATATCTCGGGACTACAGAGTCCCGGACATTTGGAAGGCGTGCGTGGGGCCGAAGCCAACACGTAGAGGCCCTTTTTAGACGGCTATAATCTTTCAATAATTTATGGTAAGTAACACAATCCGGTGATTATCCCTGTTTACACTATAAAATGCACCCAAGGACAATCACCGGACTGAGTAGCTAATAAGACTGTTGTCAAGTACCTGGTTGCGAAGCTATGTCATCATCATCGCTTAGCCTTTCTTCCAAACTATTTTGGAGTCGGCTTCCAGTCTCACCGGATGCAGCTGAATACCAGTGTTTTACATGGAGCGACTGCCTACCTGACCTCCACAACACAGTTTCCTGGGTTATAACACGATACCCGGTAAGATTGGTTGTCGGACTTTCAAGCTACTGACTACTGTAAACGACTGTCAAAGATCTTTGAAATTGACAGCCGGGACCCACAATTTGACGTGCCCGCCGAAACATGGATGAACTCGATACGTATGAGATGTTCACCCATCCACATAACAACCTCGGCGAGCGTGGCTTAACCTGAGAGATCGATCGGCGCGGCTGTTGCTAACTAAGCCACGAGCTATGTATGTTTGTTTGTTAAAAACACCTTGAACCCTCAAACACTACAACACATCACGCCACCCCTGAACAACGCCTACGATTCGCGGTTCGTTGGATTCCGCTCGCGAAATTCCCAGAATTAAAATTATGTACGGAAAAGCGATTATGCCATTAAAGTTGGCAGCACTGAGTGACAGCTCATTTACGATTTTGAACGTACCACCGAGCGATGTAAATAATTTGATTTTAACGCTTAAATTATGTAGGTATTGTTTTTGATGCGGAGTTCCGTGGTGTGAATGAAATTCTTTTGTGAGTTTAAAATGCTATTATCGATCTGCGTGTGTGTGTAAATAAGCCTATTTCGATGCCGCATAGTGGCACAGGTCTCCACTCAGAATAATATATAAAGTAAGCATTAAGTTAGCCAAGAGTTTGTACTTTTACTAGGGTTGAAAATCACAAGTAAAATACATGTATTTTTCAATCGGGCTTTGTATTTTTCAATAAAAAACAGAAACTTTCAAAGAGGTCTTACGATGTATCTTTCGAAAGTTTCCGTTTTTTACATGTATTTTACATATATTTTACTGTATTTTAGGACTAATAATGATAAAATAACTTTATGGTTAAATCAGCATTAATCAGCATCCTCTTTTACATATAATTAAAAATCATTCAATTGGTTGTTGTCTTGTTCACAAATAAACCCCAACAAATACTACTTGCACGATAATACATTAATTTGTTTTAATAATAATAATTCGTTTCGTTGTAATTTATGAAAAATACATTGATTAATACACGTATTATACATGTAAACTTGTATTTTTCAAACAGCCCTATATTTGTATTATTCCAAAGTTACATGTATTTTACTGGAAAGTTTCAAAGTTGCGAAAAAAACAAATGAGTATCTTTCGCCATTTTCATCCCTAACTTTTACCTTAATTATTTTCCTCTACTTTTATAATAAGATAACCAATTCGTTGTTTTGTTATCATTTACATGAATTTACAAGCAACGCCTTCTTCCTATAGAGGTACGTTTCATTTTAAAATCATGTATAAAATATCAATTTTTCAGGTGCATGTTACTCGTAAGCGGCGATCCTGTATGACAAGATGTATGGATCTGAATGTATTAAGGGAAGCTGGTAAGGACCATACCAAGTGGCGATCTATGGGGAAAAGGCGTAACATGGCGGGACAAGGCGTTTGTATGTTTCAAAATTCATATTCTTTCTGGCAATAGAAACACAAACAGTGACATTGTCCACTGCTGCTACAATGTAGATACCAGTCATTTAAAACTTATATCAGGTATATGTTGTAAATAATCGATCAAACTATTACGTACTATCCAGCGCTCAATGTAATTGATCAATTATTTGGTGCTATTAAATCTTCATGCGGTTATAGGGACGGACTTTGATAGAGTAAGGAATAAACTATGAATCGTATTAAGTATTGATATGAATCGGATTGGAGTAAAGTAAAAGTCGTGTTTCTACGTGTTATTTTTCGAATGGCTTGAGATTTTTCATACATACAAATAAACTATATTTTTTTACTAGCTGACCTGCGCAACTTCGCTTGCGTCACATAAGAAAGAATGGGTCATAATTTTCCCCGTTTTTGTAACATTATGTACTGGTACTCTGCTCCTTTCGGTCGTTGCGTTCCGCAATAAATAGGATATTTAACAATGAAATATTTTTTTAAATCGGAGCAGTAGTTCCTGAGATTAGCGCGTTCAAACAAACAAACAAACTCTTCAGCTTTATAATATTAGTATAGATCTGATAGAACTTTCTTACGTGTACAGATAAATTCATATTATCATATATTTTTTTATTAATAATTTTATAAATCAATTACTTTTCCTCTTTATTATCAGGGGGCTATCACGTATCTCAGTTGACAGCCATTTGAAAGCCACTATGCTGTCCATTGTTTTCTCCCTTAGATTATAGTGATTAGTACGTTACGTCAAAGCAGCAATGTACTGAATAGTGACCATAGATTTGACGTATACTAGCTGTCAACAGAGATACGTGATAAGCCCGCAGGTCGTATAACAAGTACTCTAGATGTTTTGTTCAAAATAAGTGTCATTTAAAAATGTCGATATTGTTTTCATACCGAACACAACAAAAGTAAGTAGATGACACAAAAAACTTTAATTACAACAACAAGCCTGGTTAAAATTGTCAAACTTGTACAATAAACACTTTAACTACGTTTGTTTATCAGCTAGTTTGACAGTTAACCTTTCATTCTATTAAGTTTTATGTGCCACGCGTGACGATACGCCGTTCACATTATAAATGAGAATATTTTTGTATTTTTTTAGACAAGCATCTGTTACGTTTTGCTCAAAATTATCGGCTGTTGCATTACGTTTTTAACACATTTTTAGCATTTCACCATCACCGGTATATAGGTAGATTATCTACATGATTAATACAACAATGAAGAGCTTGTCTGCTTTCTACTTTTTGGATGGGATACATGACATAGCCGTACTAGGCCAGGGAATGTAAGATATGTGAAAATACAGTTACCGTAACACTGCACATTGACTTTATGATCAAAAAGAAAGCTAGGTTATTCTTATTTAGGATAGCTGGTTTTAGAAGGATATGTTTAGGAATTCGATAATTTGGTGTTTTTACTAATGTATGGACTGTCAATTATTTTATTAGGCCTGGTTTTATAATTTGCTTATAAATTATATTTGTAAAACTCTCCCCCGATGGCATAAACCTTAGTGCAAGATATTTCTTTATACAAGTAAATGCTTAAAGCACTGATCTTTATAGTTTAAATCCATCCCTGGTGAACAAAGCAACACGAACGATGACTGAATGATTAAAAGCACTAACTACACGTAATGATAAAGACAACCAATTACTTATTAAATACCAGCATTATTGAGCTATTTATTGATGGTCTCTGATCACTAATTGCTCAATAGTTTTTAGAAGAAACTCCTGTTCGCACATGAGATGGTTTTGTAATGGACAACACGTGACTTCCTGAATAACCTAACAGAATCAGCTGTAGTTTAATGTTCACAAGGTGTTTATCTCTATTTTTTATAAAAGGTTTTTATTTCAAGATGTTTCTCCCGTTGTTGGGGGAAATCAACGGGTTAAGGAACCTTAACGCGGCTATTTCATTGACGGAGTGACAGATTAATTATATTCAAACTCCATCTCAAAGATCAAGAGTCGATCCAGGTTTTTGTTTTGATTAAGATACCATTACAATGTCTTAACAGTGTCCAAAAGAGGGCATGAACAGATCTGATACTAGGTTGACCACTGTTCACAAAAAACATAAAATAGTGGCTCCTGTATATTATTATCCTCGTCAAAGACTACGATTGCACCGACCCATTAGTGAATTCACGATTTCTCTCACGATCCTAGAAACTAGGCAATGTGTGTAGTGTTACTAACATAATTTATAAGATTTATTGTAATAGTAAAACTATGGATGAATTTTATATCTGAAATTAACGACTTGAATTGAATTACATAAGCTTATTTATAGTAATTATTATCAAATAACACAAATAATATTCTGAGTCATAAAACATAAGACACAATGACGGCAACCTGGAAACCACAATAATGTAATAATCCTGTTAAGTTTTTGAGTGTCTATTGACCACTAACTTAAATTAATACATTATCCATAACATTACCATATCTAGAATCAGCGTTTAAAGAAATAAAGTTGTTTAAATGGCCACACAAGGACTTTCAAATCAGCCCATTAAACACCTAATAAAACTGTTAGAACCTTATGCGTAAAGGAATAAGGATCATTTTCTTTTGGTTGAAAAAGGTTCGTAATATATTGGCTGTACTTGTAACGGACATTCTAAATAGTAAAGGCGCTATTCCAGGGTGCTGAATAATATAATTCGCTTCTTTGATGCCCTATTTCATAAGAAACTTTTTAAATAAAAAGAACAATGGTAGAATTAGAGTAAAAGTTGGGTAAATCTATACTATAATATTATAAAGCTGTAGAGTTTTTTTTTTCTTTGATTGTTTGTTTGTTTGTTTGAACGCGCTAATCTCAGGAACTACTGGTCCGATTTGAAAAATTCTTTCATCGTTAAATAGTCCATTTATCGAGGAAGGCTTTAGGCTATATAACATACATAACATCACGCTACGGGCATAAGGAGCGGAGTAGCAACGAAAAATGTTACAAAAACGGGGAATTTTTTTTTCATTCTTTCTTATGTGACGCAAGCGAAGTTGCGCGGGTCAGCTAGTATGAAATACTGACGTAGCTGATGCTTAGCGTTAATAAGTTTAGATCATCTTTGCCAAAGCGACTGATACAATATGAAAGCGGAGAAAAAATACGTCTATGACGCTAGTCCGAAAGCTTTTTACATAGCTCCCAAAAATGATTCAGCACGCTTAGCACGTTGTCTGCAACTTTGTACGTTTCATAAATAAATAGGTACTCTAATAAAGGAATTCAAATGACAGCGATGATTAATTTATTGATACTAAACTTGTATTGAACTGACCGCAGGTCCTTCAAGCTGAAACCCATTTAAAACTAAGCCAAGATCTGCAAGATCGTAGGAATACCCACTACTTTGAACAACGACAGTCCCATTAATCCACTTATTTTCAAGAAACTGTACTTACACCTGAATGAACAACAAAGCTATCTCCTCTCTTCGCATTACAAATTCAAAGGATAACAAACCTAAGAACGCTTGTGGAAATTGTATGCAGGTTTTATTACACCAAGATATATGGGTCTAACCGTAAACGACTCGCGCGATGTCCTGTCACATACATAAAACTCGGACTTTACAGGTTTAATCATAAACTGGACGAGTAGAGCAATGTGCAGGACAGCAATTTGCTGTGAGTTTTTTTGCAGGCGCTTTGTGTGACTCGCGTTAACAGGTATTAACAAGATTGTTTTACTATTAATAAAACCCCGTGACCACGGTTGAAGTAATTCGATCGAAACGTCGGGTAAACAAATAAGGTATTCTAAATTATTAATCGCGTTTAAGACACGTTGCACTATAATATTATTATGTGTAGGTACCTACAAGTCGCGAGAGTCTAAAACGTTATTTAAAAACGGTATTAGTCGACATGTAATTTTTCTCTAAATACTTGACATTTCGGCGTAAGTAATTCAGGCCGCGGTTGCGAATTGGCACAATTTTAATCACAAAACTACAGTTTTAAAAAAGTCATTGATTCGATTTTCCTTTAAATTCTACCACAGACGTATCAACGAGAAGTCTTTACCATAAATCTGTCTAGTTTTAAAACGGCTCTTTTACTGTGGTGCTAAGTTACCCTATAAAAATACATTTAGAAAACTCTAAATAAATCTAATAGCTGAAAATATACACTTGAGTACCGTAAAACTCTTTTAACCTCAGTTAATTGTGACTTCGAGTCGCAAGGACATAATTTTAGCCTTTTTCCATAAAATTGCAATATTTTTTCCTTAAATTCTGGCCTTTCCAACTGGATCCCGAGGGACTAATGTAATTAAGTACGATGAACTAGCGTAGTACTTAGTAGGGAGGGGACGCAACACAGGTAAGTGCTTTTATCGATAAAAAACACATTTTCGACCGCTTTTGAATAGGTTTTTTATGTAGTCTTCCTTAGACAGTACAACACATACATAAGACAGTTAATAAATGTTAATATTGTTTCACAATCTACATAAGCATATTTTAATCGCAGCATGAGCGTTAAAAAAGTACCTCTAAAGTGAATTTTGGCATATTTTTTAACTCAACTTACCCGTAATCATACTTAAATTAGTTTTTATTAAAATAATTGCGTTACCAAGAATATCAAGTACCTAATATTTACCAAATTCTAACAAAAATTATGCACGGAGAACCAAATACCTATCGGCAATCTCCAAACAATACATCACTAAACCTTTTGTTACTCTCTTCATGCAAGGCGCACCCTATATAATAAAGTCAGTTAATTTTTTAACACATGAATTTTACACGAGCCAAATAGAGGGGGTTGTTTTATATGCTCGTTACACCTTTGTTAAAAGTATATGTTTGCCTTTGTTTTAAAAAGTTCCTTTTACGAACAAAGGTACAATTATTTTTTGTATGACTTCGTTCAAGTTCAAGAACTAGGGTTAATTGTATGGTGTTTTAGTTTATGGTGTTTTAGTTGAACTTCCTTATCACATAGATAGAATAGCGATGAATGTGTCCAATGTATGCTTATATAATCTCATCATTCCTACCTTAAAAAAAACTAGAGTAAGCTACACTGTGTAATGTATTTATTGAGTGTTTAACTTAAATTCTAAAAGAAAGACTCTAAAGATATCTAGAAAAAACGAAACATAAAAATTGTTTTTATATAAATACTGTTAAAGTAATACAAACAACACCAAAACTAAATTCCGATGACTACTTTACAAGGTATCTATACAAAATTATATCATTATAACAAAATAAATAAACAACTTTGCTCTTAAGAAAGCCATTATAACACATGCATACACAACACGGAGTACCGTAGCGAGTCCAATCCACTAGGAAACTAACATAAATTCAACTTAACCTGCGTTAACTTACGTCGGGCGTAAGTTTTGCCAACTTAATTCTAACTTTAACTGTACGTATGTATAATGAAATTTTAGTGAACCAACGGAATTAGTTTTTATAAGTGTTTGAATAAGTTATATTGTAAGTGCTTCTGTTTTGTTATGAATAAGGGAAAGTATTGGAAAACTATTTCGGTTTCTAAAACGAATCTATACTAATACACTAGTCCCAAAAATTAAGGGATATAAAAAAAGAATCCAAATTTTTGGGTGATTTTCAACAAGCTGTAACTCCGAGGAAAATGGTCGTACAGAAAAAATAAAAACAACAAATTGTAGCTCCAAGTGTCTAGTTTTTAGATATGACCATGAAATTTTTTTGTCATCGCCAGGTCTGGAGAAATCCTACGAAAACTACCAAAAAAAAGTTTTTCCAAATTTTTTCCCTCCTAAAAAAAGGTCCACGGGCTTCAAAAATTTTTTTTTGATTCTTTCGTTCTAAAGTTCTTTTAGAAAATTTAATCCTCTTTAATTTGCCGTATTCAAAAAGCCTGTACGACGATTTGTCACGGAGTTATCGTCAATCAAAGCAAAAAAGTTATTTTTGACTTTGATATTCAATAACTCCGGAAATAATGATTGTATAGGAAATCAAAGGAGGGTTTTGAAAACTGCACAATATTCTCTATAAGAAAATGTAAACATCTTTTAAGAAAAAAATTTTTTTTGAATTGAAAACTCTGACTGAAAAAAAGACAAAAATTCGCAAAATTAAGGATATTTGGATAACTTGGTATAACTTTGGATAAAATGGATGAACGAAGGATATCGTCGGTAATTTTTCAACCTCAAAGTGTCCCCTAAAATCCCTCAAAAATTCAAAGCGCTGCGATTTTTTTTTCATTGTGCCCCGAAGCTTCAAATTCTTTGTTGTTGCAAAAATCACCATTGTGAGCAATTTTGTGATTTTTATTCATTTTTTTAATGAAATTTTTTTTTCTCTCTAAAATCTTTATGTTTTCGATTAAAAAGCAAATCGCGTGCCTATGCTCACTCCACGACATCGTCGAGCCCGATTGGCTTATGCGCATGACCATCACGATTGGGGTCGTAGACAGTGGACCAGTGTCTTATGGACTGACAAATCTCGATTTTGACTTCATGGCAGCGGTAGACGATCTCTCATTTTGCGATTTGCTTTTTAATCGAAAAAATAAAGATTTTAGAGAGAAAAAAAATGTTTTATTAAAAAAATGAATAAAAATCACAAAATTGCTAACAATGGTGATTTTTGCAACAACAAAGAATTTGAAGCTTCGGGGCACAATGAAAAAGAAATCGCAGCGCTTTGAATTTTTGAGGGATTTTAGGGGACACTTTGAGGTTGAAAAATTACCGACGATATCCTTCGTTCATCCATTTTATCCAAAGTTATACCAAGTTATCCAAATATCCTTAATTTTGCGAATTTTTGTCTTTTTTTCAGTCAGAGTTTTCAATTCAAAAAAAATTTTTTTCTTAAAAGATGTTTACATTTTCTTATAGAGAATATTGTGCAGTTTTCAAAACCCTCCTTTGATTTCCTATACAATCATTATTTCCGGAGTTATTGAATATCAAAGTAATAACTTTTTTGCTTTGATTGACGATAACTCCGTGACAAATCGTCGTACAGGCTTTTTGAATACGGCAAATTAAAGAGGATTAAATTTTCTAAAAGAACTTTAGAACGAAAGAATCAAAAAAAAAATTTTGAAGCCCGTGGACCTTTTTTTAGGCGGGAAAAAATTTGGAAAAACTTTTTTTTGGTAGTTTTCGTAGGATTTCTCCAGACCTGGCGATGACAAAAAAATTTCATGGTCATATCTAAAAACTAGACACTTGGAGCTACAATTTGTTGTTTTTATTTTTTCTGTACGACCATTTTCCTCGGAGTTACAGCTTGTTGAAAATCACCCAAAAATTTGGATTCTTTTTTTATATCCCTTAATTTTTGGGACTAGTTTATTATAAAGCTGAAGAGTTTGTTTGTTTGATTGTTTGTTTGTACGCGCTAATCTCAGGAACTACTGGTCCGATTTGAAAAATTATTTCAGTGTTAGATAGTCCATTTATCGAGGAAGGTTATAGGCTATATATCATCACGCTACGACCAATAGGAGCAGAGCACCAGTGAAAAATGTAACAAAAACGGGAAAAATTATGGCTCTCTTATATGACGCAAGCGAAGCTGCACGGGTCAGCTAGTCTACAATATGAAAGTAACTTATTCAAAATAAAATGGTGGCGTCGTATTAACGATTGTTTTCTGTGTGGACCAAATACTAACAGATATTGCTTTTACTACAAAATCTTTAAGATGATTCTCCGCGGGCAACAGAAACCGTATATTGCAGTGACAGATGGTGTCTGCCTTTCAACGACACACGGCAGAAAACACGTGACGTTTACAGTCACTGTTGGAAACGCTATTAAGGTTGGGTAAAAAGTCTTTTCGCATATTATAGTATGTATGAACTTGTAATAATATCTCTTTGGTTTCAAGAATCACAAATGAGTACATGGTTCATTAGGTTTATTTCCCTTACCCAAATATCGAGCTTTTTTATGTAGAGAAAATATTTTATTACAAGTTAATACATACCATAATGCGAAAAGACTTTTTCGCTGACCTAATATTTAGTAAGTAAAGCTAAGAGTGAAGTTTATGTCACTAGAACCACATCTTAATAAAGGGTGCGGTCCCACTGCAGGTCATGGGACTTCTCAAGGAAAGATAACAGGGTTCGAAATAATTATTTCTAAAAAGTAGTCAACTAGGGTCTATAGCAACTATATAGGTTTGACTTCTTTAATAGGGAGATAGACACTCATATCACTATGCTATCGCTGCTGTAGTCACAACTAGAGTAAAATAATCAATTATTGCTGTCCCCATTATCGTCGTACTGCTGGGCAAGGGTCTCCTCTCTAACCAGGGAGGGATATTTCAACACCGGCTAAAATCGAAAAAATATCCGAACAGCAAAAATTCAACAGAATAATGACCAAAAATAAATACGAAAGTTACCTTAAATTTAACAAACACTTAACGACCATTGTAACATTCCGTATTGACTTAAAATCCGACTCTCTGCAAACAAACTTCATATAATTTGACTTACAGTTTGTCGGACAAACTTAAACAAGTACTTTTAATTGTTGGATAAGTTCCGACGTTCCTCTGACACGGCTTTTTGTTAAACTAATATTTATACTGCATTTATCGTGTTATACTACGTAATAGAAATTATGAGGTTAAAGTTCTTTTGGGTCTATTATGCAATTACCTGTTGTTTTACGTTTTGAGTACTACTACGTCCGTGGTGCAGTAGTAAAGGTCACCACGCCGCTACCATTGCATCGGGAGGTTGTGGGTTCGATTCCCACATTGATTGTACTTTGTGTCCATTGTTTGTATGTCTGTAAAAGTCCCCGCGACACAAGAGCAATTCTCAAATAAAATGTAAGTCCTAATAAAGTCTATTTCTTAAATTACCCGCTTTTGGTTTCGATTGGTCACCAATGAATAAAAAAGTGTGCGAGTACATTAAGTTACTCGTGCACCTTATACGAAAATAAAAAGAAATTACAATTCGTTTTTCATACAATATTACACGCGATATTTAATCGGCGGTCGATATCTTAAAGTAGAAGCAAAATTGTTAATTGATTCGATCGTGGTGGACTCAGGCCTAACCCCTCCCTCATTACGGGAGGAGATCCTTGCCTAGCTGTGGGAAAATAATCGGTTAAAACTTATTCTTAACCTTGTTATAGTTTCAATAAACCAATAACCGACATTCAGTATTGAACGTTTGAAAACCGCAAGTTAAACTTAGGGTTTGCTATAATACCTTAATACAAAGGCTATTTTTTATGACTGCTAAGTCTAACCTAATATATAATTTGGTACTCAAACTATACAGAAATTATTCTGACCGAGAGCATATTATAGCTTTACCCTTTCATGATCGTAAAGATCTGCCAGACGGACGTTCTTTTTAAAGTGCTGAAATTATATTATCCTAAAATACTACATCATTTCTTAATTATTTTCCTAGCATGTCAAGGTTATATGAGGATTATTTCTTTCCTTTGATGAATGGTCAATCTAAGCTTAGAGGTTGCTTTGATTTTTTTTTCAAAGTCTTTAACTACGACCTAATGGCTTCAAGGGCTGACGGAAACCGGTACAATTTTTTTTATTATGGTCATCCAAAAACGATAGTATTGAATTTAATGTTCACTATTACCTAACTAACAAAAGAAAATTATCATAACTTTTAAACTCTCGCGTTGCATGTTTAATGTATAATAGAATACGGGAATTAACGCGAACACTCATTTTACCTTAAAATGCCTAACGTTTCGGCGCAGGTTGCACTCGCCGTGGTCCCAGGCAGACTGGAGCAGCGATGACAGGACTTCGTGTATATGAGGCGGACGAATGTCCATCCACCCTCATATTTTGATTTTTCCAACCGCCAACACACACTACACTAACCGTGTCCCTATTCTGTGAGCTAACCGATTGCGAAACATAGCGAGGTTTTGTAACAGTAATCACTGGATTCCACGTCGCGGATAATTTGAAGCCGTCTTCCCGATTGAAATTTGGATGTTTCTTGATTTCGATCGCTTCACGAACAATCCTCGAGTAGAAATGTCGTTCAGTGGAGAGGACTTGAGGGCGATGGAATTCAATCCAGTGATTAGTTCCTGCTTCGAGTAGATGTTCCGCAATGGCTGACTTGCTGATTTGACGGTTCTTAACAGCGGCGATATGTTCCTTGACCCTTTCAGCTATCGACCGCTTAGTCTGGCCTATGTAGGAACTACCGCAGCTGCAGTTGATCTTGTAGACACCTGGTGTTTGAAACGGTAGTACATCCTTCGGTGTGCCCACCATGCTGCTGACTTTTGCCCCCGGCGTGAACACTGTGCTGATGCTGTATTGTTTCAATACATTCCCGATCTTATCAGTCACTCCTCTGACGTAGGGCAAGTAGGCGGGCTGTCTGTTGACCTCCGGATGTTTACTCCGTTTCGTGATCCTGTTCCTTCGTCGACTATAAAAGAAAATTATATTTGTTTTAGATCCCTTACATAATGGTACAACTAAAATCCTGAAGCAATTGACAAAACTCGGTCCATTTTCGACCATATGCGGTATTTCTGCATCACCTCATGCAATTTTCCCTTCAATTTTACAATATGTCTCGTCTGTTACGCCCCTAAGGCTGTTCAAAATTCAATTCCGAAGGCTTTAGACGCCTCCCCTTTCAGACCGCATTCAGTATAGAACCTTTTATTTATTTCCGAATCAATAAATTCAGATTTAATAATTCAGGAACTTGCTAGGGCCGGAGTTGGTTTTAGAAGTTTTGTTTCCAATTTATTTGCTTTGGTTTATTTATAGGGTCTTAAGTTTGTGGTTTTGTCGATTAAGAGGGGAAGCGTTGACGATGGACGACATTTGAAATGGTTTGTGAATAACAATTTTTATGTATCTTTAATAGTGTATTTTTCTGGACAATTGTAAAAACGATTGGTTATATAGCAGATTAAAGACATAATATGTACTCCTATCTGAGCTCGATTTAGACCAAAACATTCAATTAAATATTAAGATAAAATTGATTACATATTTCTTTGTCGAGTTATGTAAGACCTATGTACAACTTCTTTTCCAATAAGTACAAAGCAACCAATTCGCAAAAGCTTTCTAATCTCATTGGTACGAAAACGATTAAAACAGTCTCCGTGCACTTCACCCGAACGAGTTGCCGAAACTTAAGCCAACTTTATACATCTAAGCTAAAACGAATAGCGGACAAATTGTAACATCCACGTAACACGGAGGTTATATAGCAAGCAGGGTGAACAAAACTTGAAAAGCAAAATGCCCGCCGCCCACTGAATACTTTATGACGGCTGTAAATCTAGGTAAATCGTAAATTTTGCAAGCTACCCGAGACCCGACGAAAAGGGCCCAGACCCTTTCTACACAGAAATGGATATTAACTGGGAAGTACTAATGTTGGAGCGAGATTATTGTGAGTTCGAGAAATGCGTCGATTGATTTAAAAAAACTTTTACGAAATTACGTGAAAATAGTGAAGAAATCACATACCTAATGATACTGTGATACGTCTAGCTTATGGTCTCCTCCCTGAATGAGAAAAAATCGAGTTGTGAGTCGACTTACACAACATTAACTGCAAGTTTTACTACGACAAAAAGTGGCAGTAGGATCTGCGGAAGTAATAAAAAAACAATTTTTCTCTCTTTAAGTTCGCCGTTAAAAACAAACCTTCAGCAAACCTACATCGAACTGTGCATTAATATTACAAACATCATATTTGTGTAATATATCTTCATCTTATTGAAGTACACCAAGACTAAAATCAAATTTAAAAAAAATACATACGTGCAAACTCGAAAGCTACTCACTCATAACTCGCATACTCTTGGTTCCTTAGTAAAGTCCCGAACAAGCAAAGGAGAGGTCGAGGTAGATGTGGTTTGTTCCCATTTAAAATTCCAATTCTGAACCTTTGATTAGACGCGTACCTGGATACCGTGCCGATTGTAACATCATATTTATTTGTATAACCCTGAATTTCGAAAATATGGACCTTTGATTTTAATGTATGGTTTTAATTGGGAATTATAAGGTTTTATATTTATTTTAGTGTTCTTCGACCTCTAATTTTATAACTTTCTAATGGGTTTCTTTTTTGGTTAGGTACAGTCAGTATGTTATGTTAATGTATGACGAAAATCCAAACCTTAAATATTTATTAGGTAGGGTAAAGATAACTTTTAGTTTCTTGGCTTAACCTAGAAAATCTATTTTTCTATCTGAAAATTTAAAATTGCGTCCTTGAAGCTAGGTCCAAGCTTGCTAGTCGATTCTTAACTTTGTAAATTTTCGCGTATAATAGAATATCATTCTCCTATTATTATTTACAAAATAATTGTCCATTAAAACCAAACAGCAATTTAAAAGTGAAAATCAACCACAACACAGTATTCGACGTCACAAGAGTCAATTAAAGGAAATGGGACATTATCATCTTCACAGCGTCGCTCCGTAAAAGCCTCCACTATTGAGAGCCTTCCCAACTAAGTACTGTACTATTGTATAATAATACTTTCTATAATAACGCCTTGGGTATTATTTCGCTAAGATATTTGATATGATATTAATGGAAAAATTAGGTTAATGCACTTTGCTACACTAAACCACGGTTTCTGAGGTACATTAAGGTAGTTTATCTATTTAATATCGTTTAAATTCATATGGAAACTATTGCTCGCTATTGAATAGATAAACTACCGCTATATGTACTCAGAAACCGGGGGTAAGGGCCCGTTTAATGTCTATTAGATACGTGTCGGCTTATCTATCCGATGGATAAAGTGACAGTTAATGTATAAAAATAACTGTCAAAATTCCTACTTATTCAGACGTGATGAAACTAAGGCGAAGAGGTGTAAAACAAAAAAATATGACAAAAATAATGACTTGATGATGATGATGTTTATTTCACTTTATATGTGGATGTCATAGCACATGGAGATCTTAGGTTCGATACCTATGGGGAACAAATATTTGTTACTTCCAAAAGTAGTGTTTTTCAACTCGAGCAAAAAATTTTACGTTGAATTTTCAATACTAAATGTGACTTTTCAAGTAAAAAAGAATGACACGAATTTATTATTTTATTAATAAATACATTGACTTTTTTGCAAAGTTTTGCGATTAAACACTCAATAAATAGGTAACCTGTTGATAAAAAAGTATATCTACATAATTTCATCCCTTCAATCACGCTCGTGTTATCAATATTCATGAAATCCCACACGACGGACCGTCATGTCAAAATATGTAGGTGTTCGATGCAATTTTCTGTACCCACGCAAATTTCAGTATATTTCGAACCAATTTGATACATGCTTTGATGTTCGTAACGGTAAACGGTTTATATATAGGCACATGTGGGTGAAACAAGTTGGTGTTATAATGGATTCCTGATTAAGCTGGTAAAACGTAAATTAAAATGTTTTTAAAATGTGTTAATTTTGAAACTTTAAACATAACATATTGCGTCATGACTACTGGACAAGCCTCGCTTTCATGATCTTTGATTCAATGGCTTTCTTGATGGCTTTTAACCGTCGTAGTTGAATCTATTTTAGATATTGTCATGCCTAACTCATCCTGCCATCGCTTTTGCGGTCGAAAATGATATGAAACAGTTTCAAAAATTTACAGGCAGCTTATAAAAAGAGATGACTTTTATTTTTTTCCATATGAAATATTTTTTAGACATAAGAAAAAAAAAATTACATAATTAGTTGTGCATCAAAATCATTCCAATTAGCTGACCAATATTTTTATACTTAAATAGAACTGAAGAGCTTAAATCAACTCTTGTGTTCAAGACGCAAAACCAATATTACGACTGAAACAAAAACTAACTTACCTGAGAAATGTTACCAAAAATAGTGATAACAAAAACCTAGGTTTACCACTAGTCTAGACTCCACAAACAGGATCGTTTAGCGAATGAAGCCGTGATGTTTGGACTCCACTTCATATGGACCAACGAAATCTATTCCAGACACTGTTTGGACAATATCATTGGTGAGAAGATGGCCTATTGTTTGTAGAATTCTAGCTTAATTTTGGATTTAGATGAGAAGGTAAATTGTATGAACAATTAACTGCAAGGCCCGGCTTGTGTGTAAATCGATTTTGATTCTTGATCTTTTACCTTTTTTATCTTTCCTCGATTTAACCCAAAAATATTAGCTTCTGTCCGCGTTTTCGTCCATGTGAATAGGAGTAAAAGATTTCAACACCAATGCTTCGAAATTCGTTGATTATGTCGACATTTATCCAAACTTTCTAAGTGAAATATTAGTAAGAAGCGAAAAAGATCTTTATTTTAATACTTTACATACCTCATACTCACACTTTTCTATACTAAAAGTTACTTATAACTGTTATGTTACTAGGGCTCTATGTAACCTCACTGAACCGGAGATGGGTCATAAAATAAATATTTAATTTAAACTGATTTGCCCCAAATGCTTTTGAGATAGAGAATTAAAATTTCATGGGAAGCCAGAAAATAGGGCAAACCTTAATTTGTTATAAAATATATCATGATTTGGTAAATGTGAAATAACTAACGAGGAATTACCTGAAAGCCTCCTTTCACAATCATAATATCTATATATGACGTCATATTGACTACACCACAAAAATAAACCTCTTTCGTTTTGTGCAATCGGGTAAAAATTACGTGGTCGTCGTTGCAATTGCATCAATTGAAATTACTCAAAAAGTCTCACTGCTGGGTGTGGATCTTCTCCAGTAACGAGAGAAAGGTAGCTAAAAATACGCACGCAAGCAAAGCCACGGGAAAACACTAGCCAATATTCGCAAGTTGTTAATCTATACTATTTCCATCTCAAAACAAACTAAATTAAATGTGACGAAAACTACAATAGCGATTGTAAAAATAAAAATAAATCAATTTGTCGTTCCTCTATAGTTTAATGCGTGGGTGTATCACTGAACAAAAGCATAATATTATCTACTACCAAAAATAAAACTCCCACACATATTTATAGGCATTAACCGTGGGCGGTAAAAGAAACATATATATTACTAGCTGACCCGCGCAACTTTGCTTGCGTGACATTAGAGAGAATGGATCAACATTTTCCCCGTTTTTGTAACATTTTCTACTGGTACTCTGCTCCTTTTGGTCGTAGCGTGATGATATATATATAGCCTATAGCCTTCCATGATAAATGGGCTATCTAACACTGAAAGAATTTTACAAATCGGACCAGTAGTTCCTGAGATTAGCGCGTTCAAACAAACAAACTCTTCAGCTTTATAATATTAGTATAGATTCTCTCTTAAGTAACGCAAGCGAAGTTGCGCGGGTCAGCTAGTACTTTATATAGTGCTTACATTTTGTTATGTGTGGGCGTCTCTGTCAAAAATAGCTGAACCGATTTCAATTCGAATTTGTTTTGTTTGAAAGGTGTTTATTCGTGTGTAGTTGGAAGGTAATGTCTTTTAAGTCTTATTTATGAATCCATCAGGATTACGATGTTCCGACACTATCTACGAATATTTTCAGACGAAACTTTGTTTCTATTAAGTAGATGCATATAAAACAATACGGTAAAAAAACTTTACAAGTCAGTGAGTTTGTTAAGCAGTTCTTGAAAGATTCCTTAGTCCTTAAACCGGTCATAATAGTCAAGACTCAAAATATAACAACTTTCTTTTTCTGGAAAAGTCGCAGTCAGCAATAATTTTGTTTTATTCTTTCATATTATGGGTACAATTTAAGGTGATATCGGTGATGTCCTTCTATACAGTTTAGTGTGGAGTACTCGTAACTGGCGGCCCCGTATGACAAGACTCACGAATGTGCATGAAGTAATAGGAGATTTACGAGATCGTTAAGCATTCTTCTGTCCTGAAGAAAAAGGCGTGATATTGTCTATGTATATATAGGTACACTATTTACTATGGTAGAAGGTCACGGTTAAGGCAAAATAATATAGTTTACAATATCTCTCCCGTATTTCTGGGAATATTTCAAATATTAACCCATTAATTTAGCTACATCCATGTGAACATCGGCAAATAACTTGAGGTTGTACAAATATTTGACCCTTGGACCCAACGACCACAAGCGTTGGTGGTTGGTGCTCAACCTGCATCCGTTCTATTTTGGGTTGAAGATTAAATTATCTGGAACGTGTTAAGGTGATGGAGATGTAAAGGAAGTAATGCTGGAAAAGTGGCTTATATGGAAGCATTTTGGTCTTTAGTTTTTAAGATGACATAAAATCTGCTCCATTGCTCTAGAATAGTACTAATCCTCTCTTAGGCTGCCTTTAAGCACATTCTATGTTATTAATAATATCTATAATTTACAATTTCTATCGTTGCATATTGCAAAACATAGTTGCTGTCTGTCCCCCCGTGTGCGATCATCAGCAGTCACGCTAGTCACCCATAGACACCTGGAAAAAAGAAAACGTCAATCTAATAATGGACTTAAAGAAACAGAATAACCTTTGAACTGTTATCTTCCACTATGAAGTTTATATAATCTGTCAATTATTTGTGCGATCCACAAATAGTTGTGGATGTACTTTGGGGCAGTTGTTTGTATGTTTTTAAAAGTCCCCGACACAAGAGTGATTCCTAGTACGGGAGTTGTTTTTCAAAAATAAAGAAATCAAATATCCAAAATCCAATAACGAAACCTCTACCACTTTGACTTCAAAAACCTTCCAATACAAATAGATCTTTTGAAAAAAATGGCTTTAATAAAATGTATAGTCTTTAGAGATGGGTACCGTGTGGAGCGCACCTTTTATTTACAGTTGAACTAGTATTTGTTTTATTGCGATTCTGTTTGCGATAGCCATGCCTGACCGGTATCTATACTGTGGTGTTGCCAGTAAAAGGAAACTGGAGTAGCCCGATTTTAGGGGAAAAGGTGGTTTTGGTAAAAAAGGTTAGTGGACCTAATATTACTAACATATTAACAGTATCCACATTAGAAATCATCGTGGCCCGATATTTATCATTGCTTGCAGGGATTTTTTTGTGAATATTTATTACGCAAATAATTAATATACGCAAGGAAAAGGGTGTTCTGACCCAGAAGTGGGATATTTTATATGTTAATTTTGAAATTGATGTTAATTTTCAAAACATTATATTATTATATTAGTATCTTATCTACATAACTAGGTCAAATTAAACCATTCAAATATATACAAAATCTGCCAGATTGCAAAAAACAAAAAAGTCCCTGACAAAACTAACCTAAATTCTATATTATGTAGTTATTCTAAACTTGATACTAGTAACCCTAAAACTCAGTACATGAATAGGGTAGTGCATGCAGAGAATTTTTAGCGTGTACCTGTAGTAGTTCGTTAGTTAACGTACAACGTACGTATACGTATACGTGCACGTAGGTATATGTACGAACTCGGTGAATGAAAGCCAGAATGTTTATAAGTTCGAAGTTCGTTCGCTTGTGTGCTAGGATTTTTGAGTCGGATTTTTTTTGAGATATATCGTGTTGATTGAATTAAAATTTGGCGGTTTGTTTTGCACACTAAGAATAGGCTAACTAATCAACGATTGAAGTTCTCTGTTAAACAACAATGCGATTTTTTTAAAAATAATTATCATTAGTTTTTTGGGTGTATTTATATTTTATTAAAATCTATCAAGTAAGGTCTATTTCTTACTTTTAATAATTAATTATTAAATCAAAGAAAATACCATGAAACACAAACTATAAAAAATATGGATCATAATATTGAAAGTTAAACCAATACAGATTTGTCCAAAAATAAACTAACATATCGGCTTTACATATCGGTTCCGAAAACAAAACGCAAAAATTCTACAAAACAATTAGACAATTCCCGGAATAATAAAGCAGGTTTTAAAAATTCTATTTATAAACACACGAACATGTAACTTTTAAACTTTTGCCGCGTGTCATTTTGATACTGGGAAACGAGTATATATAAAAGAATATAAATTTATGTACGCCAATTCATGAAAAAATGTATGGCGTGTTCTACGTGGGCGTCAAATGCAACACTAAGGTAAACGAAAGTATGAAAACGCAATGGGTCTGGTCTGGTTATTGCCTCATGCCACTTTTTCATAGAATTTCTAGCACTACAGGGAATGTGACGAAGTAAATATGAAAATTCCATGAAATTGGAACTTAAGACAGTCACAATAATTTAAAACGTCTGCTGTACAGCTCAGAGTGCAGAGATTCGTTTGCTCTTTCTCCCCCCCCCCCCCCCCCTCTCTCCCTCTCTCTCTCTCTCTCTCTATCTCTCTCTTTTTAATGCTATGAATCTCATATGGTAGTGGGTCACTCAACAGAGATTCCTCTATGGGAAAAACGCAAGAAAACAATAAAAAGTACGCTTTCAATAACATTTTATCCTGCTCAGGGATCGAACTGGAAACCTCGTAACAGACAGTTGCATGTACTCTCTCTCAAAATACGGCTATTGCTCTTCGTGTAGTACTTATATTGAAAATAAATAGGAGAATGTCATCTCAAAACGCACTGTATATTAATAATGAATGCGACTTATATTCAAAAGATCCACTTATAAAGCAATCTCAACAAGAATGTAACAATTAGAACATACGCTGTCGCTGTATTGTGCAAAAGTCGCCAAGTCCCTTGTATAGAGACGTCGCGTAATAAATTGTCTGCTCGCGCACAAAGTTTGCTTGATCCCTTCGTAAATGTATGGCGTGAGTAATAGCGAGTGTCAAAGGGTAAAATTATTTTAAATTTTGTGAACAGTGTACATACTACATACTGTTGATTCATAAGTTTTTTAAAAGAAAGAGATTCCTCTAAATAAATTCCTCCTTGACGCTAAGTCAATAATTTGCAAATTGAGAAGTAAAATAATACTCTTCCGTTTATTTTGTTGGATACTATCAATTTGTAGTGCTGTTGAACCACAGGTGCAGACTAGACAAAAAACTTAGATAATTACTGTCGAAAACAATCGTATTTTCCAGAACATAATACATGAAACTCAATCGTCAAGGTTAAATTTAGAACACCAAAATCCTCAAAGGAACCTCAAACAAAGGTTCTTACTTATAATATTGGCTATCTATTTTCTGGTGCTTTACAAATTTTAATAACCTTGTATGTCGACAAATTACTTAGCTTAAGACAACATCAGCTTCACTCACATTGCATTTACAAAGTTATCGCTCACACTGTGACCCTACGAAAAAGCCTGCCGTGTTTGTCAACAATAATTACAGTTAGTAATTACAGCACAACTATCGTAACACGAATAATGGCGTTACCCAACTGTTGTGACTTCACAGCAAGTACTATGCTTTTATAGTGTTTTGAAGAATTGCATGTAAAAATTAATTATAAACTGCTTTCTGTAGTAATAGTATTAACTAACTAGTTGTTTGAAAGAGTGTGATCATGAAAACCAATCAATGTCAAGGTTTCGATAACTTTTAATTTAGGTTTGTTATAAAATTTAGTAACACAGCAAACTACTATTATTTTATCTACTAATGGCTCGATTTTCTACCACTATCGACTATCAGCAACAGGCTAGCTATCGAAAAAAAATGTATAAAGGTCTAATTAGCGTCTCTAGCGGGCGTCTTAGGAACTGTTTTGGAAATACATTTCAAATGTCAATCTTTTGATATTTGTCAGTACTGCGTTGTAAAGAATCGCGCTACAGTACCTACTATGGAAAAAATATTTTTCGAAAACGCTATACTATCTTTACACTAATTACAATTTTAAAGTTCCATAGATTTCCAAAAAAGTTTTGTAATCATAGATAAATCGAAAATAAGCGCTGATTGAAGTTCCTAAACTCAGGTTCTAGTCAGCCAGAAGGTTAAGGTTAAGACGCTAAATTACCTAACTAAAAATATCCCAATATAAGTTAGTTTTATACTAAACCCATTATAAATCAGTGTTTCTCAACATATTATAATATATTATTGAACTGTGAGGTAAACAATTCTGTATGCAAACTACGACAGATGCCATAACTCAGGTAGGGCTGTGCGAATTATTAACTGGGGTTAGGGATGTGCCTACATAGATTTATATTAGCTGTATTTTAAGGTATTATCGTTTATTTATGATAGTACCAGTTCCGTAATCCAAATTTACTCTTGGTATAAAGTTAGTGATGTGTAATCGTGATGAATCCATTATTGAGTTAAATAACTATTTATATTTTCTATTTCTCATTATCTAGTATGTATAGAGTTTTTTCGTTTTATGAGAAGAGAAGCAATTCTTAAGCCAATTCATAAAATAATTTTGTTAATCTACTACAAGTTATTCTTCAACAAAATTGTGAGAAAAAACTCAAATTATATGTCTCTATTTCCTCAAAAGAATGCCTTGTTCCTAGCTTTTGACTGCGCCTGGCACAAATAAGAAACCATTTCACAACATACCAATATTGTCATCTAATTTGGGCGGAAATAAATCCCAACAAAAAGTCAAAATAAAAAAAAATACGATTTCTATGAAACATCACAATAATATTATGCGTAAATACCCTACATTTTCAGAAAGTGGCAGCCCTTCCCTACATCAAGCAGTTCCTAACACCTGAAATATGGAGTGCAATGAATTATGACACTTATCTCCTCACACAATAAACAGGGACGTATGGAAATTGCACCTTCAAGCGCCGCAGAAATTGGATTAACTACCCTCAATGTTTCTCGGAAGGAAATCTATTGTTAACGTGTTGTACAAACGGATCGATTGTGATGTTAAAAAGACATTGACGTAACAGCAATTTGAAACACAACTTGCTTTTAAATTTTATAATTTTTAACGAGTATTTTTTTTTCTTATAAGTGTATCTGTAACGCACAAATGACGTTCCTGCTAAAAGAAGAAGGAGTGATTTTATTATCTGACCGATGGCGACATACAGAGAAATGTGAGCCCTAATTATACATTTTGTCTGAAACACGGACATTAAATATCAAACTGCCTTTTCTTAAGAGCATCACTAGCCATCCACAAACCTTAACACCACCGCCACCCTTAACTTTTCGCAACATCATTCAGCAGATAATACCGTATCTATATACAGTCCACTTCAAAACGCCATATACAAATTCAAGATAAAAATCGCTATTTCGATGGGTTCCCATAAAAACTGTAGCCAAAATGTTACCCACAATAAATTGAGGAGCTTTCCTTAGGGCTCACCTATCAATTCGGCGGCCCCTTAGAGATTTCCTATCGTTATATTTATTACAATCTCTTATGTATGCATGGTATTATTTTTTACGAGTCGGGTTTTTGGTAGACTGTTTACGGTAAATAAAGTCCAAAGGCTTGTGGGGAGTTTATGAAGTGGGCTTTAATAAAAACGTAAATAGACTTTTGCATTTTTGGATTTTATTTCCTTTTGCTACAGAATTTGATTGAAGGGATTTCGTATTTGTGACTTAATCCTGCTCAATTATTAATATCAGCCTAAATATGTATAAAACTGAAAATTTTTTTTGTTTGTTTGTTGGGAACCCCGGGATAAAAAGTGAAAAGAGAGTAAAAGTAGGAGTGGGAGTAAAACCTTATATGTTATTCTGGGTCTTCAACTACCTATGTACCAAATTTAATCGTAATCGGTTCAGTAGTATTTGCATGAAAGAGTAACAAACATCCATACATACACACATACATAAATCCTCACAAACTTGCGCATTCATTATATTTGTAGGATATACGACTCAAAAGGGAGAGGCTTTTTTCAAAATATCGTGGGTGTATCCTAACAAAACTAATAAAATATACTATCAAAATCTGACCTTTCAGAAAATACTCGTAATTTATTACTTATTTCCTTCATAATTACAATAATGGTGGCCCTTGTTTCGATAACTCATTTAATTAATATGTTTCTCCGCCACTGTGGGTGTAATATCTAGTACAAAGTAAGCATTACTACTTGATCCTCCCACGCAATGATGTAACAAAATAAATAGTGCAGAAGTAATGCTGACATCGGATCGACTGTTATGACTTTTAGATTTAGTACTAACAAAATCTCGAGACAAAATAGCGTAATGGTAGCAATGTTTAGAAATTAGTGAATTTAATAATTGCATTATCAATATAAGCCGTGCTTCATTTCACTCGTGAGAATATGACACGTAATAAACATTTCCGAAGACCCTGAAAACGGCACTGATCTTTGAAATATCTATACTAATATTATAAAGCTGAAGAGTTTGTTTGATTGTTTGACTGTTTGTTTGAACACGCTAATCTCAAGAACTACTGGTCCGATTTGAAAAATTATTTCAGTGTAAGATAGTCCATTTATCGAGGAAGGATATATATCATCACGCTACTACCAATAGGAGCAGAGTACCAATAAAAAATGTTTCGGAAACGGGGAAAATTTTGACCCATTCTCTCTTATGCGACGCAAGCGAAGTTGCGCGGGTCAGCTAGTCTTAAATAAAAACATTGACTATGCTTGAGTAAATTATGTAGATAATATAAGAAAATAATATAAAGATGACAGTCTGCAGAGCCTGACGGTACTATCTATATTATTATATTATTATGTATGAGTGATAGTTTTTACATTTTGTATCAAGACATCTGTACCACTAGTTTCTGTAGTGTAAAGGTCAACAGAAAGGATTACGGGAATGTTATTATCCCGAGATTATAACAATAGAGAGATATAAGTATGTGGTAACCTTTTAGCCTTGCTTCCATTATAATACGGAAATAACTTTTTGAAAGAAATCTCTGTTCAAAGTCAGAACATAAATATACTGTATATTATATTATATAACATAAAAAGAATAACATATGGCTTCCTAGAAATCACGTCACCAAAAATAACTTTTCTTATTTTATATACATAACGCTTGTAATACAAAATATTGTTAGGTTTCCATTACTCAATGTATAAAAGTTGTTGGTAGTATAGAGTGTTTAATAACAGGAAAATCTTTCTTTAATTTATAGACTTTTAGCTAGTCAAACACCACTAGAAATTTGTTTTATTATTTTTATTTTAAATACGCCAGCGTGGTGGACTCAAGGCTTAGCCCCTCTCTCATTATGGGAAGAGAGCCTTGCTCAACAATGGGACCTTTATGGGTTAAATTTATTATTTTTAGGTAGTTATTTGTATTAGTATTTTCGTCTGTTTCTTGGACTATAGAGTCCGGCCGAAGCCAACACGTAGAGGCCCTTTTTAGACGGCTTTATTTTTAATAATTTTTGTTATTAGTATTTTTATTAATATTTCCTGCCAGCACTATAACCTGCAACAGAATTAAATCGACATTCAACAAATAAAAATATACGGAAAATTCATACAGCAATCCGTAACTGTCGAAGTCGGGGCTGCGTATGAACCGATGTTACGCGTCGCCGGCTCTCAATGGTTCCGTATACCGAGTTAATATGGCTTCAATTGTTTGAAATATGATGCCTGTTCCAAGGTTGCGCTTCCAATAGGAAGTTTGTTAGATCTCCCGTTGAACACCTCTCTGTTTTGATTGCTTGTTTTTCAGGTTAATTTATTCAATATTATTTTATGTTTTCTACTTTTCGATAATATGGGGGTGATAATGATATCTTCTGCAGTCTGGGTGGAGATGCTTACGACTGCTGATCACGAGGTTTCGGCTTCGATTTCCGGGTTGAGAGAAGTGTTACAGTTGGGTTGATCTTGATCTTAACTTATAGCAATAATATTAACTCGTTTTAACATAATATATCGAACAAAAGTATTCGTTGTTAAGCTTGACAATATAAATTTATGATAAACCTACTTTAATTCGTAGAAATTAAAAAAATCTTTACTGTTTTTTGGTCTGTTCATCCAAAATACTGTTTCAAGAAATTTATTTTAAGTACTGGAAAATGAACAAATAAATTCGGCCGTATTAATTAATAAATATCATCAATGCTTTCATTCATTTACCGGAATACTCGGTTATTTAAAATAAAATACAATTTCAGGAATTTATTCGTGATGTTATTTCAATAAAAGTATTTTTTTAAAGATGCCTGAAATACAATGAAGAAAACAACAACCACAGAGAAAAAATTATAACTGATTTTTAAAGGTAAAAAAATAAAACCAATATGTAGCGCTCGACTTGTCAAAAATTCCCGCAGAAAGGCGGACATTTTGAATGAAAAGCTTTCCAAATAAACAAAAAAATATAAGTTTATTTTTTGTTAAAAAGTGTAAAAATATACTTGTACCAGTGTAACTGGTGGCTCATTTAACATGAACTCTTCTCATAAGACTACCACCCTTCTGAGCTAGTGGTAGACTCAGTGATTGTAACGACTATCATAAGTGTCAACAATAAATTGACTTAAGTGAATAAATTATTTGATTTGATTCTCAATTAACAAGAAATAAACTAGGTACACAGATACTACAAAAATAGTATCGTAATATTTAAATTTTTTGATTAAGTTTTGTTTTGTAAATATTGATGACGTAATCGTCACACTGTTTGATTTAGAAATTAATTAAAATCACGAAGGTGTAACGTTCACCAAACATAATACAGTTGATATTGATCTTGCAACAGCCGAACAATGCAGTTTATCGGGTTTTTGGTGCTTTTATTCGCTATTGTAAGTATTTTTAGTAGTAATTTTCTCACGTAAATTCTTATTTTTTTTCTTTTCAAAGTTAAAAAATACTGGAGAGATTTTTCTCGAATCCTAGATTTTTTCGATAAACAGCTGCGTGATTGCGGTGATTGGCTACTGCTTACACCATATTATTTTGATCTAAGCTTTTCCCCAGGAGTAACCTTAAAAGTTGCTTTAGCTTCCACAAAAAAAAAATCTAAATACATAGTAAATGTTTGTCATTTCTCTCTTTACTCTATTTATTTTCTTTCTGAAATATACTGTTCTGATTTTTCCCTATTAATCCGGGGTCAACGTAAAATACTTTCGCTACATTTATTTTATTGTGAAGAATCACATTAATGGTAAACTTTACGCCGAAATATTTACACTTATTGCCTTTATTTTCAGAATATCAATGCAGCGAGGCTTCCAGATCAATCGCTGGGACTCCTTTCAAAAGTTCTTGGGAAGAAAACTGGCAGTCCATTGATTTTGATCGTGAATTCGGATGGAAATGTCCAGTCTTTCGATACCGCGACCAACAAACATCGTACTAGCTCTCATGCGACTCGTGGATCTAAACCATCCTTCAAAGCATCCGATCAGAAGGTAACTATTACTTATGAACTAACTGGTTCTATACTAGGTTCTACCTAAATGAGGGTAAGATGAAGCACCATCTAGAAAATATCTGGATTTTTGGAAATATATTTGTTTAGGATACGATTTCCATTGTCTCGAAAGCGTGTAGCGACAATGACTATACTCTAAAATTCTTGCATCTGGAGTCAATCAGAAATTCTACCAGTTTAGAGAGAAAGAAAGAGTGGGAAAGAATAAGGAGAGGAATGAAAAAAATGTGCTTGATTAGATAAAGTAATGTTATAATCAATTTAATATCTTTTTAGTCGAACAGCAATTCGAGGCTAAGTCAACTCCGTCTACTGGCTAAGCTTCTGGAAGGGCTAAAAGAACCGTTGCGTGCCGGCTGCGGTAAGGAAGACTCTTGTGAAGAAAAAACACCAAAGCCTTGTGAGACTAACGACGATCCATGCGAAGCATCTGACGAGTGTGAGAACAGCTGCGAGCCAAAATGCGACGTGTCTACCAAAGGTCCTGAATGGAAGGAATGCAAGAAACCAGCTCAACAATGCTATTCGGGATAAGAACTTGAATATGCAAATAAAATGAATACATGAAACTAAGTAGTAAATTAATCACTCCCTAATACCACTGATAGGGTCGTTAAAACGAATTTTTTTGTCAGCTTTTCTATCTATTATGATGAATAAATAGTTTAGCAATTTTCGAATTAGGTAATATGGTTATAATACCTTCTCATAGTTACTGAAAATTAAATTCCGATAAAATTAAAGGGGCCTGTAAAACTCGTCGATATATTGTATCACTTTCTCACTCTTTACAAAGTAGGTAATGCAAATTATTTAGGGTGCTCATTACACTAATAAAACTGTAACAAAATACATCGCAATTATTGTCATAAAGCAGATACAAGGGTCTTTGCGCATCAACAAACAACAACGGCCAATCACATGAAAGTTCATCAAATATGTAGACCGAAAGCATAATATTGGTGAAAATCTAAAAGCGTTTGAAGCCTCTCATCGAAACTAATAATAGCGAGCGTATGGCTTGCTAAATATTGGAAAAGCAAATATGTTGATGAACTAGGTCACTGTCGTTTATTCTAGCTCTCTATAAACGAGACTTCATTGCAGCATTATGTCAATGAGAGAATAGATTCGACTATAGGGGTTTATTCCTAATTCTCGAAAGAGTTCAAAATCGAAACACATTTTTTGCCGGTGTGATGGACTCCTTGGTGAAGGACTTCTCATTGCTCAAGGGGACTTACATATATTTAACGATTAGAATGTGGACTTAAAGTTTACAACACAGTCCAAGTTTGTTTGTTCGTGTTTTTAAATAAAGAAGTGTATTTGATATTCTATGATAATTCATGGAACGTAAAGGAGTGTATAAGATATTTAGAGAATTGAAGACATCCTATAATGCAATTTGAAAAATATGTTATACAATACATATGCAAGAAATTAATTAAAGCCAAGCATGTATGACGATACCAAAACAAAATGCACAGTAAGCATCGCGGTATGACTGGAAGTACACCATGTTGCGCTACAATTATTCTAATCATATTATTTACTTATGTAAGTCATTATATTTAACAGCTTAAATTATTCTTGATAAATTTGTAGTTTGATTTATTAATAAAAATATTATGTTTACTTAAAGATAATTGGCTCAAAATTCATGTTTCCAGAATGTCAACTCAGCAAGACTACCAGATCGATCATTAGAGTTACTATCGAAACTTCTAGGGACGAATCCTAAGAAACTACTGATAGCAGTCGTAAGGTCCGATGACAATGGACAGAAGAAAGGTCTTTCAAAACACAATATTGTTGAGAGTGACAACGCTGATGATATACTGGAACTTTCTTACCCTCAGGTATGAAAAAACTACTGTTTACCTTGAAGATTATCATAAAATCATTAATGCTCATTATTATAACTGTGATGATGAACAAAAAGAGTAGGCCTTTTTATATCATCATTTCTCATAACCCTAAGTACCATAAGTCAATATTTGGCCTAAAAGATAAATCATTTGATATAACAGAACATATAATTAAAACAAGTGATTTGCTTATCCCCTTGCATCCTACGAATGGAGTTCCTGCAATAATTTATAACCTCAAAAAGGCATTACAAGAAATTGATAACCTTTATATTTTTCACAGCTGAATAAGAACCCAAGATTAAAACTGCGACAACTGGCAAATTTTATTCTTCAGCAAAAGAATCCTCTTCGCCAAGGATGTTTCGACTCCTGTGAAGAACCGACCCCAGATCCTTGTGCAGAAAGCGACGAATGCAAATCAGAATCTGAATGTGAAGATTCATGTGAAGTAAAACCTAAAGGCTTTCGACAGAAAACAAATAAAGAAGTATATGAATACTTAAAAAGAAATCCACCTAAAAGAGTTGAACCTCCGAGAAAGAAGAAGAATATGTACGATCTATGTGACGGGTCTACCAAGGGTCCCGAGTGGAAATGTGATGATTCTGGTACAAAATGTAATTATGTATGCAGTGGTAAATGTTGAAAGGGTCTGAAACAAATCACAATTTTGTTTTGTAAAATAAAATGATGTTGTTTGTGTTCTTTATTATTTTGTTTTATGAATACACCTTAAAATCGTTCTGCGCTGATATTTTCATGTAGTCATATGGTTTAGTTTCAAAGTTGACAACATCCCCACAACAAACAAGACTGCATATTATTATTCTACTGGCTATTCTAGAAGATCAAATGTAAAGGGTAAATTACTTAAAAAAGGATACGTGCAGATTTGATTTTAAAGACAATTAAAGCATTAGTAAAATATATAGTGAAATACAACGTTTTCTCCAAATAATTGACGTGTTTATAACATGTGATTTATTTGTATCATTCACTATCCACTTTAATAGAATGTGCATTGATGTATGGTTTACAGTACTGAATGGTGCTACAGTTGAATGCAAAGAAAAAATATGGGATAAATGTTTCTATAGATATATTATTATTAAAAAAGTTGTGATAATTGAGAACTTTTGTTTATTTTGACTCAGTTTTCTGCACAATTACTATATAAATTTTACATACATATATATAATAGAAATTAAATTCTAGAACACCACATAAGGATCATATGATATATCTACATGCTCTTGATAGACTTAGTAATTAAAGAAACTTTTACATAACAATGATTACAAAAACGATTAAAATTGTTTGTAAAGTAATAAAACTGTTTCGTAAAACAAAAAAGTTGTTCTGTTGCTACGATGTGGAGCATCGAACGTGTTTCTTTTATATTTCTTGTCTTAATAATTATCGTAAGAAACTTTATGTTTTCTGATTTAAAATAATATATATTTAAGTATACATTCAAGTAGTTTCTCTATAAAAATATATAATTTATTATATTTCATCCTTAAGTTAAATAATACAGTTTAATCAAGACCCTTCTCTTCTAATAAACAACAAGAAATTGCCGCTTTTTCAGTACAACACAGTATAACACAAACGTACAAAAACTAAATAGCAGGACAAATTATATGGACAAGTTTTTTTCAGTAAATAGTCCTATACATTGATAATTCAATAATCCTTACAATAATATCATTTCCAGAATGTCGACGCCGAAAAACAACAATCTAATACATTGGGAATTCTATCCAAATATCTTGGCAAGCATACCGGGAGCCCTCTGGTGTTAGTCCTCGATAACAATGACTTCAAGCGTAACAGACACTTGAGATCAGAGCGTAAGGACCACTATGATAATAGTGAAGAGTTTAGCAGTCTGCCTAGTAAAAAATATATACCCAATGATGAAGTAAATGAGGGCAATACTGTACACTATATTAATGAAATACTAAGGGTAAGTTTACTGTAGTATTTATTTACTAGAGGTCGCGCGTTACTTCGTCCGCGTGGAATCCCTTCCTGTCTAAATCCCGATCCTTCGAGAACTCCGGGATAAAAAGTAGCCTATGTGTTATTCTGGGTCTTCAGCTACCTACATACCAAATTTCATCGTAATCGGTTCAGTAGTATTTGCGTGAAAGAGTAACAAACATCCATACATACACACTCACAAACTTTCGCATCTATAATATGAGTAGGATGATGTTGATGCTTGTTGATGAATCAAGATGTCAAAAACAGACTAGAAACCAGAAAATTTTGGACATTGGTACGATCTTACGATGCTCCTTTGGTAGAATGGTGAGATTTTAATTTTCTAGTAACTTGCGGTTAGATTAGAAATAGGTATTCTTTTTAAAATATCTACAGAGCAGGGTAACTATAATATAAGTTGTACATTTTTAAGTCTGGATATATTTTATTATCATTAAACATACGTCTACAATAAAAATAGCATTTAGTCAGTTGCCATATAAAATAAGAAACTTTATATTTTTTACATCAAAAATGTCAGTAACAGTAATAAAAAGAACGCATGTTAAAAAATATAAGTTCAAATATTGTAATACAAATACATTCTTTTCGTTTTGGTTGCACTGAGAGCGAATATTTTTATATTTCTTTGCAAATATTTCACATTTGAAATAACATATTATAAAAGCGAGAATAAATTAATATTCTGAAGCGTGCATTCACTTTGAAGCTTGAAATTCAACAATATTTACTATTGAAGTAATAAAGTAGAATTATTTTCTGCAGCAAATGAGATGACATACTAAAAAGATGGTATTTTATTATTGCGCTGTTTCATGTTTCAGTTACAATTTTATTTACTCATTTTGTTTAATAAAGGTAAATTACGATAGTGATATTTAATTTAATAAATTACAGTGAAAACTCGTAGCATTATTAATGCAAACCGTTCAAAATCAGCAATTTATTTTTCATCACGCCGTGCAAACTCTCGATTCTAGAATGTTGTTGTTGAACACTACTTGACAAATACTTTTACCCACACCAGGGAATGAAACCCGAAACCATCATTCGGATCTAGGGATCTATTTTGTATTTTATGAATATATCACATCGCAACTAATAATTTGGATCACTTAAGCACTTTTGCAAATGACGATTTTTAAAATTAATTTAAAAATGAAAAAGTAATAAACATTCAAAGTATTTAGTAAGTAGGTAAGTATTTATTTCAAACATTTTTCCAATTTCAGTCTACTGGTGACGCAAACGACCCAGCAGTACAAAAAGTCAATCAGAAATTTGAGAACGCTCTTCGATCAAGATGTACAGCATACATTATATGCAAAGAAAAATGTCCAAAGAAGAAGAAGCAGTCTTGCCAGAAGGGATGTAAACAAGTGTACGACAATCTGTCTGTGTGCAGCCCGCCTCCGAGCCCACCTTGTGAGAAACCGAAGTGCCAGAAGTATGGAAAAACTATGCCACCTAAATGGCGGTTCTGAAATTTCAATAAAGAGATTTGATTTTTGTTTCTCTTTTATTAGCAGCTTTGCAAGTTTTAAGACGCTGTCTAAGATATAAAATGCAGTCATTTTATCAACATACTTCGGGCTATTCTTGAGTGATGTGTAAATTTCCCATTCATAGATTAAATTCTTGTAGAGTAAGGATAGGACCGCAGATAACGAGTTTCTTTGGTGTATGGAGACCACGGAAGATATACAAAAAAAATCTAGCCTGCTATTTGGAAATGGACACAGTAGAACAAAACAACAAAATAAAAAAAATACCACATTCACTAAATTGAATAAAAAATAGTTATTTTAAAAATGATAATCCCGGATTTTAATACTTAAATCAATTTTAAATATTCAACGCTGCAACAGGCTTAGTTTTAGTACAATTTTATAAAATATTGGAACAATTTTGACAAAAGGTTAATCCACTTTATCCAAACATATTGAGTGTTAGGTTACTAGTGGCCTGAACTAGCGTGGTAAAAGCTTTCCCGTGATAATCCGTTTATTTAAACCCGCTTTCTATTGCCAGGTATATATTGAATGAAATAAAATGTTGGCTTTTATGTTTTTTCGATAGAAATAAGAATAAATCGCAAGGAAATCATCGGGTTATTATTTTTGTATTATTTGTCAATAAACCTATAAACGTCTAACTACTGGGTGATTTTTTTTTCTATATTGAGATATTAGATCATTTCTACCTTTCTGTGCGTTTATTACTCCCTCATTTTATAATGACAGAAGATAATTAGTTTACTAAAAAACTATACCTAAATAAGATTTTTGTTCCATATAGGACATCCTATAATGGAACAAAAATCTGTATCTGTGCATATCAGAGTATTATATCTATCTATTTACTAATTAATAATTTATTATAATGACAATATGTGACATAGCCAGTCGCATATTTTACACATTAAGTCGTGGGTTACATACCCATACTTTCAACATTATGTCAGTTTTTTGTATGAATAAAAAAACTACAACAACACACACAAACATAATTTATTCTTACTTTTGAAAATAAATAAAAGCAATTTCTACCAAAAATCTAACAATACATTTACAAAAGCTTTCCAAAATTTAAGTGACATCAAACGGTTTCAAAGCATCGCGTCAGGTAGTCGACGTGAATCGATGGAGCATTTTAAACCGCCTCGCAAAGACATTCCGTGAGACATATTACACCGGCATCTCACCAAGAATGTTTCTGAAAACTACACCGAAATTATGGATATACCATCATTTTATTTTGTTGAAAATTTTAGGTACAATTTATTTTTGTGAGAATAAATAAAAGTTACATTCATTTTTGAGCATACATCATTCATTTTGTATACCTATTTTTGAGGAATAAAACTAAATGGTTTGTTCTAAAACCGTATAATGTGGATTCTGATGTTATTTCCCGATAGCATCTTGGTCTACAATTTCAGCATATAACTTCGATAGTATTTTCTAAAATTTTTCGTTATGTCAAAAGTATTTATTTATGTAGATAAAAGGTTATTTTGATCAGGTTTTTGATCTATTTATATCATGTAGGAACTTGTGGAGCTGTTTTAGAGATGCAAATAATAAACCTAATCTATATTTAATCGATTCTTCCACCATCAAATTCTTTATTTGAGGAATAATTTAGACGTCATTTTAACGCATTTTAAGCTACGAACGAAGACATTCTTTTGAAACAATATTCTTCTGCCTGACGCTACCTGAATCATCTGCAATAGATAGAAACAGACCATATTATGATATATTATGTATAGTAAATTATGGAGATATTGCCATAACCATTTCTGGGAAAAAGTGGTCTAAATTTAGAAAAATACGCACTCAGCCTCTTTTCCATGTAACAAATGTTTTAAAGTTAAGACGTGATCACTTACATCACGTCTTTCATAAACAAGTAATAAAATCAAGAAAATTTAAAACAACCTAACGGAAAAATTCAAATAATTAAGTTTGTTATCGGTCCGTTGAGTTTACTTATTCAATTAGAGATTTTCTCCAGTATATTTAGAAATCTGACGCCGCAACAAAATGGCGAAAATAAGACCCAATCTTAACATACTTCTGAATATCGCATTATGGATTTTGATTACAGTAAGTTTTTAGCAAATCTATTTTCTCTTATTCATTCATTGAAAATAATTTGTTCTATTTACTACCCTATAAGTAAGGATATGAAGTAGATACATACAATATGCATGAAATTACGCCTTAAAAATATATAATTTTATATAATTATCTGTGCAACTTATGATATCCTTTCCTTTAAATTTTTATTCGAGTGTCGGGTTGACAATTTTATATTTCGCCGGAAAGACATAAGTCTTGCTCACTTGTGCTTTAAAATCAATGTAGTAATAATAAAAAAAGATCTTTGCCTTAATAAATATTTACAGCCCCCCACAATTCTTTATCCTTATACTCATCTTAGTTCTACCAACTTACTAGAAACAGCAAGATAAATTCATTTACATTTGCAGAGCGTCCGAGTATCTTCAGCGGGGGATTACTCTGCGGTTTTGTCGAAGCTGTACCAACAAGCGTCACAGCAAGACCGACCTCTTGTTCTAGTGTTGGACGGAAAATCAAACGCTGAGAAACCTAGACAACTAAGTCATCAGAATCAACAGAGAGACGACGATGTAGATGAGAGGAGTGAAAGTGATGACGAAGATGTGCCGTATCCATTTTTATACCTTTATAAATTGGCTCAGGAGGTATGTTTTATTAATAGTTCGATTATTTTGTACTGCACATAAATTCATACATTGACAGGTTGATAAAGAAGTAAAATATGAATAAATATACTCAATACTCGGGTCAAACATGACTAGATATTATACATGACATCCATTCCGTTGCTTTTAATTTGACGTATAACTTAGAACTTTCGTCATTAGTTTTGCATAATAGTTGACCTTTACAGCTTGATATCTTTGAAATTTATTTTCCAGGCGAATAAAAACAAAGCCAATGATAACGCCCGTTCATCAAACCGGTACAAGGGTATTGAGAGTCATCACAGAGGTTATGATGATGAAAGAAATCTCAATCAAAAAAGTAAAAGCAAGAACAATAAAAATCGCAACAGAAATAAAAATAGGCAAGATGACAATGAAAATCTAGGGAAATATAACAAGAATTGGCAAGATCACAGAAACCGTGATAGAAATGATAGGAATTCTAACAAACTTAGTAATAAGAATGAAAAATCTAGATATAGGTATGAAAAACAATCCCAAGATAGAAAAAACAAGGCAATTAATGTTAAAAATAGAAACGACGATCTAGATTCTGATGAAAGAGAAATAAAGAGACTAGAAAATAGTATTCTTGCTTCACCTTTGATAAGGAATCTTATTAAATATTCTGAAGGATCTTTGAGGCAAAGAAAGGACTCTTGCGAGGAGAAGGGTAAAGGAGACAGTTGCGAAAAGAAGAAGGAAGAGGACCCTTGTGAAGGAAATGATAATACCTGCGAAGTTGATACCGTGAAGAAGGATATAAGTACAAAAGGGATTCCTATAGACAGTAGCGAATGTGTATCGGATTCATACAAATGTGTCAAATAAAGTGTTTTTGATTGGGTCTTTAATTTATTTTTTACTCTTACTGTCGCACTTAGAACGAGTCTTATGAACCTTTACAAGCATAGAAAGAACGGACACAAAAGCCAACTGAGTATGTCCGAAAATAAACTATGCTGGATAGCGGCCATTTAACTATTTAATATCACAGAATTTTCGACGAAATACTGTATAATATTATTATTCTATTCGTGTTGCAATTCCATAAACGTACTTTTTGTAGAAAAACTATTTTATTCACCAAAATACTTTTGACTTTAGTAAAATTAAAAAAATCATAATGTCACTTGTCAGTGAGAACGGTGAACTCTTGAAATAATTTCATCTGAGTTTTAGACTGAAATATAATAGAGAAACCACATTAATTATACTCATTTATTATCTCTAAAACAGTTTTGAAAGTCAAAGTTTTGCTAAGTATTTATCAAAATGTGCCCGGGGGCTCAAATGTCGGGGCTGCCTAGATTTTGAACTATTCTCGGAAAATACTCTCGTCGACACCCTAATGGTAAAAATTTGGTTTATTTATTTAAGACAAAAACATTTGTATTTATGAAATAAAGTCCTCAGTGGCAGTGGCGTTTGTCGATGTCCGATTTTTTCGCAGTTTTGTCAAAGTTTACCTCAGAATGTTTTCATCACAAGCAAGTAATTATTGTAAGTTAAATGATACACATTAAATTTATTCTTAGGAAACAATTTTCAGGATTCCAAAAAAGAAAATGATCCACAGTCATCTCGAGATCCAAATGAAGTAAGTAGTTAAAATAATCTACTATGGATTTCATGTCTACACTAGGAAGTTCAAATATGATAGTTTTCTAAAATCAGGCAGTACAATATCCATTATTATACCATGAAAAACAATTTACCGAAATGTTACTATGTAATCTTTCATTCAATAAAATAAGGTTGTAGTAGCGTAATCGCTACAACCGCCATCTATCCAATTTGGTCGGAACTACGCTCAGTAGCTGCATCTTATTAGTTCCAGAATTGTTCTACAGATGGCTTTCTTCGGATTAAAATGTCGCAACTTGCAATTTCTGCAGATTCCGAATAATATAAGATATATTTTATGTTTTACAGGATATGTCTACTATATCTGTTAGATCTGGATACTCGGTAGCGGTAAGTTTTTTTTTTTAATGTTATTAATCTACCGGAACCACTACCTAAAAGCTCCACTATTTAGCTTTAATGCAGATATTTAATTTCTGCTATTGTTTCTGTGATAAAAGGACAATAAGTTACTTTAGTCAATTCAATGCCATTTTAATTAAAGTAAACGTAGGTCGTAACCTCAATCACATAAACACAAATTTACAAGCTAGCTTTCTATGACAAGAATATTGATATTGTCCGGTCCCTTCTAAGTAGCATAAACAGAAAAATAACCTGTAAGATTATTAATGATATTTTCTTTCTTCAAAGACCTTAAACCCTGAAGTGGCTCAATACTTGGAAAAGAGAGAGAGTTCGCAATACCGAGTGTACCCGGGGGCAGAACTAGATGAATACGACTTCACTCATGAAAGGATTGGCTTGCATAAGACTAAGTAAGAATATTATTTTCTAGACTGTCTAAGTAAAAAATCCATTTCATTGATAAGGGGAATCAATCCCACGGTCTGCAAGATAAACACGACAAACATTTTAATAATGAATGGTGGCCCTCTACCACATATTTGCTCATAACTACAACCCCAGTAAAGAGTTAGCGACTGCCAATAACGTAAGTTCTATTCCCAAATCAAAGAAAAAATGAAATGTTCTAGGCCCCGAAACAGGTTCTCAGGAGATCCGTGGCCATCAGCGGCACAGTAATAGGTTTATGGCTCTTTGAGACGAGTCATTGGTATATCGAAGTAGATTTTGGATGTTTTGATAGTGTTTGAGTAAGTACCATTGTGGTTTGAGGAGGAGATCCTAGCTGCCTTCAAGGTGCACTGCGGGGGAGTCCTATCATGCACCTCATACAGAGCTGTTCTGAAGGCCATCAGTTTATTAATACGCTTTTCTCAACTTGCAGTATAATAGAATCAATATCCCACATGATCAAAGGCACCATGGGATCCAGCGTATTGATCATGCACGAAGCCTTCATGTATGGCGGTATTTGGGCGTCGTTGTGCACCACATTCCTCTGCGGATTCATCAACGCTTATGCCATGTATGTACGTATCAGTTTTATGCAAATGTTTATAAAAAGGTATTTTTTGAAAGACCTGCTGATAGGAGTGCTTTAACATACCAAAGTATAACTATAGTTTGACATATTAAAGCACTTTAGTTTTTGAGCTACTGGGCAATTATACGTAACTTAAAAATATTTTAGACCCCTGGTCGTTTATTGATTTCTGATTTTAAAACGTTTGTACGAGTCATACCCAAATAATCAGTATTTCGTTGTGTCTGAAATCGGAAACTTCGGATTCTGGAAATAGGCTATGTGTTACGTATGTTTAAATTGTTCTAATAGGTGCTGCTGTTTTCAGATGCTAGCAAAATCAGCTCAATTGATGTACGGTAGGCTAAGAGTATCGCATCTCTCATATCCTGACTTGGCTGAAGTGGCAGCTGCTACTGGGTGCTGGAAACGGTTCAGGAGGTGTAGTAAAGTGTTCAGGTTGGATTCTTACGTTATTAACAATACTCGTAGATTTGGGATTGTGATATTCATTTGACAGTTTAAAGGCATCAAAAAAATACAAAATAATAGAAACAAATATTGCCACCAGCCGTTAAACACCTTTTTCTAAATAATTCATGTCTAAATATTTTGTACACAGGTGTTTTCCTTCGCAGGGTCGAAATATGTGTATCTCCTCTAATTCAAATATCATTCTTTCAAAAACTTACTAATGGGTAGGTTGTATGCAGTAGCTCGATTTTCTACTACTATCGACTACCGACAACCGGCTTGTCATCGAAAAATGTTGTATGAAAATCTGATCAGCGCCTCTGACGGGCGTCGTAGGAACAATTTGGGCAGTACATTTTGAATGTCAAACTTTCGATACTCGACAGTACCAACTGTAAAGAATCGCGCTACAGTTTACGATAGCTTAAGGCTGCGTTTCCACCAGAGATGTGCGAGGATGCGTAGCGAGGGATGTGTTTGTAAAGAACCAATAGAATCGCTTCATTTACCTCGCCTCGGTCAGCACAGCTCTGGTGGAAACGGCTCAGCGGAGCTAGATTTTTGCGCATACAAAACAAGCGAGGAATGTGTGCGAGGGATGTGTACGAGGGATGTGTGCGAGGGATGTGTTGAGAAGGATGTGTTGCGAGGTTTGCGTATACTGTACCAGCCAGTCCATAGACGGAGTTTGTTGGAAGTAGAAGTGCGTAAAATAGATATGGATAATTGGAAAAAGAAGATACTTTTATATTTAACAATTTGCGATGAAGAAATGGAAGCAGAAGATACGGAGTTTATTAGTTCTATAATTTTAAACAATAGAAGAACACACAGGTTTTGGATACGTAACCATATTAAATATCATCGTTTACATGGAGAATTCTTTACCTTTTTTTATACGGCTGATGATGAAATATTCGAAAATTCTTATCGAGTATCTAGAAGTAACTTTTATGAGTTACACAATTTGATTGAGAACATTATCAAGAAGGAAGACACTCACTACAGAGAATGCATCAGCACCACACATAATGCGCATTTTCACAGCTCCGCTACACATCCTCGTAGACACATTTTCATCGCACAGCTTTGGTGGAAACACCCACACATTTTCACAGCACAGCTAGACATCCTCGCACGACACATTTCCATCGCACATCTCTGGTGGAAACGCAGCCTTAACGTCATTGTTTTTGTTTTCAGACATGTGGTGGATTTATGTTTAGTGCTAAGTTTGTCAAGTAACTGTTGTATTTATCAAATTATGATCGCTAAAACTTTGACACAGGTGGGTAAGTCATCAAATCATCAAAATCTTTAAACTTACTTTTACTAACGATTGGTTTTTGCAACTAGTAATAAATAAAATATTAGACCTTGAATATTATTATGTATTACTGAATTTGATTACTGTCTTCAAACTTTTAAAAACTTATTTTTCATGTTTACTTACTTTTTAATTCCTTCCTATTCTTTTTCTGGTCTTAGTACACTTTCTTCTGAAGAATTATTAGGTTTTATTTTTTCAGGTTATCGAAGGTATAGACATAAGCGACTGGTTGAGTGGTAACGTGAGACTGTATATCTTAGTCAGTGCTCCTTTAGTAATGACCTTATGTGTGATCAGAAGTCTCAAGTTTCTAGCGCCATTTTCTATGCTAGCTGACTTTTTTACTGGTAAATAACTCATATTTATCAGAAGAATAACTTAAAGATATGAATTTGCTAATACGGTTTTTTATTAAATCTCTGTTTATTTTCGTTATTATTTCAACGAGGTGTAATAAAAAAATCTATCAGTATGTTGGGTCCGCTATACTTCGATTTGATTATATTATTATAACGTAGCAAACCATGAAGCATGACGCAAGTCCGAAAAATTATGGCCAAGTCGGACACCGTCCATATTTTGTTACTATTATTATCATCATACATATCGTATTATATACTATGCCATGATTCCTACGATTGTGTTTTTTTTTATAACGTTTATTCATATAATACATCACATTATAAAATACATACAAAACTCGCCAAACTGTCAACCAGTTTGTTAATTTTACCTTCACTTTCTAATTGTTATTTCAGCTATGTGTGTATTAGCAACTTTATACTACAGTCTACAAACAAAACAGAAGCTCAGCGAGCTACCTGCATGGAAAAACGTTCATGGTTTTGTTCAATTTTGTGGTGTTTGTATATACTGCACATGTGGGATTGCAGTGTGTCTTCCAGTTGAAAATAATATGAGGAGGCCTCGATATTTTCGGCTAGTCGTACAATGGGGTAAGAAAAATATTTTATTTTAAAGGAAGCAATAAAGCATGGCAGCAAGTTTGTGTGTGTTATTAATAAAATAATTTTTGATTATTTCGAAAAATAGAACTAAAGTCACCGATGAGAATAATTTTCAAAAAAATATATTAATCCTAAAAATGTAGCTAGATTCAGAAAAGCAGTTGTTAAAAATAATGTCTTGTTTTATCTTTTTTAAATAATAACTGAAACATAAAAGGTTTTGTGGTGGGGGGATTAGTATAAGCTTATGATCCATGAATATTACTTAATAAAGATAAAGATTATGTTTACAGGCATTAATTAGACTATACTACTGTATAATTATATCCGTATCATTGCAAAGTAAGGAATAACATTTAGTGTAACCATCAAAAAGTTTGTTTCAGCGATGGGAACGGTGTCGATACTGACTGCTCTCACCGGTTTCTTTGGCTACTGGGGCTGGGGCGAAGACTGCAGGAGTCCTGTCACTGTCCACATGCCTAGAAACACGTGGGTGTCCGTTAAATATTAGTGAAATTGGTATAATTTCACTGATATATCACTTAATCCCAATTTGTGGACGTAAAATTTAAACATGTTTATTTCTATATTTAATAATAAGTAGTCATAATAGAATCAAGCAATATAACGTCTCCGTACAACGTTTTTCACAAACTTGTTAGATGTTATGATATTTAAGATTAAGCCTTCATTTTTTGTTTTCTTTCAGATTAACTACAATCCTGCAGTGTCTGTTAACTGTAATGCTAATAGTCACGTTTGTCGTACAATTTTGGGTTCCATTCAGAATTTTATGGCACTATATCGCAAAAAGATACCAAAGGTATAGTGATAATATCGTTGAAATTTATTGTGACAAGACTTTAGAAACAGCCTTATTTACTCTGGAAATGTTTGATACGAATAAAAGACGACATTGATTTTTAAATTTTTCATAAGATAATTAATTTTAATTCACTGTTTGATATTGTTTTTCAGATCATCATACAGAACTCTAGTACTGATGGAGAGAATCTTACGAATTCTGTTCGTATGTCTGGTGACGATTGTGTCCTTGTTATTTCCAGACTTGATCCAGATTATGTCATTTGTGAGTGTTTATCATTTCTGAAACTAATTTAACTTAATATAATTTCTGTTATGTTATTGTCCTTAAGACTTTGAGTGATGTAACATGAAGTATATAACTGTTAATTTCAAAGTTAAATTAAGCTTAATTTCGTTTTTGAAAAGTGTGAACCGAAAGTAAAAGATGAATATAATATGCAGCAGTACAATTATTATAAAAAATGTAAGTGATGAATTATATTCAATTTTTTAAATACACTTTTACTTATTTTCAGATGGGGCCCTTTTTAGTTGGTATCATTGGATTCATATTTCCAGCCATTATTGAGAGTTTGATTACTTGGAAAGACGACCGAGAGCTGAAAATCAGGTAGGCAGGTTGTAACCGTAAGTTTGTCCGTGTGAATAGGTTTCCGGGGGTAAAAAGTTGTGATTATACAGGATTTAAACTATCTGCGTATCAAACATCTATCCAAACATCCATCCTTTTGGATGTATAATACACATCTTCTATACTAATATTTTAAAGCTGAAGAGTTTGTTTGTTTGTTTGATTGTTTGTTTGTTTGTTTGAACGCGCTAATCTCGGGAACTACTGGTCCGATTTGAAAAATTCTTTCCGTGTTAGTTAGCCCATTTATCGAGGAAGGCTATAGGCTATATATCATCACGCTACGACCAATAACAGCAGAGTAACAGTGAAAAATGTTACAAAAACGAGGAAAATTATGATTATCTTAAGTGACGCAAGCGAAGTTGCACGGGTCAGCTAGTACAGTATAAATGAATAAAAAATCTTGCATATTTTCAGGTGGCGACGGACTAAGAACTTTTTCTTGATGATATTCGGATTATTACTCAGCGCTAGTGCCTTCTACTAATTATGCAATACGTGTCTTATTAAGAAGCTGTTATGAATAAGTAACGGATAGCCTATCTGCATGATAAGGGATAGTTAATGCATTAAAAACAATTGCCAAAGTTACATCTCATAAGCTATTTTCTACCCAAAAATAGTAAGACCACTGGGCTTACTCCTGACAGAAAAGATTGAACCAGCTTCGAGCTTATCGACACTGCATGCACTGGTTTAAAATGAAAATAATCTAACCCTAACAATTCTATTAGAATCGGTTTAACCAAGCGTTCAAACATGTGTTGGTTGGGAATATGAAAGTACCATGATTGGAATCGAATTCGAGTGTCAAGAATAAGCCCGCAGGTCTGAATGTTGTAGCTATTTTAATGTCAAATATTTTTCTAGTATCCAGATTTAGATCTTTGTGATTACTCCTCTGTACCCCGTGTGCTACAATGTAAATATGTACATATTAATAAATAACTATTAAACATAAAATGTTTGTTATTTCTTAACCTGCAGTTCAGACCTTTATATTCTTTCCACATAGGTGGTGCCACATAGGCAAGCGAGAAATATTATCTATACTATCTATACTAATATAATAAAGCTGAAGAGTTTGTTTGTTTGTTTGAACGCGCTAATCTCAAGAACTACTGGTCCAATTTGAAAAACTCTTTCAGTGTTAGATAGTCCATTTATCGGGGAAGGCTATAGGCTATATATCATCACGCTACGGCCAATAGGAGCAGAGTAAGGGTAAAAAATGTTACAAAAACGGGGAAAATTTTGATCCGTTCTCTCTTATGTGACGCAAGCGAAGTTGCGCGAGTCAGCTAGTGTAGGTATATGCCTTTGCATGTTCTAGCTAGATTTCGATTTCAGAAATTTTTCAACACTTCTTATTTTTCTACCGTCAGTTTGTGGGTTTTACCACTAAAACTATTGATGTCTATTGTCTGTCTTACCTCTTTCATACCAAATAGAATGAACAACAAAAATGACATTGACATGAAAATTATTTTTTGTTTAGTTTGATGGCGATCGAGATCCTTTATAGCCTTAAGCTGAATCCTGCCAATAACATAGTACAAATAAAGTAAATCAAAATTTTTTTTAAAATCACATTAATTTGACTGCTAATAATAATTATATTATTATGGAAATCTAAGAATTCTTTATTATTTGTGTTGTGATATTTCGGGTTAAACGAATAAAATATTTTCCCTTTCAAACTTAGCAAAGCTTCATAATAAAGCTTAGTGATATTTTCAAAGTGTTCAAAGATAAATTATTAATAAATATATGCAAATAAGCAACTATGGCAAGAAAAAAATAACTACAAACTCATTGTAAAAATCCTAACTGAAAGAATAATGAAAACCTTTATACAACTACAAAGAAATGTACCTGTCAGATGACAATAAAAATAAAAATTCTGGATATAGCAAGTTAGCAACAACAAATCGAAAAAAACAGCAAATTTATTTTATAATTTGTTATTGATAAGTTTAATCTTATCACCGATCTGTACTGTAAGTAACAACATAATTTTATAAAGGAATGATATAAGTTTGACCTATCTGTTTGCATGATTGTATACCTTAAACAACATAATTAAAACGACAATCTTCTTACTCTTTCAGAAGACTTAAACACTCGATTACGTCTGCCGTCCATCTGACTAACATTGTGATATATTCACATAAACACAATGCCAGACGATTACGATTATGTATCGCAAAGGACACTTGAACATAAACCGACCAAGTAAGTGGTTGATAATGAAAATACTTAGAACGTTACTGTTACTTCTATCCTTCGTCTACTTGCTAGGCAGTCACATCCCCAACGTTTTTTAAAGATAAAAGTCTTCTTATTCAGAATTTGTTACGTCTTCTCTTTGTAAGGCTTGCTACATCCACATAAGGTTTGGAATCAATCGGCCTAGCCAGGCGGCAAAACCAAATATGTGTAGGTTAACCCGATCGGCACAAGCCGAACAAGGGAATCGAGTCGGTAACGTTGTTCGATAAATATGGCCGAACCAAGCGTGCCGGACTGAATATGTGTGTAGCGAGCCTGACTCTTCATACATGCATTTTTTCCTGTACAGCTATATAAAAAATGCAATCTCATTTTTCACTGGTTGAAGTCTACGCTTGACGATTATTTTCTTCTATATTGTACTTGATTGTTTTAGCGTTTTAGAATCCACGAGTCATTTAATTAAAGGATGTTTAGGAGCTGGTATAATGGGTATTCCAGAAGCCTACATGAAGTGTGGTCTGTGGACAGCGTTGGGTGTCACCATTATGTTCGGATGCTTTATGACTTACTGTATTCATGTTAGTATTATAATTTTGTATTATTTTATCTCACAAGGCTTTTTTAATGTCGGTCTACTCCAATTAGTTAATATCATCCGCGCAGATTTGTCTTTGTGCATGTGTGACCATCTTATACATATCGAGCGACTGTCTATAGGACCTCCACAACCCATTTACCTGGGTTCTAACACGATATCCTTGGGTAAGACTGGTAGTCAAACTTTCAAGCTGTCAACTGTCAAATATCTTTGAAAATTACATCCGGGACCCACAATTTAACGTGTCTTCCGAAACACGGAGACGCCCAGTTGAAACACAAGTACGCAGTCACCCATCTATGAAGTTACACCACCAAGGGTTGTTTAACCCACAGACCGTTTTTCGACCGGTGAGCGCCACTGGTCATGGGCGCCTGAATAAAAAACCTTTTTTATTTCAGATATTGGTCTCATCAGCACAAATTTTGTACGTCAGGCTTAAAGTACCGAAATTGTCGTATTCAGATCTGGCTGAGAAAGCTTTGGAACTTGGACCATTTCCTAGTTTACGGAAACACTCATCGAAATTTAGGTATGTCTTAATAAAATTTAGATTCTGAATTATTGGGCTTACAAAATTGTCCAATTTCCTAGCCTAAAAAGATATTGTCTAGTTGTTAGACACGTGTATCTTCTTTCCAAATGAGACACAAGATTTGCCTTGAGACAACTGTGCATCACTTAAAATAACTCTTAAAATAAGCACCTCTAATACTAATATATTTAGATTTCTTTGTGGTATTTTCTTATAACTTTGAAGTAATCATTACTTTCAGGTAATTTTCAATACAATTTATCGCATGAGTTTTAAAGCCTTGATCACATATTTGTAGAACGCGAAGAGTAATCGTCTATAACGAATGAATTGATAATTTAGATAAACATGTTCTAGGTATGGAGTAGATATAATAATTTGTATTGACCTCTTCGGATCGTGTGCTGTATATGAAATCATAATTGGTAAAACAATTCAGCAGCTGATCGATAATTCCGAAACTGAAGGACCCTTGCACATGTTGAGATTGTACATCCTAATTCTGGCTATTCCAGTCTTATTGCTCTGCATGATAAGGTCACTCAAGTATTTATCACCCTTTTCTGCCGCTGGAGACATCGTCCTTGGTAAGATTGATCTTTATTTCCGCATTATTGCAGTAGCTCGATTCTCTACCACCGACAACCGGCTAGCTATCGAGAAATTTTGCACGAAAATCTGATCAGCGCCTTTAGCGGGCTCGGTGGGAACTATTTTGACAGTACATTTTAAATGTCAAACTCTCGATACTGTACGGTACCGACTGTAGAGCATTTTACTTAAGAAGGTTTTTACAGGCAAATGCACAAATAAATTCGATGAACCCTGTATTTTCCTGTTCTTGGCACTGTCCTTGTGGATATTTGAATCGTCAATTTCCAGTAAATTTCAATGAAGGACAGTGAGAATGTTCCTCTGGAGCAGTTTGGAACAAGCATTTTTTTATATTACAATTGTTTATTATTTTCTAGTAATGTGTGTGGCATCAACAGTCCGATACGCTGATAGCAGAGCTCCTCCTCTATCAGAAATGCCAGCATGGAAGAACTTTATAGGATTCTTTGAATTCTGCGGCGTAGTGGTATATTCTATGGAAGGGTTTGGAATATGTCTGCCTATTGAGAATAATATGAAAGAACCAAAAAAGTTTCCCATTGTCCTGTGTTTTGGTAAGATCAACATTTTAGAGTATTGTTAGAACGGATTTTTCAGGAAGGTGACTTTTTGATAGTTTGACGCTTGTCGTGGCCATGGGGTTCAGACTTAAGCAAATTGGAAATTGTTATTATTCTCAAAAGTTTTGTGTCGAATGTCAAATGTGCAATGGTCGCGTTTAAAATAATAATATAGATTGAAGATATTTTTCTCTTGCAGGTATGGCAGTAGTTGTTTTCTTCGTGGCAATGACTGGTTTCTACGGATACTGGGGTTATGGTGAAACAGTCATATCGCCTGTTACACTCAATTTTTCGCGAGAACTGTGAGTTTCAATATTATTCTTATTTATAGCATTCACCCTGTCACAAGTCGTTGAAAGCTCAAGCCCAAAGTTCATCAATGAGTTTTCGAAGTTATATGAGTATTAGAAAAAAAATCGCTTAAGTCCCCAACTCGCAATTGGCCCGCGTGGTGGCCTCAACGCCTAATCCCTCTCTCATTACTTAACTGTGTTCTTAGTAAAAGATATTAGCCCCCTTTACACACACGCTCTATCACGCGTTCTTAGGAGCGTACTGGATTACGCATAGAAAAGACGGCGCGCTCTTTGCTCGCGATTTTTTTCGCGGGCTTGACAGATGAGCCCGGCGTGTAGTCTTTCATTTTCCCTTACACGGGCGCTCTTTCACGCGCTATAATTGTTTCATGCGCGATAGAGCGTGTGTGTAAAGGGAGCTAATATCTTTTACTAAGAGCACGGTTAAGTTTTCCGGTTGCTTCTTCCAGGTTTCCGACCATCCTAAAGGCGTTGGTCGCAGTAATGATCTTCATCACATTCGGCCTCAACTTCTGGGCGCCATTCAACCTGGTCTGGCACTATTTGAACAAACGCTACCCCGAGAACAAACACTATATCTGGGAGAGAGTGTACCGCGCCATATTTGTGATCCTCATTACTGTTGCTGCTATTGCTTTCCCTAATATGGGACCTGTTATGGGTTTGGTAAGTATTTCTATAAGTATTTTTTATCCGGTTTCAATCTCATAAGATGCTGATTGTATTTTAAATTGGTACATTAAGATTTTAAACATTAAGTTTAAGTAGGATAATTGTCAAAAACGCCAAGAAGAAGGATGTGTTTCTACCATAAATATGCGGGGCAGTGCACAAAACACGATTGTGTTTAACGACAATACACGGCTAATTAAATCGGAACTTAGGGGCATTTAATACGGCTAATCCCATTGACTACCACCTACCCCTGGATTCTAAGGTACATTTAGCGGCAGTTTATCTAATCAATAGCGTTTTAACTCATACAAAAAAACGCTATTGAATAGATAAACTATCGCTAAATGTACTCGATTTCTGGGGTTAGTCGCCTAGCGCTATCTTGCATCTCTTTGTTAGTATGATGTTTTTAAAACTTTCTATTTATTTCCAGATGGGTTCCTTCTGCATTTCATTGATGGGTTTTGTGTATCCAGCTATGATCGAGACCCTTGTAAAGTGGGAAAGCCCTGGTATGGGACCTGGCAAGTGGCGTCTTTGGAAGAACTTGTTTATTATTATAACTGGCTTGGTTTTGATGACTTCGGGAACCTACTCCAGTGGCAAAGCTTTAATAGAAGGAATGTAACACAAGTTGCTTTATAAAAATTGTACATTATGAAGTCAAACTTTTAAAGAATGTTGCGTTTGTAATTTTATACGTCCGATTTTTGCTTGTTTTTGTAAATTAATATTGTAAACTGTTTTGTAAAAATAAAAGTATTCTATTATTAATGTTTGTTTTTTTTTACAATACACCTCAAATAACTATAACGAATCATCCAAGTAAATTATTTACATAGAATCGAACTATCACACGTACACTCTGAGTGCTCCGAGGCAGGAAACTATAGCAACTACTTTTTCCGCTACGCTGCGGACTGTATTGACAAATATAAAAATGATGCAAATAAAATGATAGCTGTTAATTTTATTCAAACTAACATATTTCTCAACAATGCAACTTCACTGGAGTTTGTTATAATGACGACAAGCACCATCCTGCTATACATCATAATCCAATAGGATAGAATAAAGTGAGTGAACAAGCGCAGGACTCTACTCAAATCATTTATTCATTTTAAACGTTGACACTTACGATAGTCGTTACAATTACTGAATCTACCACCAGCTCAGAAACTTGTAAATTATAGATAGGCACTAAGAAACGTAAACAATTCTAGCTTCAGCAATCTTATTTCGTACCGTCTAGTCTGTGCGAAGGCAGCCAGGCTGTCTAAATAGAACCTCATAGAAGAACCAAAAACAATTTAGCAAAGCAAAGAAGAATAAAACGTTACGTTGACTTGTGATAAAACAAATTTCGAAGTGGCCCGTTCCCAATAATTATGTGATAGTTTTGTAAATTTGGACTGAATTTTACAAAATTTATAGCGTTCAATGATTGTGTATTTATTTCATAAAGTGTAATTGTAAATTTAACTTCTGCTTTATTATAATATAATTTTACATTTCCTTGATGTAGCATGAATTTTTGAAGGTTTCTGAAGATCTCAGCTCTGCTTCTTTAGGTAAGTTCGACTTCCTATATGTTTAAGTAGACGTCTTTTCCCAGCTGATAAATTACCTGACACAGCGCTTTAAACCAGACATATGCTGTGGTATAAATAACAGGAAGTATTTAAATTCATGAATAAGTATAAATCATCGAGGTGTCAACTTATAATCATCGTTATATTATCAAAATGGTTCTCACAAGGTGTATTGATGAACCCTTTATCACTGCATGAGACTTGCTGACTAAAAATAATATTTACTTCTTTAATTTAATATCTTTCGCATCTTCTACTGAATTTCGAAACCCCCTTGGTAATTCTGACCATCCAGATGAATGCATGAATCTAATTAATCTTCATTTTTGGTTTCAGTGAACTCGAGAGCTTGATCACGGCCCACAATGGGAGACTACGATTACGTAGCGAATAGGAGCAAGGAGCACAAACCAACAACGTAAATATCATTATACATTATACTATAATTTGAATTCCGTCTAGCCGTTTGTTTAGCAACAGAAGAAACATTTAGCTTACATTTGTACCAAAAACAATTTCCAAAAAATAAAACTTACTTATCACTTGCTCCAACGGTGAAGGAAACATCGTGAGGAAACCTTGCATGCATAAAATTTGTTTAATACATTTATTGAGGGCATGCACAGTCCCCAACCGACACTTGGCCAGCGTGGTGGACTCAAGGCCTAGCCCCTCCCCCTCGTTTGGGAGGAGACCCTTGCCCAGCAGTGGGACAGTAATCGGTTATAAAAAGAAACTTACTTTCTAGATTTAGTCAGTTTTGGTTTTTAAAATTTAGTACTTTTGAGAAAAAAAAGGCTGTAACTGTTATGATTCAGTTTTAACACTTGGCCCTATTTTGTGCGACGTCAGCATGACTTACTTTATTATAACTACCATTTTTCCCCAATATACAAGCTCTAGCTTAGTTTGGGAACTAGCGTCTGCAACTTCTAGAATAACATTTACGTTAGCTATGTATTGTAAAATTGTACACTTTAATGCTGCGATTGTAACGTTAATTGTGTCAAAATACATTTTTATTATTATTTTATTAATTCTTATGCCTCTTTTGTTTAATTTTAGTGTTTTAGAGTCCATAGGACATTTGGTCAAGGGATGTCTGGGTGCGGGTATTTTGGGCATACCGGAGTCCTACATGAAGTGTGGCCTGTGGACTGCACTGTTCACCACCGTCATATTTGGATTCTATATCACATACTGTATACATGTAAGTGCTATTTATACTGCCTTGTATATTGTTCACTATTCTGATCAATTTAGATGTATAATACTGAAATATCAGTTCAGATAAAAAAAATATGGTCGTCGGTGCTCATAGATCTATGTACCCACCGCTCGTTAGACGACAAAATTCTTATTTTATACTTCAAAAATAGGACTTCAGAAAGTCACTAAACGCAATTCTCTGTATAGGAACCGTTAGTTAGGGACCGAAATGACAAAAAATACCTATATATCTGAAGTGGATTAATAAAATTCCTTTATAATATTATAATTTCAGATTTTGGTCACGTCAGCACAAACTTTGTACGTTAAACTGAAAATACCGGCAATGTCTTATCCAGATCTTGCTGAAAAATCAATGGAACATGGACCATTTCCTAAGTGTCGGAAACATGGAGCTTTATTTAGGTAAACATTTAATTCAAACTATCTGACACTACACTCTGACGTATACATCCGCAGAGATCTCGGACTTGAATCCCCGGTTGGGCCAAAAAGTGACTCTTGAGTTTTTCGATCAAGAAATACAATAATTCTCTGGATAGTCGAAAGTAGAGGTAGCAGTAAAGTCAGGCTATGGTCCTGAAAAAATTGTTTATCGAAAAGCTACTTAAGAACGGAAGGCTCTAAATAGAGCATGAACTACTTAATTACGACATCGGCTGTTGAGTTACAGAAATAGGGGATGAAACGTAATGGGGAGCTGCACGGTTAGCTAAGTATGGAAAGTTTATATTCTGCCAGCAATAAAAAAATACTAGATAGAAAAACAAACTATAATAGGTATAAGTATGAATTAATAACTAATTTCAGGTACGGAGTGGACATAACAATTTGTTTAGATCTGTTCGGATCGTGTGCTGTATATGAGATCATCATAGCCAAAACAATACAGCAGTTGGTAGACGACACCGAGAAAGAAGGACCTATAAGTGTATTAAGATTATATATCCTGATTATAGCTCTGCCAATATTACTGCTCTGTATGATAAGGTCTCTCAAGTATCTAGCACCGTTTACGCTTGTAGGGGACTTATTTATCAGTAAGTTGTTTTTTTGTGTATTTTTGAAGTCATCTTCTGGTCTTTGCTGAATTTTTTTCTTCTGCACATAATAAATATACGGTTTTGCCGCTCGGCTAGGCCGAACTAAATTTGTGTGTAGAATCTAACATAATAATTTTCGCAAACAATCATTTGTCCCAAGGCATAGTGCCAGCAACTGTAAAACATCTATCAATATTCTACTTGATAGCTAGCCGCTGTTTATTTTTACGTCGGGCCTCCGACTATAAATCAAAAAAGTACAAAGTATGTAAATTGTGTTCAAACTTAATTGTTATTTTCAGTAATGTGTGTGATAGCAACTGTCGTGTACGCACTAGAAATAGCTCCTGATGTATCAGAAAGGCCCGCATGGAAGAATTTTGTCGGTTTTTTCGAGTTCTGCGGAGTTGTGGTCTTCAGTATGGAAGGCATTGGCGTTTCGTTGCCTATTGAAAACAATATGAAAAACCCCAAAAGGTTCCCGATTGTCCTATGTGTTGGTAAATGAATTCACAATTATATTTTGAAATATCTTTAGTTAACTACTTTTTAGTAACAATTGAAAATAATTTTAACCCACAGTTGTGCAAAAGTCTCCTTCCGAATTGAGGGAGTTGATAGACCTTGAGTCCACCACGCTGACCAAGTGCTGGTGGGGGGATAAATAAAAAATAAAAGTGCAACTTTTAGGCACGCGAGGTCCCATCTTAATGTTTTCCTTCACCGCTGAATTTAACTTGCCCTGCTGTTCCACTGCAGGGCAAGGGTCTCCTCCCAAACGAGGAGGGAGCTTGATTCCACCACGCTGGCCAAGTGCGGGATGAGGACTTTGCATGCCCTCTATAAATGTATTAAACAAATTTTTAGGCATGCAAGGTTTCCTCACGATGTTTTCCTTCACCTTTAGAGCAAGTCATAGTTATTTTTAATACACCCATAACTTCGAAAAGTCATTGGTGTGTTGCCTCGGGTTCAAACCGTCGACCACTTACGTGAAATGCATATTTAGACCACTCAGTTATCAACTGCTTTTAATAGATGTTATACAAAAAAATTAAACGGTTAATTCCCAGGTATGGCAGTAGTGGTGAGTTTCCTCTTGTTGACTGGTTTCTTTGGCTATTGGGGATACGGAGAAACGTTGATATCGCCGATCACACTGAATTTTCCTCGAGATATGTGAGTCTTATTTATTAATTAGTTTACATTGGAACTTTATCCACGATGTTTTGTGTCCACCGGAGTCAGATATCTAAGAGATGCATAACAATAAGTACAAGGTTTAAGTACATATACTAAAACTGACGGGTTTTATACGCGATTAATGTACTAAGTACCTAGTTTACAGTTATTTATTTGTTACTCAATGTTTTGACCCAGTCACGGGCAGACTAATGCCCAGGACCACGACCAATGCCCGTAAACCTTAACATATTATTTTTGTTATTTAATCACATACACGATGGTAGAATAAGCCGGTTACCTTTGTAGAATGTATTTATTAATGAAGTTTTATTTTTTACAGCTTCCCAACAATCTTGAAGGCACTGATTGCTGTAATGATCTTCATCACATTTGGACTCAACTTCTGGGCGCCATTCAACTTGGTCTGGTTTTATCTCGGCAAGCGCTACCCTGAGAACAAGCACTACATTTGGGAGAGAGTCTATCGAGCCATATTTGTGGTCATCATCACAGTCGTTGCTGTCGCTTTTCCCAATATGGGACCCATCATGGGTTTGGTAAATATATTTCATATTTTCTAAAATTACGGGTTATGAAAAACTATATGCATTTATATGAAACTTGATTAAGGATCTGTAGAAGGCAGTAGCCTCCTTCAAAAGGACTCCGTTCAAACATTCGGCCAAAATAGCTTATTAGAAAGTTTCAGACTAATTTTTGGAGCTTGAAGTCCCATAGAGACCATGACAGCTCCCAATTTATTATATTTAGTAGCCCATTTTTGCTAAAAATCCTTCTAAAAATAGTTAATTTATTGTTTATTTTTTCAGATCGGTTCATTTTGTCTGTCTCTGATGGGCTTTATATTCCCAGCCTTGATTGAGACCCTCGTGATATGGGAATCTCCCGGGTTGGGATTCGCTAAGTGGCGTCTTTGGAAGAACATCTTTATTTTCATCGTGGGCATTATTTTGATGGTTTCGGGAACCTACTCAAGTGGAAAAGCACTGCTAGGCCTGTAAAACGTGATCTAGACAAAAAAGCAATTTATAAAAAACTCAACCCTTTCTTTTGACGGGAGATTTACAGTTATTTATTGTGAAATGAATAATTCGCTGAGACTTATACTATAACATAGAAAAAAGAAGATAATTATGTTTTTTTTGCAGTGAATAAATTGGCAAAGAAAATTAAGTTACGGTCTAGTTTTATATACAGTTTAGGAATTTTAATCAAAATTTTGTTTGACTTTGACTACAAATCATAAAAGCTTTCTAAAAAGTGATAAGTCACAAAAATACATAAAATGTAACATTGTTTGTTTTCTTTTTGATTCATTTTGTTATACGGTCTTACATAACTGGATAAATAGATGAAGAAGTGATGTTTGTTCCATGCATTTGGTTTCTGGAGCAATCTTGAACAGCTTCAAGATGCTTGAACACTAGGCAACTTGATACTGATCACAGTGGTCTGCAAATCCTAGGCAATAGTGATCAGCTTCAGGCTGTTTGTTCTCTGATCATATTCAGACAATGTATGTCGTCTACATTCTGCCTTTGGTCTGTTTTTAAAGTTATGTGGTGTCTTTGAAAGGTTTTTTTTCCATTTGTTTGGTATTTTTTGTATTTTCTTTTTTTACTTTTTGTAAACTTGTGCTGTTTGAATAAAATTATTTTGTTTGAAACATTTCTTTTATTGCTTTTTGGGTATTAAGTAGTCTCCAAAATAATTTATTTGTGAATTCATTAATATTTGTTTCGTGTGGGTGTCACACAAGACTCGAATATTAGTAATTCTGTTATCATTAAAGTTTAATTAAATATTAATGAATTTTTAAGCATCTTCTTGTTTTTAGATTTGTAGTTCCACTATTTTCTGTAAATACTTTTCTTCCTAGGTACCTACAACAACTTACTTTGCTACTTTTTATTATTGAATGTCGTAAGATAACAGATGATAACTTTCCACCAATCCCTAAACGACTGAATAAAATACTTTATACCTAATGAATGATTGTCATAATCGCGAACAGAGATTGTGATATCTGTGAATGCAAGTCTCTAGTCTGCGCATGCTCTTATGGTTTGATAACACTCGGGTTAACATCCCATGTTGACCTTTTCCGTTTACTATTGCCCGGTTTCTGAGGCACATTTATCGGTAGTTTATTTATTTGAACTGTCATTTTTATATGAGCAAACGCTATTGAATAGATAAACTACCGCTAAATGTACCTTAGAAACCGGAGGTATATGATGGAAAGTCACCTTGGTTATAAAAATATCTTTTGAATGAACACAGTCTTCAGCATATCATTTAAAAAGCATGATTGTGAACAATTACGATACATTGGTACGATTGCAGACAGTTATTACTTTATTATCAATCAATCGAAGCGCGAATAATAATTGAACATCTGTAAGCGGCTTTTTCCATTCACATACAATGTATGAATTGAGTCAAACACGTATTGGTACGATGGACAATGTGTGAAGGATTTGCAAATAAACATACATACATACATAATATCATGCCTATTTATTATATCCGAAGGAGTAGGCAGAGGCGTACATAATTTCGTACACTTGCGTTTCGTCACTAATAATGTGAGTTTCGTGAATTAGAGATTAATATTGTGAATAATCCAATATAAATTAGGATGAGACCAATAGCACTTTTTCCGACCTGGCAATTGAACCTGGGAACCCGTGGCTAGCAGGCAGATACTAACGGAGACACTGCGGACCACAGACGCAGTCAATTAAAATATTCACTGCTAGTGCGTTCTTTATTGCAGAACTATTTGTACAAAACTGACTCTCAAAGTAAACACCCCTTTCTGTGATGTGGGCTTAAAGCCTAAAAAGGCGGTAAAAATTAAGGTAAATTAATAGCACTGCATATTTATTTGTCTACTATATATTATGTGGCAAAATCTTAACTAAATTCAAACAAAATACACTTTTAGTATGAATTTACACAATCATCCTTCACCCGCGTAAACTAGTAACTTATCATCACTATAATTTTCATTACTTTTCCATCCACAAACAATAAAATAATATAAATGTACACAATAAACCTTTAAAACATCACTAAACGTGAATCTCTAAGGTTGTAAAATTTCACGGCTATCACTCTAGACAAACAAAATAAATCTGATACCAAGATGGTACGCGTGTTGAGATAACATAACTGTATACTTTATTGTGATCTACAGTGTACTATTACATCTTGTTAATGAGTGTAAAATTATTTACACTTAAGATCATATTAATGACTATATTATGAATAAAAAAATAAATATTTTTGGACAACTCACACACGGTCATCTGATTCCAAACTAAGCAGAGCTTGTACTATGGTAACCAGACAACTGATAAACATACTTATATACTTCTAAATACATACTTATATAGATAAATTAACATCCAGGCTCAGAACAAACACTCGTGCTCATTACACAAATATTTGTCCCAGGTGGGACACATTAGTCTGGAATTGTTAATTTTAGAGTTAGTAATTATTATGAAAGTGAAAAGAAAAGAGGAGCTCGTGGCTTAGTTAACAACAGCCGCGCGGATCGATCTCTGAGGTTAAGCCATGCTTGCCGAGGTTGATTTGTGGATGGGTGACCATCTTATACATATCGAGTTCCTCCGTGTTTCGGAAGGCACGTTAAATTGTGGGTCCCGGCTGTCATTTTCGAAGATCTTTGACAGTCGTTAACAGTAGTCAGAAGCTTGAAAGTCTGACAACCAGTCTTACCGAAGGGTATCGTGTTATCCCGGGTAACCGGGTTGCGGAGGTCAGATAGGCAGTCGCTCCATGTAAAACACTGATATTCAGCTGCATCCGGTGAGACTGGAAGCCGACTCCAACATAGTTTGGAAGAAAGGCTAAGCTGATATAATTATTATGAAAGTCTATGCTGTCTATTCATAAGTTATGATGATTACCTTATGTTTACTGCGGGAAATAATGTAATAAAAAAGGGTACTCCTTTACCACAGGAACAATCGTATCATATAGAAGTTCGTTTCACTTCTATGATAAAACTGAAAATTGAGGTTAAATGGATGGATGTTTGTTAATTATTCACGCAAACGTTTCTATATGAATCTGTATAAAACTTTACACATAGATAGTCTATGGTTTAGAATAGCGCATATATACGTATAAAATACCTTTTTACCCAAGAAATGTAGTTAAATGTTCCCGCTAGTTGAAATTTTTACAATATCTATATTATAAATAGTACTAAATATTACTTATTGTAAATTCAGTTTACTAATTTCTTTGTGACAAGTAAGTCAAGGCGAATAATTGACCGTGAAATGTGATAAGATGAGTTTACATTTTAGAGAATTGTTTCGGTAGCACATCTAATTAACTTCAATGACTGTAATTGTCGAATTTAAGAACCAATATAAAAAAACTTGGATTCTGACTGCTTTGTATGTCGGACGGATTCTTGGATGGGGTAAGTAGTATTAAGTTTTCAAATATGCGAAGCTGGATTGACGTCGACGTAGAAGTTGAGTATTCAGTTACATACAAATCACTTGATACAAGTTTTCAAATGCTGTTTAGTTGCATTGATTGCAAATGCATAATCAGGTTAGTGTTCGGGGGTCATTGAACTGTTTTTGAAGGTCTCAATCAACGTTTTTTTTTTACCCATGACTGTCCCAATTGGGCAAGGCTAAAGGCCTCCTCTTGAATTAAAGAAGGCCTAGGCTTTGAGTCAACCACGCTGGCCACGGGGGAAAGGACATTGCATGCCCTCAAGATTTAAAAAAAATAGTAAATAAGTCTTGTCACCTAATACGTTTTTAGTTTTGTTTAATTAATTTTAATCTTAATGTTTACTGTTTGCTTTAACATGCTGATTGTATGCTATACATCAGTACATTAAAGTACCCATATTGTTATTATGAGAATCGACAATGCAACCGGTTGTTGCCAAAAAAACCCAGAAACAAGTTTTTTCGCGTGAACACGCTCAATTTTGAGTTTTCATTCCAAAATACAACTGTGGCCCATTTAAAACCAAATATTTGTTTTAGATTGTCCAAGCTTTAATATGATTTCAGTGGGATTTATATTTTAATATACATTTTTAAGTAAAAATCGTTTAATTTTACTTTTAGATTTAAATCGCAGTCGTAAAAACAGAACAATCATAAAAATATAAACGTTTATACATGATTATGTTGTTGACAGTTTTACAATAACACATACTATTAGGATCAAACAAAAAATACACTAAATTTAGACCATTCATAATAGCTATAATTTAATTTATTCCCAACAACCAATATTTCACACAATAACGTTTTACACAAAATGTGTCGGTATATAATTTTGGTCGGCAGTGGACACGCAAGGCTGCGCAGGCGCATGAAGTAGTCTGACAACACTTAATTGACATAAGATTTAACTACTGCCGGGAATGGACGTGTTTAGTGCGTAACATAATGGAATTAACTGAAAGAAATGTAAGTTTTTATTATACATAATTAATAATTAATTTTGAACGAACATAATATCACGCAACTTACCTATAGGGGTAGGTAGAGACCAAAGAACTAATTTCGAACAGTGTTTGTATAATTAGTTATATTTCCGCTCTTTTCAAAATTGCGTAAGTATTTTTATTTTATCAGGTATCCGTTAATGACTAAATTATTTCAAAATTGAGTGAAAACATATGATGAGAAAAAAACATTTGAGACAGCAAGTTTAAACTGCAATTGTAAATAATTTAATGGTGAGATAATTAGGTAAATTCAATCTCAATTTGTGTTGTATTCTCAAACTTTTCATGTCTGAGCTGTAAACAAATTACGAAAACATTCTGCCAACCAATTCTGAACTAGAAAATTTTGCAATATTTTTTTTTTTTACAATTTATACCTTGGTATTTATCCATGGTACCCCGCAGCGCCCATGGTGGCATCAAGTTCCTTAAACTAAAAATGTTTAACTTAAATACTATTATTTCAAATCACTATATGAGTAGAAGCTCTCAATATATTGAATAAAAGTCTGCCATCCAGAGCTCTTGTTAGAATGAACCTCTCGTCCCCTCATTATTAACCTCTACTGCTCTTTGCTGTCAATTTATTATACTCTGAACAAATAAGCAATAAAGATTTTTCAGCCTTTTTATTAGCATATACAATGGCGCCATGTTGTGTTTTAAAATAATTATGTTTAGGCTTATGGAATACTAGCTGACCCGGCAAACGTTGTTTTGCCTTATAAATAAAAAAAATAATAATGTCACTTAATGGTATGAAAAATAGATGTTGGCCGATTCTCAAACCTACTCAATATGCGCACAAGATTTCGTGAGAATCGGTCGGTAAGATTTATAATCACTTTTATCTATGAAACTGTCTGTTTTTTGTAAAGTTACCTTACTTTCGCCCGATTGCATCACTTCTGGTATAAGTATCACATACCATAGAGGCGGAATTTATTGTCTTCAAATATTTGCGGTCACTTTATCTAACAAATAGGTTATCTGACACTTATTCAAAAGCGGAGAGACTAGCCTCTAAAGTCTTCTTTTCTTCAATATTGGAACGGTTACTTACAAGCATGATTTAAATAAATGCAATCATTAGTCAAGCATACGAAGATACATAATATGAAGATTTTAAGTCCTAAGTCATGATGTTTAACTTTGCCGGCGACACAGATGAAATTAATTTCTTATTTATGTGTAACTGTGTACATTAGTGATATATAAAACATTTTATGACGCAACTTTGAAATACTATTACTATTTCATGTACGTTAACATATTTTTTCTGTTTTTCAAAGGCCTCTTTTTCTCAAGCAGTGCCTGACAGTTCGTTTTCTTGCAGTAGGTGTACCTTCTGCAACAAAGGAAAAAAAAAGTATCAAACACGTAATGATTATGACCCGTTTAAATGAATTTCTGATTTATGTGTAACTGTGTGCACTATTGATATTAAATACGTTTTATGACGCAACTTAAAAAATACTATTTAAGTACGCTATCATGTGTTTCACGTTTTTCTAAGGCAACTTTTTCTTGAGCACTTCTTGACTCTGCAAGGTATCTATTGCAAAAAAAAAGAAATAAGTACTAAACACATATAATAATGATTATGACACGAATACCGATGAAGTCGCAATTTTATTGTCCCCGTCGCCAAAGTCAATCGAAACCATCAATTCAAATAACGCATATTACTATGAGGCCTTAGGTGGCCGTGAACTGTTTTATTAGTCTAGTTTTTACGACTGTTGTGTGGTAATATATCACCATTATTATATTAGGTAAGTATCGGTAATTTCTGGTCGCGGAAGTTTGACAAGAATCCAAGGGAAAATAATGATAGATCAATTTACAACATGCGTTAATGAGCAATTCCCAAAGAATTACTGATCACCATTTAGTACAATGGATATCTGTTTGTCTGCTGTATTGCATTCAAACTATTTAGAATTTGGTGAGACTGATTTCTTTATTTTTTCGTCTCGTAAAATAGGGGACGATATGAAATTAAACTTTAGTTATATTGACTGAAAATGTACGAGACTTTTTTTTAATGCGAAGCAAATTTTTTGACAAAGATTTCGTAATCAACAATCCAATTTTCACATGCAAGACGCACTATCAGACTTAAAATAATCATATCATCATTAATAAATTTAAGGTTGTAGATTAATAAATGAAAATTTTCCTTAATCATAAAATACTACACGTGCTTTTAAACGATGTAATCTCGAGGAAAACCGTTAAAATACGACTTGTTAAACAACTTTTTAGATGACACCAATTACAAGGAAAATAGCTGGAAAACCAAATAAACCTGTTTAGTTATTCTAACTTATCTCGTGGCTTGTTATGAATTAAACATTCTGATTTGTTTGTTTACCAATAGTAATGATGACAGTTTCTGTAAAGTGCTGTTGGGTTTTTCCGTGGCGAAAGTCTGTTATAGATTTTTAAAACGTCTGTTTTATCTATACTTCTATACTAATATTATAAAGCTGAAGAGTTTGTTTGTTTGATTGTTTGTTTGTTTGAACGCGCTAATCTCAGGAACTACTGGTCCGATTTGAAAAATTATTTCAGTGTTAGATAGCTCATTTATCGAGGAAGGCTATAGGCTATATATCATCACGCTATGACCTATAGGAGCAAAGTACCAGTAAAAAATGTTATAAAAACGGGGAGAAATTTCACCCATTCTCTCTAATGTGACGCAAGCGAAGTTGCGCGAGTCAGCTATATATTATTATAATAAAGCAGACATCAATCTAGTCTTGTGACGATCTTAGGGCTAAACTGTTTAGCCGCGTACAAAAAAATAATTTAATACGATTGGACTTCCCAGAAGATGAAAGTCGTGGAAAGCCCAAAAAAATTATATAATCAAGGGAACTTTTTAATCCCCATCCCGCACTTGGCCAGCGTGGTAGACTCAAGGCCTAACCCCTGCCTTGTTTAGGAGGAGACCCTTGCCCAGCAGTGGGTCAGTAACGAGTTAAAAGGGACCTTTAACGACATATAAAAATAACAAACAAACTATCAATAAAAGTTATTTTAGGTATATACCAATCGTACTCAATAAATTTGATACAAGCTGTGTCATTGTATCGCCATTAATTTAATTTATGTGACATTATCACGTGCAAGTTCTCCGTTGATACACAGACTAGTGTCTTAAACACGTGCCGTGAGTTGAATGCAGGTCAGACAGCTGACTTTCCAAAAAATTTGCATTTATTAAAATTATTTAGGTAACGGTAAAGGATATTATAGCGAGACAGCTCGAGAAGTACGTAATTTTGATTAAACTTGCTTTCCCAAGTTATTCACCAAGGGGAGATGGATACCTTCAATCCTTTTAAACGAATTATGTTTTGTAAGGCATACTGATCATTTTTAGGTGGCTTAACTTAAATATATTTTTGCCCTTTCAACTCAGAGTTTTGTTTTTGCTGCAACCTCAACTACACTCTTTTCTACAAGACTAAAATTAGTTTAATTAACTATTTTAAGTCGTCTCAATCGTCGTTCAATTTTTCATGGTTTAGATTCACAATTTTGTCCGCTGGACAATGTTTTTTTATTTAATTTTTATGGCAAAACAACGTTTGCCGGGTCAGCTAGTGTGTATATAAGGAACTTAACAATATTATTAAATTGTAATTTCAGGAGAAATTACAGGGGCAGGATAACTCCTGCTTCGATCCAAATGAAACGAAGCCACCGCCTGAATATCCTGCTCAAGACTATGACCCGAAGATCTCGATGTCAGATAAACAGGCAGCTCTTGGAGAGAAAGAAGAATATGATTTTGTCGCACATAGACCTCCACACAAACCTACCACGTAAGCTAATTTTCAAGTTAATCATTAAATCCTACTATTATGATTTTGTTCCACATTTAATGTAAAAGAATACTCCGGCAAGTATGACTACTATTACATTTTGGTTAAAATCAACAATGATTGTTCTTGTACCTCGGAAGATTGTTTCACTCTTAACATAATGTTTCACTGATGATTGATGATATTGAGAGTTATGATTTTACTTTTACTAATACAAATAATTGACTTACTTAAAAAGCATTAAAGTTATGGAGTGTAGGCTAATGACGTCACGATGTTGTACCGTGTCATGCGACTTCTCTACTCAATGTATCGCAGTAATAATTTGATTATGCACGAAAATGATAAAGACGTGTGTAATTATTGCTAAAAATGAACAATAACAAATCATGTATCTTTTTTCAGACTACTAGAATCCACAGGGCATTTAATAAAAGGTTGTCTCGGCGGTGGCATCTTAGGAATACCTGAAGCGTACATGAAGGCTGGACTTTGGACTTCATTCTTCACAACTATTGGATTTGGCTTCTATATCACTTATTGTGTTTATGTGAGTATGTTTATATTTATGTTATTCTTAACCGTTTATATAATAGGAGATACGGTAGGCTTAGATAGAACTGGCGATTGTAGCATTTCGCTACCCAAGTTAGATCAGCAATGCTATTACCAGACATATTTAGACATTTTACTGTGTGTCCAAAAGTGGTTTGTTAAGCTTATAAAAAACCGGCCAAGTGCGAGTCGGTTACGAGCACGAAGGGTTCCGTACCAAAAAAATTGACAAAATCTTCTTCTGGCAAAAGCATCCTGGTGACAGACGCACGGACAGACAACGGAGGCTTAGTACCTAATAGGGTTCAGTTCTTACCCTACTTCTATCGCATTAGCGGTTCACAGAAGATTATTTGCCACAAATCTTATAGTTTTGGTATCACAAATATCATCATCATTAAAGTCTAAAAATATATTATTCTCTTGTTCTGCTCAAATATACTACATAGGTACATTCACAGCACATGTTTGATTTTGTTTACAATGCCCGCCAATTTGCTGTGATTTGGCCAATTGACTTCGTAGTGTTGTCACAAGGTGAGACTAATAGGGTATTGATATGACATGTGTAAGATTCAAATAACCCTGAAAATATATTTTGTTTCTAAAGTGTATTGCTTTACAATAACGTACGTTTTAATATTTTTAATAAAATTATGCTTTGATTGCGAAAATTATTTCTAAAAAGTGCAAAAAATAAGAAAAAAAATCTATTTTTTGCGCTGATTTATTAGTTTTATATAATGATGTGAATTATCATTTAAACACATTTTTAAAAATCATGTATAGTTCCCATTAAATAGATATTTCTTTTGAACAATTTCAGATATTAATAACAGCAGCACAGAATTTGTACGTTAAACTAAAAATACCAATGATGTCATATCCAGATCTAGCAGAGAAATCATTAGAAGTTGGGCCGTTTCCTAAATTAAAGAAATATGGTAAAACGTTTAGGTAAGATTTTCTTGGCTTATATTTATTTACTTTTTGCACGCGACTCAAATTACGTCAAAATTCTTTCGCTGAATCATTGCTGTTGGTTGTTGAAATAACAAGAGACTTTAGATATAGACTAGCTTCCGCGTCGATCTGGTAATTTTTTTCAAAATCTGGTTTGTCAATTTAGCCTGCAAGCAATTCTCATAAAAATAACGTAGATCCTCTGACATTTATAAGGCTCATCATTTCATCATTTCGAGGCGCCCATAACCAGTTGCGCTCACCGGTCGGTAAACGATCTGTGGATTAAGCAAACATTGGCGCGATCATTCCATAGATGGGTGACCGCATAGTGGTATTTGAGCTGAGCTTCTCCTTGCTTCTGAGGGCACGTAAAAAGTCGGTCCCGGCTGTTGTCTACAAAGATAACAGTCGTTAAGCCATGTCAAAGGCCTATCGGGCGGCTTTAACAACTTTGACACTAGGTTGACCACTAAACATACGGCAAACAAACAAACATTGATTATTTAATTGCACAGGTACGTAGTAGACGCAGTAATATGCATAGACTTATTCGGAGCATGTGCAGTGTACCAGATCATCATAGCGAAAACGATACAGCAGTTAATGGAGAACATTGACACGGAAGGACCTATCAGCTCGCTGAGGATCTACATCCTTGCGATATTCGTGCCTTGTCTTCTGCTGTGCATGATCAGGTCTTTGAAGTATTTAGCTCCGTTCACGCTGCTAGCTGACTTCTTTATTGGTAAGATTATTTAAATTTTTCTTAAATTACTTTTTGTTTTATAAATGAAAAGCATTCTAACGTAGCAATGCTGCCAGCATTCTGGGTAGCAGTCAACGATGATGATGAGAAATACTACGATGCGTTACGCAATCTCTTTTGTCGATATTGTAAATATTTATAAATAAATAAGTAATTTAACCCATTAACGTCCCGCTGCTGGACAAGGTTCTCCTTCTGTCATGAGGGTGGGGTAAGGTCTTGAGTCCACCACGCTGACCTGGTGCAGGTTGGGGACATACCTTCTAGAAAAAAGTTAAACAGCTTTTAGGCAAACAGGGTTGCATCACGATGTTTTCATTCACCGTTGAAACAAGTGATAATTATTTCTAATACACACATAACTACTTAGTTATTAATTTGTTGCCTTGGTTTCGAACCTGCAGCCACTTGCTCAAGTACCAACTCATACCACTATCACAGCATTTATTAGTAGTCTTTATTTATTTTAGTTTATTTCAGTAATGTGCGTGGCATCGACAATCGTGTACGCGTTGAAAGTGGCGCCACCTATAGAAGAAAGACCGGCGTGGAAGGACCCTATCGGATTCTTTGAGTTCTGTGGCATTGTGGTCTTCAGTATGGAGGGGATAGGAGTATCGCTTCCTATTGAGAATAATATGAAAAACCCTAAGAAGTTTCCTATTATCTTATGCGCTGGTGAGTTTGAGAAACAAAAGAGCAAATATTGAACACTATTAAGCAACAAATAACTATAGTTTTGATAGCGGTAGCTTGATAGTTATGAGAAAGAGAAACTACTTGATGTCACATCACTTTAATCAATGATTCATGACAACTTTTACAATAGATGGACACAGGCCATGACAGTGCAGCACTAACTCAGCTAACCAGTGATTCTCAGTGAGTAATATCGAAGTGAGTTATAATTTTCGTTTTAAAGCTTTTATTTTTTATTCTCAGGTATGACAGTAGTAGTAAGTTTCCTGATGCTGACGGCATTTTTCGGATATTGGGGTTGGGGTGAAAAAGTGATATCCCCAATCACACTGAATTTTCCCCGAGATGTGTAAGTATAGACTTTACTAATTATTGTAAAATGTAAATAAAGAATTGTGGTCATTTTTATATCCCAAAGTCTTGCTCTCCATCTTATGAAAAGAATAATTAAGATGAAACTATTTAAATGCCCATTGTATATAGTTCTTTTCTCCGTATCCAATTATAGCGACGCGGAATATGTTTGATGCCAGGCGTAAGCTCTGATGACTAGCAAAGCTAAATTTTGTTTTAAACAGACGACTGCTATCTGGACAGACAAGTTGACCGTTGCCATCGTCGGCTTCGGATGTTTTTTTCATGTTGCCGCTTTATCGTTATGCCCATTGTAGCTAGAGTATAAAGATCATATATCTGTATATTCACAACTGTCTAAACTTATTTAGGATTCCAGAAACTGGTCTTAACGTAGTTCTATCCTTCCAGGTTTCCAACGACATTAAAAGCATTGATGGCAATAATGATCTTCATCACATTTGGGCTCAATTTCTGGGCGCCATTCAACCTGGTCTGGCATTACTTACGTAAGCATCATCCGGAGAACAGACACTACATTTGGGAGAGAGTCTATCGTGCTGGATTTGTCATTCTCATCACGCTTTTAGCCGTCGCCTTTCCTAATATGGGACCTATTATGGGCTTGGTAAATATTGCTCTTTAATCACTATGTCTTTTAAACCCAATACTGGCCCACTGCTGGGCAAGGGTCTCCTTCCAAACGTAGGAGGGGTTACTCCTTGTGTCCACCGTGCTGGCCCAGCGCGGATTGGAGCTTTATTCAAATAGAAGGCCACCAACCATTTAATAGATTTTACCATAATTTTAACAAAATAGATCCAAAATCCAAATTACCGATTTACTCTTGATATAAGATCCACAGTAAGCATTTTGTTAAAGTTAAACCACAGAAAGCCAATAAAAATAATCTGACTGTCCACAATCAATTTTATCGCACTTCTATTTGGAAAAATAGAAGACTCATGAACACTTGATTAACGGCGAAATGAAGCGTAAATAATCCGTGTCAATAATTTTGATAACCAATGAAATGCCGTCAAATTATTTTTACGGTTCTCTGACCCAATCTTCTTTGCAGATTAAATCTATAATTTGATTGTGGTGGGTTCGAATCCCACCCGGGACAAATGTTTCTGTGATGAGCACGAGTATTTGTTCTGACCCTGGATGTTAATGTATCTATATAATTATGTATTCAGAATTATATAAGAATGTTTATCAGTTAATTGGTTACCATAGTACAAGCTCTGCTTAGTTTGGAATCGAATGACCGTGTGTGAGTTGTCCAATGATATTTATTTATTTATTTTTTGTTTTCTTTCAGATCGGCTCCTTTTGTTTGTCAAATATGGGTTTTATATTTCCCTCCATAATTGAAACTTTGGCTGTATGGGAGCGTCCAGGTCTGGGATTTCTGAAGTGGCGTCTTTGGAAGAACATTCTTATTATGATCATGGGAATAATTTTGTTGTTATCAGGCACATACTCTAGTGGTAAAGCTTTGTTAGGATTGTGAGTTGAAAAATGCCCAATTTTACCGACATTTTGAAGCTAGAACTACCCATATATGCCCAGAACATTTTTTATCACCATTTTTTGTAATTTTTACATAATTATGTTAAGTGTGTAAATTTTTACATGTCATTGTGTAAATAAGTGCATAGTTTTGGCTGTTATTGACCCTATGGGCAGATGTGGATTAAAGAAAAACTTGCCATCAAAAATAAATTTGCAACATTTCAATCGGCAAGTCAAGTTCAAGTTCAAGTCGGCACGAAATTCAAAAGCCAAATTATAAAAGTAACAGTTCCAAACTAAATAATATCAGTGATTTTTTTAAATCATTCTGAAATATCTATAACAAAGGAAACTATGTAACTCTACGGAATGTATGAAAAATTGGTGTACAACTTTTGAATGTGTGAAAGAAGTGACAAAGTTCGTTTCGAACAATTCAATTAAGAGGCAGTATTTCAGTAATTAATGTAAATATATGTAGTTAGAAACTTAGTTATATTTCTTCTCTTAAAACTGTCCATAAATCGTAATACTTCATTACAATGAAAATAATTTCTAATAACATTGTTTTTTATTTTTGATACAGCCTTATTTTTTTATTTATTTCTAGTGCACGTGTATTACGCATAATAATATATCAGTTCCTACCGATTTTGTTCTTATTTAATGTTAGAGTTTTAATTAAGTTCTTTGTGTTTCATTGAATTAATTCAGCGGATATAGTTAATTAATATTGCTTTATTAGTTCATTAACTTGATTGAATAAGTTACGTATAATTCAAATCGAAATGATTGAAACAATTATGTAATTTTTTAAGCACGTATTTATTCAAAGACAACATAATTACCGCCAGAATAGAGTGCCACAAGGAGGATTTTTTTTTTCGAACCCTGTTTTGTGAAATGGTTAACATTTTAAGGATAATATTTATGAAAATGAGACGTTTATTGTTAGTTTATCTCTCAAAGTATGTTGTACGACTATCGCCAGAAAATTTTTGAAGGGAATTACAGAAATTCATGAGTTTACACACGTTCAGACGAATTTTTTTCTTTCTTTATTTTCCAAGGTTTCGACTACGAGTCAAAAGTAGCAAATCTTTTTATACAAAACATTGATCCGTACCTTATTTTAATGATATAAACTCGATACCAATATGAAAACACAGAGATGAGGAGATAATGATACAGTATTAACAACTTTATAAGGATTTACTTGTGAATATTTACTAAGGCTTTAAAAATAATACAAAGATTAAGATTTTTTGTTGTGTTTTATTCAATTAATTACTCTACAAAAGACCCCACCGAAAACAAAACCTAAAAAATTGTTAGTTAACGTCGAAATCTAAATAGTGGTCTTTCGCCAAAGTAACGTTGATTTTGAGGTAAGTATCCATTACGGAAGAGGGGAAGTCCCATTGGTGATGGCCGATAAAGGTTTTCTGCAAAGTTTGGTAACACATTTGGCTTAGAATCTGATTTTCTACTAGGTACCAAGCCTCGAGTAGGTGAGTATGTATACGTATTTGCGCCATAGTCATTATAATCATCTATTAGTTTGGTTTCATATTCCGTGTGTCCTGGAGTGATGCCGCTATTTCTTCCAAAATCTGTGTTGAACCGTCTGTTGGGCTGCCAGGATCGAGAGGTGGCGGGGTCAACGACCGGTGCTGTTGTCTGGACGGTGAACAAGGTTGGACTGACGACGACTCCACTTCGAGTCAATGTAGTCCTGTAGCGAGGGAACACTACTTCGCTTATACGATTTACAGGATACGGTTCTGGAAACAAACAGTTTTATAACTTTCTGTATAAAATGTCAAACGAAAAGGAGTGTGTATAGTCCAACAACTTGTAAGAGAGCTTTGAAGACAAGGTTCGCAGCTGACGGATGTGAACAAAATTAGGAATTTAGATCATCAATGTCTCGCTGGCTTATGCAGCTGATGGTGACCTGTTTGATACAGAGCTACTTAATTTTGGAAATAAATAGACTTGTTAATAATAATTTCTACTAAATTGTCAGACTATAGCTATAAGTATATATGTATGTCAGCTTAGCCTTTCTTCCAAGCTTTGTTGGAGTCGGCTTCCAGTCTCACCAGATGCAGCTGAATACCAGTGTTTTGTATCTGACCTCCACAACCCAGTTACCTGGGATTTAACACGATACCCTTCAGTAAGACTTAGTTTAGCTAAAAGTAAATATACTAGGCTATAAAGTTATTCATTGATGTTTAAATAAGATTACTTATACCATGTCGAGATAACAACAACATATCGTACGATAACTAACAAATAATAATATGTGTTATAATAAACATTTTACTGAATTCTTAATATCCATGCAATTTTAATTATTGGAAATAGTTTTTTCCGCTCTGTGGTGCTGATGTGCTTATTATGGTTATTATAGTGCATTCGGTTTCTAATTTAAAACACTTACAATGAGATTGAATACGTTGACAGAAAGAAAGGTTAGAAATATTTTTGCGAAACGCTTTATGAAGTTCTAATTACCAATTTGTCTTTGATCAGGAACTTGCACTACAGGGATGGACGGGGACGGCACCACCTCCTCATTATCAGGAGCCGCCGATCTTCCTTTATTATTCAAATTTAAATTATCAGGTGTTTTAGAAATAAACGGTTGTTCTTGAGTTGTTGCTTCAGAAATTTCTCCGCTTCGTCCTGCAGAACTGGAATCCACAGATTTAGATAAATCATCACTACCATCTTTACCTTGATTCTCAGAATCAGTAATATGTTCTATGACTACTTCGATTTCGTCCACTTGTGGATCAAATTCTTTGCCTTCGTCTCCTGCCCGATCTTCAAAAGTATCTGTGACAACAACCTCTTCAACTTTCTTTCGCGTTGGGTCTGTTTTGGAATTATCTAATGACCCGTTTATGAGGTCTTCGAAGAATCTTCTGTATCCTGCACTATCTTTTCCTGGGAGAATGCTTTCTAGAGCTCGTCTATAGTTCCCTTCTTTGAGGTTTCTTAGACCTGATTTAGTAAGTTTCAGTTCTTTCTCTTTTTCTGAAGTTTTGTCGTAGTCTCGTCTTGATTCAAGTTCGTATTCATCTTCTTCCTCGCTAGAAAATGACTTCTCGATGGAATCAGAATTGCTTTTGGATGTCTGTAAGTAATATAGACAGTACTTTACCAGCTTATTAGATAATGACTCTAGAATACTTGAAAACTATTTAAGATTTATTTTTTTTATTAAATCTTTTTTTTTATTGTCTATAATTTGAAGCTACAACTAAGTTCTCGATCTTTTCACAAACTTAACGAACGCGTTTAATCAGAAAATTAGGTAAGGATGAAAACTAATCAAGGACTGATTACTGATAGAAAATTAATAACTGTAAACTGAAAAAAACAAGCATTACTTACCAGATCTTTAGCTAGAACAGATGAAAACACAACCAAACAAATGACTACAACAATATTTATTTTCAACATTTTCACATAACTGCCTTCACAATGTTAATAGTCAAGGTGTTAGTTTCTTTATGAACATAATACAATATCAGTATATTCCTAATGTATGAAATCGATTAATAAAGTATGTATTTTTTATGATAGCCGTTGAAAATCAATGTTATTCCCACCTATTTACTCCATTTTACTGCTGATTATTTCTTCACGGTGTTTAAAAAGAACCATAGTAGCGCATGTCAATCTTAGATTGGTTCTAGAGAAACATAATAAAATACAATACTTTTGAAAGCAAAAACATGAGACGAAAGAAATAACCAATGTCTTGAACACAAAAAATAAAATGTCGATGAAGACTCAGACTTGTGTGAGTCCATATTTGGCGTTTGTTCCAAAAGTTTAATGAATCATGACCACTTTGAGCATAAAATAGCTGATTACTGCTAATCCAAGCATTAATGTATGAAATGCATAGGTGAATGACACATTGATCGAATACCAAGTTAGTGAATCAGTAAGGTTAGATTCAAACACTTTATCAGGCCAAAAACTCGTTGCTGTGTTTTTCTGTCATGAAATTAGTAGCTGCCCGGAAGCAAATAAGTACGGAAGATTAGATTTTAGCCCATCGTGCTAGAGAGAGTATTGCTAGCCGTGTCAGAACGAGTCAGTATGCAGTTCTACGCCGTAATGATAGGAACGGAATATTGAGCGTATCAAAGTTTTCAGCACACACTGGGCCACTCTAAAAAATCTTTTCTTCAATTTCATTGACATTTGTCTCATGAACGTATTACCAAAACAATAGGACAAATAATTATCTAAATTTGGAGATGGTTTTGCATCGAATATAGGTATAACACATGGGCTTAGTTTCAGTCGTCAATTTGCTAATAATAAAACCCCGACACCTTTGTCTTCCCCCGGTAGATATACATATTTATCATTGTTAGTACCTACATTTCTCAGTTTAACGTATGTGTCATGTGAACATAAAGGACGATAAAATAAGCTATTCTATTGTTTAGGAAACCTGCATCGGAATCTAGAGTCTATCTCGAAATATTGCTGCACAGTGCTAGTGGTTTTTAAAGCATTAAAGGATACATTTAGTAGTAAACATAAAACATCTCCAGCGGTCGAGGGTTCAAACCGAAGGCAACAGGCTTAACACCATTATGTTGTAATTTCGAAGTTAGGTGTATAAGAAATATTTCTCGCTTGCTTTGTGGTGAAGAAACGCACAGTGAAGGACCCACTGGTACTAACGTGTGTAGTACACTTAATGGCTCAAACCACTCATTACGGAAAAAGACCCGAGCACAGCAAATGGTGAAATTAATTAAATAGACCTTTAGGCAGTTTGAAGAACTTTCGAGTCTGCAAAGATCATATTTTTTAAGATCACCGCCGATTCAAGCCATTATTTTTAATTTAAACATGAGTTAGTGGAGTGCGTTTAAGTTGTCTGTATAGAAATACAAGTTTTGAAGCTTTCTTCCCTTTTCTATTAGTTCAGGCATTGTTAAAGGTTTTGCCAGCATATTTCTACACATATTGATATTCTAATGAATACTCTTTGTTCCCTAAATTATTTTAAACTGATGTTCTTTTCACGAAGAATAAATAAATCTTGACATTTCATATTATTTCGAAGATTTTTCAGATTATTGTGTTATCGATCAAATCGAGATTTTATAAAGGTTTTTTGAAAGATTTATCTGTTGCAATGCTGATGGGTCTGCGATTGCTGTAAGATGGTATGTATTTTTCTTTTTCACTGATTTATTATCATGTTCCGCACTTTGCCTGTGTCATAACTCCGTTCATATAATTATACGCTCAGAAGTTATGATGTCGTTGGCTTTTTGACAATTATTGGTATCATCTCACCTACTTGTTGTTTAGCTTACTTCACTACTCGATCCCTAATTTATTAATGTACATTTTCTTCCTATAGTGAATACATTCAGTGTGTTAAACTATCTTACATTTAGAAATATGTAAACAAATTTTGAAAAGTTCTGTAGGGTTTCTGTAATTTTCAATTATTACATGGGACTAACATCGTAGTTGGCTTAACGTATTTTAAACATCTTTGATAAACTCCTACAGTTTTAGGAGGAAATTAAGAATTTTATTTACAGACAGCGGCAGCAAAGGACCGTAATTTTAAGAACCACACTACATCACAGGCCGATGAAGATTCATATAATTATGTGCAGTTCAGAGAAGGGATTCACCCGACCAGGTGACATATTAGTTAACAATTAATTAACCCATTGTATAGTTTGTGGTCAACGTAGTTTCAAAGTTGTTCAAGCCGCTCATAGGTCTTGTCTTGGCTTAGCCACTGTTCTTATGGAATTGTCTTAATTGACGAGAACCGGGACCGCCTTTTTACATGTACTCCGAAGCACAAAGACATCTAGATCAAGCGCCAAAATGAGGTTTATTAATCAAACTGAGAACATCATTAAATAGATCTATAGTTACATAAAATCACTAATTATTATCAATTGGGATTCGGCAGAGAATACAGAACGCTATTTGCTACGATGCCTACAAACTTCTTTTACTACAAAATGCATTCAAAACTAATCTTGTAATTCATTTTCAGCTTGTTTGGATCCATTGCTCACCTCATCAAGGGTGCCTTGGGTGGTGGAGTCCTCAGTGGCCATGTCGCTTACATGAAGGCTGGCATCGGTTACGCCATTCCTATGAACTTTGGCTTTGGTTGTTATATGGGCTACTGTTTATATGTAAGTACACACAATAGGGCTCAATAACAAATTCCAAGATTAATATTTATATTTTAAGTTAATAATAAAAAGTTCATCCTACTATCCTACTAATATTATAAAAAAATGTGAGAATGTATGCATGGATGTTTATTACTCTTTCATGCAAATACTACTGAACCGATTACGATGATTACCGATGGTAGCTGAAGACCCAGAATAACATATAGGCTACTTTTTATCCCGGAGTTCCCGAAGGGTTTCCACGCGGACGAAGTCGCGGCCGGCCTCTAGTATAGCTAATATTTGAATCAGGGATGCGGAAACTGTATAATTAGAGTTCGAGCTCCTCTGAACGGTTTGACGAATTTTATTCTTCTTATTTGAACGTAACCGATAGGCAGTCGCTCTATGTAAAATACTGGTATTCAGTTGCCCCCGTTGAGGTTGGAAGCCGATTCTGACATAATTGTAAAAAAGGCTAATCTAATTTTCTAAACTTGTAGTATATTTCTAGTTGCTAGTATGGGCTGTCCAAGTATTATGCAAGCGTACAAGACAACCGTTTTTATCATATGCTGATGCTGGAGAAGCTGCTATGATGTTATTTCCTAAAAAAGGAGCCGCAAAATATGCTAGATTTTTCAGGTTAGTATTATTAAGTCATAATATACAAAAAACTCGCGGCTCCGAATTTACTATTTGCTTAGATCTAACACTTATTTGATGAAGTACTTTAAATAGATTTGAACTACACAGGATTACCGTGGTTGACCCAGGAGCAGCTGACCTATTCTATAAAAGAGACTACATATGCCACTAAAGCTGCTTTTTTAGAGCTGTTTTTTTAATAATAGAAACAAGAATCTCTAGACAAAGACAAAACTTGGCTCAACTTTATCTGCTACAATTCCTTTATTATTATAAGTAATTTTATGTGACTGGCCGTTGAACACTTTTTGCCCGTTAGTGGGTACACGCCGTGGGCACTGACAGGCCACCAGATTATCCAGTATTTTTCTTATTAATTTATTTCAGGTATGCCATCGATACAATTATATGTATGGATTTGTTTGGAGCGTGTGCGACGTACCAGATCATAGTATCGAAGTCTTTGAAACAGCTCGTGGAGAATACTCACGCAACTTCGATGTACGGACCACCAGGTAATAAAGACCGTAATATAAGTGAATCACTTAGTTGGCTGAAAACCCTTGGGTTCTTTACGTATATAGTATTAAATGCCACTGTAGCGCAGTCGGTATTGTAAGTAAGTGTTGGACAGAGATCTCGGGTTTGAAACCCGGGTGGAGCAAAAAAATACTCCTCAGTTCTTCTGTCGAGGTAGGCTTAGTGAATTGCTCGGAGATAATAAGTTTAAGTACCGCACTCCGAACGTTGCGTACAACTGAGTAGTGAGTACGTTACTCTACTAAGATCCCGTTTATGTGACAAGCGTTGATCGCGCGTTTACAACTGCTATCATTTTATCTAAGCTAGCGCGTAAGCATGTGTACGTTTTGCAAAACGCGGATTCAACGCTTATCATATGAATTGGCTCTAAGTTTTTGGGGTATAGTAGGATGGATAAAGAAGCCACATTCACCTATACCTACATTTTTCTATTTCAGGATATCCGAGTCTACGAATGTATTTGGCCATGATGATACCTGTTATGGTTATAATATGTTTAATTAGACATCTCAAGTATCTCGCTCCGTTCTCAATAGTTGCTAATATTGTTGTGGGTAAGTACAGCACCGTTTAAAAAACATTACCAGCTAGTGCATCATAGTGCTGATCATGAGGTCTCAGGTTCGATTCCAGGTTCTAGCAAAGTTGTTGGTATTTTCCAAGAATGGTTAATAGTCTTTTATAACATAGATATAGCCATGAGTTAAGTAACTTGCCCAGAATACGACAATAGGCTCGCCCTTATTACACTAGACTAAAATGTAAAATAGCGGAACGCAAATTTAATTCAGACACATCTGCCTAAACTGCACCTTTGTACATAACAGGCGTGATGTTATTATTGTGTGAAAACATTACATACATACATAAGATTACTCCTTTTTTCCTTAGAGGAAGGCACAGACTAGAGAACGCCACTGAAAACATGAAAACATAATATATAATTAATATTTAAAGAAATAATTATTTCCTTTCTTTCTTTGGTTTCCTTCTTATTTAATTAATATACATTGTTCTTTCAGCGCTCTGTATCGTAATGGCGGGTTATTACTGTTCATTATATAACCCTAATCTGGAGGATTTAAAAATAACCGGCGGCGTGGAAGGAGTATTTCAATTTGTCGGTATGCAAGTGTTCAGCATGTCTTGTGCCGGAGTCGTGATTCCCATAGAGGCTAATATGAAGCACCCGAACAAATTTCCAATAGCACTCATTTGCGGTAATTTAAACTGATTTTCTTTATAACTTTTCTTCATTTTCTATACCTTTTTTTGTAGCTGGTGATGGATGTACGAATTTTGCGTTCTTACTACTAGACAAACTTAATAGTAGTTATCCAAAAAAGGAGTATAAGAGTATCCGGGCTTAGTTAATCGCATCAGCTTTGAGTTACATAATGTGAATAAGAAAGCAAAGAAAGGAAAGGTTGACGTCTAGCAAGCGACCGGTCATAAAAAAACAGAAAAATCTCTTTCAGCAAATTTTTGAGAACAAATTCAATGCCGACTCTAACTCCGAACCGCTCCGGCATACAATGACTGCATCCTATAATGTCCTCATTCAACATTGTCCCAAACCTAGAAAGTCAACTTTTAAAATGACTACATCTTAAAATGACTACATCTTAAAATGTCTTCATCTTAAAATGTCTTCATCTTAAAATGTCTTCATTTAATATAGATCCACTTTTTGAAATCCTATTTGGTTCCTTGTTGTTAAACTTTTCAATACTGTTGTGAACTATGTTTGTGATAGGTCAACAACAACAAACAACAAAATGACAACAAAATTATGTGATTAATTGAGTACCTCGTATATTCCCTGCGTTTAGCCATACTGTCCACTAGCATTTTGAAAGCATTTTTCCACATAAAAGATTCTTTCCTTCAAAATCCATCTCGCCGCTCGATACAACGACACACACGACAAAATTTTGAATTGGCAATCCAATATCATCAGTGTTTTTGTAGGATGAGGATATTGTAAGATGAGGACATTGTAGGATGAGGACATTGTAGGATGAGGACATTGTAGAATAAGGACATTGTAGGATGAGGACTTTCTAGGTTTGGGACAATGTTGAATGAGGACATTATAGGATGCAGTCATTGTATGCCGGAGCGCTCCGAACTTAGGATAAGAACAATGCAAAGAAGAATGACTGTAGACAGTCAGCTAATGTCTTGCAAATTCCGCGTATTGCTGCTGCATACTTGCCGCTATATTCGGATTTACCTTTACATTTTCAAACTTAAACAAACGGAAAAGCAGCTATTGATCTACAATTCGCGTACCTACTTACTTTCTTCTTTAAAGTGTCGTATTGTTCTTATGTTTCAGGAATGATGTTTATTATGGGATGCACATTCGCGGTATCTCTATGCGGCTACGCTGCGTTTAAAGATGAATCAGCAGCGCCCATTACCATCAACTTTCCGATGACAACGTAAGTAATGACTGCCTTTGTGACGCAGTGGTTTAGGGCGCCACGCCGCTACCATTGCGTCGGGAGATCATGGATTCCATTCCCAAACGGTACAATAATCTGCGATCCACAAATAATTGTTTCGATTCTAGTTGTACTTTGTGTCCGTTGTTTGTGTTTGTAAAAGTCCTCGCGACACAAGAACAATTCTTAGTGCAGGAATTATGTTTTTTAAACTAACTATACTTAAACTAAGTGATGTTTTCTTTCAAAAATTTGCTAAATCTTGTGTTATGTATAGGTACTATCGAACAAACTGAATCATGACCCACCATGTGCTCATTTTCTAAAATACGTCTATATACACGTAGGTCGAAATTAGCTTGAACCTACGTTTCCTTGGTAATGAATTTGTTATCTGTCATTAATGCGTCAAATCTTTGTGCGTCCATTATAGGAAATAATGTAACTATAAAAATTAAAATAATATAGGGTAACCAGTATAGTTATTACCCGGTTAAGGAATTTATACACAATTATGGTCAATAGTATTCTAGTAGTACTCTATTATAAACGCAACTTAAATATTCTTTCTGAAGGATCATCAGTCATTTGTTTCAATAACTTTGGAAACATATAAATAAATTACTAATAAAAAAAACGACTTCTAAAATCACAGTAATTGTCCACCTAATTTTAAAACTTAACGAAAGAAGTAACCAGTATTCTAAAAGTGACATAGGTGTATTGCAATTAATTTGAACTGGTTACTTTAGAAATTAAAATAAACGTATTATTGCTTAACGTTGGCAATCACTGTATGCTGGGCAATGACTATAGTGGTTACCCTAATCGAAACGTTTCACAGATTTCTCAATGATTGCTGACGTGCTATTTGACATTTGGCACAAATAGATTTTTTCGTCGTGAAAAGAGGTTAGACTATTTACATTCTACATTCAAATTAAGAGTGATTTATCGAAAACGTATCTACATACTGTAATAACAAAGGTCAAAGTTGTATGTAGTCGTAGATACATCATAACACAGTCGTATGCATGTTTAAAATGTCCTAAGTGCAACTTTGACGATAGAGACGAAATTCTTACTGTTTTGACGGTGTCAAGCGAATTATCGGCAAAATGGGTCATGATTCAGTTGGTTCGATAGTACATGTGATTCGAAATATACCTACCAATGACGTAGGTAATGCATACGGGTTGTGGTTAATAGAAGATTAATTATATCTCATCGGAATATTTCTCATTATTAGCCCGGAGCTTGGTAATACTTGTGCCCGGTATATAGCTTGGTTTGCAACACCTGGGTGTATTTCATAAGCCTCTTCCTGCACCTTTGGTTATAACAGGCGCCGTAATGTTATTTATGTATTATATTTCAGTGTTCCCAAGATCTTCAAAGGAGCTATCTGTGTCATGATCATTATTACACATGCACTCAATTTCTGGGTACCGTTTAATCTTTGCTGGTACTATATACACAAGAAATGTCCACAAGATAAACTGGTCAGATGGGAGAGGATATTCCGAGCAATATTTGTGATAACCATCGGTGTGCTTGCAATCTGCTTCCCGAATATTACTGGAATTATGGGCTTTGTGAGTATTGCATTATAATGTTGTATGTAAGGGAAATGTCCTTTCAAATCTTAGAATAGTAAGTTGCGCAAAAACTTAATTTATATGGAATCCTACTCGGTAATAGGGGGCACCACTAGCACATGTAGTAAACAAACCGCCATGATGCAAAGAATAAAAATAATAATCTTCAAGAAGAAAAAAAATATTTTTTATTACTACTTTTGCTCTACTTTGATGAAACATACTAATTTTGTAGCGCTAGTACTGCACTCATGCGTCGGAACTTAACTATATAACTAAATCGTTCTTTTAATTTCAGCTAGGTTGCTTCTGCCTATCAAATATGGCTTTCATATGGCCCAACGTGATATTCTTGTTGGTTTCTTATGAGAGGCCAGGCTACGGATTCCTGAAATGGCGATTGTTGAGGTCCTTCGTTTTAATGGCAGTGGGCTTCTTCATTTTATGTTGTGGCACAGTTGTCAGTGTTAAAGATCTTGTAGAAAGTGAAGGCGGTTAAATCTCAGAATAGATGTGGCGCGAACTTTCAAACCAAATCGAGACTAACAAAAAGTATGGTTTTGGGAAGTTATGTGTTTTTAGTATTAAAGTTCTACTTTTACTAGGTATATGTTTTTGATATATAGATATTCGATGTATCTATCTGCTGAACCAAAGAAGCATTATTTATATCTACTTACATTGATATCGTATTGAGGTACTTGATTTATTTGGTGCTGCAGAGTGGAGATATTATTAATGTTTTCCATGAATGCTGTTTCCAGATTGCAAGTAAGTAGACGTAAATTAAAAAAGGAAGGTTGAGCGGTCGTTAATTGGTCACTCAAAATGTTTGTAAGTTTCGATTTGGTTTGCAAAGACAGGAAAATGTGGGCGTAATTTATGTGTAATGTATAATTTGGATTTCTTTGCATTTTGATATTTGTATTTTTGAATTGAAATTAAATATTTGGTTCAAAAACTTTGAATTTTATTTATCGTGTGGACTATAGGTAATTGCTCATGTCACGGGCAAAAGCTAATATTTCTTTAGCCGTTAAATTATTATTATTACTCTACTGTCAAATTTCATCAAAATATCTTCAGTAATTTTGTCTACTAATACTTGGTCGCTTTAGTGTTAAGCCCAACGCACACGACGCTTGTTTTGCTGCTAGATAGCTTGCTAGAATTTGCCGCTGGGTTCGAAGTTGGCTGTGGCGCTGGGTGCGCTGATGGCTCCCTTGGTAGGTTGGCTTCACACGGTGCTTGTCGCTAGGCGTGCATCGAAGTGATATTAAATTGATTTCTCAAATTGTGAAACTTGGTTGAGCACTCTTTTGCCGTCACGGTTGGCTTTAACCCCAAAACTGCGTTCCTCACTCTATCAAGAGCCTCAGTTCGAAGACGCTTGTTGTGGTAATTCGGAGTATTTGTTGCATACAAACACGGTTCTTCTTTGTATGCGTCAATTAAAGCATTAATTTGCTCCGGAGACCACCTTTGCTACATATTTTTTCAACAACAGAGCACGAATAAAAGAGAATACGCAAGCAAGCCGTCACGAAAAATAGCACACGTTCTATCATCGACAGCCAGCACGCAACTCGCTGCAGAGCCAGCAGTGACGTCACTTTCTCGCAGCGCTGCCAGCAGAGTAGCCAGCAGAGGGCCCCGCAAGCAATCCAGCAGCAAAGCAAGCGTCGTGTGCAGCGGGCTTTATTCACAAAACTTTCACGAGAGAGAAATTAGGCCAGCAAATAGTTTTTATAGTTTTCAAATTTCTGAACGACATTAATACCTCAATCTGTCAATGTCACAATTGCAGTGAAATTCATGAGATTCATCTGTCATGTGTGTCATCTGTATGCCCAAACAATTAAAAATTGAAACTCCCAGCATTTTTAATAAGCACGTAATTGTAATTGCAATTTGCATTGTCGTGGGTTAAAGCGACTTAGATATTGCGAACTTTGTTGATTTAATTTTATATTAAATTAGTACATTCTTGTAAAAAGCATTGCTCATTGCCGTGAGCACAAGTTGCAACAATATTTCTAACTGCCTTTTGCTCAAATTTATGTAACAAAACTTCATAATATTGTAAAAAATGGGTAAAAGATACTATTGCGATTACTGTGACAAAACTATGGTGGCTTCACAGTCAATTATAAGAACACACAACAACGGTATCGTCCATCAGAAGTTGGTTCAAGAACACTATCAGCAATATAAAGGTAACTTAATAAGTCATATTTCATACATTTTTTTAGAAGATATTTATTTAATCTTTGAATACCTGACAAATGCTCTAGCCATTCATAATAAATGGTATTTTGTAAAGATTGTTAACCATTCTTGAATATAAAAGGAATGCCTGCTTACAGTTTAGATGCCTAGGCTATGTTATGTGTATGTACTATCCCACTGCTGGGTACTCAGTTTGTGCCTTATCCCAGAAGAGGGAGGAGTTAAACCTTCTGGCCACAGCTGTAGTTAAGCATACACTGCAGTTTGGAAAGTTTTCACACCTTAGAAAACAATTAAAAGAAACTAAGGCAATCAAGGATTAGTTTCAATGTCTTCTTTCACTATTTCAGCAAATTTTATTATATTTTTTAAAGACTCATCAGTTTCTGAAGCAACTTATATTATCATCATTATTTCTAGATAGTTCTAGTAGATTCATCACTAAGATGACATGAGTGTGTTGCCTTGTGCCACATTTTTACCAACTACTTTTATAATTTACAGATGCTGAAACCATATTAGCTGAAGAGAGTAGAAAAAAGCCATGTGTTCGGTTTGCCAATGGTCAATGTCAATTCGGTAGTATTTGCCGATTCTCTCACTACACAAGAGAGCAAATACAATATTTAAGGGACTACGGTATGGACTTTATTCAATATCACTTTTATTATGTCAAAACAGCCTTTGATTTATGTTAGATACTAGCTGACCCGTGCCGCTTCGCTTGCGTCACATAGAGAATCATAATTTTCCCCGTTTTTGTAACATTTTTCACTGGTACTCTGCTCCTTTTAGTTGTAGCGTGATGATATATAGCCTATAGCCTTCCTCGATAAATAGGCTATCTAACACGGAAAGAATTTTTCAAATCGGACCAGTATTTCCCGAGATTAGCGTGTTCAAACAAACAAACAAATTCTTCAGCTTTATAATATTAGTATAGATTTTATTTTTTACTCTAGAAGCTAAGAAATACTAATTTCCTTTTGCCTGCACTACCTACTTAATTGTTAGAAAAGGTCTCTCTCAAAATCTTAATGTAATGTAGAAAAATCTATAACCCTACCTGTATGTATGGACATATCTTTTTATTATATACATATTACAAATACTTTTTATGCTATTAAAGTGCTTTTCTTTTTCAGTTGCTTCAAAAAATACTCGTGAATCAGAAATATCATACCCTTCATTCATAGACTTAGTACGTAATCTATTGGATGAACGGTCTACAAGGACAGAGACCGATGGGAACACTGTAATGTATGATAATAATGGTGTTACTCATGTTTTTCCTTGGACTTATAACTCTTCACTTGACTCCTACGGTGATGATTTACCACCGAGTGTGAAACGGATTAAAATAGAAGACTTTAATGATGCAGAAATTGTTTCTTGGGGATGAAAAGTACAGGTAAATTTTCATTTTATTGCCTAACTAATTCTTTGCCAAATATCTTATCCTATATCACATTTTAAAACAACACCAGAAAGTCATGACTATAGTTTATTGAGAGTGTTTACTATCTTTAGCACTTCAATGTTTATATTTATTAATGGAACTTAGTATAAATAGGATAAATAATACTGTAGTACATGCATCTCTTCCTGTTACAGTTTATTACAATTTCCTTAATCGTAAAACTTTAGTTGTTCCCTGTGTCCTAGTTCCTAATATCACAGATACTTCAGGGTAGTGAATAAATCTGAAGTATGGTGGTACTGAATACCTTAGTAGTTCAACCTGAAATAATTGAATTCATAATTTAGTTCATTATGTAAAGCAATACTGCTTGGAGTGTATCAGAGTGTCAGATTTGTTTCAAATGAATATATTATTGACTAGCTGACCCGCGCAACTTCGCTTGCGTCACATAAGAGAGAATGGGTCAGAATTTTCCACGTTTTTGTAACACTTTTTACTGTTACTCGGCTCCTATTGGTCGTAGCGTGATGATATAAAATATGTTTTTTTTTCACGAAAAATATTCTCAAAATTATTTATATCTCTTAATATAACGAAGTCGCGCTAATGCATATCCGCCATTAAAACAGTTGCCATGACAACGGAATTTTGTTATTTCAATGTCAGTTTAATATTGACTATTCGCGACTTAGTTCGCCACTTGAATTTTCCCGGGAAATGCGTCATTTTCCCCGAGTAAAAAGTAGCCTATGTCCTTTCTCGGGTATCAAAATATCTCCCTACCAAATTTCATGCAAATTGGTTCAGTAGTTTAGGCGTGATTGAGTAGCAGACAGACAGACAGACAGACAGAGTTACTTTCGCATTTATAATATTAGTATGGATTACGAAACAAGCTCTGAGAAGGATATGATAGGAGGAAGTCTGGAGCCCCATTTCTTACTTTCTAAATATTACTTATTATAAAAATCGTGTGATACATTGATAGCCATTGTTTGCTTACTAATCTACGACCTCGCCCGTGCACGTACACGCTCAAATACGTGTATATTTGTGCGAACAAAAATCAAGCAATAAAAAATATAATTAATTACCTGTTCCATCCACAATACTAATAAGAGAAAGCACATAAAACATTTATTTATCATAGTATGGAAATTAAATCGTAAGTCAGAACATTGGAGGCTTATCGTGTTGTATTTTATTGTGAAAATGAAATAAATTCTGTTGCACTTCAATGATTTATGATTAGAAAATGTTACATAGTCAATGTTTTAAAGCAACAGGTTTATGTGTTTTTATTATTGTGAGTTGTTTATTTATAAGTTATGTAATTTTTATATTATATAGCTTTGGTTTGTATTGTTTTAACAGCAATAGTGATTTTTTTTTATTTCGTAAGTTTATTATAAAAGTAACATCGTAGGTCACAGTTTTGTATTTTATTGTGTCAAGATCGCAACTTGCACTCCCTAGAAACGCGCACGCATGATGGGGTTAGCCTAAGCCTCCTATTTTTCTCGCTTAATGCCGAATTTTAAACGAGGGTGAGATTAATGTAAATTGTAAAATGAGACTTGAAGGCTTAAAAAGAACCAGCCCATATGATAGCATCTTTCACTTCCCAAAATTTATTTCAAATTTAATTTGTTTATTTTCAGCTAACAACAACATGTCGAGGACAGTCAGCAGATGTCCCAAGCTCTCTCAAAAGGGACTTGGGAGAAATTCTTCTCTTACAAAAAGACCATGCAAGAGAACCTAAAAAAATGTACCTTATCGCTGTAGAACGTCCCCTTCAACATAATTTTAGAAGATTCAGCTATGATAACAATTTTGATCACGGTGTTAGATCAAACAATGGAACGGCAACCAAACCTAAGAAACGTGATATGTACAAAACGTACTTCGATCGAATCTACAAACGTCGAAAGAAGATGAGACAGCAGAATCATTTGAATAAATTAAAAGGGGTGCAGATGAAAAGAATGGAATATGTAAGAAAATCTCTTATTAATAGCTTTAAGGCGGCCAAGTATATATTTAGAGAGGTACAAAGAATACAAGAACGTAAGATTGTATTAGATTCAATAAGGAAAGTGGTGTTAGAACTTGAGCAACCGGGTAATGAACGGGTGAAGAACAATGTTATGCATTGTTACGAAGCTATGAAGCCAACGGAAAAAATGTCTATGTTAGATGTTCTTAATACCAATAATAATGTTTTACCACTACATTTTCCGGAATCTTGAGATAATAAATATTGAAGGAATAATGAAATTGTGTTTTTAGTTTGTCTGTAGTGTGTCACAACGTGACAAGAATCGTGTCCGATCCCAAGAGGTGATATTCGGTATCGAAATATAATTCTATTTATTAAATCCTTTTGAATTAATAAGTTTAAAAACTGTCCAGAAAAAAACAATTAGAACTGTGATTAAAATAAATAAGGCAGCAATTTAAGAGAATAATGAAACTTAAAAAGTGGATATCAGCGCGAAATGATGGCGTTGACTAAGCTAAGCCAACGTGGTAAACTTTAATACCAGTTATGTTCTAAATAAACCCTTTAACTTTTTAAAATGAAGACAAGCATACAACATATATATTAGGTATGCTCAATGTATGCTATGGTTATAAGATTCTATTTTCGGAGTTCTTGTCTATTATATCTATGTACGTAGTCTTAGGTACATACGTACGCCCTTACCTTTTTGAATAAGGAAATTACAAAAAAATAAAAAGAGAAAAAAGCTCTATTAAAACATATTTTATTTTTTACTTTCTTCTTCATTCATAACGTAAAGTAATCTTGGAGATATTTTAGTTAATTTCGCCACAACGTCGTAGAACTCGGTGCCGGGCCTTATTTCCACTTTTATTGCGCGCTGAAAATAAAATCAGAATATGTACATAAGGAAAGTGATTCTTATTAGTACCACATAAGACATAGACTATCGCCAGTCCAAAAGTAGGTACAACCACCCTAGAAAAATTTAACGTTTTTACTGCCTACCTAATTAGTAATTAGGTATATCTGCAAATACTATTTACACAAATACATTTTGTTACAACCTAACAATCTTCCACATTAGCAGAGGCGTGAGATACTCCTACGTCACGGCACAAGTCTCGGAAAATATATCTCGTTACAACTCCGCGTAAGTCAGGCATAAATTCAAACGTCTACTTTGGTAGGTAGGTAGGTAGGTACCGGAAAATAAACTTACCAAAACATCAGGATCATCGGCTGCCGTCCTCAAAGCTAGTTTTGGATTCGCTTCTTCTTTCCATACTCCATTCCAGTAATCCTTGAAGGTAAAGATTTCCTTTATCAAAGCTGATGATATTCATTGAGAGATAATACATAAATTAGGTAGGATAGTTAGCAGGTAGGTTTTTAAAAATGGTCGAATTTCACACAGAACATTATAAAAATTTTGTTAATAAAGAGGGGCCTTAAGCTGAAATTCTACCAAAGGTCGAGGCATTGAAACAGTGTGTGGCGTGATAAACTGTTAATACGATTGCTTGAGGACATAGCACCTTTTAACTCGGCTAATCCTGTTGCCAGAAAATCTCTGCGGGTATCTATGCCTTACCTATCTTTGGAAGAAACTCATTCTAGAATGTGTTCAATGCATACCCCAGTCCGTAATATATCTTTCCGGATTACTTCATCCGCAGGATTCGTAGGTTTAGCAGCTTCTAGCAAAGCTGATTCCTTCGCAACTAACATCACTAGTTCTGGTGGTGCCTGAAAATTAAGCAATATCATGAGTAGGTATGCAAGGGTTATTGAAAGGAAAATAGCGATCTGATCTCTACTTACCTTTATGGGTACAATTTCACGATCTTTTGGCACAGCAACTACATTGAGGGCTTCCTGTTATAAAAGTAATGAAATCAGTCTAAGCAAATTGAATAGGCATGGGCACTTATAGTAAAAAATACAGATTTTAAAACGATACGACGTAGGGAGTTCCACAGTTTTCGAGACTCAAAAAAACACACAAAATGCGTGCATGAATATCTACGAACAGAATACTCGTAACTGAACTATAGAATACAAGTTATAAGGTTTTTTTCTCTTACTACTTGCCAAAATATCATTATTGGCCTTCTTTGATGATCTTGTTTTTTTCCCTCCTACATCATTCGATTTTCCGTTCCAAAAGTCTTTGAAATTTAATAGATCTGCAACTTTTCCCTCGACTTGATGAATCTCCACAACATCACCCTGGTGGCAAATCCAAGCTATTAGATAAAGTCAGTCAGGCATATTGTAAAGTACTTTTTTGGAAAGCCTTACCTTTGCTGTTTTCGTGTTTTCTTCTCCTACTTTGCCATTGCTGTTTTGATCTGCCTAAAAGAAGAATTCCATAAAGATTAGGAACCTATCTATAGGACCTACAATAAATTATTATTGGTCCTACTTGCAATTTGCAATTCATGTTGTCAAAAATGACTTCTGTTGTAAGAAAGTAAACAAAACTTTTAACTGAGTTGGCCTATAAGAAGTAGGTATTTCAGTTAGGATGAGTAACAATCTCACTTACTTTTCTGAAAAAGAATCCAGGTAAGAATCTTCTGCCCAAGTCAGGGTACATGTCGGGTTGTAAAAGGCGTGGGTTTGTGCCTATTATTTCAGGATTGTAAAGTGCTACTTTTTTTTCATCTTGAAATCTCTGCAATTATCATTTTCAATATTAGTTACTCAATAATAAGTACTTTAGAACCTACTGCCATCTGTAGACAATGCAGGTTTTCATGTGTATGGAACAAAATCTAACGTCCCCACGCTTGTACCTACTTAAGCAAATAGTGTAGAAATATCCCGAATAAAATAATTAAAAATATCCAAACGTATGGAGATTTGTCAGATTTTAAAACTAATAAAATATAGCTAAGTGCGTACCTAATAGTATGTGGGTACCTGGAGTGTTGCGGATATACGCATCTGCATTCGCAAACGCGAAATATCCGCATTCATTCAGACATTTACATCCGCGGATTTTTGGAATAAAAAATTCGCTTCGGGACCCGCGGTTTTCCTAAAATCGGCATCCGCAATAACCCTAGTGGGTTCCCATATAAGTACTTAAGTACTTAGTACCTAAGCAGAATGCATACCAACCTCTAACTCTTGTTGTATAAAATCGTTGTCTGATCCAGCTAAAAAATAGATTAATATAAATTAGTAAGCTCTTGAATAGCACATTTCAATTAAGTTCACTAAAATATAACACTTAAACTAGATTTTTTTTCTTGCAAGCCCTAATACCTACTTAGATACTACGAACAAAGGTATCTACATAATAATACTTTTACTACTTACATTCCCCAGATCCACTTCCACCAGTGCCTGAGTCATCGTCCTCATCATCTCCATCTTCATCATCTCCATCATCATCATCATCATCATCATCGTCATCATCGTCGTCATCTTCTTTGTCACCTGATCCACCGCCATCACCTGGCTTTTCTTTAGATCCATCACCTCCAGAATCTTCCTCCGTGTCTTGACCTAAAAATGCAAAAGAAGCATAAATATTTTACCAGAAAAACATCGATGCGACAATGGTTGTGTAAACAATGTTTTATCATTATACAGGGTGTCCCAAAACTCAACGATAATCCGAGACAGGATGAAAGGCCAAGTCATACCGGTTCTAGGAAAAATAAAAAAAAAATCTATATCACTTGGTTCAGCAATAATATACACTTTTCAAAAAAGTTGAAATTCCACACCCTTGGTCGCATTTTCAAGTCCTGTGATCACCAATGTCACAATTTCGCTGTGTTTTTTTCAATTTCGTGATCTTCATTAAATATGCTATTAATCGTAAAACAAATTAATGCACAAAACATTGTTAATTTAATAAAAAAAGTTAAGTTATAGTGAGTCATGGTTCACAAAAATATCGTTAGTTAACTTTGACGCTTCATATTGAAAAAAAAAGTACTACACTACCCTTGGCAAGTTATTTCAAAAGTTGGCGCATTTAATCAAGATTTCAAAATGGTGCAACACTTGCCACTTTTCTTGCCATTAAAAATGATATTTTTATTTGAACGACGAGTGTCCCCGAAAATGGATTGGACGGAGTGGTACAATTGTATGGCCTCCTCGTTCCCCCGATCTAAATCCAGTAGATATTTTTTACTGGGAATGCATAAAAGAAAAAGTCTATTCGAAATCAATACAAAATCTATCAGAACTTCGCCAGAAAATTGACACAGCGTCAGAAGAAATAAATGCAAGGAATTTTGCTTGACTGGTGCAAAGGTCTTTTGTAAGGCGTTGCAGAGCCTGTATTCGTGCCAGAGGAAAACAATTCGGAATTACATTAGTTTAAGGAGAATAATTAAATAAGAACGATGGTTCGTTCATTTTTTTTTTAAATTTTTTGTACCTATTATGTTTATTACATTAAATATTGGTTATGCACTGACTCAATTACCTCTTTACTAAAAATAATTGCTTTCCTCTGGCACGAATACAGGCTCTGCAACGGCGTACAAAAGATCTTTTTACCAGTTAAGCAAAATTCCTTGCATTTATTTCTTCTGACGCTGTGTCAATTTTCTGGCGAAGTTCTGATAGATTTTGTATTGATTTCGAATAGACTTTTTCTTTTATGCATTCCCAGTAAAAAATATCTACTGGATTTAGATCGGGGGAACGAGGAGGCCATACAATTGTACCACTCCGTCCGATCCATTTTCGGGGACACTCGTCGTTTAAATAAAAATAACATTTTTAATGGCAAGAAAAGTGGCAAGTGTTGCACCATTTTGAAATCTTGATTAAATGCGCCAACTTTTGAAATAACTTGCCAAGGGTAGTGTAGTACTTTTTTTTTTCAATATGAAGCGTCAAAGTTAACTAACGATATTTTTGTGAACCATGACTCACTAAAACTTAACTTCTTTTATTAAATTAACAATGTTTTGTGCATTAATTTGTTTTATGATTTATAGCATATTTAATGAAGATCACGAAGTTGAAAAAAACACAGCGAAATTGTGACATTGGTGATCACAGGACTTGAAAATGCGACCAAGGGTGTGGAATTTCAACTTTTTTGAAAAGTGTCTATTATTGCTGAACCAAGTGATATAGATTTTTTTTTTTATTTTTCCTAGAACCGGTATGACTTGGCCTTTCATCCTGTCTCGGATTATCGTTGAGTTTTGGGACACCCTGTATAACTGCCGTCGTGGCGCAGTGGGTAAGGTCGCCACGTCGCTACCATTGCATCGGGAAGTCATAAGTTCGATTCCCACACGGAACAATGATATTATTTGTGCGAGGCATAAATAATCGAGTGCGGGAGTTGTCTTTTTAGAAAAATAATATTAATGGTCTGTAATCTGATTAACCTGAAAGTCAGCCAACAGGACCATGTAATGCTTCAAAATGCTGTTTTCTGACCTCATAACTATCATTTTATACATCGATGTTTCGATACAATGACATCATCTATACTAATATTATAAAGCTGAAGAGTTTGTTGTGAGATAGCCCATTTATCAAGGAAGGCTATAAGCTACATATCATCACTCTATGACCAATAGGAGCAGAGCAACAGTTAATTTTTTTTACAAAAACGGGGAACATTTTGACCCATTCTCTCTTATGTGACGCAAGCGAAGTTGTGCGAGTCAGCTAGTTATTTATACTACAATGACTTATTTATAACATGTTTCGATACATCGATGTATTTCTATACCGATATTTGTATTACTAGACCTGGTTTTTCTTTAGAGTCCTTATCTCCATCATCATCATCTTGTCCATCCTCTCCTCCGCCCTCTTCTTGCGGGTCATCATTGTCGTTGGTCTCTCCACCAGGACCATCGACGTCTCCACCTTCTTGATCATCTAACTAAGCAAAAAACACAATTTTAGAATGCTATAGCCGAGCAACAAACAAAGTAACGTTAAAAAATAGCAAGAGCACGCTAATAGGTAAGTATATTATAAATAAACGACTTTAGACTAAAAACAACTATTATTCTAAGTAGGTAAGTTTAAGAAACCTGCATACTCGTAGATTTTTTAAATAATATTACTTGATAACCACATAAATTATTTAGCGAGAAGTGAAAAGAGCAATGAAAGAAGAACACCCCAAGAAAAACAGTAGCTGTCATAAAAATATCAAATGAAATAAAAAATATTTACGTCGTTCTCTATTATATCGATACCACTATCAACATTTACTTCTTTCTGTGCTTCGTCTGGGTCTATTTGTTCAATTTCATGAGTGATCTCTTCAAGCACGGGTTCTTTAAGCTGACGAATTATAGAACGAACGTTACTTTAATTCTGATTTGTAAATAAGCATGAGTATGCGATGCCTATATACAGTACTATACTCTATCTAGAAGGTAGGTAAGGTGCTACCCAGATTTATGAAGGAACAAAAGATAGAAACAAAAAAAGATTTTAAGAAAATCTAATATAATTTTTTATTCAAATATAAGAATTATATGAGTTGAAGCATCAAATGACTATTTTTCTGAAAATTGGACAGGGCTGTTTTGACGAGAGAAAGAAAATGTGCACACCTCAGCAAGGTCATAATTTAGCGATCAATCATAAACATGTAGGTAACACCTGACAATGTGCCTGTTTTATACAAATAAATATTTCTGATTTTTTAATTTTAATAGCCGTGATTTTTTCAATTATAACCATTTAATGCCACGAAGAATCATATAGAAAGTAAATAAAACCAAAAACCATAAAATACATTTTTAGACCAAAAATAGATCCTTACCACTACTAAGTGTCCGTTAGCATAAAGTGTTATGACACAAATTGTACAAAAAAATACGAAACATTTCATGACGTTATTCTAAATGCCTGGTCTACTGAAAAGAGTTACAAAAGCAATTACATGAAAGTCTAATGTTTAATCTTGATTGAAAATGTAATTGGAAATCATATTTAATGCTTTTTAATTATTTTTTACTCAGATATTGTTCTGTAGAATTATATGTATATGTAAAATACTATGATACATGAATCGTGTTTTATGAACATTTATCCAACCTTTAGTAATTAAGTAGGTAGGTTACAGGATTGGTTAAAAAAAAGAAAGTTTGTAATTACAACAACCTAATAGTAAGATGAAAAAATACGAGTTAGCAACAATATAATGTTGAACAGACAAAATAGATTTATTGTGTGACATAGAGTCCTATAATAAAGTATATTAAGATTGTTGTACGATTTTTTTTATAATAAAATGGGCTTATACCTATGAATGTGTCTTTTCTTTTACTTCAATGTGAACGCAGTATTTATGTCCACTAATGTTGCCAGATAATAAAATCGTACCTTGAATTTTAATTTATTACATTAATGTACGAAACATAAAGAATAATGTTAAAATTATATAGAATCACAGTATATAAACATTTTTTTTGAATAAACTAAAACAGTAACAAATTTTTAATAAGACATTTGAAAAAAATGGGTGGTTATTTTTATCCCAAAGTGACAACTGTAATTTTAATTTGACATTCTTCACTTCAAGTAGTCAGCTGAACAATGCATTTTATTTATTTATCTTATGCAGTAACTAAATAAATTATTCCGTTACAATAACTACCATATTGTGTATTTAAATGTGAAATTCTATATTCAAATTGTTTTTTTGTGTTGTGTGAAGTGAGGTATTTGAATACCTTTGTTGTTTTTTATCGCGTAAAAATTGTGTTATAATGTTTGGGAGGCCGAGATGTAGAGAGTGGACCCCTCTCGCCACTCAACAGTTAAGATTACGGAGCTTGATACAGGTAATTCATGGAAAAATACAGTTCTAAAAGGTTACGTAGTATTGTAGGCAGTTTACTAACAAACACCTACGCTATTGTTGTCTGTGATATCATAGTCCATTTGTCCTGATATTTATGATTTTACACTTTTTTTTATTCAATAGAACCTCCAAATGATTGTCGAAAAAAAAAATGTGGGCCTAAAGCAGCTTGTTTATTATTCCTAGTTCCTATTTAATTTTAATTAGATTTTCCTGTTTGCATTAACGTTTTTATTTAAATATTCATTAGTATGTATCTGATGTGCGATAAGTACAAATAAAGACAAAGTAATGAGGTGCAGATCCTGTATGCATTTGCTACAATCAATGTTTGTAATAATTTTGCACTCATCTTAGAAGTACAAGTTACTTAGTGATTTTGTAGGTAGTTTTTATGATGATTCACAGTATTTAGTGATAGTTAGTGTAAATATGTTAATAGTGGACGTTTCTGGTGATATTTCTGTCAAAGTCACAGTCACATTTAATAGAAAAACTGTCATTCAATATGGATCATGAGAACAGTATTCTTTATAACTGCAACAAGGTACATCCTCCATAATGATACTCAATATCCTCATCATATCCAATCTCCTAATCCTCTGTGATGAAATTGGAGGCAGGCAAGGGTACAAAAAAAAAAGTGTCTCTATTTACCCCAGTTAACTAATTTGCTCATAATATACTTACATTAACTATTTATTTAGTAAATTGCTCTATTAATAGTCAAAAATGTATTATCAAATAAAGAAAATATCTGTAGTAATATTCATTGCTAGCTGCATTGGCCAACAAAAAATTGTAATAGGTACCTCATGATGAAAGACTCTATTTATCTTGTTTAGGTACATACAGAAGTTTTACAGTTCAGCCAATGCATATTTACCAATAGGGAGAAATTAAAAAATGTTTTTCCTCAAACCACTTGCTATTAGTACAGAAAGTTACTTGAACACTCTTATTTTATATAGAAGTAATTATTCTACTATATATCATAGTCTAATAATAGCTGTGCTGATATTTACTTTACTAGGTATGTTAAGTGTAGAATTACTTTTAAGATATTCATTGACAACATCAGTAGGTTGTGATGAAATACAAGATTATCTAGATAAGATATAACTGAACGGTAAAAGATAAAAATCTGTAAAGAAATAGGTAGGTAGGTCATTATGTTACTTATTTGTATGACAGAATTTATTTTCAGTGAGGTTTCACTGTTCAAGTTCCTACATATTGTTTTTTTTATATTATTTTCGATTTGATAATTGTATCAAAGAAAGATATGTTGTGAAAATGCCTTCATTTAGGTCAATACCTAAATGAAGGCATTTTCAAAACATCCTCATTTTATTTAATTATATTTAGTCCCATATATGAAAGAATATATACATCAATAGGTATTGTTATTAAAATGCTTAGCTATAAAATGTTGTTCGACTGAAGTATTCAATTCAAAATTTTGTAATGGCAGTAACAGGATACTGTTTGGTAACTAGGCCATAGTCCTTAAATGAAAACATTTTTATTTACTGTAAATGGTTTAAAAAAAATTACTAAATAGGTACTGAACCCGTGTCTTTTCCATAAGCTAAAAAAAACATATATCTCTGTCCTCAGTCACTTACTGTAAAGGTCAATTATTAAATAATAACTAAGATTATTAAGTGTTATATTATTGTAACTGATAAGAAAGTAATTCCTCTTACTGTTATCTTTAACACCTGATAACTGAATGGTACTTGAAATTATATCTTATATTGCATTCATCACTATGTTTCTATGTGCAGAATAATTATTAGTCTCATTAATGTTATTAATGACTCAATGCTTGCTAATTAATTTCAAGTGCGGTAGTTTTAGTTTATATAAATAAGCTTCAATAGGTACTTATTGCATCGAGGTACTACACAAATTCAGAGAGTTAGGTCAGAAAGATTTAAAAGTTTCCTCTTAAAATGTAACAATAGTTTTTAATGCAGTGTATTTTTATCAGTAGGAGCTTAGATTTGTTAAAGTCTGGTTACTAGGCTAGAAAACTTAATATGGGCTAAGAATTGCTTCCTGGTAAAAAGATGACTAATCAACTGACTGGAACTTATTTACACATTACAATTTTATTGTTCAAATGAGGTGAAATCACTTAACCCAGTCCCTGGTACTATGACTTGTATGAACAGAATGTACTTATTTTATTATTTAAATGTTTTCCAGATTGTTGGCTACAACATCAGGCCTCCGGAATGGTGCACATTACCCTGTAGTTTCTACTTAACACTGCACCATACTACTATGTCGGCACCTTTCTACACGAGCGAGAGGATATGCTCCCCACATCCTAAATGGAAGGAGATTGATTCAGGTAAAGGTAATTTTTGCGTAAAAAATTCTGTGTATTACTTTTCTTAACTGCATTTTTGGTCTAAGCAAGTAGTGTAAGCATTTGTAGATCACACAGTCTCGGGTTCGATTTGAGTTGGCTTATGCTATTGGGTTTTTAAATTATATTAGCTGTTACATTTTACAATAGAAGATTCGAATAACAAGCGCGATGGTATAAAAAAAATGGGGATATTTTGCTTTATTTCACCACTAGCTGACCCGTGCGGCTCCGCTCGCGTGAATGTCGTGCTGTTGCATTAGTTGCAGCTCACTTAGACCTAGATACTTTCAAGGTTAGATGCCAAATAAAATAATGCACTATAAAATAAAATTTATATCAATTTCCACAAAAATCTAAACAAAATCCATAGAAAATGTTTAAAAAGTACTTTGAAACGTAAAACAGTCACAAAAAGTACTGTCTCCGATGAGGTTCGATCCCTCACCAAAAGGATTAAAAATTAAAATCGAATCTATAAACCAATACGCCACAGCGTCGCTTGTAATATAAGCTAAAATTTTCGCTTATATTTTTATGTTACCTGTGAACGATTTTTACTACATATTTGCAATTTTCTAGAAAACTAAGAATCTTTATGAGATAAAAAGTTTCCTATAAGTTGCTCCACTACTTATTCATTAAGATTTAAAATATTGAATAACCAAGTAGGTACCTACTTATACTTTCAAAAGACTGCGGAATTTATGACAACAAAAATATTCGCTCACTCAATATTGTGATAAAAATGTTATTTAAATAAAAAAATATGTCAAAAAAATTATAATATTGAATTAAATCACCTAAAAAAATTAACACAAAATTTAAAAAAATTAATAAATTGTACAAAAATGAAATGTCACTCGTTAGGATTTGAACTTACTCTCTCATGACAAAACAAAAGTTCATCCTTGATATGTAACTACTTCGACCACGAACGCTATTAATATGTCAGATAAAATTATACGTTTATTCCAAAAAGGCGATGCGATTTTTTTTTAAATATTATAAATATCCTAAATGTTAATCAGATAAAAAAAACATACTTAGTACAAAAAGATATCCTTTTTGTACTAAGTATGTTTTTTTGTGAATAACGTTACAATTTTTTTTAATGTAAGGCCATTGACCTAGTTTTAGAATTAAGTATTTAAAATGGAATTATTTGGAACGTGATAACACTTGGGTTACTGGGTCGTTCTCCTGAAAATAAAAAGCAAAACATAGAACTACTTAGATTTTAATTCCAAAATACATATTATCCTACATTGATTAGGGTTGCCATAGATTTGGCTAGGCATTTTTAGGACCGCTTGCCTGACCTTGGCTCTTCTTAAAAATTCAATAGGAAATTTAGAGGGGAAATTAGAGCGATGATGAGTACTATGCAATATGGAAATTTGGAATTGGGGTGGGGGCAAGACTGCCGGACTCTGCTGGAGTGTAGAAGGCGCTGATACAGGAAAATTATCCGTGAAAGTATAAATTTGACGCATATTTCACAACATCACTGTATTACCATACTCAAAGAGTAGGTATATCTTTTGTGTTCAAACCATGTATGGTCACTGAGTTCGTACTCAGTTTTAAATGATTCGTATCTAAATTGAAACATTGTTGGTCGACCTTCCGGTATGAGTTTTGTACGCCCTTGAATTTTATATCTGAGGTATTTTTCTGAACTAATGATGCCTAAACACATTTTATGCTTAATAATGTATAGGTACTTGCGATGATACGTCCGGAACCGCGTAACCCGTAATTATTTTTTATATATCATCCGTTGTTTATTTTTTAAAACTTACCTATAGTCTGTTGCATAGCTATCCAATTTATTTCCTTAATGCAACCAATTAATTTGGTTATATGTTACGAATTACAACGCCATCTGTTAGTAGCGGCGAACAACGACAACAAACGAAATTATTCGGTTTGCCACCTAGGATATCTCGACCGCACCGGACCCACGTAAACCAGTCAACATTTATGTGTAATAAATCATACAACATTTATGTTTGAAAATCTTATAAATGTATAGCCTGTTTCAAAGGTATTTTTTTTACAATAAAGCAATCAAAATAAATTAATTAGGAAAAACATGCTTTGTTGCGGACAATAACGCCATCTATTGGTTGGTGCGAACAACAGGTATCGATACGGCAGGCGCCTCGAACTATATTGCGAATGTTGTGAAATGGATTAGCAATGCCATCTATGGTATCTCTAGGGAAACGCAGGTTCGAAAGATTTCTACGTATTTTTTTCAATTTTCTAAAAATCTATGAAAAATTATGCGATAAAAAGTATCCTAGAGACTGCTCCACTACTTATTCTATGCATATAGCAAATTTCAGTGCGTTCTATCCGGTAGTTTTTACGTGATAGCGACACATACAGACGGAGGACAGACAGACAGACAGACAGAAAAGAAAATTATAAATTGCAGATTCGGTATCAGTATCCGTTACTAAACATCCCCCATTGGTTTTTTTTTAAATATATTCAATGTACAGAATTGACCTCTCTACAGATTTATTATAAGTATAGATGTTTCTACTTCAAAGTGTGAAAGAAATTTCACGCACTGGTGAATGGATTTTGATAAGATTTGGCATACAGATTGTATAATAATATGAGATAGATAGATAACCCAAATAAAAACGTGGGATACTCTTTATCCTACGAAATAGTTCGAACCAATTCGCAAGCAGAAGCCAGGTAGTTTGAAATCCCACTAATATTATAAATGCGAAAGTTTGTGAGTATGTATGACAATGTATGGATATTATTTGTTACTCTTTCACGCAAATACTACTGAAGCGATTACGATGTAATTTGGCATGTAGGTAGCTGAATACCCAGAATAACCTAAGGCTACTTTTTATCTCGGAGTGCCTCGGGATTTACACAGGAAGGGTTTCCACGCGGTCGAAGTCGCGGGCGGTCTCTAGTGTAATCATAGTCTTGTCTCCAAGTGACAAGAGCAAACGCACTTTGGACTAAAACGTGCTTCACCGGTTAATATTATTATGACTTATGTCCGTTTCTGCTTAGATTATTACTTGATTATGAGGCGTAACTATTCATAACATTTATTGTTCGCGACATATCGTCAATGATTACATCATAGACTTACATACATTAACTAGCGGACCCGACAGACGTTGTCCTGTCTAATAAATTAAAAATTAATTAAAAAAACATTGTCCAGCGGACAAAATTGTGAATCTAAACCATTCTCAGTTCCTCTTGAACACGCACAAAATTTTCATCAAAATCGGTCCAGTCGTTTAAGAGAAGTTCAGTGTCATACCTACACACTTACAGAAGAATTATATAAAGATATACATACTATCAGATTTATTTATTTAGATATATGAAAATAACACTAATTTGAATGATAACATTATCATTTATTTTATTTTTCTGATTGTAATCGAAACAGGAAATGAACTAAATACCAATGACTTTTCGAAGTTACGTGTGTATTAGAAATCACTTGTTCCTATGGAAAAGGAAGATATCGTGATACAACCTTGCATGCCTGAGAGTCCTTTAGTACAGTTCTTGAGGGTATGCTTAGTCAATAAAATAATCTACCAGTACCTAGGTAGACTGTTCTTTCACTATTTCTTAATATTATTTTACCTTTCTACAATCCCCATGAAGAAAAATGAAAAATCTATACCAATATTATAAAGCTGAAGAGTTTGTTTGTTTGTTTGAACGCGCTTATCTCAGGAACTTCTGGTTCGAATTTAAAAATATTTTTTGTGTTGAATAGACCATTTATCGAGGAAGGCTATAGGCTATATATCATCACGCTACGATCAATAGGAATAGAGTACCAGTGAAAAATGTTACAAATTTATCTGTCACTAGCGGGTCAGCTAGTGACAGATAAATTGCGAGCTCTAGGCAACCACTATTAATTTTTCATGAAGATTTCACAGTCGATGATCTAAAATTTGGAGGCGACCATAGCCATTTGCGCTCACCGGTCGGTAAACAATCTGTGGGTTAAGCAACCCCTGGCGCGGTCATTCCATAGATGGATCACCGCATAGTGGTATTTGAGTTGGGCGTCTCCGTGCTTCGGAGGGCACGTAAAAAGTCGGTCCCGGCTGTTGTCACTAAGATAACAGTCGTTAAGCCACGTCAAAGGCCTCTCGGGCGGCTTGAACAACTTTGACACTAGGTTGACCACTAACCATACGACGAACGAACGAACGAACGATCTAAAATAGTAACATACAGATCTGTTCAATCAGTGTCATCAATACAAAATGACTCACAGATTATCTATTATGTATCGTATGTGTGAATGTGTGTCAATCCTTATCGCGAACACACTGACCGTTTTACGTAATTATTCGTATTTAACGCGGCACGACCTTAATTCGTGAAAGGGAATCGTGTCAATATATTGTTGACTAGCTGACCCGCTCAACTTCGCTTGCGTCACGTAAGAGAGAATGGTATAATTTTCCCCGTTTTTGTAACATTTTTCGTTACTACTCCGCTCCTAATGACCGCAGCGTGATGATATATAACCTATAGCCTTCCTCGATAAATGGGCTATCTAATAGTGAAAGAATTTTTCAAATCGGGTCAGTAGTACCTGAGATTAGCGCGTTCAAACAAACAAACAAACAAACAATCAAACAAACTCTTCAGCTTTATAATATTAGTATAGATTAAAATTGGAATTTTATTTGCGTTTTTTCGGGATAATGTTGATTGGGTAATGTAAAAAAATGGCATGAATTTCTACTGTATGAATACCGAATACAAACATAATGATCAAATTCCGATTAAAGTTTTGTCTCACTATGAAGTAGAATAGATTTAAGTTTGCCATAATTAGTCACTTTTAAGAGCGAAGTGCTTTATTTAATTGAATACTAAACACAGGCTGTAACGAAGCCCCATCGAATTTGTTCAAAAAAGGGTTATTGGACTTGAAATTTTCAATACTTGAGGTTTCACCAAACATTTTAAATGAACCATGACTACCCCTTTTTACGAACGCCTTGATTGTGTAAAAGAAATGGGTTCTAAATACTGATACGAATGTTTTAAGACTTGAACCTATAGTCTGAATTAACCCTAGCAGTACCTAAGTAGGTATTTATATTTTTGCAATCGGTATCGCTTGAACAACTGTACTCGAGTGAAACCGTGTAATACAATTATAACGAGAGAATGTATTTCAAGCCTCGGCTTATCAATGAAGGGTAATTGAAGGCCGTCGTTAATTAGTGGAGGAATGCGTCCATTCATTCTCTTCGTATCGTATAATTTACGCGGGGTTGCCAAATTCAAAATTGCATTTTTATAAGTACTTTAGGTACGAACTTTCTTTTTTTCGTATCGAAATAAGTAACTTTATGGTCAATAAATATTTTTAAAGACCGGACTGATTTCCTTACCAATATTATTGGTAGCCAGGAGAAACTTTAAAACTTAAAGAAATGCCATAAAACAGTTGCTCTTGCGTCGCGGGGACATTTACAATGTATCGCGAAGATATTCGTATAAGTATGCGGGACATGACGGCAACAAAGTGCTTTCAAATAGAAAATTACTATTTGTAGATCACTTAAATACTTATGCCGTGGGGGAATCGAACCCACAGACTGCCTACCTACACGTAGGCAATGGCGTGGCGAGCACCTTACCCACTGCGCTACGAAGGTCGTCGGTTCAGACCGAGTTCATATCACATTTAAGTATGACGCAAACCTTTCATTCATTAGGTGAAAGAGAGAAAGTTATTGATAGGTGTTATCGGAGTGAGTAATTTACACCGTACCCTAATCTAATCAAACTGTTTGGTAGAAAACTATACGGGTATAACGGCAATATGATAAAGACTACACGGGCTTTTATAGTGCAACTTTGTATTTACGATAAACTGTAATACTATATACTAAATATATGATTTTATAGGTAATATTATTATGTACGTTTCGGCGTTTCAGGTTAGTGTCTTGGATCGCAATACATCGTTATGGCCCTCTAGCGCCAAAAAGTCAAAAAGCATTATCGCGTTAATCCTACTAATGTTTTAAATGAGAAAGACAATGATAAACATGTATGAATGTTTGGTACTCCTTCACGTAAATACTTCTGAATCTATTACGATGAAATCTAGTATGTAGGTAGCTGAAGACCCAGAATAACACATAGGCTTTTATCCCGGAGTTCCCTTAGGAATCGGGATTTACACAGGAGATATAAAAGTGGTTATGATAGAAAACAAGTATAGCTGCCTTGGAGGTTTAGTTCTGAGGTCTGGGGTTTTGTATTTTGAAACAGGAACATTCTAAGGACGTCCGTTAGTGTTATAAATAGATAGACCTACTGTTTTACTGCAGGAAAAACCGGTGTGTATTTATAATTAAATAGATTAAAAATAAAATGAATTGTCTCTTTGTGTTATAATGTTTAATTTATTATTATTCTACTCACGTATTGCCTTATTATCAGTTCATTTCAGTCCTATTATCATTTACTAAATTCCGTCGAAATGTTATTCCGAAATTTTTGTTTTCATTTTATATGTATATTATGTACATAGTTTACTATCAAAATTGCAATTTTATCAGAACTTCCTTTAGATATAAATCGAAAGACAAAATACTGATTATTCATGTAATTCCCTACGTAACTAAAATTGTCAATACTTCTTATTATTGATAACAAATACTGTTTACAATCGTTATCAAACTGCAGCTGTCGGTAAATTCAATGACGTCACCACTGAATCATACTCTTTACAGAAACGACTCACCGAGTGTCGTCAGCGAACGTCGTCATACGAATATGGTGTCATATACTACAATCGAATGACGATACGGCTAAAATACAACAAGACACTGTTATCCAAACGTGGGGGGTTTATTTCAGTGGTCTGAGATATATTGGAGCAAATCTCGCGTCGAATTTCACCTCAGACTGTTTTAAAAGCAATACTCTGGTGTTCCAAATGCATGGAGGATACTTCTGTTCATACAAAAGTCTCAAACTAGATGTCATTCCCCCAGAAAATGAAATAGAACACGGCTCCCTTTCTTCTGATTCTTCTGGAAGGACCAATTTATCTAAAATCACTTTAGAAGCTAAACACATTTTGAATCATAAGTTAGTTAAAGAATCCAGGTCTATATCGCCTAGTAAATACTCGAGAAAGTCTGATAAAGAGTATTCGAAAAGTCACAGCCCGGTGGAAAGAGGTTTCCAGCAAAATTTTCCTACGTTAAGAACGTCTGCTAGTCTGAATATTGGTCAGAGTCAAAGAGGGGACTGCTACAGACGAAGGGAAGAAAATTCAGATAATGCAAAAGGCGATCCGAATCACATATACGAATATTCGCCAGAAAATTTAGATGTAAAAGAGTTTACGAGTGGTGTTAACTGTGATAATTTCTCCCAACATACATCACAAGAAGATTTGTCTAATAAAATAGATCTAAGTGAAACGGCAGAGAGTTACGACTTGAGGAACGAAGCCGATGGCGTTCCTAAATATAGGTACATGGCTTTAAATTTCTTGAAGTCGGAAATAAGGCCGAGTTACAACGCGACTAAGTTGCAGAAACTACATTTGTTACAATACTCGATTAAGAAAAGACAAGAAGCAGTTCAGGAGATAAAGGAGAGAATATACAATAAGTCTGCGTTAACGAACGATGATTGGCCGCAACACGAAGACTTGTCTGACATTAGAATGAAATTTAAGAGTAGATCTCAAAGGAATCTGTTTTCGCCCGAAGATGATAGTTTAAGTAAGGATAAGTCGTCGTCGCAAAGTGATCTGAGTGCCAAGAATGGAAGGATTAAGGAGGACAGACCTATTGTGTCCAACGGCTCGAGACTGACGTTCTCCAAGTTGAATGATCTCTTATCTTTTAAGGTGAGTTCTTTAATTATATTTTTTTATCTTCGTAAACAAAATGTAAAAACAGAATTTTAGATAGCTACATTGTAAATCAATGATCTTAACTTTATAACTAAACAGTCTGTTCCATTCGCAGAAAATATTGGTTTAGTTCTTTAGCATCGTTACAGCCAGGTATCACGACTTCTGGATAAGTCTCGGTTAAGTTAACAAAGTGACAGAGATATTTACCTATTACCTTATCTATAAGATACGCGATAAGACCATCCGCGATCCACATAACTGGCTCTTAAAGTCTACATTTAATTCCTATCTTTATGATAATATGTTTATCTTTTATTTTACAGGCAAAACCATCCCCTTTCCAAAGATCAGAGCACGTGAGACTAACAAAGCAGCTGGAAATACTTCGCTTCAAGCGAATCATATTGTCTGATGAAAGGGACGCCAAATTAGCCAGTATTAGAAGATTGAAAGAGAGGCATGCTAAATTGTTTGAAGAGAATCAGGATGTCGGTGAGTGTAAGGACATTTTAGTTTTGGGTGTTACGGGTATGGGCTTGGTAAACTGGTAAAGCATGGTGATGGAAGCTTAAGACAATATAGGAAAAAGAGTTTAAAATTATGGCAAAAAGATCTCGTGACAGCTTTTAACTAGCATGCATAATTTTGAGCAGCATGGTGTAAGGGGTTTACTGTATTGCTAGTATTAGGGTGAATGAATTGTCAAGTTTTGGAAAAGATGATGATGACGGTTGGGTAATTTGGTAGCATGGTTATATGGTTATTACACTTCTGGTGAAGGAATTGAGTTGAAGTAATTTATTGACTTAGACTAATGGAAATGGATAATAATTAGTTAGTTTACAATTGTATGCTTCCTTCTAAAACATTTTAAATTTTGCATTGAATTAACAATTGTATTGACAGGCTTGTTTTTAAGTTTTTTAAATTCTACCAAGTCCATCAGTTTCAATGGTCTTGACCAACCTAGACAATTTTCATTTATTTCTTTAAACTAGTGCAAACTACATTACGAATACTGATTGGCTAAAGGCATAAGCAAACATTATTATTGTAAGATATAGCTGCAGCATAACTGTAGACGATTATTCCTTTCTCCAGGTTCAGAATTAATGCAGAACTACCACTCGTTATCCCGTCGCAGTGAAGACGTGAAAGAGACGCGACTACGTATGGTGGCTGCTAGGGAACTAGCTGCGACGTCACACCACGCGCTCTGTGCACAGCGCTGCGATCTACTCACACAGTTGCACCAAATATTTTATATTGAACAGGTAAGTAACGTACGTGCACGTGTTCGTGTATGTGCGTATACGTTTACTCGACAGTTGTTAAATTAGAATGTTTTTGCAAGATAAATATTTTCATGAGACGAAACGACGCCCTTGCCTTTACATAGTCGGGCTCTTATTTTAAATATGAATAGAGTAACTATTCACCATGCTTATGGAGAAAGAAGTAGTATTTACATACCGATATAAACTGTTTAACGCACAGTTTAAGTAATACAGGATAATAGTTTAGTTCTGTATATTTACAAAATTATACAAAACTTCAATAGTTATTTTGTCACAAATCATAAAATTGTAAGCTAGGACACCATTACATTGTCTCTGTCTAATCGTCTTATATTATATTTGATATTTGATATTGCGTCACATAAGCGAGAATGGATCATAATTTTCCTCTTTAAACATTTTTCGTGACTACTCCGCTCCTAATGTTTGTAGAGAAATGTTATATAGCCTTCCTCAATAAACAGGCCATCCAACAATAAAAAAAAATCTATTCGCACCAGTAGTTCCTGAGATTAGCGCGTTCAAACAAACAAACTGTGCAATTTTATAATCTTTATATATATAATTCTTCTGTAAGTGTGTATGTCACTGAACTTCTCTTAAACGACTGGACCGATTTTGATGAATTTTTTTGTGTGTGTTCAAGGGGATCTGAGAATGGTTTAGATTCACAATTTTGTCCGCTGGACAATGTTTTTTTATTTAATTTTTATGCAAAAACAACGTTTGCCGGGTCAGCTAGTATTAGTATAGATATCTCGGTGTCAGTACAATTTTAAACTAATACACTTTGTTCACCTTCCAGAAAGACCCAACGACATGGACGATATGTGGAGTGCCGCTTCCAGTGTGCGGAGACGATAATCCTCGCACGAACGCAGTCAGTGACTCCGTGGCAGCCGGCTTCGTGGCTCAGGCGACGTGCCTCTGTGCTGTGCTGTTGAATCAGCCGTTAAGATATAAGATAACGTTGCTGGGGTCCGCTAGCAAGATCACTGATGTTACACCGGATTTACCTGATCCTAAGTAAGTTGTAACTTTGTTCTAAAATAGAAATCTGTCTTTTATCCTATTATGTACTTAGTTGTAATTCGTTGAAGAAAATATCGGTCGGTCTTGGAAACTACTTTTTTGTTTGAATACCACATGCTCATGTTAGGAATCATCTTATCTTAGGAAAGCTGTTTCTTACTTCACATACCGTGAAGTAAGAAGAATACCTACCGTCAGAGAAGTTATGTAAAGTACAGTCATTTATTGCACTATCATTTTTACTAAATACAGCAGCTGTTAAATTCCATTAAAAATTTATGTTTTTAGAGCTAGAAGGTAGCTTACATAATTGAAAATCTAACACAGTAAGCTAACCTTAAGACAATTTGACTTTTTTGTTTGGAATAATTCAAATCTATAATAGAAAAATGGTCTTAAATTTCGAAGCTAATAATTTCATTTCATTCTCGTATCAAAATAATTACTTTCCAAAACAATCATCTTTAAGCAATTATTTTCTTTCAGCATCCCACTATTTCCTCGAGGCGGCGACATCACACTGTTCCGCTACGCTTTATTCCTACTAAACAAATGTATAGCGCAACTGATCGTCGGTCGTGGACTACCGTTGTCGGACATACGACCGACACTCTCCAACTTACAGAGGTTACTCACTGCGCCGGCTAATATGTAAGTGTTTTGTAAAATACAGGGTGGTTAGTACTTGTGGGTTTTGTGTACGGTGAAGGGAAAAGGTTGGGAAAATAGCGAAAAATTATATCTATACTAACTATTATAAAGCTGAAGAGTTTGTTTGTTTGTTTGATTGTTTGTTTGTTTGTTTGTTTGAACGCGCTAATGTCAGAAACTACTGATCCGATTTGAAAAATTCTTTCATTGTTAGATAGCCCATTTATCGAGGAAGGTTATAGGCTATATATCATCACGCTACGATCAGTAGGAGCAGAGTACCAGTAAAAAATGTTACAAAAACAGGGAAAAAGTTGACCCATTCTCTCTTATGTGACGCAAGCGAAGTTGCGCGGGTCAGCTAGTAACCAATAAAAAGTGGTGTTGCTCGATATGGAATTGAGAAAACTATAGTAAAGTGGTGTAAATAACATTAAACTATCGTAATAGTCAACTTTAACGATTGTTCTCAATAGCAGATATTGGACGAATAATATTAAGATTTACATATACATTGTATGCGAAAATTCGTCAAAGCAGAAATATTCCTCAGCTATATTTAAACAGACTATAGAGGTTCTTGAGTTAACGTTTCTTTTACAAGCAAGGTTTGGTTTAGGTTTAGGATTACTGGGTTTTCATAATAAATAAAAAGAATACGGATACTTACCTGTGCGTTTTGCTTAAGCTCCCTCAATCTTACTGTTACAAGCTTTCTGTATTATGTCCTATCGTCATAAAAATCCATAGTCTTCTTAATTGAATGTGCAATTCGAAAACGGCATATCTTACATTACAAAGACAGTACTTATGCCCTTTTAGAAATTGCATGTTCAATTACAATGTGACTAAGCTACTCGCTATTGTGTTGTCAAACTAAACTCGTCCTTATTCTATAGGTCGGACACTACAAAGTTGTATGGCACTTACCGATGGCTGGTCGACAGCCAGTGTCCTCGCACGCAATCTTTGCGAAGTCTCGTTGCATCTGAACGGTGTAAATATCGACAGTTTAATCGGTTTAAGGTATGTATGGAAGGTTGAAGAAGAAAATGTACTTTATTATAAAAGCAGAAACTAACACAATGAAAGAAACATTTCTAATTCATAACTGCAGCCAAAGGTCTCTACTTAGATTTGTGGGAAATGTTTGACATAAAATTTTCTTTATATACTATTACTGTATAGTATACTTTAATGTGTAAATGGGCTGGGCATTTTAAGTGGGCTTAAATTTAAATGTTTGGTGTGGTTTAAAGTTTGAATTAGCCAAAAATTTGTAAATGAGTTTTGATTTATAATTCTTACATTTCTACCAACCTATTGCTCATAACATATTATCAGGTTCTTCCTGCCTGTGGTGTAAATTGATTTTATTAAATGCTAAATGTTTATATTTGATTATTTGTCCACAGGACTCGGTGGACGGTCAGTCGATGCAGTCAGCGATGAACCACAAACGACATAGACATTCTAGAAGCGTCGGCAGCTACCATGATGATCAGGTAACAATATATACATTACTTTTATTATAATAGGTGCCTTTAAACAGACGCTCTTTCGCGCGTGTAACAACAAAGGAAAAGAGCGTGTGTGTAAAGGCACCGAATGAGTATAAAACATTTATTAAGACAAGTTAATTTGTATACGCTGAGATGCTTACACCTCGATGTACGTTCATTATCGTGTACGTTTGTATGTGTGTATGAAATATGAATATGAATAAAACAAAAAAAAATATTGTCGATACAATCTATTCATTATTACTTAAAGTTTGATAAATTTAGTTGCATTCTTTTTGACGTTTAATTTTTTTTACGATATTCTGTTAATTTACATGGGAACTAAAATAGTTGTTTTTTTGTATTGGCTATCATTTTTAAGATTAATGTGAGTTTATTCTTTCTTTTATTTGGTAGTTAGGACTTAGATATTCTTATTAATACATGCATATGAAAGAAATGTATATTAGTTAGGTTCATACACGAATTATTTTTTGTGATGATTAAGCCATGTATTTATTTATATGTATTTAGTCTCCATTTTCCATGTTTCCTTAGACTATTGAAAATTTTTTTATGTCTGTATTAATAGTGATAGCAAAGTTAGTAGTACAAGTCACCTATAACTTCTATAGTACTAATAAAAACACTTTCTCAGGAACTACCCGCACTAGAAGATTCAACAACATCAATAATGGGCAGCGAATCAAATATATACAACATGAAGTTGACTCAAGCCGACTCATCAGACTTGCCTCACAGCCTCAAGTCTCACAACTCAGACTCTGAGATACATAGACTAAACGACGAAGAAGCCAAAGTAGTCTTCACTCTAGGCGACGACACGACCATAGACCAACAACTGGTTAGACTATCGACTAACAACCAGGACGAAATAGGTGAGAATGTAAAAAAAATATGTTCGGAAATCAGCGATTTTTGCTCATCGGAAATATCGGAATGCGTAGATATTGCTAAGCATATAGATATAGATTTAGATAGGGATGAAGAGATTAATATAGCTAAATATATGGAGAGGAAAGTAAGTGAGGAATGCGAGAGTGGGGTCAATGACATTGAAGCTGTGGGTGTTTCGGTCACTGACGTCATAGTCATACCAAGTGCTGAAGCCATTTTGGACACGGGACAAAGTGTCAGTCCGAAAGAAGAAGGAGAACAATAGCCGTTTTTGTTTCGCCGTTTGTTGATATTGAAGATTTTGTGATGAATACAGTTTAAACAATGTAATACTTTACATTGTTGATTGAAATACCGTACTACATATTCAAATGATCGTTGTTTTACAGTGTTTTCATATTGGGCGTATTTTTAATGGATATTTCGCTAGAAAAGTATATTAGCAGACTTAATACCGTGACAGGTATTACCAGAATCATAGCAGTATACGAATATTAGAGGTAAATACGCCTATTACCTCCGCTTTGCGGGAGGAGACTCTTGCCTAGCAGTGTCCTACTGCTGGGCAAGAGTAATGGAAAAAAATAATGTCTAGTGTGTAAACGCTCTTAGTAACGAAAAGAGATTCAGTTATAAAGAGTTTAGTTCTGTCTCTTTCTCGCAAGAAAACAACGGTCATTGAACACCTCATGGTACGTATGAAACAATGTAATTATTTTGTTACAATAATGAGTGCCTAGAAGAAAAAAAGGAAGCTACCCGTAAACCAGAAAACTGCCTATAATGACAATATGTCTAACATTTTTTAGACAATTTAATAGATTTCGCCTTCTTTACACCACTTATGAGTATGTTTCCGTTAGCTTATCTCGTGATAATTTGACAGTTGTTTTAATACATTTGCTGTCAATTTATCTATTGGATAGCTTATCCGACACTTACCCATAAGCTGTGAAACTGCCTCTTCGTCTTTCATGCAGTCGATTGACAATAAATCACGAAGTTATATTTTTAATATCAACAAACGGTTAGATGTAAAATAAGACACATTTTGTATGTGATCGTTCTAAATTAATGGAAATTATTTACTGAAAACCTCATAAATTATTATATTAGAGTTTGGACCTAGATGATACAATCAAGTTTTCAAAGGATTGGTTACTCCACCTGAAGGTATACTTATGAGAAGAGGTCCAATCTTTTGACTACTGTGAGCTCAATGTAAAATGGCAAACGGCAAAGTTTACGATCATAGCTTTAATTGTTACTTGTCAGTTTTAAAATCGCTAAATTACTTTATTTAAGGGATAATTTCGAAGCTCGATAATGGCTGTAAGATTAGTTTATATCACTAGCCAACTTTATTTGAGAAATCATGATTCAACTTTATTTATGTGGTTCGATTAACTAACTGTCGATAAAAGATGTTAACTGCCGAAAAATCGGCAGATTTTATAAGCATGACATCGTAATCGTATACTCTCCTGTACGGCCATTCACGTGCACATATGTATACGCATCTAAAAAGTCTATGATTCATAACAATCAGATGAAAGTTGAGAAACTTTTGACATTCGCCAGTTTGCATTGAGCTTATTTCGTATCATACAATAATATAATGGTGAATAGGACCGATGCAATAATATTAAACGAATAAATTATTGAGTGAAGTTTTTATAATTATAGTGATACAATAGATTTATGAACTATTTAAATTCATAAGTAGTTGTTAAGACTTGTATTGTTATTACTATGCTCATTCTATACAGTCATATAGTTGATATTGTTGTCACACTTTCAGCCGAAAGCTAAAATATCATTCAATTTAAAGTGATACTCAAAAGTATGTCTGTCGCTACGATACACGTTAAAGTAATCAAGACAGCATGATACATCAGAGTTACTTAAAGTTGGAGAATATTTCAACATTCGGCTGTTTTAGGCCGGTTATCAACTTAACTTATTTGCTGTGATAATCATAATCTATCAAAAATGGTTTTTATAGACATCGTTCATATACCACAGTGAAATTAACCTGACTCGTTGGCTTACGTGAACGACGAATGCAACACGATGCGACGTGATGAATTACGTCTAAATTGTCGCGTTATTGAAAGTACCAAAGGACGCAAGTTGTCATTTGTCGCTTGCGCAAAACAGTGCCTAAGATTATTACAGCAAAGTTTAATGGGACAGTCTTAAAGTGTATAACAAAATCGACATCAGTGTCAGTGCCGGATTTAGAGTCACTCTTTAAACTTCTTTATATCATTTTAGATTTAATTATTTGATTAATATACTCGTTGGTATATTGCACTAAAGGTTATAAAACGTAACTTTTTATTAATAGTGTTTCACAAGTATTTTCATCACAATACTCGTTTAAGTGTGACTCCAATTTCGATGAGACTTGTTTACTCGATCATATATCACAATATATCTCATTAATTTATATCTAAATCCGGCACTGTTTATCATAACCTTTTTCTATTCACCCAACTGGCTTTGTTCATATTTCTTGGTCCTATTATACCCCGACCAATATATCCTAATCTATAATCATTTATCTTGGCAATACATTACAAATCATCTTGTTCTATCGCCGAAATGTCATTAAAAAAAACTACAAACAATAACTTTTGATCGTTATTTTTTCCTTGATTGATAAGTGGGTCGTTATTATTCGAAATACAGGTGCTTCTTAATCAGGTCTGATTGTAAATTGCATTTTTTGATGATCCGACTTAATCTAAGAGTTTTATCACTGTATGAAAAATTGTATTTAAAAATACAACTGCAAACAAAATCTAAATGTGTTATTTTTAATTGACAATTCATAGTCTTGTTGCCAACTACGAACGAGTGTTGCCAAGGTAAATAAAAGTACGTATACCTATACCCTTTTCATTCAAAACATTTTGAGCTTGAATTTATAATGTTATATCCCTCTGTGATTAAATCTAGATTTAGTAACTATTATAAACACTAGAATATTAGTTGGTTTTCTACGATTGGTATGAGGAGGCCCTGTATTATGATACAGAAAGTAAACTGTCAAAAAATATTAATAATGTCTCTTTATTTGGGCTTTATAGGTTACTGATTGAATAGTACCATATGACACCACTTGTACCTGTCAAAAATTTTCAGCAACTACCGTTAAATTAATAAATAAATTTAACCCATTACTGTCCCACTGCTGGGCAAGGGTCTCCTCCCGTAATGAGGGAGGGGTTAGGCCTTAAGTCCACCACGCTGGCCAAGTGCGGGTTGGTGACTTTGCATGCCCTCAATAAATGTATTAAACAAATTTTTAGGCATGCAAGGTTTCCTCACGATGTTTTCCTTCACCGTTGGAGCATGTGATAATTATTTCTAATACACACATAAATTAATGTATATTTTTTATATTTAGTTACGCTGTTAGCATCCAAAAAAATGCATGGTATATTTTACGATATTCCGAAAATCAATAAATGAAATGAAAATTGTTTTGTTTTCTGTTAGATCCTTTCGTATATTTAAGTATTTTTTTAGTATAATATACAATTTGACAATATCCAAAAATTTTACAATATTGGTAGATATTCCCTTTTACGGTTACTTCACTTGAAATCTGATGATTTTTTGTATAGGCACTGGTGGTTAATCCATGAAAACGAAGATTTTCTTGTAGTATGAATGTAATAAATATGGTACTATTTAAAAAGGTAAATAATAAAATGTTTATAAAAGCTGGTTACATTGAAGTGAAGTGTGACCTAATAATGGTATGTCGGTACATCGCATTGTGCCTAAATATCGATAAATGTAAAAATATTATGTAAATTGTAAATATGTATCGGATATTCTACTTGTATTGCGTCTTGCATTATCGGCTGTTGTTATTATTAAATATTTATTTCAATTCTCTATCTTGTTGTTTTATTTGAAATTATCATAAATCTGGTTTCTATATTCTATCTCCAGATAGAGATAGGTTACTTGTAAACATCTATATTGTATTAGAACTGGTTTATATAGCGCGCCAAGAAATAAATTGCAGAAATTACTCAAATCTTTCTAATATTGACTAATATGATGAATCAATGAACGGTTTACGCTATAATAAAAAGTATAAAAAGTAAATTATTACTACAGTTAAAATGATCTGTCGATCAGTTGAATGGTTCTTATTCAATGACCGATCATTTTTACCATAGCATGTCAAATACTTCGCATAAGTTATGCGAGAGAGGCGTTGAAATGTTATAAATGATAGAACAGCAGGAAGCTAAATACCTAATTATAGGTTCGGGGGAAGATGACACATAAAAACTTCGGAACAGACCCGAAACCTTAAAAAAGTGATCTCAAAATCGAGTTGATTGTAAGAAATACAAGGTGGTTCAAATCAAACCCTAAACATATTGTAGACATTTTTTTATCCCAAAGCCACGTGTTTTCTTACACTACACATTTTTAAACCAGTTCTGAATGTAGAGATTTGTTTAGACCATTTGTCATGTCTACTGTTTCACGTGGCATAGCATGTGCAAAGAAACCTCGTTTTACTCTCATATTTTTCACTTACAGCCCAGAAGAAAATTGGAATATAGTAAAAATGTTGATCAATTTTCACATAGAATCTCCAATTTATCCGGCTTCCCTGGCCAATGACTTTTAATTATACATTAAAGTGGTAAAGTCGTAAACTCCCGGGTTCGATCAAGTGTTTCTCAGTCAAAATAATAAGACAACTGACCAAATTATCCTGAGCTCCGGCTAGTTATAGAGCCACCTCGTTTTAAATTGTATAATACAGGAACGACAGCTCAAGATAAACTGGATTGTATATAGCCCAGCAAAAATATAAATAGCGCAGTACCGGCACGCATGCGCGTTCTCGATCTGTTCTAAATTCAAATAGTCCGGCGCTCGAGCAGCCCGGACGTTTGAAAAACGGATTTTTTAATCCAAATTTCGAAATTCCAATCCCGACTCCGACTGGAAAGGCCACGTGATTGGGAGAATTTGTATAAGGAACGTGTGTTTTCTGGAATTAGCTTCTAAGTGTTGTGAACAGTGAAAAATGTGTGAACAGTGCGTGCAGCGTTGACACAACCAATAAGGATTTATTTGTGCGTTCCTGACGCATGTGGTGAGTAAAATTTTGCTAATTTTATATTTTTTACATGAAAATTTACCCGGAAATTTGGAAAAAAATGCAAAAATATTTTTGCAAAGTAAAAAATTATACCTGATTACCTAGAATTAAGTCGTGTTACATAACTATAAATAAACCGTTGCCCAGGCAATTAATTTTATTTGGCAATTTGGCTGGGAGCCGGTTTTACAATAGTAATTTGTAGGTCATGTAATTAATGCTAGATTTATGCCTGTAGAGTAGAGTGGTGCTTTGACATTTGATCTAGTGATAGAGGTGTATCTTTAGTCCGGATTATCGGCTATTTGTACGCCCGGCAACGCATTGATTTGAATGTCTATAGTTAAAATCAGGAAGACTGATATGTTGTCTAGACAAGTGGCACGTTGAACGAACAAAATGCGAGCTTATTATCGTTTCTTGGCAAAGGTTAGAAATTCAACTTGTAGGTGTCAGACCTAACGGAAGGGCCACTAATACGCTGTAAAATGTAAACTAAACTGCTACAATAATAAAAAATGAGGTCATTTTGCTCTAATACTTGGTCTTTGTGAGCTCTGTTTTTACTACTTGACATCATATTTTATAAAATATTCATTAAAATGCCGTTTTAACTGCAGAAACCCCAATTTTGCTAAAATGAACCAGCTATTTTCTACTCTCCCCTTGACACAATCTTTAAAACGTTACAACTTCTACTTCCAAGATAATAGCAGGCTACTTTTCTTTCTTAATTATACCCACATGCCTAAAGTCTAACACATTTTACTCAAACTATTACAGTAACCCTGAAATTCTACCTATACTCAGAACAACTAGTTGAATTTCATCATAATGAATTAGTCATTCCGCTAACTACAAAATTTCCCCGAAAAAGGAATTCGCGTGACTGAACGTTACTGCCTAAAGCTTACGAAATAACGATTACATACAGACCTAAAAACGATTTGCCCAAACGATAATATTAGCATAAACATCTAGTTTTACGCGTCGTTTACCAAGAAGGTTTAAACTTGTACTTAGAAAACAACCCTAGGAATACAAAGGGCGAAGAAATAAGCAGGAAATGATGATTCTACACGTGGTATGCTTATATTCACTGGATGTAAGGCTTTGTTGTTTATGTCACGTACTTTTTAAACCTGAAAAACTTACCACTAACGGTGGATGATCAGCTCTCAACTACCCAACTCTCAAAAACCCAATAAATGCCAAGATGATCTATTTCACCATCGTCCAATAGAAATGTCGTATAGCTGCTAGTTCAATTGCACGACTGGTGAAGTCTTTCCTTAAACACTGCTGCATTATTTAATCAGCAAATCTGAGTGGAAAATCTTACAGACCTAAACACAGAATAAACAACCATTAGGTTCATCTATGAGAACAATTGAAATGGAAAAAATACCGTACATTTTGCGTTGCGCTTCAGAGAACTATTGCAATACTCAAAACTTAAACTTGTATAGTATGCAAAACACGAAAGTTCCATTCAATATAATGCCTATACGGACCGCGATACCCTTCGGCTGTCACACCCCAAGACTTTCAAGAAAGATCAAGAAAGCTTAGAGATCCGTGTTATTTGATATGGGTCGACAATAACCCTTTAGGAGACGCACAGAATGGAAAATCGGCTTTGCCTTTTACCTGTGTGACGAGACGATAATGTTGGTAAAAATTCAATGTTATGTCGAAGGGTCCCATATTTATCTACTTTTAAATTCCTGTAAAGAAATGGGAAATAAGTTTGTTTTTTATGGTCGTTCAGAATATTAAAGTTCTTAAATTGGATATTAGACAGAAAATGTATAGGTAATGTAAAAATGTATGACTTTTTACAATGCTGCTGACTAGGAAACAATATCTGCTAAATCTTACATTAATTTGCTATTACTATAGCTATTTTAAAATGGTATAAGTACTTTCCTTTTCTCAAATCACGTGTAACTTTCATTGTTGGGTTCTCTACTTTATCTTGACCAGATGTTTTATTCTAATGAATAACAATAACCTATCTTTAGAACAACAAAGCTCAGTTCTTTAAGAAGTGGTCACTTGAAATATCGAAATAATAGGATTCCTCATCTATGAGAGCAGCAATGCTTTTAATTCTCTCAAGTTTGCCTCGGCGAATGTTAATAGTGATTCAGAAACAATTTGATTAATAATGTCATTATTGAAGATGTGATTTTGGCATTCGTCCACAGTGATTAGACGGCTGAATTATTTTATGAATGCCGGCGTAACCTACAATGAGGCCTTGTTCTCCATTTTGATACTAGATCATTTAGGTCTTCGCCAAACTGCTATGCAGAACACTGATAGGAGAGCCAATAAAAGGCAATGTATTCAATGCAGTTTAAAATTGTGTTTATCATCACGTCATCTATATTTATTCTATAGTTATATACCACTAAGTAGCGATTCAAACAACATCATCAGGATAGCGATAGGGTCATTTTACAACAGAGCCGGAATAAAGTTTCAGAAGAGAATTGGTATTTGCTTTAATTTACCTTTATTTCAATTATTTGGCTTTCACGCCTTATTTGATTTCGAAAATATGTTTTTATTTGCTGTTTTCATTCGTATAAGATTGTAACTTCTCATTGTATTTTACATAACATTGCGCAACGTATGTAATAGATACTTGTTTAATTGTAATGGACATTGCCAAATGTGGTGATTACAACTTTGTAAGTGACGTCTCAGTTTGTTGTCGGTCCAAAATAAGCATCATTCATATTTCTGACTCATACAAGGGATATTACTATCGCAACACAGTGTAAGATATTTTTTTGGCTGCTTTTTGAGTTTTATATTTACCTATATCAGACAATGTATTTATGAGCTATGCACTAGTAGAACAGGCTGTCTCCGAATTTAGTTTAAGTTTTGTAGTGACTGACAGGTTAGCTCTAAATTGTCGTGTCGTAAACTAAATAATAAAATATTTCTTTGTTTCTGAACCAGAAATTGAACAATGTCTAGAAGAATTTGCTAAATGAATAGATAATAATTATACGAAGACAACACGCACAGGATAAATGAAACTGCGTGAGTCACGCCACTGGCAATTGTGAAGACATTCTGCCAACTTCCGCTGTTGAGAACTTAATCATATTCGCTTATTGAATTATTGCTTTTATTCAGACTGGCGGGCTTTGACAAGCGAAGGTGACAGCTATTTTGAGTAAAAATTATTCGATATATCGAATTTCTGCTTTTGAGTTAATTCAAAACATTTTTTTAAGTCATTTATGTGTCCCACTGCTGGGTAAAGGGTTACCGTCTTTCCTTGCAAACTAAATGCAAAACATTTATATTTATTTGTTTATTATCTACTTGAAATCATTTTTAAGTTACCGAGGTGATGTGCTTATCAAGTTCTGTACGTGTTGTGCACAAGTCCCGAGTACCTACATTATTTTATTCTGTAGAAAATAAATAAATTTCCCGTAAAGAAAGCCTATCTGTACCTATATACCTGAAAATTCTAATAGGTGCATGTGGCACTCTGCCAATTTCAGCACGTTCCCTGAAAACAATTTTCATTATGACATGAAAATTGATGGGCGATAATAAGATATTAAACCTATTTAACTACACTCAGCGGCAGAAAAAGTGGCCCAAAGTAAAACTACGATAAAACTTTTTATAATAACAATACATGGTTATTATTTTGGCTATAACTATTAGTTAAACAGTTTATACACAAGTTTAGTTACAATTTACACTAAGTAGTCGTAATTTTTTATCAGAAATGGGAAAAATTTTAAAAATACAGATTTTTTCGAAATCGTTTCTTGAAAGTTTTCGCAAAAAATTAATTCTGTACCAAAGAAAGAATAAAGTTTATACTGCGTGTTAACTCCTCTAGCATTTATTGTGACCTGCATGGGTTCTGGCATGCTTTTTAGGTTGTTTTAATTACTTCTTGAAGAATTTTATCCCACACTCTGACTAGAGCGGTTCTTAGCTCACCAAGTGATTCTGGTGGGTTGGGCAGTGCACGTACACTGTTTTTTAGCATGTGCCAGACATACTCTACGGGGTTGATGTCTGGACTGCGAGCAGGCTAAGCCAGTTTTGAATCTCGATATCAGCAAGGTGCGATTCCACAACGCGAGCGCTATGAGCGCGGGCATTAAACAGCATTAGAGTTAATCCTCCCAACCAATGAAATCCATAAGTGGTACAACATGGTCTTGGAGGATTTCTTCAGTGTACCCGGCTGCTGTTAGGCGCTGATTTACGATGACAAGCTCCGTACGTGCCTCCAAACATACACCTCGCCGCACCATAACAGACCCACCTTTGTAACAGACCGTCTGACGAGTTCTGTTGGGAAGAAACCGTTATTAATGGCGTCGGTACACTCTCTCACGACCATTTGGTGCTCTTAATGCTACTCAGCACTCATCGGTAAACAAGAACTTGCTCCATTGGTCGATGGACCAATTCACATGTTTACGAGCAAATCGTAATCGCGTAACTCGATGGTGTCTCTCGAGTTCTGGAACTCGGGCTGGTCTTCCTGCCCGTAAATCACGTTCTCTTATCCTTCGCCTTACGTTCCGTTCACTAAGAATGACTCTGCGTGCAGCTTGAAGCCTCTACTGAATCTCAAAAGCTGTTAGAAAGCGGTTTCTCAGCACTTCGAGGTTAACAAATCGGTCATCTCTGGCGGATGTACATGGTGTTCGTCCACTTCCTGGTCGCCGCGTGTAGAGACCAGTCTCACGATACCTCTTAATCGCAGACCTTAAAGTGGTACGCGATACATTAAAAAATGCAGCCACCTCTCAATGATAATGGCCCTGATCGGACAACAAGACCACCTAAGCCACTTGTTCAGCAGTAAGTGGCATCTTCAAATCTTTTCTGAAATCTAAATAGACCAATAATCAATAAAAATCATAAAAATAATCGTTTCTGTGCAGCAATATTTCAAAATACAGATTTCAACTGACCTCTCGAATCAACACTGAATTCAGTTCTAACACACTTTGTCAGAAAAAGTTATCCGTCACTCAAATTAATCTCAAATTAAACACTTCATAAAACAAAACAGATCACTTCGCAACTACTTACAACAATATATCTTCCATATATTACTTAATTTGTTTACAAATTCACGATAAGCACTTGGGCCACTTTTTCTGCCGCTGAGTGTAGCTTAAAGGTCGCTATCTGAAAAATCATTAAAAAAATTGCTAGTTGCTCTCACCGGTCTAAACGATCTGTGGGGTAAGTAAACCTTGGCCCGGTCATTTCATAGTGGTATTTGAACTGGGCGTCTTCGTGCTTCAGAGGGCACGTAAAAAATTCGGCCCTGTAGTTGTCTGTTATAAAATAACACTCGCTAAGCCATGTCAAAGGCCTTCCGGCTTAAACGACTTAAAGTTTAAAGGTTGACCACTGAACATACGATTAAATAAATAGTTAAAAAAAATCATGTACTTAATCAACCATTATGGATAATTCATTCGAACCGGTATAATATACGAATGGTCAATTACAATGAACAAACAGCTTACGCTCGGTCACGCAACCAATCACTGTAAAGCTTTTGTTTCCGACAAGCGGGGTCCTCTGCTACGCTTCAGACGACATAACACAGTATATCTGGTACTGTGTAATGTATTTAAATCTGTTCTATAGTTTACTTCATACAGGCAATTTGAACAAAAAAAATGAGATTGATTTCATAGATTCTTTTGTTGTGAAATACAAACAGACAACTTTTTTTGCGGTACGTCAAAATGTGTTTGGTAATTAGACCAATAAAAGGTTGTTAAAAATCGATGGTATAAAAAGATTGCTGAATAATCTAACTCACTGTCATCTGCTGCGAAAACAATATCTAATAAATCATTTTGAAGTATGATTCATATTGATATCTTGCTAATGAAATTCTTCCTTAAAGTACGCGTTCCTTGAGAAAAACCCTTACCGAATCACAGCGGTCCCATCGTACTTATCAGATCTGCTTGTAATATCTCTTCAAACCATCTTAATTAGAAAGGTGAAAATTATTTTTCTAATTAGAGTTTTTGGTACAAAAAAGTTCTGCACGTGTAAGAAAGTCTAATAAAAGTTCTTATAGCTATTAAATATGGTATGGTACTTCCAAATATATTAAACTGATGCTATAAAAAGATACTGTCAAATATTTGAAGAAGAATGAAGGGACGACGAAATTAATGATAATAATATCGATTACTCGGAAAACAGGTCAACAAAATAAATATTCTTTTTTGGGGCCCAATATTAATATAATTTATCTTTACCTGTCATTCGAATAGATACGACAAGGAAACTTTATTCCCAAGAGAACATAGCAATCTAAAGTTCTTAGCTTATACCACACACGTCATACATAGGTAGGTAGGTTTGTACAACGATCCGTTGCAGAGGTCAAATGGCACTCACTGCATACAAAACCCTGAAATCTGGACTAATCTAAAGTAATCCTCAACTCTCTGGGGACAAACAAGAAAAAAGTATAAAGTTCAACAAAAAAGGAAAAAAGCCGCATTGACCTCAAAAATCCTGATTTGCTATTCAATACGTTCACACGTTAAGCGCTAAATGGTTTAAAATTTGCAAAAGTGCACTAGTGAAAACTAGTTGCTAGTTTTTGTTCCAAAACTCCCCATATAAAAAAATCCGCTAATTCAAATTCAACATTGAAAATTTATACCGGCAATGTGTGTAGACACAAGAAGTTCAATTTTCTTCAATGTACGCATAAAAAAGCGCAATAAAGTTACTAAAACGAGCAGAGAATTACTTGAACTAATAAATAAATATCCGTGAAATATTATTTTGAACACAAATGTGTGTTCATAACAAATGATTAGAATAACATTGAGTGACCTTCAAACCTGACTGCATCATGTCGGGAATGTTTTGATAATACACATGAGTTATTTTAATTTCACAATACAAGTTATACTACAGCTTTTAAAATTCACAGACGCAAGGAAAATGGAAGATCGCACTAAAATCCATTACTGTAACTATTTCTTAATTTTCATTTACCAGCATTGTTGGGTGAGTGAGCATTGCTGGCAACACTGCTTTCGGTGAAAGCTTTATTGCTTTGCAGATTTCAGTTTTCTGCGGCATTCGCCGCGGTGTGACGTGTGCGTACCGGAAATTTACCATAAAAAAGTGTTTGTAATAAATAAGAGTTTGCGTCGATGTGTGGTGCCGTGTTCTGTTTGAAAGTTTCAAGTGAAGTGTTCGTGAATTAAGTGGGCTTCGAAGTGATGATAAAAAGGTCAGTCCAGTATGATTTTGTGTTAGTTTATTAATTAAAAAGTGTGTTGTTAATTGAAGTTTTCCGTGTTTTAGGTCAACTTAGGCTTGGTCGCTGATGAGGTTTCCTTTTATTTATTAAGGGGTAGTTTTGAAACTAACTTTTGGTATTTTTATTTTGGTCTAAAATAAAAAAAATCTGCTGTAGATTGAACAGTTCCATGCGGTGGAACAAGACAGATACTTTACAAGTTAAATGTGACTGCGTGACATGTCGTAAAATGAAGCGATTGTGATCCTTACTCCCAACACCGTAGTGCGAAATTACCTCGTATTTTAGAAAGATCGTAAAAGATGTTTTATACACTATTTACACCTGTGAATTTACAAGTTTAAGCGTTTTATGGTTTAAGATTATCCCGAGTCTACCTTTCTTGGGCCTTTGGTTGTGGAGTAATGCTAGTCTGTGGAACGAATAAATTTCGTTCGGTTTTTGAGGGTAATATTGAACTCTCTGTGGTCGTCTGTCGTAGAAATAGAAATTTACAAAAGTTATATTAAGGTAACGTTATTCTGACATGGCACTTACATCCAAACGTCAGTTACACCCAGGAAATCGGGTACAAAATTTTCTCATTTGTGAAAAATTAGAATCCAAGGATTTTTAGGAAGCTCCCTCTACTCTTTATACCAAGAAGTAGATGTTATTAGTCTCCATAAATATGAATGTATTCCCATTTTATACCACACGCAAAATATTCATATAATTTATTCCTGAGGCTGACAATATAAAAATGTGTTTCTCTGAAACATGTATGATGTTTCCCTCGCGTAAATATGTTGTCAGTTATTAAAAGTATACAAGTCAGTGACTCGGGCTTCCGTCATTGATATAATGGATAGCTGATGTACCTGTGTAGGTGTCGAGTCGCGAATTCTATTTGTAAAGGTCTGTTGTATTTTCTGATGTCTGTTTCATTAAGATAGATAATGTTTCTGCAGAAATTACATTTTACTCTCATATTTTTATCCACGTTTTAGTTGATATTTTTACAGATTTGGTTATTAGTGGATCAAACATATTTGTGAACATTTGCCTATGGTTAAAGGAAATAAATTAATATGTATTCCGGATTTTTTATACTTGAAACTGCTGCTGATACTTTTGCATTCAATGTAACACATTGCAGTAAATGTCTTGTCTTCTATTAAGTTTTTCTTTCTGCTGATTCTAGTATAACATAAGCAACACAAGCTTCCATCCAATAATTTTAATAATAATTTATCCATGAGGAAATTCTCCCATTTCATCGAAAACCGGAGATTACATTCAAAATGAGAGAAGTTAGGAACACAGTCCACTTGGCTAACTGCGGATATTCTAGTCGTAAACTGTGATTACGCTGCTGCTAAATTAGGTAGCGTTGGCGTACTATGTATGCATATTCATGAAGCAATGTAATGACTCGTGGACAACAAATGCGAGGTTTTTGTTAGGTCCTTTGTTTTAATAAAGTAGGTTAGCGTGTTGGGTCCCAAATGGACGGATGGGAGACCCCTAGCAGTGCAATTTGTCCTCTGATTACTGCAAATGTTGCTGCAAAATGGTTAACAAAAGATTGTGTGCCATAAACTGATCTGATTTTATCTGATGATTAAACTAGGAAGTAAAATCGAATTTAGTAGAAAGTAATTGGCTTATACATTAACAATACCTTGTAGTTGTGCCAATCGTAATCTATATAAATGGTAAATACCCTCTGAAAAAAAATGATTCTACAATTTCATAATGAAGATAAGAGACGTAAAGAAGTAATGCTTAATAAGCTAGGGTTAAGCTGAAAAGTAGTTTGCTAGGAAAAAGGACAAACAAGTTTAGAGAGAAGTTGTTTGAGCTCTACCGTTCGTTAAAAAGTGGGGCCATTGATACAAGCGCTGGAATTGGGTGGATAAAAGTCTAGAAAATGTAAATGCGAGCTTTGTCTTTGTTAGGCTGCTTTGAACTGTTCAAGATGCCAGTTTATATACAAATTGAACGAAAGGACTTATTCTTTAGATGCTGTTTGGTTGTTGCTCCAATTTTCAGTATCCTTGAAGTACTCCACAATTTAAATGATAGAGGTTTATGATATCGCGTAATAGTTATATTTTGCAATGAATATTTTTTTGTTTTGTTAGTTCTTGATTCAATTTGACATCAAAGTACTTAAGTCACGTGTACGCTATATTTGTAGACAGACAAGTAAACAACACATAAAAACAAAAATCTTTTCCTTTCACAAGTTATTCTATCAAAACTTCGTAAACTGGCACATTTTATATACTTTTCATCGTTCGTATGTTGACATAGATTTCCCTCTCTGTCAGCATTTTTAAACCGATTACAAAGCGTGTCCAAACAGCCCCTAACTTGATAAGATTCGCGCCAAAATATTACAAGTTTCACCCTTATTATACACCCTCAAGTTTGCATTTGCATCCAAAGTATTTTCCGACAGCCTCTTAGATAAAACAGTTTGTACAACGTGTGTTGTAATAAATGGCAGCAAAATTTCCATTAATTAACTTTATGTTCTTTAATAAATATTAGCTCTAGACTTGAACAGTAGGTAGATTATAGTTTATATTTCAGTATTAAACATGATGTCAGCAATTCAACATTATAGTCACTATTCGTAAGTCATGGTTATCAAGTCAAAGGTCTAAATTCAATGCAAAAAAGAGAATTATATTCTGCCAAAATGTTCACCAAAAATATTGGGAAGTCAAAACTGACAAGAGTTTTGTACTATAGCTAAGCAGACATGTCTACGTCTATAGAAATGGTTGTAACTGTTTGATTTTTTGATGACATCAGTGTTTGCTTCCATGGTATTAGGTTTATAAACTTAATTATATCGTAACAAGTTTACGGTGTGCCCTACCCAAGTTTCTTAACCACAGGAGTGAGCGAGAGGTTTCCAAAAGTCATGGGAAAGAAAGAGATGGAGCACATTCTCCTAATAGTTGCAAAGCCGAAATAAGTAGATGTATCATTATCTGTGCGAATAGGGGCTTAATGAAATTTGCATTTTGGAAACATATCCATGATCGTATTTGCATATCCGTTTAGCAATTCGCCTGTTTTCATGGAAACCATGTATGTAGAGTAAATTGCTTGAAAAGGGATAAAATGTACTTTTATAACAGTGTCTGGGACCTTAAAAATAAATTTAATGAAGTAATTAATAGGCATAACCCCTCCCTCGAGATCCTAGCCTAGCAGTGGGACAATAAACTGTTGAAAAAAATATATTAACAGATACGAATATCTGAAAAACAAACTACTTTTACTCCTCCACTTTTGATACAGTTGAAAAAAAAATACGTGCAATTTGAAGTAGCTTACTAAACTTGAATTGAGTGCATGTACATAAAAATAAATCAATAATGACAAATAAAACTACTAGTAAAAGTACAGCAAGAACAAATCTCCGAATCTTGTCATTCACGCAGCTGAAACGGAGACTATTTTTACCGCACCGCGAATTAGGTCAGCTTTCCATTGGATGCGAGACGGCAAAGTTCGGTGTTTCCTCCTTGCGATTTATAGCGTGTTTCTATACTATAAATGTAGCTGATGGATTAGTTATGTCTTTGTCTGATGAAATGGGCTTCTGGGGTGGATTTTATGGATACATCTTTAAATTAAAAGTATCTATTCGAAGAATGAAAAGCACGTTTTTTGTGATTTGGAGGTCATAATGAATACTTGATGCTTATTTGGTTTTTCTGGTGATATTAAAATTTGTTTAATATATAAAAAAATATTAAGGTCATGCAAAGTCCCCAATTCGCACTTGGCCAGCGTGGTGGGCTCAAGGTCGTCCCTCGTTTGGGAGGGGGCCACTGTCCAGCAGTGGGACAGAAATGGGTTTAATCTAAGCTAAGGATGGAAATGGTAAATTAAGTGAAAATTACAAAAAGCCGCTTTTTCGGGATTCTGCTAAAGAATAGAAACATACATTACAAGTAAATTGTAAAACAAGTTAAAATATAGAAATATACAGTGTATATACACTTTCCTGCTGTTCAGAAAACTCCCATGGAAAATATATACTTTAGCATAACATAGCAGGCTACGTTTTAGCTATAACTCCGTACAAAAGTCACAACTGTTCAACACGTATGGAATTAATTAGCCATTTTTAGACGTGACCTGTTTGTACAGTGACGTCATTAGGGTGTCAGTTGTTACAATATTGTACCTATATTTTATGTTCATTTGCTGTTTATACGAGTGTTGCTTGTAAAATATCATCTTCTGCGCTTTAAAGTATACTTGTTCTTTAACTGTCTTACTAATTATAGTTATATTATAAATATAGTTTATTCGTCTTTTGAAGATTTATATTTGGATTGTCGTTATAATTTTTGGTTTTACTTGACACGATCAGGCATAAAAATAGGGTTTTGAAATTTAAATTTGCATTTTTAAAGTAAATTCTGCACCGATCTAAAAATCTTTCAGCTTACTTTCAAATAGTTTGAACGTGACTTTTACTAGTGCTATGATGAATACGAATCTCAAAGAACATTTCAACCATGTGTGATCAAAAGTTTTATTATCTACTAGATCAGAGTCATAGTTATTATCTGTTTCTCCTTCAAAAAGGTCTCAAGAGTCAAAGCTTTCAGACTTATTAAAATCACCAATTTTCTTGAAATAGGATTGGAAATTATAATTGAAGGTAGAGAGAGACGTTGGAAGGTATAAATTGGCAAATTTTCTTCTCGATGTTTTTCAGCTCTCGAAAGTCAAACAAAGGTTTACCAATTAGAGCGATTGCGTCAATAATTTAAGTCCCTCTTATAGAGCTGTTATTCAATCAAGTATGGACGATACTTTTGATTGCAATTACGGAAGAACAAGCAAGTATTTTGATACAGGTGTAACCAGAAATAAATCTGTTGATACTTGACAATACTTGGTTCTTCTACAAACAAAAACTACAGTGTGAATTTTCGCATAATCCGTTTGCGCTTATTCCACATCTTTTCATATCATTTGTGCGATTTACAAAAAGGAAAGTGAAATAAATGCCCAATATAGGTAGAAATTGAAAAGAACGACGTTACCTAGTAGTCATCTATTTTATTCCTGTATTGGAACAAAACGCAATCTCTCACGTATAAAGGATAAAACGGGCCTTCCGAAAAATAACCTATGTTTGTTTCGGAATATACTTCATCAAGAACACTGTAATCAACAGACTAGACATAGTTAAGGGATTTTCCTTTATACGGAAACCGTTATGTGGTATCGTAACGTTAGTATAGCCCCCGGATGGTCGTTACCAACATTGGGAACGTGAGGGCCGGGATAAGCAAGCTCTATTCATTGTGAGGGAAAACTGCGGTTTGTGTACACAAAAACTAAATTAATTTCCCTTTGTTTTGTTAGTGTATTTTAGATTGAAGTGGTTTCTTTATTACGGTATTGAAGAGTTTAGTTTTCTGAGCTTATCTGTGTTCGTTTATTGAAACGTTTGCACTTTCATTGAATAGTGAATAAGACTGGTTTGTTTTTATTTTACTTCATTGCAGATCATTCGAGTGATAAGCCAGTTTTACAAACTCTCCAAGTCCCACTATATTTGACGTTTTCCTATGATTGCGTTTACTTTTAGTGTGATTTCCAAATAAATCTAAGTAAACTTTCCTCTACAAATAGTAGTTCAGTAGATTTAAGGATTCGCAACTTCGTTACCGTTTCCCTTCATCCCAACTAATCCATCAGATACTAAAAGTTCTCTTCAAACAACCCTTTTATGAAACTCTGCAGCTCACAAAATGTTGTATTACGTATATTTTGCCTTCACAATTCGTCTCAAAAGCATATAACTATATTTTACAAACAAAAATCTTTTTGGAAACAATAGAAGAAAAGGTTTGACGTCATAAAACGTGCTAAGATATCTCCGGCTGCAACCTTCCGGAATTTGGCACTTCGCAAATGTGTTTCTACCCTCAATCCTGCTTTACTTTAGCAATTTTCGTCTTCTTCTTGTCGTATGGTTAGTGGTCAACCTAGTGTCAAAGTTGTTCAAACCACCCGAAGGCCTTTGACGTGATTTTACGACTGCTATCTTAATTGACAACAATCGAGACCGCCTTTTTACGCGCCCTCCAAAGCACGGAGACGCCCTGTTCAAATACCACTATGCGGTCACCCATCTATGGAATGACCGCGGCAAGGTTTGCTTGACCCACAGATCGTTTACCGACCGGTGAGCGCAACGGCTACGGGCGCCTCAATTTTCGCCGAAATGGGATACCCTTCAATTTTGCTGTGAAGTATGTACCTTGACCCAAACACCTGGGTATCTGCGCTCAGAAATATGCATGACCTCAATAGCAATTGTGGCCTCTAAGGAAACTTGGTTTTATTATTTGGCGTCGAGAGTAATGAGACGAATGGAAGCTTGCATACTTAGGAATAAATCGAGCCAAATCAGCATTAGGATTTACGACCGTCCCGAACGGAAGTATCTGAGTAATTTGACGAGAAGAAAGATCTAGTAGTTTCGAAAGATAATTAGTTCAATGAATTATGAGCCGCTTTTCAACAAAGTAGTTGGTATGAATTCTAAACATGGCTCGTCTTGGCTACACAAAGTAGTATGGAAACAGAGTATGTGGTTTTAAGACCCGGCCAGAATAGAGGACTTGGGCAAAGTGAATATATGCGGTTGATTGGACCATATTTTGCGCCTAAAAGGGTCACAAAGCTCAACCACAAATGGTACGAACTGCCAGCAAACATGACCCGTCTCTACTGAATCTTAACCTTCACAATCTCTACCTATTTTCGAAATATGGCGCAAGAAATCTGTTATTCAAAAATGTTCGCACCAAACATTCTTATTTGCCGATATTATCGGTAGCTTTGGTCTGACCCTGGATAAAAGGAACTGAAAGAATGCTTGTTTTTCTTTTTATTAAATTCTTCGCGAAATTCGTTGACTCGCCAAAGTGAGTGCGTTGTGAAAAGATTTTTATTAAAAAACTTAGACCTATTGTTTTATTGTTGAGCTAAAGATGAGAGAAAAGACCTTGTATTTTATTTGTTTGTCGGACGGATGTCCGGAAGATATGAAAGTCTAGATTTTCTTGGACTATTTTTTGTTTTAGTCGCTAGCGATAGAATAATACTATTTTAAGAATATTTGGTACCTACTACATTTCAGAGATATTACTGATTTTTCTAGCCTCTGCCTACACCTATGGAAAGAAGGCGTGATTTTAAGTACGTATATCACGGAATTTGAAAATACGTAGTCTCTGTTTATGTATGTGTCAGTTCAAGCTCGTTTAACTAGAACTAGTTCAAACCGGCTAAAACTAGATGGCAGACTTGAGCCAGGTACGCAACAATTTGCATAATAAAGCGCACGGAAGTTTTCGAATTGCATACGACGAGCACTGCCGTTTCTTTGAGGAGAAACGGTCGAAATAACACAAGGCATTCTAACATTGAATAGAATTTACGTCAGCTGAAGCTAAAATATACAAAAAATACATTAATGAGATAGTGTCCAAAACATTTGGCATATTTCCATGCGTTTCATAAATAATTCGGACACTACAAAACAAGTCTACCAACATTATTAGTTGTATGCGTATAATATTTACATGAGCAGATATGCTAAAACTGTTGACGTTGATTTTTGCATCTAAATATTAAGAGAGTATCATATCAATACATAGAGCAGTTAAGGTATATTATCATGTAGGAAGGAAAGAAGAAAGAAAGGAAGGTCTGGAAAAAATACGACATGAAAATTGTATTAGTGTCAATGTTTCGACAAAAACTGCCTAGATACGTGATATATTTATGGCTAGAATATAATAAACTGGATTCGCGACTGTTTCAGGAAAGCCCAATATATTTTCTGCGATAAAAAAATATTCTACATCATTTTCGGAGATCCGACAATCTCTACACAGAACGTTTTGATTGATTTTACAAGTCCCTGCTTCATGATAGAATCTGCTAGAGCAGCAGAAGCTTTTTTTATCTATAAAATAAGTGCGCAATTACGGCACTGCTGTTATCAGCGCTGAACGGTACCATTAGCCTCCTGAAATGGCTTGAACGTCAGTATTTTTTTGTAAATTGTATATTAAATCCGATTTTTATGGCTCAATTGACTAAATGTTAATTTTTTTTCTTAAATTATGGTTGCGCAGTTATTAGTTAACAAGGCAACGCGGCTTAGGAAATGTGACTATTAGAAAAAAAACACACACACATTACACGTTTTTGCAATCAATAAAGAGAGATTAAACCTGCCCTCAACATGAAGAATGGTAAAGTTTTAGCTTGCATATATTTATCCAGATTTATTGATAGTTAAAGACAAAAATTGCTATTTTTAAGTTAACAAAATGTTAGATAGAAAATGTAATTTAGAAAACCTCTCACAAAGAACGTCAAAGCGAAGACACAAATCGTTGAAATCGAATCGCTTCGGAACAGTCTTGTGTCAAAGGAAATTGCGATAAGGCTCTAATTTATGTCGCACTGGAGCCTGCAATGCATGTGTGTTCACGCATTACACGTAGCCTGTATATAGTACTATATTCGAGCCTGTTGTGGAAGAACATCGTAAGTGACATAGCTATTTTACTTTTGTATCGAAAAGTTTAGCTAAAATGACTTAAAACTGAATGCAAAGACAACTAGATCCATATTTAAATAACGGGTAATATTATAATGTGTGAAAAAAAAATCGTTAGTGACCAAAGTAAAATTTATGATACAATACTACACCTTTTAGAAATGCTTTTCAAATAATTAATGATTTTATGGAAGGTTTGGTGTGTTTATAATAATGTAATATATCCAAAACTCAAGCATCTTTGTTTGCAATATAAAACATAAATAAAAAAAACGTCTCTTGTGAAATTGATTGTATGTCGCTTACGACGTTCTTTCATAGCAGGCTGTATATAGTGGGGCTATATACAGTCCATGTGTGCATCAGTAATTTATTGCCGAGCCTACGCCATAAACAATGTTCCGCTGCTAGCAATTTATTTGGCGTAGTATACTGATGATATTCTGCACATATCTGCAATAATCTGTATGCAGTGTTGTGCAAATAACTTATTCCATATATTTAATAGTTTTATTTTTATGGAAAAATCTTTCTGCTTTTGATAAAACTGTAGCTAGACAGTTAGCGTGTCCTTTTCACAATTTTTAGGGCTATAGCTTAGCTGGGAGCAATAAAAAAAAAAACATTAACTATACGGAAATATATACATTTCTAGAATTTCTAAAGTAGATTTAGATGCTGTTTCTTACAAAGTTTTCTCATCTTTAATATCAAGTAAGTACGGACATTAAAACCTTATTTTTTATAGCATACTTATTTAAAATATCTGTCAGTGTTATCTAATATGATATGGAGTACTAAAAAGAAGTCGGAAAGCAGTATAATGTGAAATAAAAGCTGTTTTATGTGCTTCATTCAGTTTATTGTTTAAATTACTATACGGTCTATTTTATACCACCTTTGTTACACTAGGTCAAGGATAATACATGAGTATGCTCTTAGAATTATGACATTCGATCAAACAATGTTTCATAAAAAAACTTTACCATAACTTGATTAAGCCATTGCTTTCATATTTTTATTAATTTCATGAAGGTGAAATGAAATTTCTTTCAAACACGCTTAAAGCTGCAGTTTAGGAAACTGAAACCCATATACCTATTTGTATTGTTTTTGTAAAAGCATGACGTGTTTGTTTCACGTAGCTATTTCCTTACTTACCAAACAAAATTTGACAGTGCAGGTAATATTGCAAGTCATACAAACATACATAATATCACGCTTTGTTCACGTAGGGGTAGGCAGAGACCAAAGAACGATTGATACTATCGATTCAAATTTCCATTGTCTCATTCCTATTCATACATCATAACATTGCAAGTCATTCACATATAAATACTTTATCCAGAGCATTCCGAAATAGTAACTTATATTTGTCTTTAACAGAAATATACAAAATGACGTCCATTTTCTACGTGCAGAAGCTAAAATGACGTGCATACTACATAGTACATTACATTGGAAATTGCAGTCTGGAGACATGAATGTATCTGACAGTAGCTACTAGAACTTTCTCGTACATTTTTTAAATATTAAGTGAATAGCAAAAACGTAGGTTTTTTTTTATAACGACATCTCCCGCTCTAAGAATTGCTCTTGCCTCGCGGGGACTTATACAAACATACAAGCAACGGACACAAAGTACAACCAGACCTGAGACATTTTTTTGTGGAACGCACAAATAATTGTCCCGTGTGGAAATCGAACCCACGGCCTCCCGACGCAATGGTAGCGGCTCGGTGACCTAAACCACTGCGCCACGGAGGCAGGTAGGTTGAATTTTGTTTAAAATTACATTAACACTTTTTGTATTCTTTCCCAAAAGGAGCGTTACACCAAAAAGTCAAATGAAAGAAAACTTTATAACCGCTTATTCGGACTCCATTAAAATATTTAGCAAAGGAAGCCACTTACGAAATTATATTCTTAATTACCGTCTGCCCTCCATAAAATTAACCCAAACGGGAAAACAGCGGTTATAAAATATGCCTTTCAATTTGACCCAAAAATGTTTAGAATGTACGAATGATACAGAAATTCGTTGGAATTCTTATTTCCCTAGAGGCGTTTAGTGGTATAGCCATGTTTGCCGATATCGACCGACATAATATGCCGATATATGTACATGTCTACTTACATCAGTTTGGACGAAGTCGTAAAAGAAAACTGCTTCGGGAAGGCCGCTAGAGGATAATTATGTGGTAATCTCGGCGAGATTTATTTTGTTGGTATATGAAAGACATCAAATTTTATTCATGTTTGATTAGGTTTGATATAAAACGTTATAGTTTATTGAAATACCGTCTTGATTCTCGGGACTAAAATGTTTATAAGCTTACAAACAAAAAACCATCGCCTTATAGATAGAAAATTTTTAGACTCTAATAGCATGCCTTATTAAGTTGGTGTGTGTGAATTGAGTGAGCACCCTAAATAAAATTTAATAATATATACTAGTCATTTAGTAAAAGGTGTGAAACAATTGTAAAAACAATCTTACAATTTGTAAAAAGATAAAACATGAGATATATCAGTTAATGAATGCTCACTCAGTTCGCACATACGACCACCCTGAATCTCAGAACGTATGAAGAATTCATGTAAGATTTATGTACTACTCTTTAGTAAAACCTTTATAAAGTTGTCGTTTTAGATATCAATCGCCAAGGGCCGTATAAAAAAAAATTACAAATACTTTCATATGCTCACTCAATTCACACACTTTGAAAGGACCCGATTTCTTATGAACAAACCATAATTTCATTTTGTTATAAATCTTGTTTTATTAAAAGGTATACACGTGATTTTGTAAAATGCAAAGCGAACCATAAATGTAGCACGTTTTGTAATAGTTAATTAATATAAGTGCTCACTCAATCCACACAATTCTGAAAAGTTATAAACGTTAATATCTTTGAATTTATAAGGATTAGAAAGCTATAAATTGCGCTAGTTTTAGTAAAGAAAAGTTACTAAAGATTTGCCATTTTACATTTAGTACTCTCAGTTTACTCTAAAAGATATTCAACTGTTTGTGTTTCAATGAAAATCTGCCATACTGTAGGGTTGTCACGGTATTTCCGAACGCAGCCTTATCCATATTTTGTTAATTTTACTAAACTACCCTCATAATAATATGCACCTAGTTTCGGATTATTCAATCCTGTTTGTTTGTTAAGTTTGTCATTTAACATTAATCGTATTATTGTGTGGCATACGTAGTACAGTGCAATAATGTACCTATTATCAATGTTATTGTTTTTCCTGGTGACTAGAACGTAAGTATATTTAGCTAATAAATAACAATATTTTGTTCTTTTTTTATTTGTTCAATGCAATTTTTACGGTTCCGTAATACGTACTACCATAAAAATTAACTATTGCATTACAGAGTAATAATTGGAAGAGGTCGAAAACCTCTGATAAGTTTCGAAAATCAGAAAAAAATATTTCTAAAACATGCTGAATACTTACAAGCTCCCAACATTAAATATAACGACCCAATATTTTCTAAGATGTCTGAAGAACTTGAGAATAAAATGTCCCCGATGGCATTATACATATCACTGAATCGTCATAGAAGCCGTATATGTACTCTGAACGACGAAACTTCGAACGCAACAATTTCAAATGAGGTGCCAATATCCGATTCAGGCTGTGCTACATCCTGATCGACAACGATTGTTAACCCAAAAATCTAAATTTGTAATTTTTTTAATTAAACTACATTATGTAAATAAATGGTTTCAATCAAATTCGTGTATCATTGACCTTACTGTAACATCCCATGTTAGGTCCTACTGCTGACCTCGTAGATAAAGGTCATTATAAAATAAATAAAATTTTAGTTCAGCAAAAATGTCCAGCGTGACAACCCTACAGTATGGCAGATTTTCATTGAAACACAAACAGTTGAATATCTTTTAGAGTAAACTGAGAGTACTAAATGTAAAATGGCAAATCTTTAGTAACTTTTCTTTACTAAAACTAGCGCAATTTATAGCTTTCTAATCCTTATAAATTCAAAGATATTAACGTTTATAACTTTTCAGAATTGTGTGGATTGAGTGAGCACTTATATTAATTAACTATTACAAAACGTGCTACATTTATGGTTCGCTTTGCATTTTACAAAATCACGTGTATACCTTTTAATAAAACAAGATTTATAACAAAATGAAATTATGGTTTGTTCATAAGAAATCGGGTCCTTTCAAAGTGTGTGAATTGAGTGAGCATATGAAAGTATTTGTAATTTTTTTTTATACGGCCCTTGGCGATTGATATCTAAAACGACAACTTTATAAAGGTTTTACTAAAGAGTAGTACATAAATCTTACATGAATTCTTCATACGTTCTGAGATTCAGGGTGGTCGTATGTGCGAACTGAGTGAGCATTCATTAACTGATATATCTCATGTTTTATCTTTTTACAAATTGTAAGATTGTTTTTACAATTGTTTCACACCTTTTACTAAATGACTAGTATATATTATTAAATTTTATTTAGGGTGCTCACTCAATTCACACACACACATTAAGTTGCATTAGTTTAAGCACTTATCTATATCCTCGGTAATACCTAAGCCGTGTTTAAAGTATCCATACATAAACAGCTACACTCTTCAATTTCATAACTCCTGTCGCAATAGGCATGTATTACATCTATAAACACACGCCTGGTTTAATCCAACGATTGCATTCATAAAAGCAAATCTGTTTCCATAAATAACTCGAGCAAAACATCGCAAAGTTCGTTACACAAATCCAGTTATTTCTGTCCACCAACACGCTTGCATCGTTTAATTTGCGTGCAGTGACGAAAATTCAACGTCAGTATGAATACACACTCGTAGTAATCTGAGGGATTTGACACGGATAGCATGTTAGGTAGGAAATACTTGACTTGACTGCTTTCGTGGCGCAGTGTGGTCACCACGCCGCTACCATTGCGTCGGGAGGCCGTGGATTCGATTCCTACATGGAATAATTATTTGAGCGATCCACAAATAATTGTTTCAAGTCTGGTTGTACATTGTGTCCGTTGTTTGTATGTTTGTAAAAGTCCCCGCGACATAAGAGCAATTCTTACTGCAGGATCCTTTGTTAAATCAAGAAAATCAAGAATTTAATCATATCAATTTGCAAAGTAATTACACGAGAGCAAATATCGTTTTCGTTGCTGAGATTATTTGTGCTACCATCGAGACTGACGTGTCGATGGCTTCGGCTCCTTTGGGGCTCAGTTGTCGTATCAAGGCTGTAAATTATTGACTTTGGAACATTAGTCTACTTAGATACATCATACGAAGTTAATGTACTTGTTACCATGGGCTGGATTGAACTAAGAACATGTTATTATAGTAAACTAGCTGACTCGCGCAACTTTGCTTGCGTCACTCAAGAAGGAATGGGTAAAAATTTTCCCCGTTTTTGTAACATAGTAGCGTGTTGTAGCGTGATGACATATACCCTATAACCTTCCTCGATAAATAGGCTATCGAACACTAAAATATTTTTTTTTCAAACCGGATTAGCAGTTCCTAACATTAGGTACCGCATTCAAACAAACAAACTCTTCAGCTTTATAATATTAGTATAGATAAAAACTTTGTGTTATCCAAACGTTCGTATGTATAAGAAATACTTACCTAAAAAAACTGGTGAAACAACGCAACCGTGCCAATCAGTCGTTTTCACCATAAAAAGGTAGGTGTATAAAAAGCAGTTCTTTTTCTATCTTTGTCGTGCAAAAATGGCGCAATGTCGTGATAAAAACCTTCTGTTTTCTTCAATCCTCTTTTAAAACGCTGTTTGTTACTTCTTCGCGTTTATTATGAATGGTAAACGATCCCCGGAAGTTAGTGCGCTACGGTAAAATTGACTTGAAACTTGCTGCTAAGTTGTGATTGTTTCCACTCGCTATAATAAGGAAAAACTTGCTTTCCTTAAGTTTGGAATAATGCTGCTTTAAAAAAAACAGAGTTTATTCAACTGTAATTTACCTGATGGTTCCCTTCATGCCATTGACGTTGCATGCTATGCTTTAACGTCTGGAATAACGAAGCGAAACGAAGGTATTTGCAAATGCGTTTCTTCTTGCTCCAAGCTATGCAAAGGAATGTAATACAAGCAAAGGCTTTTGATACGATGATAATGCTGCTGCAAATCTAAGCTATAAAGTATTTACATAGCCAATTGCGCTTAACGGTCAATATACGATCTGTGGGTTAAGCAACGGATCTGCAACTTTATTCCAAAGATGGTTGACCGCTTCGGTCTCAGTCTTTCGAAGGGCACCTAAAATGTCGGTCCTTGTTGTCATCAATTCTGATAGCAATCGTTAAGCCATATGCCTAAGGTTTCGGGCGGCTTGAATATTGACATTGATACTAAGTTGTCCACTAATCATACGATAAAATAAATACATAAAATCACGCCTTCTTCTCATAGTGTTTGTGTTTGTTACCAGAGAAAATATAATCATAACATATTATATACATAAGTATCTCTTGTCGGCAGAAAGTTAAACGAATGTTCTACTCTATTCTTGTAATGCCTAGATTAGGTTGAAGGTCTCCAGAAATAGTTGTGAGACAGTTATCTGAGGCAATCTCGTCTCGACGTGGACCGCAGTTATAAATCATTGTTACACGTTATACTTGGTTACACGCGTCCTCTTAATCACAATTTGTTGGACAAGGAGCTTAGTATGTAGGGCTTCCATCTTTTCCATGTCGAAAAAGACATAGCACTAGGAATTTTCGGATATTCGGGCGACATGAATAAGTTTTGGAATATTGAACTGCTTTAACATAATATGTCACGGTTTGTCCATCTTAGAGGAGGTATTTATGCAATGTGGTTTTCTTCGCAGCCACATTTTGTTAGTTTTGTCAGACTGTTTCTCCTGCAACTATTCTTTGTTGCATGTTTCCTTTCTTTTTATCAGAATCTTCTGTTTAATAATATGACTTCAATCATCTGGTTTTATTATATACTGTTAAACCGTAGATCTAACTCATAGGGAAATAATATAATGCCTAAATTGGGTGAACTTGGGACAACGAACTTTAAAACTTTCGTCGTCAGATAATCCGGCGTAACCCGCATTGATAGTAGCCCTACTTCTACGCAATGCTAAGGTACTGGAGGTTAAGTTCAGCCTCTAGGGACCAACCTCACTCAATTCTAAATAGTTTGTTGTAACCTCCCTGCAAGAAGTTAACGTAGATTGTCAAGTAATTTAACCAAATTGAGATGGGTCCGTTTAAAAGAAATTGTCTAATTTTAGTTGTTTTTTTTTTTTCATAAAACACATCTTTTTTTTCCCGCATTATTTCTTCTCCCGCACTAAAAATTGTTGACTTTTACAAACAGCGGACACAAAGTACAACCAGACCCGAATCAGTTATTTGTGGATCGTACTAATTCTTTTTTCCGTGTGGGAACCGAACCCACGACCACAATTCACTGGTCGTGGCTTGGCGACCACCTTAACCACTGCGCCACGGAGGACAAAATGAAATCGTGCCTGCTAACTATTGATGGAGCAACTGGGACACGAATTTGATCTTTATTTTTATCTCATGTCTGTAAATGTCTACGTTATGTAGGTCTGAAGAAAATCGTCTGCGACAGACATTGACAGACACCGAAAAGATTTCACGAGCTTTTCCTTTAACAATTTTAGTCTTGAACTTTATAAGACATTTTGCTAAGGAAATAATGGAATTCCTATAGAATACAAAAGTGACTTAAATGGTAATGGTTCTAATTTTTGTAACTATTCAGTATGATAATTTCTTAGGAAGTGTCGAGGAGAACTAAAAGAGGAATTTTGAAAAATTTTATCCCGAAGTGATTAAAAAAGGGCTTTCTTTTTTGTGAATGTCATAAAAAAAAATCCGCGTAAGTGGAACTAAAATCCACGCGAACGAAGTCGCCGGTGGCCGCTAGTGTTACATAAATAATGAAAGTGAGTTGCAGAAAAGCAAATGGATTGCATTATACCTCGCCTTAGCCCTCATAACTTACCCCCATGAATTAAACACAACACGAAGCCTCTAAACCAGTCATACTAAACCAAGGAGAACAAGAGATAAGCCCGCAATAAAGACACTGGACAGAACGTAGTTTCAGACTGAAATGGGTGATTAAATAATAAAGTGGGCCATTTTACAGATTTGTAGAAAGATAGCAACGAATTTGTTGAAGTAATTTGAGACGTCAGTGACTTGGAATTCTAGCTGTTTCTTTGTAGATAGTGATGACCTTGACGTTGAATTTAATTTGATTTTGTAAGTTGTGCCAATGATGTCTAGGTATATTGTCTTATCTCTAACCCGCAATTGACCAGCGTTGGGGACTCAAGGCTTAACCCCTCCCACATTACGGGAGGAGATCCTTGCCCAGCAGTGGGAAATGAATAACCCAAGGACTAACACCTCCCTCGTTCCGGGGGAAGACCCTTGCCCAGCAGTGAGAATTATTTATTATTATATTGCCTTTTCACTGTCTGTCTCTTATTATTTAAAATGTTAAGTTATAGTTGTGGTTTGTGATGACCTTGACCTCTAGACTAGTTACTTAACGACAAGATAATGTTCCAAACGCATTTATGTATGTATTTTGCATGTATTCTGATTTCTGGCAGTAAGTACTATGTACTTTTAATTCGGCTTCGAAGAGACGACGTAGCCTATTATTTTTTTGTTTCTTGCACTTTTGTTCACAAATTGACCTTGACATTGACCTTAACCTCGGGTTTTATTTGCTTTAATGAGACTGATAGCTTATTAATGTTTACTAAGTAAATAGTACTTACTATTACAAATGTAATTAGAATTTTCAACTGAATAGATAAGAAACCTTTCTTTGTATCACCTTCGGTAATTTTCTTTGGGTGACTAATTGTAACAAATGTTCGACTAAATTTTGGTGACCTTTGAATGTCATTTAACTTAGTATTGATGTTTTGGTCTAGGTTTTTAACAGGTACCTTTAAAGACTTTTGCAGTAAGGTTAATGTGTGACCTTGATACGAAAGTTATACGAGCTGTTTAACAGCCTTTTGTTTTTTACTAGTTAGAACCTAGATTAGCATTCTATGTGCCATCATAAAATGGTGAGATTTGAAAAAAAATAATATAATGCTGTCAGTTTTATTTTTAATTTATTTATTAGGTTAACAAATATTTTTTACGCTATTTATTTAATTCGAAAATATACATTCGCAGTATTCTGATAAAACTGAAGTTAACAAATTACTCTTAGGATAACGGACCATGCCCAAAAATGGTTACATAAATATGACAATGAGTAAATTAGTAAACAATAATTATTTCCATTAGGTTTTACATAGTCCATGTAAATGCATATGAGTCGACTAACAGCTGCTATACTTGAAACGGTGTAATAAATCCTTCTAAGACTATGAAGTACGACTCTCAAGTCTGTAAATACTTATAATAAATTGCTATAATCTTCAAAATTTTGATAAATAAGCTGCAATGTATAAGCAACTCGCTAGAAAATTTATGGTCCGGGTGTACGGATGAAATATGGTTGAACCATTCATTTAGAGTTTTCACGCAGTCACGGTTGCTAATCAATTTTCACTTAATCTGTGAAACGCTTTGGATAAATGTGTTGTATATTTTATTTTATGTATCGCAGGTAATAAAGTGGAAATTTATTTAGGATGAGCCACTGATTTCGCCGGTTTTTCGCGTCTTACTATAAAATAGATGACGGCGTAATTTGAGCTATGATCGAAGTTTTTTTCGTTCTGTTTTGTATGTTGAAGTTTGCAAATAAGTTGTATTTATATATTTCACCGTCACAGTAGTCCAAGCTTTGAGACTGTTGATCTTGAGTTTCTACATTTTGTTTCTTCTCCTGTCACGATATTTTCTTCAGGCAAGAAATTTTTAAAAAGGAGTTAGCAGGCTAGATTTCAAAACATATTTTAGACATGTCTTCTTACCTACTACGCACCTTTTAATCACTTTTAGTCAAAATAGGCGCTTTTAATATAAATCTCTTTTAAAACAAAATAACCATAATTTTCAGTTACGTAGTTGTATGATCCCACATAGATCCTTTTTTTACATATACCTACAAAAACATTGCGTCTGGCACAGATGCGGCTTACCCTGGTTTTTGTTTAAAGGCCTGCTTTTAAGCCTAGGTAACTTATTATGACATAATAAACCTAAATGGATAACGGGGTTTAAAGTCGGAATATTAAAACGAAGTTTTTTGGCACATGTTTTAACATTTTTGGTATATTTGTTTACTGAATTTAAAACACATAATACTACATTGTGCTGGTATTTTAGCCTCTGGCTTTACCACGGAATAAGAAACGGTTAGCTTACCAGAAGGAATGTTTACAACAAGTTTAAGTTCTTCTATCAAGTGGTTAGGTTATCCGACACTTATCCTTTACCCGTGAAACTTTCCGTTAGTCTTCTTTTTAACGTATTTTTATTGTTTGAAGTTTGTGCTACAAAGGCAATATAATATCTTTTTTTTTTTTTTTTTTTTTTTAATAACCCATATCTGTCCCACTGCAGGGCAAGGGTCTCCTCCCGAACGAGGGGGAGGGGTTAGGCCTTGAGTCCACCACGCTGGCCAAGTGCGGGTTGGGGACTTTGCATGCCCTCAATAAATGTATTAAACAAATTTTAGGCATGCAAGGTTTCCTTACGATGTTTTCCTTCACCGTTAGAGCAAGTGATAATTATTTCTAATACACACATAACTTCGAAAAGTCATTGGTGTGTTGCCTTGGATTCGAACCTGCGACCACTTGCGTGGGAGGTGCCAACTTAAACCACTCGGCTATCACTGCTTATATATAATATCTTACGAGTATAAAATGTATTTTTTGTATAAAACCCTTCCGCTAAAATCCCCAATAAACTCTGAAAATTAATATAAACACGGCACCCTAATATCTTACGTTGTTCGCGAAATATTTTCTCCTAAAATACCAATAGAGGTTTGAGGTCACGTAGGCTTTACATCCGGATTACATCCGAACTAAAACACATCCGGGATCCGTACGATAAAGTCGATATAGACTCACATTGAGAGACTTTGTGAGGAGCCGATGAACTAATAAAAATGTACTGCAAATAATAAAAATGTGCTTTATTTTTCTTACAGTAAATTGATTGTGGATATTGGTTTTTAGGGTCTGATCATAACTGCCGGTTAAGTTTCTGATAAATGCGGCTTTTAAACGTAGCATTCCGTGATGCAGTGTACTAGCATTACTCATACATTTTTACCACACAGAGTTTGCTTGAGGTTAACGGCCGTGGTGAACTGATAAATGATTTGACAGAATTTAAATACCTACATACGTCGTTCTGTATAAAAACTGCTGCAATATAATCTTTCTTTCCTGTTATATTTCTTTGTCAATAACGACGTAGGAAAAGCATTTTGTTTTATATTTTTTGTACAAAAAGTGCAGTTATATTGATGTTCGTGAATTTTGTACCTTTTCAGGCAGTGTCAGTGAATGGATTGATTTGCAACCATTCGTATGCCAAGCCCAACGCCTTACGCTCCATTTGCTATCCATTGCGCGTCATTAACCAGAGTTTTGGCTCCATTACCTTGTCTTACCAAGTGCCTTGCTTAAGTTTATTGCACTGAACTTAACCATTCTGGTAAAATAATCCTATGTTTCTTTACATCCATATAATGTGAATGAAGCAAGGGAAGTTTGTAAAGATCGTACCGAGTGACGTTCTTTGGTCTCTTCCCATCTCTATGGTAACATGGCCTGAGTTAATGTGTATATTTCTTTAAGCTAAATTCATTTTGGTGCCGAATTTACATGCGCATTTGAGTTATCATAGGTGGTAGGACAACCAAAATGAAAATTAGGATTGCGTACTACCGCTGTATGAAAATTCCATTTTTTCAACTTTAGGCTCGATAAACAAACTATCAATTAACAAAGCTTATGTCATTATATCGTTCGTATAGCGACTAGTTCAATGCCAATATATTCGTCGTGAGTATAGTTCCTCTGTAATTCGATTCCAAGCATGGAACACGCATTACGTAGATTCAATATTTGATCAAGATAACGTATGGCTTGGCCGAATTTCCGCAAGAATTTTTGGGAACAGCAACCTCTTTTTTTGTCTGCCAATCATAATTTACGGAATCTATGGATCTTGAGGGTCTGTCAGCAGTGTGTGCTGAATACTAAGGAGCCTGGAATCTTAATATTTTTTCCTTCTATGAATGATGTTCGTTATGTTGTAACAAGATTATAACAAGGTCTCACAATATAATAAATTGTTTTACTAGCTAACAAAATCAGGATGAATTGCTGTATTCTTAGATAGTTTTCTTTTACAGCTTAGCTCTGTTTTGTTGTTCCTTAATAATCATACTGATTTTTGCCACAGTGACCACGAAATCGAACCAATCGTCATATTATTATCATGTACACTTACGTATAACCAATCATAGAATAAAGACATTTGCTCTATCGGAGAAGAAAAACAGGGCGATGGAACTTTGCATGCCTAAAAATTGTTTAACACATTTATTGAGGGCATGCAAAGTAACCCAACCCGCACTTTGTCCGCGTGATGGACTTAAGGCCTTACCCCTTCTTCGTTCGGGAGGAGACTCTTGCCCAGCAGTGGGACAGGAATGGTTTGAAAAAAATGTTTTAACAAAAATATGTTATCTCCAACAATTTTTTCCTCGAATGTAAGCTCCATAACCATGATTCGTTTGTACAAATGTAAATGTGCTAAAGTACGCAGATTTTTCAGCGTTGGCATTCCGAGCGCGTTAATTTTGCTTTCATACCCTCTGTAGCCGGTTTTATGTTTTGTGACCAGTGTTTGTGATTACTGTACTCGCCAAATTACGCTTTGGCTTTGTAAAACTTACTTTTTATTTAAAAACGGTTTCTTATTTTATTCGTTAGTAGAATAGAGCTTAGTGAGAGTGTTAAGGAAATGAAATTGATGAATTTATTCTTGAAGTAATTGCATGGAAAATATATAAGTTTTGACTTAGAAGTCACAGAATTATAGTAAAAATTAAACTGTTAGTAAGTCATAAGCATACTGTAGTAACCTTTGCTCTGGTCATGCCCTCAGTAAGGTCACTTCAAAGTCCCTATGCTGACTAATCATCAAATTTTGTAACCTTTTCAACGCAAACCAAAGCCTTTTCACCAAAATAAATGTGGGTTCAGCTACCTGTATTTTATTCCAAAATAATATTTTTTGCTTAATACAAGTAAACTCTCTAGGGCCATATAAATATTTAATGTCTACACACCTGCTAAAGCCTCACGCCAGGTGTGAATACACAAAACTTTTTGTGGACAACCTTATAATATACTTGCTACTGCCCGCTGCTTCATCCGCGTAGATAAATTTTCGCCTAAATAGAGTTTCCGGGATAAAAAGTGTCCTATGTGTTAATCTATGCTATAAACTATAGGTAAGTGTGCCAACTTAAAACAAATTCTGTTCGTGATATTTATTTATTATTTACAAATAAGTCTTTAAAATTCCATTCAGTAGTATTTTTGTTGAAAGAGTAATAAACATACATAATATCCAGTTTTACATACTTTCGCATTTATAATGTTAAAAGGATTATTTTTGATGGGTTTGGGTCAACTAAAAACCTTTTTCACTTAATAGTTTACAGGGTTTAGTGATAAGGGTGAATATAAAACGAAAACTTTATCGATTGGGACTATATTAAATATGTTTGAAATGAAAATAACTGTTCTAAATCCTTGAGATGTCACTCTGCATACACGCATGTAGAGGTAACTATGCTATATTTAACATTTATATATTTATTATTATTATTAACAGTCTACAATGCTTTAGGATTAATGTAATTTATGGAACATTTAAATTAAACTGCTAGTGTGGATTAATACATAGATAAAAACTAGTGTTTGAATATTAATATGTAACCCATATTTGAGTTGTACTTTTAAATTCTTTTAAATACATGTCATGATTATAGGGGCTTTATCAGCTTGAGATTTTGTCGCTATGGAAATTAAAAACTAAATACTTAAACATAAGAGACTAATTAATAGCATGATCGGCTAGTATTGTTCGTAAAAAATACAAAACATACCTACATTTCAAAATTCCGACAACTGTTGAATCCCTACATACTATCATCACATCTACTTTGCAACGATATAACATCAAAGATATAGAGCCAGTAATACATAATATCTCAAAACCATAATCAAATAAGAAAAACAACCTACCAACACCGGTTAATGGAACTCGTTTTATTAACGTAATCATACACTTTTTGTATGACAAATAAGTCCATTACAATTTCATTCGTGTACCTTACATACAATTACTGTCAAATACTGTCAAACTGTAAACTGTAAACAAGGCTGTACTACGAACAAACACTTTTGTACCAGTTCGTTGACCTTAAGAAAATATTCCTTTTTCTTTTTTACAACCAGTGAATCATTTTTTCTGTCATCTAGGTAATGTAATCTTTGAACAGCAAATGACGTGGAATGAAAATAAATCTTTCGTTCCGCTGGAGGTAAAATTAAGCATATTTTTAGGAGAAAATATGTTTTCTTCTTTCATTATTTAACTGGAGACTTATGATTTTATCGCTATCGCGTATATTTTTGTATTTTATATTACGCCTGTGGTACCATCGAAAGCAAAAGGTCTTAAAACCCGATTATGTTAAGTCACTTAAGCTTTTTCCCCACAATATTATAATACTGATATTACGCATGTAACATTTACAGAAGCAAAAGGTCTGAAAGCGCAACTAAATTAAATCACTTAAGCCTTTTTTCCACTGGCATACCTATCAAAAAATAACCTATGTGAGGAGTATAGTCCAGTTTACAGAACAAGAGTATTTACAGAGAACTACAGGTTTGCGATTGATCAAACAGATAGAACTGGAGGTAGATTCTGTCAATACAACTAAACCGAGTGATTGACACAAATGCACACACGTTCGCCTAAAGATTTTGTTTACTGATTACAAACAGAATTGATCTTTTTTAAATTAGATCACAGCTTCTTGCGCAATGATTGTTCACTGGTTGTTTTCATAACGTTAAAGTTTGTCGAACGTTCCAAAGATGTACGGGTATAAAAAAAACGCAATTGAATAGATAAACTACCGCTAAATGTGCCTCAGAAAACAGGGATAAGAGCTTTACAGTTTCATGTGTGCCAAAATTTTCTACATCCGATCAACAATTTTTGTGTGCAAGAAGAACAAATAAATTCTCACAAATTCGAAGCATTACGGACCCATGATGAAAAACCACTTAATGTTTCATAGTTTCTCATCAACTTTAATGTATGTATATTAATTTGAACCTTATCTATCAAACAAATGATATTACGTTTGACCTTGTGAAGGTCGTTGAGCTGAAACCTAAAAAGTATTGAGTCTAGACACGACACATGACACGTAACAGTTGGAATCAATACGACACCACATAGAGAGGTCAACAGGATTGTAAAGATAACACTTCACCTTTTATTTATTGGCTTGTTTTCCTCCTAGAAGAAAATGTCTAAGAGACTCGGTTTATTGCTGTAGGAGCTAAAGTTGGGAGTTCTGCGTCATCCATAGTACTCACCAGACATTACCACCGACTATACTTCTTTGAGCATTTCAATACTGGTCCATCTGCTGAAAAAGGTTAGATTTATTTTGGAACTGTTTTGATAAAAGGCTATCAAGTTGAATTATTTTTCATTTCAGTTGTTTGCAATGAAAGAGAAATAACTGATCGTAGATATGAATGGTACTCTTAGAATAAGTGCAATCGCTTACCGCCTTTTAGTCTTTTTATTTCAACACTAGACATAATCATAAGTAGAATAGTTATATGCCATCAAAAACATTCTGTAAAAACCTCAAGTCTCGCCGTAAAAAGTTGTGAGATCTATATAATACCAAGTCGATTAATCTATTTAGTCTCTACTTAAAGGACCTTCTGTCTTAAGTTATTACGTATGTTATTATCATGCCAATTTAAAAAAAAATACCTTTAAAACAAATAGACCGACCTGGCCATCGCATGATTTAATTATTAGTATGTATCACACTACACAGCACGACGAGAAGTTAATGCTCCTGAAATGTTAATGGCGAATTTGTGTTTTCTTGCGATGACCAAGTCGATCTAATTGTTTTAAAGGTATTTTTTTTTAAATTGGCATGATAATAACATACGTAATAACTTAAGACAGAAGGTCCTTTAAGTAGAGACTAAATAGATTAATCGACTTGGTATTATATAGATCTCACAACTTTTTACGGCGAGACTTGAGGTTTTTACAGAATGTTTTTGATGGCATCTCACTTCTTTTTGTAGAGCGAACATAAGTCCAATTTGTATGGAAAGACGTTTTTTTTTCATAATTCAACATATTTCCTATGGGAATGTTGTTCAGTTTCATGGGCTAAACACCTTTATCCACCCTATACCCCCTCCCCCGTTATGTCTCATATAGTAGGTACCTATTTACACCTATTTATTTTATTTTCTACTGTAATAATAATTCATTAACTGCAAATGTAACCTTGTAATCTTATACATTTATATGGGATTACAAAGTTATTGTTGCAGTTGATGTATTTAGAAAACTGGACCGAAATTAGAAAATATTATAATTTTCCTATGATTAAGACACTAAACCCTATTTGTATTCTAAATTTTAAGCTTCTAAGTCTGCTAGAAGTACCTTAGACTTTTGATGATCGGTGAGTCAGTGAGTCAGTGAATCAGTGAGTGACAAAATTCAAAATTTTAACAAGTTGTCATTCCTAAACTACTGGTTCTAATTGACTGAAATTTTAAATATACCGTGTTTATACAATGACTAATTAGTTGCCGAAAATCCAGGCTTCTTGTTTTATCCACAACGAAATTATAGGGGTGTCAAAAATAGCCCGAATTGCTTCGAGAAAAGGATGTTACGGCCGTGCCGCTTTTTTTTTTGCTCGACTTGCGGGGGCACTTCCGTGCCCCCAGATATAAAAGCTGACATTCTTATTTTTTACTAGCTGACCCGCGCAACTTCGCTTCCGTCACTTAAGAGAAAATTTTCCCCGTTTTTGAAACATTTTTCGTTGCTATTCCGCTCCTAATGACCGTAGCGTGAAGTTATATAGCCTATAGCCCTCCCCGATAAATGGGCTATCTAACACTGAAAGAATTTTTCAAATCGGACCAGTAGTTCCTGAGATTAGCGCGTTCAAACAAACAAACAAACAAACTAACAAACAAACAAATAATCAAACAAACAAACTCTTCAGCTTTATAATATTAGTATAGATGTCGGAAAGCAAATTTAGGGTTGATGGTTTGGCTAGATTTAGATTTTTGGCAAATATTATTTTGAGAAAATACATCTTTGTATGGTGTAAACATTTTTGAGCAAAGTAACCTGCACTATAATTTATCATCTCTTCTACAAATATATTTAGAAATAAAACTACTACATTTTATCGCCGTGACTTTTTATGTCATCATTTGTTTTTACAACCACACCTCCACAAACATTTCCGCGTATCGGGAAATGCACGCGATAAATATGCGTGGCGCTTCACCGAATGAAAATATGTTCATCGTAAAACGTAATGTGAAAACATGGCTTTCACAAGTTAGCTGCGATGAAAATTCCGGTTGTAATAGACACTAACTCTGTCTCGCTTTTGCGAAATAACTACTGAACAAATTTATTTGAAAAATAGGTTTTAGATAATACTGCAGGGAAGGCCAGAGATCTGCCAGTAAATCTGTTTTCGCTAACATTATAAAAATGATAATGAAATACTTGAATATTTAGAAAGGGCACGACTTCTTCTCAAAAAAGTAGTATTTCTATGCATTAAAAAAAACAGTAAAATCTGTTAAAGACATACCTACAAAAAATATTGTTAGTTACAGATTAGAAGATAAAAAATATAATTTTCTCTAGCAGCAAGCAAGATAAACTCATAATCAGGATCCTTTTTCGTCTAAAAATAAGTTGACTAACGTGCATATTTGATGCGCAGCTTAGAGTTACACCGACAGAAGATTTGTACACTCCACAACTCATAAATATGTGAGCAGTACACATATATTTACATGAAAACCTTGATGTTGCCGGTGTGACTGTACTTTACAAGGCTGATAAAGTGGGAGTAAAAGATGGACTATGCAATGGTCACATTGTGTTGAAACTCGAGGGAAATTTTGGTAATGGTGATAAATATTTTGGACGTGTTTTGTAAGCCTTATGGGTTGCTATGGCCAAAGAACTGTACTGGGCTAAAGATATAAATAGTCGACAGGTAAGGTTTTCGTCTTATCGAAAAAACAAAGTTAAAGCCGTTTTATTCAAGCCGTCAGATTAAAATGTTGCTGTTAGCCTAGTCCCGGGGTGATACACAGACAGAAAATAAAACTTTTGTTTTACTTTTGGTTACATACATTAGCATTGTTGTACGAAAGTCTTAGTAAGGCTTTAGATAACTGTATTACTGAAGTCGTCAGTTACCAACGAATATTTAACTACATAAATTCTACAAACTTGTTGAAAATACGAGTAAAATGGCGAGAGTTAACGCAAGCTCTTGCTAAAGTAAATAATCACGCTTAGTTTAAGACAAATCAAATATACGTGGAAATATCTCTTCACTTGTGTATTTTAAGCATCATTCACGCAAACATACGCAGAGGAAAACATAACAGTTTAACTTATAGAGTTCTATTGAAATTTGAATAATGTAATGGTTTATTTATTAATAGTCTACATTTGCTATGAAAACCGAAATTTTAATATACGAAACTTCGGCTTAGCCTACGATTTTTTTTTTTTTTGCAGCTTTAGGTCTGAATATTTTTAATAGAAGTTCAGAGTCTAGCAAATGCGCTAAGTACCTTTAAAAGATAAACAAAAAAATGACGTCCAATGACGAACCTCCACCTTTTTTTAAGTTAGTAAAGAACTGCTTTCACGGTAACAGATGATATAAATCACCGTATATGTACGTTTAACAGCCATCAATCATATAAGTTAAGAGTAGCAAAACAAATATAACTATCCCGAAACTCAACTATCAGGCGAATAAGATAAACACCGCAAAGTTCTATTTCCTTGTAAGAGATTTACACGAAACTTGGAGTAATCCGTTAGGGAATTATTTAGAACTCAGAGGCCGGTTTGGGAGACCCTAATGTAATAGCGAGAAAATGGAGCAACTTACACCAAAATATTTTCTGGTTGGCCGAGTTTTCTCCTGATTTTACTCAATGGAACATTAAGAGCAAAATTAATTTTGTAAAATTATGATTCAAGCGTTTCAAACGGTACATAATTTATCAATGTCAACGAAGCACAAAAAGAAATGAATGGCGTGAACCCGAGAAGGATTATATTCTGCAGTCTACAAAAGATGAAGAATTATGGAGTATCGTGGCCTGTATGTCATGACAGCCGTCTGAACATCCGTGTATGGTTCCATTGTACTACTGAATAGAATATGAGCCTCTCCATTGGGAAATTCCGGAAATTCTAGGACATCCTTTACTCGTGGGAACAAAACGTACCTGCTTTAATTACAGTTCGAGAATTGCATAACGTGTAATTAAGAATGTAATATACACGTATTCACGTGAATTTCAACTTTATTCACTTAATTTAAAGCTGAATGTGGCATACGGTTTAATTACTGACATAATTTAGATCTTACACAGTTAATTTTGCGGTTGGGTAAAGAGGAATTGTATTCGAGAACAAGTGAGTTTGCGTTTTGGCGACGGCAAATATTGTTTGTCGCAAGTAACAAGGTTCAAGAAATAATTCAAAAGATGTAGCATAGTTTTAATGCGAGGCGAGGGTTGGTTGAAAATGGTTGAACCTTGCCATTTAGGAGTTGCGAAATATGGAGAATATGCGCCATATGGTAATGTTGTTTCAGGAAGACATTCATTTTTAGCTTCCGTGTGGTTCTGAACCTGAATACTGCACTTAGTATGTTAAAAATGTATTGTAATTAAACCATGTATTTTCTTTGCGAGAACCAAAGATCTTTATAATATTTCTAAAGTAACTTAACGATATTTGATTCATTTTCAAACAGTAAAAATAAACTTCAGAAATAATAGATACCTACTTCTATTTACACAAAAATCATGCACCCAATGGAAATTTAGTTCGAAGAATACTGCAAATTGCAACAAACCTGGACTAATAACTCTAGTCGAAAACGCCACCAGCTATGTACCTCTTCTCTCAAGAGCCACACATTTCCTAGTTCCTAATCCCAATGCACAATTGACTACACCAACACACCTACAATTGTCCCCGAAGGAGCGCGCTTGACAAATTGCTGTCCTGTCACATTTCCTTTGAGGTTCGCCAGTTGATCCTTACAAATGAACTCAAGTGACAGCCTTCCCGAGTGTGTTGTGTATTTTATCCTTTACAATAAAGAACAAGGCCCAATATATCCTTAACAAGGGATTATAGCTGAATTGTATTGCTTGCAACAGCATTCTTTGTGCGAAGGAAATTGATATCTAATAGCAGATAGATAGCCTCTATGTATCAAGTGTTTCAGGGAATCATACCCAAGATTTCTGCCTAAAGAACTTTCTTGTACTATTCTTTCTAAGGCCAAATGCGCCAGACTAAATATTAAATTAACGCAACTAAGTTCTAGGAACCTTTTGAGTTTAACGATGAGCCTAAATATGATAGGGAATGTAATATTATTTGTAGTCAAAAATTCAAACTGTCAGTTGAAATAATAAAATATATAAATCTTAGAAATAATTTACTTACAAAGATTTTGTTTTCCCTACTTAAGTACATAAATTATGCTACCTTTGTTTGGTTACGTTGCGGAAGACAGAAATTTTCATACAACCTTGTGTACGTAAAATTTTCTTATGTTTTATTAATGACTAGAGGAGCTATGAATCCTTTTGTTCACTTGAACTGAAAAAAATACAGGATCCTTTTGAACCGTAGCTAATAATAACACCCAAAAAATTCAATGGAAAAGGTTGTTATTTGACATTAGTAATCATGCAAAAAATCTGTCATGAACACTAATGAGCAGCTAATATCGATGAAATATTATCTACATCAATATACAATGACCCGCTCTTACAATAGTTCTACTTAAAAGTCTATCGCTTCGGTGTAATAATCCTATTCATTTCATCTACATAATATAACAGAATCCATTTAGCTACGAGTTCAGGTTAAATTGCCAATAACTTTACATTCCTATAAATCATTGGTAGCAATATTCTATTACGTAACATCGCGGTGTAACGAAATTGATGTCGTAGATTTGAGATAGTCGAAAGATTCAATTTTGACTCCTGATTTCGAGTCTGGAGTGATTTTTGTGTATTGTAGTATTATGAGAGGTGACTTTATTCAGAAAAACGAAAGTAATTTTTAGTACCAATTTTAAGACAGAATAAAAACTAAAATTAACATTTCTATCGACTAGTACATGGAGTATTTTTAATAAGGTATATAATAAAATGGTGAAAGCTATATCAATAAATCCGATTGTGAAATGGTTATAACTGGAATAGTAGTATCTATTTTAAAATACGATTCGCACGTTTGTTAAATAACACCAATTTTGTATTCGTAGCAACTGCTACGGAGGTTCTACGACCTCTACGGAAGATCTACGTTTCGTAGCTCCGATGGTTCGGCATTATTTAATGAAAGTTGAGGCGTGTTCACACTGCCATTGTTTACGACCATGTGTTATAAGGATTTATGAGTTTATATTGTACGTGGTAATATGGTAATTTGTTTTAGTTAAAAGCCTTATATTAAGGATAGGCCCTGTTTTCTCTACGTCGTCATGCTTGAGTTATATTAACACAGTATTTAAAGCTTTGTGAGTATTTTCTTAAAGAGTATTGAATATAATTAAACACATTTTAGTGACGTGATGTGCTTATTACGTAACGTTACAGGGGAATTAGCGCCGACGTGATTTATATCTTGGATTCTCGACGTTTAGGCTGACAAGCACAAAATATACAATAGGACTTTTATTTACTAGTTCTTGTACGTGCAGACTTTAGTTAAGTATATTTATTTCCGGGGTATAAATTATTCTGCCTTTTCTCGGGTCTCAAACTATCTATGTACAAAATTTCATCCAAATCGTTACAGCAGTTAGGCATATAAAAGACAGACAGGCAGAGATTATCACATTTATAATTATTAGAATATGTATTAATACGAAAGCATTCTTTTATCATGTAATATAATAAACTATATAAGCCAAGAAACTCACGAGATATAAACATTATACTTCTTTGTTTGTCCAACACTTGGATCGTGTGACCACGTCCGATGTCACTACATATCAACTAACAATGCTGACCTGCGCTCTGTCGTTATATCTTGATCGCGTCTAAACGGGAACATGGAGAAGTTAACGTGGCTTCCTTAACTTTGTGTATCGGGGATAGATGACGTACTCTGGGAGTTGTGGGATTTATATTATACTAGTTTTAAGTTATAGCTTTATAAAGAACAATAATTAAAATAAATGAACAAAAATATGACTTACGCAGCTTCAAGTAACAGGTAAGGATAATAGATAAGGATATATTTACAAAAATTAATGTGCATTATTTTGCCTGACCCCTCCCTTGATTGGGAGGAGACCCTTGCCCAGCAGTGGGACAGTATTGGGTTATACTTTTAATTATCATTTTTGGACCAGTATTTATTTCAGGTCTGCTCTTCTTACTGTGTTGAAAGTTTACAAACATATACAATATTAAGCATAACAACCCTTGGTACCCCGAAACGTGGCTACAAAAATATTTTCTTTTTGTGGAAATTTAACCCACCAGCCTTTTTGCTGGTAGCAACATGGCAGAGAATAGGTAGCAACCGTTGCGTTATAGACTTTACTTATTATGGATATTCGTTACTTTAAGGTAGTTTTGAGTCAGCTGTGCTGTTTGTTTCTATGAATAGAAAGTATTTATTATTAACTTGTTGCTACTAAGCCTATAATAGTTTTAAATGACCCTGAACGAATACTTTGGATTTTCTTTCATCCCTTCACCTTGAACCCATTTCATTCGAAAATATTTCTTGCCTTGAATGGGGGACTAATTAACAAATATTTTATTGATGGTAACCTTATTTAGCCTTTTTGCTGGTCTGAATAACTTAGTCTATCTATCTAACCACTATCGTTATACTAACTTAACTATCGAGTCCTTAATCAGAAAGGATTTAGGTTAAAGGTCTTCACTTACTTTCTAGTAGAGGTACTTTCTGGCCTCGCCACAGTAGTTTTGAGCGTCAAACATGTATCTTTCCCTGTTTCTAAGACTTACAGCATTATTTAATTGTGTCCCACTACTGGGAAACAGTCCGGTTCTATTGCGAATGGTAAAGAAAAGTAGACACAGTACAGATATTTCTTATAAAGGAATAGTCAACATCTGTTGAGCAATTTCCGTTACTCACTCGTCCATACTTGTGCCTCACACAGTCGAAATAAAAGCACTTGTACAAGGAAAGAGTGTCTTCATTATTTGTCCCTTTTATTATTGTACTAGGTATTGACTTATTGATTGTCTCGACAAAAAGAGTATATTTTATGACACTAACTGTTAAAAATATAAAATACTGTCAGTGAGATACGCTTTCCTTGCTAGAAAACCGATTTAGATAAGATTTGGCATGCAGGTGGTCGAAAGCCCTGGTTTGAAACCTCTTTTTTTTCAAATAATTCTCCCTAAAGGGTTTAAATAGGGGATGTCTACGGGAACAGAGTCGGGGGCATTAACTAGTGAAATTGTATAATACTGTTACAAAGAAGACTTATCAATATGCTTGTTATTTCTTTTCGTCTTCAACTTTGATGAAGTGTTTACTGTTTAGTAACTTCATGCATATTGATTACAAATAATTTATGCTAACGTATTCATATGCTCATGTTGCATTATGATGATGTAACATGTTTACGCTTATAATTTATAGATTGATTACAGACGACCTACTTGCAATACTAAAATTGCACTAGATTTTTTATTGCAGACAATAGATATAAGAAAATGATCAAACGTGAACAATTTGAAATCCTCTAAACCCATGATGTGGTCTCTTTCTTTAGATTAGCATCATAATTTGTGAGTTTCTTCTCACAAGCAAAAGCTATTTTGAAACGGCGGTAGATAAAAAATACTATGACGTTTTCAAATACTTGTTAAAAATTTATGAAATAAAGCATATTTAACTTTGGCTTTGTGATTATAAGAAATATTTAAAGCGAAGAATATTACGTTACGTACTCTCAACTCAACGCCAAAGTTTTGACCAAGAGTCTATAAGTAAAGAAAAAAATAGACCAATAAAGTCTACTGGGTATTCTCTTGTAAATCATGTCCGACATTCCTATGCAAACAGCACATTGGCTAAAGTGCCACACTTTCAGATATAAAATCTTATATTCGTGCCATTCTATCACGGAAAGCCAAAACGCAAAATCTCGACTTGTTTTCTTTCCATCTGCGTGATAAATATTTATGGATATTGAATTATTCGCACTCCAGTCACATTTGAATTTTTGTATATTAATCTTAGAGTCTGAGAATTTCTTGAGGTTAGATTCTTTATGATTGTTCTAGGAACACTTTTCCTTCACATTACTTAGTAAAAACAGTTAGTTTGTAGAATTAGTATCATTGTAATTATGTAATTCAAATATAATAATATTTTAATGAAAACATACGGTGTACAACTAAATTAAGGCAGTTATCGCAAATTTACGGGCATAATTTTTTTTTTCGCATATCGATCCGATCGATCGATCGATTTATCAATGCGCTGTATTTCCATTGAAAACATGACTGCCAAGAGATGAAATAGAATGAAAGATATTTTTATATACAAAATCTACCTATTGTTTCTTTATTTCTCCAATACGGAAAACAATACGTTCTTCAAGTTAGAATAAAAACAATGCGTTTTACATTGAGCATTTCATCGCAACGCATACAACTCGATAATGATGAATGCGCTCACCGAGGCATTCTGCCGTGGCATTCGCTGCATGCGCAATACATGGCTGAACTTTCATATAGCATGTTGTTCAAACCTGTATATTAGAAAATTTAAATGGAAATGTTTTTGTAACCTATACTTTCCCATTTTGGTCCTTTCCAAACTTCCCTCCCGTTATTTTTCTTCAGTCGTTTTCTGCCAAACCTCCGGATAGAAGTCCAAGTCTTTGCTTCAACGTTATATGGCTTAACTAGACGTTCAACATCTTTAAAAAGTTTTCGCTGGTAGGATACTATAGTATCTATATTAATATTAGGCCAACTTCAATTGAAAGGCTTAAAAAGTTAGGAACTGATAATGACACAAAAGTTATGAGTCATGCAATATTATATAGGTAAAACTATTCCTTGTTAAAAGTTTTAGTTTCTCATATAAACTCTAAAACCTAGTTTAAAGTCTTATCTCAAATTAGTTGGACGGGAAATGTAGTTTGCGAGGAGACTCGCGTTTGCAGGCTAGTGTCAACGTCAGCTACATGTATTGTGTTCAATATTGAGTTTCCTATCCGACATGACAGTGCGGTTTGAACGCAATGAGAGAAAAAAACCAATACTTTTCACTTAGACACACTGACACGTCGTGAATAGAATGAGAGAAAATATTGTGACTTATATATTTTTGAAGCAGAAAAAAAAGCAACTACATATTACGATGAAAGTAAAATAATCGAGTTTAATTCTTTGTTAGGGTGAAATGAAAGTCTAGCTGCTTGAAAAAAGACTGGGTAAAGAACAACAATATATGTATCCAATAATAGCCTGAAAGAGCTATCTAGTTAACCTATACCCTGCCCTGCAAATTAACCAATTAATAGGACTATTGGTGCGTAAAAATAGGAATAGTGTATTTTTTTGTTTTCGCTGGAAACGACTATTTTAGCGAGATAATTCACCTACCACCTAGCACACGTAAAACATTTTCTGCAGCCTGATATTCGTATCATTAGAAAGGTAAAACCTACTGTATTTTATAAACATTTTTATTCAGTATATTTAAATTCTACGCGCAAAAATTACAAGGCGAAACTTTTACATCAGTATTGGGTCGTAAATCGTGAATATTGTGACAGCGAGTAATGGGGATTATGCTCAAACCTTCAGGGAATAAACTTTGTGAGTACCGCTATGTATTTTATTTGGAGATAAATTCTACAGATTACTTAACCTCAAATAAATGTGAAAACACAAAGTCTGTAATATTTACATCCTCTATTTTATAGAATCTAGCTTTGAGCTTACATAAGTACAATAATACCTACTTTAGAATTCTGGCCAAAACGTCAAGAAAATTAGTTTTTTTATTTATCTCGAACAAGCAGACAGACTGAGGTGCAAAACTCTTAGTTTACTTTCGTATAATAATAATTTCGTATAATAATGACAACTTAATTTAATAATTAAGTTTTGTGGATCTATACTATAGCTAAAGCAATAATCGTTATTGATTCTTGGCGAAATTTGCTTAATACTCTAGTGGGTCAATTCGCAGATGACCCAGATTAGCAAACGACCAATTGTTGACAATGTTTTAGGGTGCTATCAAAGTTCTCATAGTTTCAAGAGTCGTAAAGCAACTTTATAACAGCAAATAATAGTGTTAAACTAAGGGAATTAAAGAAATAAGATTTGAAACAAGCTTCATAAGAGCAAAGTGAAAACTAGAACAACAGTTCTTAAGTTGTTGTGTAGTGAAACTGTGGAACTTCGACAAAGTGCTTACTAGTACTACTTGTGAACAATATTTTTAATTGCAGTACAGTTTCATGTTATGCTTTAGAAACTCTTTAAACAAAATGTATAAAGAGACGAAAGAAAATCTGTTTATTAAAATCTCCTAAGTGATACCTAGTTAAAGAGAGTACGGACCAACTTTTTCCTCAAAATCTCAAGTTGCGCAATCTCCTATAATTCTATTTCGTATGAACCGAAATTAAATCAAACGTATCTCTTGCTCACTCAAGTATTTTTGAAAAAAAAAATGCGTTGTTAGTTCAGACTTTTCCCAACTGCAAGGAAGGTTTTACTATTTTTAAGTATCAGTAAAATCAATTTTAGAATCGACTAGGTTGTAGGTATAAAAGTAATACTCCTTTATAAACTCCTTTAAGTACCAAATTTTTTAGCACTATGAATTAAAAAAATCAAAAATAAAATAAGAACTCAGTCACAATTTCCTCATGGTTCTTACGTTATAGCACATAATTCTCAGTATATATGTACCTCAGTAGGATATAAGGTACAAAGGCGGACAATATCCAGGCGGCTACGAGAACTGCAACGTCCGCAGGTATAAATAACGTGGCGTGTCGCAATGCACGACACAATCTTTATTGTGCACGATAGGACAATTCGCAACGTGTTATTTTATACACAAGGGTCAAGTGAAATTAATATAATTTTATATTATAGTATAGAACTAAGCAGATAATAGATAAAGAATGCAATGTCAGTATCGCTTCTTAAATAGATACAGATTGTCTTGTTATTCTGCATGTTTTTCGAAAATAGCAACTTTTCGTGTATCGTGTATTCATTGAAGCGTATATAAATGATTGTAACTTAAATTTGAATATACAAAAGTATTAGCATTATGTCTCGTTATGTACCTGGTAGTACTAACAACGGATTGCTAAAAATTGCCCGGTCTCTTAAAAAAATTTAGGCTATAAACTCCCTCATAACGGGAAACCAAAAAATTGACTCAAATGTGCATTAAACTCACCCAAAATAAAATACTAGATGCATAAAAGCTTTACATTATTCACAAACTACTTCCTCGTTAGAACCCTACCCTACTAACATTTCATATACTGAAAACCCGGGCATCATTAAAAGCACATTTACAATGCAACATACAACTAACAACTAGTATTGACATTGAACTGTTTAAATATAACTGAAACACACACACACACACACACACACACACACACATACACACACACACACACATACACACTCATACACAGACACACACACAGACACACAGACACACACACATACACACTAATTTACACATACGTTCACCCACATAATAATATACAGACACTCATTCATACACACATACATACACATACATATGTATACAGACTCACATTCACACAAGGCTAAATCATACGTGCAAAGGTTAGGGCCGCAACTGATCGGTCGCAAATATTTGGCGGCTGTATAACATATTAAATCAATCATTAATGACTAGTACGACTGATACAAATGACTGTCATATAGGCTTGACAAGCAATAAGGTTGAGTAGGAGTTGATTGACTTGGTCTTATGTCGCGAGATTGGCAGGGTTAATGTGTTATTACTCATAAATGGTTTTGTGTTTTGAGTAAGCGATTGATTTGGTCGGCACTGTCTCGATTTTAAAGCCATTAATACCAATTTAAACGTGTAATACAGATCTAAGTAATGCTTCGTGAGCGCACATAGCTCTTTAGCATATAAAGTGCATTTTGGGGCTGTCATTGAAATGATATCTAAAATCTTAAGTACATATGTTATGTGAAAGAAAACATCATATTTAAATAATGACTTGAATTTACTTCAAAATAAATGTAAAGATAGCTATTCTAACAGAGTGATCTTACGAAGACTATTTCGAAACGCGTTTTAAAAACAGATTACTTCTTGCGTTCTTAGTATCAAAAGTGTAACAAAAATTGGAACACAATCAATTGACCAGTAACCGGTACAGCTATTATATTCTAACCGGGAACAAATGGGTTTGTCAGCATCGATTCACCTACTTAGGTATAATTTCAATAAACCTACTCCACTTAAGGCGTTCGATTCCAATCGGAGCGATCTTATCGGACATAGTAGACATTACGAGAATTAGATTGATTAAAAAATATTTCAGTTAATTTCTAAAGCCTGGATACTAACGATAAGCTAGCGATGGATAAAGCGATTATTAGAATAAAAATACAAAAAGAATGATCATTTAGATGGTTTTTTGATTGCCTTCAAAATATCAATAAATGATTTAACCCCTTAAATGTTCCATTCGTAAGGGTCCTCCCGCAATAAGAGACAGGTAGACTGTACTACGCAAGATAGGCAAGGGCTAAAAAACTATGCGGTCGCACAACAAAATTTCCATCCAATAGCTATGTAGTTTCCTCGTGATATTTATAATGTACTATGATAAGTATTTCACTTTGTTGCCACTTTTTATTAAATGTATTTTGGTTTCACGCTGCTGAGCGAAAGCCTCCTCTCTTTCTGTCCAAACTTGTATGTCTTGTGCCATACTCACATACACACATTACCACTTATATATTGTTTGTTATTTTTTAAGTAAATGGAGGAGGAGTTAAGAGTTTATATGCTAACAAAACTTTTCACATAGGCATCGTCATAGAAAAAGCTAGTCTATTACAACACGTGTTTCACCTAACACTTTAGTAGGTGTGTCTGTCCCCATTCGTCAGAGTAATGTCTAATTAGCTTCACACCACGCGAGCGACGCCGCGGGAGGCAGCTACCCTTTAACAATTTACTGAGTAAACATACACCCTTACATTTTTCTTTACCATATGACTTTTAGTAATTCAAAGGCTTTTTTTTCTAACGAGGCATGTATAAACTGCCTTAAATAGAAAACTAGATCGAAAAGTATTACCATGTTGCAAAAAATATTTTTTTGTACTTTTAGTATTACTGCGTCTGTCTGTTTGTCTGTTCGCGGCTAACACAAAATCTACTTAACAAATCGTGTCTTTCGACCAATAGATACAATGATTCCTAAGTAAAGTATTTATGTATAATATGTCAAGTTCTTAAAGCTGGGTTGTTCGCTAGTAACAAATTGTTTGGTTAAAGACAGTCAAGATTAGATCGAAGTCTTTCAAAACCACACGTTTCAATATTCTGCCTGCGCTTTACTAAGGTTATAAAATAGCTAATATATATTTTTTTGTAAACCTGAGTTAGCAAGTATGTTAGCGTAAGCTTATGCTCGCGATTATGTATAAAAGTAATATTTTAACAAGGAAGTGTGTAGCGTTTTTGCCAGTGATAGTTAACCTAAATGCTAAATTGGTTCAACACGAAGGTTTTATATGAACAGTGTACGTTTTATGAGTGTGGGTAAAATAATGGCCGGTTTATGCCGGTTTTAATTTTTAATGTTTACTTAAATATTGGTACAACAACCAAAGCAACTTTGTGAAATGGGATGGTGCAATGTCTAACGAATATAGATTAGAGTGCGGGGTGAGACAGGGGGGGCTTAGTTCACCCAGGCTTTTCAACCTCTATGTCAACCGGCTGATATGTGAGCTCAGCAACACCAACGTTGGATGCTTTATAGATGGTCAATGCGTCAATAACATCAGTTACGCGGATGATATGGTGTTGCTGAGCCCATCGATCAGTGCACTAAGAAGGCTTCTCAATATTTGTGAGGACTATGCGGTGGCCCATGGTCTCAGGTACAATGCAACAAAGAGTGAACTTTTAATATTTAAATCTAACAATAAAACCTATGAACCTGTCCCATCGGTAACTTTGGGAGGAGTGCAGCTCAAAAGGGTCACTCGGTTCAAGTACCTGGGACACTGGGTTACTGAGAAGTTGTCAGACGATGTTGACATAGAGAGGGAACGCAGAGCGTTGGCGGTCAGGTGTAATATGCTGGCTCGCAGGTTCGCGCGCTGTACAAAAGATGTCAAAATAACATTGTTCCGAGCCTATTGCCAATCGTTGTACACGTGCGCCCTGTGGGTTGGTTATACACAAGGCGCGATCAGCGCTCTGCGCATCCAGTACAACAACGCCTTCCGGGTGATGTTGGGGCTACCGCGCTTTTGCAGTGCGTCGGGGATGTTCGCTGAGGCCGGCGTTCCCGATTTCAATTCTCTATTAAGATCTAGAATTGCGTCCCTGATGCGGCGAGTGCGCGATAGCCCCAATAGCCTTGTAGCGATTGTCGCAGGTAGAATGGACAGTCCCATAATGTGGCACTGGATGACGACCCACCGGTCGTCATTTCAGTATAGAAAATAAGTATTTTACCTATATATGTATAATTAGATTAATAATAATGTTCCACTTAGTTATTTGTTATAATATTAATATATGTATAATAATTGTATATTTATGGATGTAAAAACATTATGGACCTGGTCTGAAAATAAAGCTTTATTATTATTATTATTTTTGTATATTTATATTATTCTCGGTTGCCCGGTTTGACTGACGGCACGGGCCTAAGCCAAGTGTTCGTCAGTAGAATTATTATTTTGGAGCATAACTTGTGAGTGTAGTGTCGTTGCATGCGTGTGCGTGTGCGAAAGAATGTTTGCGTGTGTGTTGTGTGTTACATGTTCATGAGTACTGTCTGAATCCACTTGTAAGAATTTTCTTACAATTCTGCACGTGTTTAAAATTACGGCTTTTTGCAGAAGCTGGTAGGTGCTTTCTGGCAGGTTTAGGGTTTTGAGGGATTGTTTCAGCTGCTGCGGTATAACACCTGTTGTGGAGAGCACAATCGGCACAATCGTCACCTTTTTTAAGTGCCAAAGTCGGGTAATTTCCTCTTTAAGCTCTGTATATTTAGACAGTTTCTCAGCTATTGTGGTTTGCAGATTATGTGTATTGGGTATGGCGATATCTATAAGGTATCCGGTTTGATTTGTTTTATTTATTATTGTTATGTCTGGTCTGTTAAAATGGATGGTACGATCTGTGAGGATGGCACGGTCAAAATATAATTTTGTTGTATGATTTTCCAATACAGTTTCAGGGCTATATTTGTAGTATGGTGCGATGGAGTCGATAAGTTGGTGTTTGTGTGCTAGTTTTTGGTGAATGATGTTTGCAACTTGGTCGTGACGGTGTTTATAATCCGTTTGGGCTATAGATTTGCACGCACCTGTTATGTGTTGGATGGTTTCTGGGAGACTATTGCATTTTCGACAGGTATCATTTGCTAGGTTCTTTATAATATACCTTCTGTAATTTCTGGTTTCAATTACCTGATCTTGAATGGCAATCATGAACCCTTCAGTCTCTGGGAAGAGTTCGCCTCGATTTAGCCATGCGTTCGACGCCTCTTTGTCGACATTTGGTTGGCATAAATCTTGGCGATGTCTTCCGTGCAGAGACTTCTGGGTCCATTCGGCAAGTTTAGTTTTGTCATCTACTAAATTTTCGTTTTTTTGTACTGTGGTATCTTTGAGGTTTAGGGGTGTTAATTGCTGGTCGTTTAATGCTATTAATTTGTGGATGGTCGAGGATACGGATTTATTAAAAAAGTATTGTCTGAGTGTAGTGATCTGTCGATTGTGCAAGTTGGTGATGTCGATGATGCCACGGCCTCCCTCTTTTCTGGCTAAGGTTAGTCTTTGTAAGCAGGATCTAGGATGATTTTTTCGGAACTTTGTCATTGTAGTGTTGATTTTTCGTTGTAAGTTTCTCAGGTCTGTTTTGGTCCAGTTGATTACGCCGAAAGAATATGTCAATATAGGTATTGCAAAAGTGTTGATAGCTTTGATTGTGTTACGTGAATAAAGTTGTGTTTTAAGGATAGTGTTTAACCTGTGCTGAAATTGTTGTGTTAATTTTTGTTTAGTGTCCTTGTAGTGTATAAGTTTTGATTGGATGTAACCTAAATATTTGTATGAATCTCCCTCGTCTAGCGAATCTATTATGTCTCCTGAGTCTAAGGTGTATTGGTGTTGATAGTTGTGTCCTGCCATTATTGAGTTTACTTTACATTTATCGATGCCAAATTCCATTTTAACGTCGTTTGTAAATTCTTCGGTGAGACTTGCTAGTTCTTCAAGCTGGTTTTCACTTCGGGCGTATAACTTGATATCATCCATGTATAGAAGATGATTCAGGACGCTACGTTCAATATCAGTATGCTGATCATTCCCCGCGGATTTTAGGGGGTAGCCCATTGCTGTGGAATTTAGGATGCTAGACAAGGGGTTAAGGGCCAGGCAAAACCACAACGGGCTAAGCGCGTCACCTTGGAATATGCCCCTTTGAATTTGGATTGGGTCAGTCTCTATAACTTCAGTCGGTGATGAGAGTCTCAGTATTGTAGTCCAGTTAATCATGGCGGATTTAAGGAAGTTTACTATTGTAGGGTGAATTTTGTAAATATTTAAAACCTCTATTAGCCAGGAGTGGGGAACTGAGTCATATGCTTTTTTGTAGTCTATGTACATTGTAAACAGATCTGATTTAGTTCTCTGAACCTGTCTGAGAATAACTGAGTCAATAATTAACTGCTCCTTACAACCCTGGCTAAATTTTCTACATCCTTTCTGTTGTTCTGCTAAGATGTTGTTAGCGTCAATGTGTTGATATATAAGATCAGATAGGCAAGCTGTAACTATTTTATATAATGTCTGCAGGCAAGTTATGGGCCGATATTTAGCAGGGTTAGTAAGGTCATTTGTATCTTTTGGTATCATAAACGTTTTGCCTGATGTTAAATAAGTTGGTAATGAATTAGGGTTGAGGATAAAATTATTTATATGATTGTGTAAATAGCCGTGAATAGATGAAAATTTTTTGTACCAGTAACTATGAATGTAATCTGACCCTGGCGCTTTCCAATTGTGTAAATGTTTAAGTACTTTATGGAAGGTGTCAACAGGAATGTGTTCAAAAGCCATTGTTTGTAAGTGCGTAGAGTTGTGGTTTTTTTCCGCTCGTATCCATTCTGCTTGAGTGTTATGTTGAACTGGGTTCTGCCAAATACTTGCCCAGAAATTTGTTAAAACGTCTTTGTCAGGGGTAGTAGTCTGTTGGTCATTTGTGTTACTTTCTTGTAAATTACTTGAATGTTGTTTAATTGTGCGGTAAAAAAGTTTCTCATTATGAGCAAATTGGGTATTCTGTTTTTTCCTTAAGTCGCATGCTTTATATCTTTTAAGACGGCCTGATATTACCGCAAGTTTCTGTTTGAGAGTGTCTAGTGTGTGTGTAGCTTGTGTGTTTGGTTCTTCGTGGATTGTGTGGATTTTATATGTGTCTGTAATGTGTTTCACCTGTCTAACTATGAACCTACTTCTATTTCCATTTATAAATTGAGTCAGTCTACCTATTTCTATCCTAAGTTTTTCTTGTCTTTTTTCCATTCGTCTTTGCCAGCTCGGTTTATATTCATTTCTAGGCCTTCGTTGACTTTCCCCTTGTTGGAGTGTTATTTTTGATCCATTTACTTTAGCCGCGGTCCAAGCCGCGCTATATATAATAGTCTGTAAAGTAGGAAAATCTGTATTTGTGTTGGTGTTTTCAGGGAGAATAACTTTGTTCAGGTAGTCAACTATTTCAGCAAAAGATTTTGATGGTTTTTGTTTGGGTATGTAAGTTCTTTCAGTTGGATCTGTGTTTCTATAAAATTCGAGAGCTTGTAAGAATATTGTGTCTATTGTTTGATTCCTTTGAGTAATAGTATTAGTATCTGAGTTAACTGTATCTGTTTCTACTAGTTTTGGTGAGTGTATGTTAAATTGATCGTCATCTACGAGGTGGAGGTTAATTGGCATATGATTTGGCAATTCGTTTAAATTTGGGTTATTACTATTTAAATCATTTTTATTTGTTGCACTACCTAAATCTTGATTACATTCGTTCTTATTGATGTTATTGATTCCTAACTCTTTTGCTACGTCTTGTTTAATTATGTTTAGCCTATTATTTGTTATATATTTGTTGTTGACGATTGCTCTCCTCTGATCAGCTATTCTTTGTTCGCTGAGGTGAGCCAGTGATGGAAATTGGTTAATAAATTCGTTGTGTAGTAGTTTTCGGTATGCTGTTTCGTTTGTTCCTAAATTAGTAATGCGGTAGTATGTGCGTATGATCGCCTCGTTTTGTTCATTAGTCCACCTCATTCGAGATTGGTTTGAATTGGTGGGGTTTTGTGTTTGTGATATGGAGAGTTGTGTTGGTGTGGGGTGTTGAGATGTTATCTTTTGTTGTTTGTGAATGTTACTGTGCAATTGCCGTAGCTCAAATTCCACTTCATTGTAAATCCGGTCTATTGTATCTTGTGGTAGTAGTTTATTTCGGACTATTGCTCTGCGTTGGTCTCCTACTCTTTGTCGACTAGCTTGCATGTCAGGAAATTTTTCGGTGAATTTGAGGTGCAGTGGTTCTAGGTAAGTTTTTGTATCAGTGTCGAGTGCGGTTAGTTGAAGGTAAGTGCGCAGTATGAACTGATTCATTTCTGGTGTCCATCGTCTGCGCGTTATTGGTAGGCCCGAGGTGGGTGCAAGTTCACAGTCAGGAATGACATCCTGCACAACACTGTCGGGCGAGCTACTGGTGGACAAGGTAGGTGTTCTTCTTGTCATGTAAGAGGGGCGAGTTGAAGGGATGGAAGAAAATAAAGACGTCTCATCGCCTGAGTCATCGGCTGTCACTTCTACGCCGCGAGCCCGCCTGTTCAGCCCCCGACGATCGGCTGTCGTAGATTTATCGGTGGGAGCCCGCCTGCTCAACTCCTGACCGCCAATGGTTCCCATGCTGTGACACCCAGCACTGGCTCCAGATGTGCCCCGGCGACCCCCGGGAAGCGACCGTAAATTATAAACTTTCTTGCTCATTCTCCATTAAGGGTTTACCTTTAGCCTTGTTAGCCGCATAAGTTTCAATAGTATGCGTGTCCGCCCCCCACGTGGCCTGGTGTTCGGCTCGGACGTAAGGTAGGAATTTAGGGGGCTTATTATTATTATTATTAATGCGAACTATAAATTGCTTAGATACATTGTCCAGCTGGTTTTTTTACCTCCTTATTCATTTTCTCTTTCACAGTGTAACGATCTCTCTGTATGTGTGAAACGTTAGTGTTAAAACATGGTTAAATAATCACTTTCTTTACCGGGGAAGTTAACCATAACGAAACCTTGCGCATCTAAGAAATATTTTGACCGTTCTTAAAGTAATGTAAAGTTACTTGGTCAGAGTACTGCAATCAAGAATGAACTCCCCGATGTAATCCCTTCCCTCAATGTAATCTAATAGTTCTTCCAGAAGGCGAGTAAATTAGTCGATATGGTACTGTGAACGGTGTTCAAATATCAAAGAGTTGATATTGTATTGTGTACGGCTCCGAATATAGGTTTATCTATCAAACCAATACTTGCTTATCTTTATTGCGAAATATATGGTAGCAATGCCTAAAGCAACAACAAAACAGCTCTATTAATTATATCATAATTCTAATTTAATTAATTGTATCTAATAATACACAGGTGAAAGCTAGCATTACTCATTCCCACGTCATAGGAAATGGTCACGAACTATTCTTAGACTTATACACGTTGCAGTTCTATTATTGATAATTAATATGTATAGAAACCATCTGATCACGTGACACGTAGAAAATTTTCCTTAATAATATTTTCTTTTAAGGGTCGACTTGAATGAAGCTTCTAATTTAACTTTTTACTGTTACCTCTCGGTTGAAAAATAAATTGTTTTGTGTACCTTTTTGAATAAATAAATATAGATTTAACTCATTAATGTCTCACTGCTGGGCAAGGGCAAGGCACTCTCCTCTCGTAATTAGGAAGGGGTTAGGCCTTGAGTCCACCACGCTGACCTAGTGCGGGTTGGGGACTTACCGCTTAGTTTTTTATTTAAAGTAACTTATATAATTCAATCTAAAACTATCCTCATTAACCTACTTTAGGATATACAACGTACAAAGAAACAAAAACTTCAATTTTCCTGTTCCCTGCTAACTTCAGTATATAAATTATTCCGCATTTCCCATGGCGTCTTGTGACAAGTGGTGTTTAATAAGTCAGTGACCTCACACCGTGTTGGTTCTCAAGCATTCATAATAAATGAACGGCATTTATTCTTTCACACTATTAATATAACGATTGAGTTAATTATACGATGAGTAATTAGTAGTGTATTTCTGTTCGACTTCAGTCTAAAATAGAATGAAACATTTTTACACAGTGACTATTTCTCTAATAATATACGTATCTGTGCTACTTGAGTCTGAAATTGAAACAGAATTTTAATTTATAACGAAAATTTCATGATAAGTATATTATTTCAAGTGAAGTAACGAAATCATGCATTTCAGCTTTTTTTTTCTTGACGTTTCGGCACAGTATACAAAACCCGTGATCGCAAATAAAACCAACTATCCACGTTGATATAGTAATCTTATTATTATTTTCTATAGTTACGTGCTGTTTTACTAAAGTGCTTGTATCTACTGCAATAGAAAAGAACTTCTTTTTACTTCAATAATTGTAGTGCATTCCAACTTCACTTAACGTTAGCGTCGGCTGTGTAATGCTTTGCAGACAATGTCGTGAAAAATATATTCGTTTTTAGATATATTATCTTTTTAATACTACTACCTAGAACCTTTTTAAAATTTACTTTGAAGAATAATTTGAATTAGGTTGTTTCTGTTCTTGTAAACTAGACTAAAATGATAAAGAGACAAGGGATTTTTTTAAGGATCGTACCAAGTGATGTTCCTTGGTGTCTGCCTACCTCTATGGGAAAGGATACTTACTATTCATGTATTTTTGCCATAACTCATTCACGTCCCTTTCTATAACGCTAACTTTTGGGCCAATCAGTTAGGAACTATAGTCATTAAAGCACAATGGATAAACACTAAACATGACAAGATAAAGAGTTACTGTCGTATGAATAGAAGACACTATCGATTTGTAGTAAAAAACAACATAATGTTGGTATTTGTACACACAATAAAAGTCGTTTACAATTGAATAAAATGGCTACAGAAATACAAATAAGCGTACTCATTGTTTATTCGTGTAAAGATTTAGAGGCAATATCAACAATGATTTATAAGGGACGTGCTACAACGCATTATGGAAGGTGCCGCTGTAAATCAACAGTAGGGAAGAGCTATAATGTTTAATATTGAATTAATTTTTGGTAAATATTATAAGACGTATTGCGTCTTAAATTTATAAGACGTATTGCGTCACAAGTCTTTCTTCACTAGTACTACTAGTTAGGTGATTAGATTGTCGAAGACTGTGGATCTTTTTCCCCATAGTAATAAAGGTACGTCAAAGTATTATTTTCTTTTTCCGCTATTTAGGTGTATGATATACATACATATTTCGGTATTTGCATTAGCTTAAGGCGAGTTTTGATTCATTCTTCATGTTAAAACATTAAATTTCATTGTCAGTCGGTCCAAATACAGGAGAAATCCAGTACCTACCTACCAATTAAAACAAACTTACAACCACAAAACGGCCTAAGAAATTGTACAAAGCTGTATAATGCACTTCACACAATCCTACTACAATCCCAGCTTCAAACACCCCTTAATTTCTTGGCCTCAAATATTTCCGTCGAACCGCCATTTTCGGCCTCAAGTACCTTCCCTTCACTAGAGTAATAGGCGACCTGTTGTGTCGAGCTCGTGTCGCAGTTGGGCTCTCCCAAATAATTACACTTGGTATAGTGTTTTGGCAAAGTTTACCCTACTTAGGAACTCTTACAGCATTATGTAGTATATAGTTTTAGTATACCTAGGTTTAAAATGAGGTTTAGGAACGATAGTATTTTGCATTTTGACATCGTGATTTCCGTACGTACGGGTTTCGGGAAAACGGTGCCTCAAAATTCTTTGTGAAAAAGGAATTTCGCAATGGTCATTGAAATCACTCGCGTAATGATCTTCCACACAGATTAGATAGCAATTTGTGTATCGTCTGTTCAACTCATTACTATTTACTAAGTATATTAGTCAGGTTACTGGTAATATCAAAAAAGCGATACCAAGTAAAACGAAGTTATGAAGACACATCTTTATATTAAAACTTAAACCTTTCAGTCATTTAAGTGCAAAATCATTGCAAGCTATGTTTAAAATCTCCTCAAATCCGAACGACGCGTCCACTAAGCATCAACCGCTTTTAAATTACTACCAAAAATCGGCCAACCTAACACAATCTACTTCTAAATCGCCTCATTATCCTCATCCTAACGTTTTCTTCAGAACATTCTAAACAGTTTGAAAACCCTACAAAATGAAATTTGTTTTGATGACCCGTTAAATAGTTTGGGTTCCTTTGTGGGTTCGGGTTATTGGGGTTATTGGTATTCAATATTCAAGAAAGAGGTCCTTAGAATGTGCCGAGTCATTGATACCTCTTTAGGACCTTTTGCTTTTATGGTTATACTTGTTCGGTATTATAGATATTTTAGGGCCGGGATAAATGGACTGCCCAGCTTTTGAAATATGTACTTATTTTAAGATAAATGATTGTTACGTTAAACTTAGTGTACAAAAACACTGATTGGTTTCTGATAACGATTAAAACGTAGAGGTTTTATACTGACTAATTACTTATTTGATTTATGCGAACTGTGACAAAAGATTGGGTACTTTATGAGGGCAAAGAAATATTGTGTATAGACTTGTATTCGAATAGTTACACTATAAATACATGTTACCTCTAGTATGAACGAGTATTAAGGATCTGGCTATCAATTAATTACATGACCAGCTATTCACAATCAATAATTCAGAATATTTCCACAAATGAAAAACCTATGTCTGTCAATTGTATCCAAGAATAGCTTTCAATTAATTGACACGTTTAGTAAGTTAACAACTCGCCCCGCGGGCCCACGCGTTCGGAAGTAATCAGTCTAAGACGTAGAACTGCGGAAGTGTACAACTTACATAATATAGTGCTGCCATCTGTAATTTAGTTCATGCTAATATTGACATGCTTGTGTCAATTTTGTAGTTGCCGAAGTTACGAGATCAATATTTTGAATGGAATTTTGTAATGTAGAATTTAATAGCGATTATAGGCTTATATGGAACTGATTTTGGCCCAAAAATATGTGTATACATTTTGGAGTCAGATTTTTGTAAAGAATAGCGGTGTATATTTGATCCTTGTTTTTCAGTAAGTACCTCTATACTACACACTTGGTCGAAATCGTTTAAGCGGTTTATCTAAAAATTATTTTTTTATAATATAGTACGTTTATAGTCTCAAATACATTGTACTTTAGAGAACAATACAAGGCTGTGATTCAATCGTCGATTAATTAGAGCAGAATAATATTATAATCCCAAATTTAGTCTAACGGTCTAACATTTATTAAAGAAAAGATATCAAAAATCTGTTCTGGTAGAAATAGCATTCCTTTGTAAAATTTTCAATAACGATTGCAGCAAAATTTTCGGAAAAGAAAAAGTTGCATATTGCCTTTTATCGGCGAAAGTTTCAGAGACAATTTCAATCCAAACTTTACCTGGTAATACGAAAATTCAATTATATTTTTTGCTATTCCGAGACCCGTAAGTTAATTTAATAATACGGAGAATATCGTGAGAATCAAATGAATAGAGAATATTGTGTTATAGAAATATATTTTAGGTGGTAGTTACGAAAGTATAGCGATAAAAAGGTTAGGTTGAGGCATAAGTAATAGTAGTAGTAATATATAATAATACGTATAAAAATATCAGTAGATGACCAAATTGCCTACTAATAAAAAGTAATATAATAATTCCAGAAATTATTTAGAACTTTGCAAACAACTTTATTTTTATGTTTCACATAAATAAAATGTTGAACTACCTTACCACACTAATAACTTACATCTCTAGGAATGGCCATAAATTGGAAGTCTTCTTCTTATCGTATGGTTAGAGTGGTCAACCTAGTTTCAAAGTTGTTCAAACCACCCGAAGGCCAACTATGGAGTGACCGCCCCAAAGGTTGCTTAACCCACAGATCGTTTGTCGACCGGTGAGCGCAACTAGCTATGGGTGCCTCCAAATTGAAATTGGAAGTACTTAGAGGTTATATGGTTGATAATAATAATATAAGTTCACATTCTTTGTAACTGCACCAATATTTACAAAATTAAATATTATCTTATCTAGTCGTAAATGAAGTTTTTTGACAAACTACTATCAATGTACTATTATGTACCTTTATATACAAAATCTAAAAAATATTGACCTCAGTAAAGAAAAGCAAACAATTTACATAAATTTATTTCAGGCGTTATTTGTCACGAAGTTTTGGACGTTCCCGCCTTATTTATTGTGAAAGCGGAGAAACTAGAGCATTGTTATGTAAAATATTTGATATAATAATATGAATGTACGAATATCAGTATTATGCGAACTAGGGATTCGGGAATTGAAAAAGTTGAAAACAATGGAGGCAAGCTATTTATACCTACTGTAGTTGGATAACTTAGTAGAGAGCCTTGGATTGCTTGATTAATCTTGATCATAATTATTAAATCCGTGTATTTTCAAAATAAAGTAATCGTAGGAAACAGGCAATCGTCCGATGCATAAGTCTGCGGTAAAATTACGTTCAAAATTCTAAGTTTTATGCATCCGCCAACAGCTCACCGCAAATATAAGGCTCTATCTACTTAAGTAAAATTATTGGATTAAAATAAGGATATCTATGAATACAGGTTTAAAGAATCTGAAATATACAGATATAATGAAATAAACAAAAATAGTTAATATATACGATGCATTATATCTGATATAAATCATTTATGATTCTATGGTAAGCTACCAACAATGCCCGTATTGCCTATCCCTCGAAAACTCATTCTCGAATGGTAATTTCATACGCAAAAAATAGCTTTCTACTTTAGATATCCAGGTTTCAAAACAAAATTCTCAACCCACTCGTGTCTGTCCATCTATCACAAGTTTCACATTATATCAGTAACTTTTAGTATCACTTAGATAGGTTTTCTTGCCGTCTCTCTACGACTACGTTCTAGACTACGTTCGTGTAATATGTTTTCATTGAAAATAACCGTTTTAGTTCAAATTTTGCTTGAATGAGGGATGTGAGTGTTTATGTAGGGCCTGTGAAAACATTGTTATGTGTGTTTATGTCTATTAGTAGGGCGGGAGATTGTTAGTGTAGCTTGTTTGAAAGCGTAACCAACAAACGAAAATAAAAGGCTTTACTAATGTCTTTGATATATTAGGTCGGGGAAAAAGTCTTTTCGCATTATAGTATGTATGAACTTGTAATAAAATCTTTTCTCTACACAAAAAAGCTCGATATTTGGGTACCTCACGAGCTCGCTGAAAGAAACCTAATGAACCGTGTACAAATTTGTGATTCTTGAAGCCAAAGAGATTTTATTACAAGTTCATACATACTATAATGCGAAAAGACTTTTTCCCCGACCTGATAAAAGGAAAATAACGCATATCGTTGCTCGTCTAATGAAGTATACACTAAAGACACTAATCTGCCGAAGTTTGCTAACAATATGAAGTTAGCAGTTATTCTTTCATAAAAATCGTCTTAGAAACTTGCCTTTGAAATGAAACCGCCGTCATTATGTGGTTGACATTTATCGTTATGTCGCGAAATTAAGATCAATGAATCAAAAATGGTGATGTTTACGAAAGTCGAATCTACCACTAGCTCAGAAAGAGCCTTATGAGAAGAGCTAACTAGAAACTCGCGGCTACTTTGGTTTTCACAATTTTTTTTTTAAAGTCAACTCCCGCTCTATGAATTGCTCATGTGTCGCGGGGACTTTTACAAACATACAAACAACGGACACAAAGTACAACCAAACCCGAAACAATTATTTATGTATCGCACAAATAATTGTTCCGTGTGGGAATCGAACCTAAACCACTGCGCCACGGAGGCAGTCATCATATTAGATTGTTAACGACACAATATAAATAATATTATTGGTTACAATCGGTGTCTTTCACGACGGCTATCCTATATTTTTAAAATTTCATCAAAATCGGTCCTGTCGTTTAAGAGAAGTTCAGTGACATACACACTTACAGAAAAATTATATATAATACTAATATTTATTTTCTCTATTGTCCACAGTGATGCATTTCTCGTGTTATGGCAGCGTTGCAGTAAAGCACTGACAGTTGAGTGAAAACTGACAATATGGCGGAAGCGGAGGGGGGAGCAAGCGAGCAAGATGATGTTTCATTCTTGCGTACGGTGAGTACTATTTTATATTAAAACTTTAATAAAAGTGCCGGTTACATTCGCGAATCCATTTGTTTACCCATCCATTTGGTAATTTAGGTGAAATATATGTATGTATCAGCTTAGCCTTTTTTCCAAACTATGTTGGAGTCGACTTCCAGTCTCACCGGATGAAGCTGAATATCAGTGTTTTACATGGAGCAAAGCAAAAGAAAACGATACCCTTCGGTAAGACTGGTTGTCAGACTTTCAAGTTTCTGACTACTTAACGACTGTCAAAGATCTTCGAAAAAAGCCGGGACCCACAATTTAACGTGCCTTCCGAAACACGGAGGAACTCGATATGTGTAAGATGGTCACCCATCCACAGAACAGAACGACCTCGGCAAGCGTGGCTTAACCTCAGAGATCGATCGGCACGGCGTCGTTAACTAAGCCACGAGCTCCTCTGTGTGAAATAAGGAAAAGAATAGACTTTAGGGAATAAAGTAGCCCATCTTTGGTCTCAGATCTTCATGCAATAATTTATATTGATAAGTACAGAGGGTTACCTATAGTGTAACGAACAAACGAGCATTAACCTATTATTAGCATAGATTTTAATTAGCACTTTATTCTAGTGTTCATTGCAGCGTTAACATTTGAAAGCACTGAAGCTGATGCATATTTAAGTGTCTCAGATTAATCCGGTTGTATAATTAGATCTAGTTGTGATTATTCTAGTGGAATAATGTGGACTGGGTAATAGTGGGTATACCTAAGGGCACTAACACTAAGTTAATGATATTATTAGCCAAATAAATAATCAGTAAGAATACGAACAGAAGAGAACAGACATCATAAGTTCAAATAATTAATTGTATCTTTAGCACAATTACCTACAGTTGTTGCCACCAACTATTAAAAGTTTGACATTTAAAATGTACTGCAAAAATAGTTCTCACATTACTCGTTAGAGGTACCTCGGTATCTCAGTTTTTCATACAAACTTTCTTGATAGGTAACTAGTAAGTTGTTTATAGTGGTAGAGAATCGCGCTGCTGTTATTTTTGTTTGTATAATTGTATACCAATGATTATTTTACACTAGTGTACTGCTTAATTAGATAAAGTTTCATTGTCTGCCTCTTTACTTCGGTGTAAATAACGGTTCACTATTCGAGATTTTCATCATCATCAGCCTAGCCTTTTTCAAACTATGTTAGACTCGGCAAATGCAGCTGGCAACCAGTTTTTATGTGGAGCGATTGCCTTTCAGACCTCCACTTCGACTCCAAATTCGACTTTTTCATTACAATAAAAATAATATCAAAAGTATTACAGAAATTCCGTCCCTTAATTAACAATTTCAAGGCTCAGCACTTAATAACAAAAGTACTTTAACGACCGTCCAAAATGTCTTATAAACTGGATATTTATTATGAAATTCGCAGCGATACGACCCTCGGAGTAAAATCAACGGAATTCACAATATTTACTGTTTATCTTTATTAACTTGCTATATAAACTCATGAATATATTCATGGTAAATAATTCTGATGCTGTTGTTTGTAAAAGTAAAGTTGTGAGGCTACAAGCAAGGTTTACTATCAGTAAATTAACACATTTCAAATTCTTGTACTCGCGATTTACTGGTATATGATTGAATACCTGAATTTTGCCTTGATTTGCTTGACGTTTCGGCGCAGATTACACTGCGCCTGGTCGAAAACTAACTAAATACCCATTAGTTTTACTGCAAAAAAATATTTTTGACTAATTATTTTTACATAAAACTTCACAATACAAAGATAGGTAATATTATAATCAATTGATGTTTAATTGAAAAGTCAAATCGTCGAAAATTTCGGAATTAATAATAATAAGATAGACAACAAGGTCGGGGAAAAAGTCTTTTCGCATTATAGTATGTATGAACTTGTAATAAAACCTCTTTGGCTTCAAGAATTACAAATGAGTACACGGTTCATTAGGTTTCTTTCAGTGAGCTCGTGAGGTACCCAAATATCGAGCTTTTTTGTGTCGAGAAAAGATTTTATTACAAGTTCATGTATACTATAATGCGAAAAGACTTTTTCCCCGACTTAATAATATGCAAGCAATTCAACGTAACCGAATACCCGCTTAGTAACGTAGAAACAATCCACTAATAACATGTCAACGTGATTATATTTAGACTATCCCGTAATTAAATTAGCGCGGGCCTTTATTACCGACCACGCTATTACAACGACACTTCATAATCCATATTAATATTTTACGCGGAAGTCTGTCTGTTTATTACGAATTTATGGCTCAAACTGCTGAAATGTTGTTGATGAAATTTGATGTAGGTATAGCTCGAGCTCGGATAACTCTTGTAAATTTAATGATGATGTATAATATAGCTTAAAACATAAAAAACTTAACTGTTGATGCTTTTTAGCTTTTTAATTGTAAAAATTATCTCCCTGTAAGTCATTTCAATATAAGGGAAGAAATAGTTGCTCTCAATATTTAGGGTTTTTATTGATACTATAATGTTTTTTACTAAAATGGAGTTCGGGCGGAAATAGGAGTATAACAGAAAAATAAGTGCATTTTAAAGTTAAGTACATATTTATTTTATTCTAAAGCTCCCGTATAGTGTTAATCCTGTTCAAAATATTAATTTATTACGACAAAACCACGTGCAAAGCTAGTTAATTCTAATTATTATAATTAGAGGCCTCTGACCAGCGAGGCCACGCGGGGTCTATAACAGTAATTTATGGCTTTAACCCCATTAAAATCAGTTGTCTTTGGTAGAATATTACATTTATCTTGATGATGAATTATTTGATCGTGACCTTAGATTTCAGGACAATGAATAACTGATAATCGTTATATTGAAATTCTGAGAAAATTTTGTCGTAACTCTAAAATTCAAATTTATTCGTGGGAAAATAAAAATAGTATATAAGTAAGTTTTGTGATTCTAGCTAACATCTTAATATAATTTACAAAGACATTCCAATTTCACTGTACTTTATGACCGCATAAAGACAATATTTAGTTGCAGATATACTTAAAGAAGCAGTGAGAGCACTTGCTTATTTTTTGCTACTTCATACCCATGATATGATTCCTGAAGTCGTATTATTAAAGCAGTATCCGACCATATAAGTATGTGACCATAAATAAATATCATAAATTAATAAATATTATTGAACAACTCACACACGGTCATTTGATTTCAAACTAAATAGAGCTTGCACTATGGTAACCAAATAACTGATAAACATACTTATATACTTCTAAATTTTAATACATACTTATATAGATAAATTGACATCCAGGCTCAGAACAGATACTCATGCTCATCACACAAATATTTGTCCCAGGTGGTATTCGAACCCACCACACGTGGCGCTACGGTTATTGTGGTGAGGTGACCGCGTTAACCGTTTCGCCAAACGTGCAGTTAAAAAACATACTAATAATAATATATTATAATTGTGTGTTAATATGATTCCAAACTAAGCAGAGCTTGTACTATGGCAACCAAATAACTGATAAACATACTGCGCTAAACGTTTATATTAAAGATCAGTATACATTTTAACATTGACCAGTTAACAGCCATTTCAAACGAAACATTTGCCTATAATCGTATCTATAAATACACACAAGTGGCCTTATCGCACGACGAATCATCAGACTCGAGTGCAATGGTTTCTCCCTGGCTGTCTGATATAAATAGCAAACGTTTTTGACAACAGACGTTCCGTTAACTCGCGTCAAACGTTGCCAAATCCCCGGACATTACTAACAACTATATTTATACGATACAGGTGGATGGTTTCTATTGTTTTAGTTTAACCGATGTAGGAATGTGAGTTCTTTTTGTTCAAGTCAGTGGCGTAGCTTTGGTGGGGCTAGGCGGTGTGACGCATCGGGTCCGTCTCTAAGCTCAGAGGATCCCCGGACACTGATCAGCTTTAATTGGGTCACGTAGAATAGGTGTAGAGGGCCATAGTTATTTTTTAACACTAATTAGTCTAATGAAGTAGGTAGTCTAAAAAGTAAGTGTAAGAAACAGTGGAGTAGCTAGGAAGCTGTTTGACATTGAAGGGACTGGTTCCATAGAATATTAGATAGAATAGATAGATAGATCAAACAACCTCTGATATGGTTTAATTCGTTGATGAGTAGGTGTTTAGTGATACTTGAACTGGGGGTATTCTTACTTTGAATATTATGCAGATATCTATCGAAATGTGTGTCAAACACGGCGTAAACAAATTTGCTGAGTGATGCATATTAGGGCAATCAAACTAAAATATATGGATCATTAAGACAACTTAAGGCCTTTTTAAATTAATTTTATCGAACAATTATTTTCCCATCATCGATCCATAATTTTTTCAAGTGTTAATAATAGCATCACTAAGTTATTATTTTGCACTACAGTTCTTTTAATCATATAAGACTGTAGATCACGAAAAAATAACAAGAATTTAATTGTAAAACCATCATATCTCTAGACATCACAAAACAAAACATAAAACCAATGATTTTCTCCAGTTTACGTCAAGTTTAGATTTACAAAGTTTTCGTCTTCAGGGAAGTGAAATATGTCAGGAGATTCCGGCTGCCTGCTACGAATGAATTCATAATCGCACTGAACTGCTTGAGAAACGATTACACTTTCTTAAATTAAATCGTAGAAAGTAATTCGTTTTTTAATATTGACAGAGACAGTTTCGTACACATGTAAACCTAATATTTTGGTCTCTGCCTACCCCTATGGGAAGAATGTGTGATTTTATGGATGATTGAATGTATGATCTAATTTATATTCTGGATAACTGTAATCAATAATGTATTTTTTGTAATTTTTATAATTTTAATAAATATGCTCCAAAAAATCACGCTAGCGGTACCGCTCGTTTTAATACTTTCATTCCCTAATTCAGCCCTTTGGCCTTAGTTTGTTCCAGGAACTTGACTATCTGCATGCATAATTTCATAGAAATCGGGTCAATGGTTAAGCCGTAAAGGCGTAATAGACAGACTCTCGCAAATATAACATTAGTAACTATTGATTGTTGAAATACATGTATATTATAAATGTCAAACTTTCATACTGTTCAATCATTTAAATTTATATGTAACCACTTGTTGAACTTTTACTGCAATGCACAAATTTTGACATATCCGATACAAATCCAATTGTAGCGCGATACATATGAAACAGTTTGGAAATCAATTTATTGTAGTAATTGGCTTTGAGCTTACTGCGGCATAACATGGACAATTAGGGCCACTTTTACACTAAATGGTCGAACACGAGCTTGTGATAAACATGAACAACTGCGTGCCACGTTAATCCTACTAATATTATAAATGCGAAAGTTTGTGAGAATGTATGTTTGTATGGATGTTTGTTACTCTTTCACGCAAATACTACTGAACCGTTTACGATGAAATTTAGTATATAGGTAGCTGAAGACTCAGAATAACACATAGGCTTCTTTTTGTCTCGGAGTTCCCAAGGGATCGGGATTTACACGGGAAGGGTTTCCACGCGGATGCAGTCGCGGGCGGCCTGTTATACTTAAATGTCTTTCACCACTCACTCCAGTTGCTAAGGTTTGCAATTGGTTTTATGGACATAGGACTTGGAGGACTGACCTTCCTAATAGTGCTTACTTGTAGCTCGATTCTCTACTACTAGCGTCTTCCGACGACCGGTTAGCTATCGAGAAATTTTGCATGAAAATCTGATCAGAGCCTCTAGCGGGCTCCGTAGGAACTATTTTGGCAGTACATTTTAAATGTCAAACTCTCGATACTCGACAGATAGATTCATAGAGGTTTTCGCTACCGGTCATCTAGTTAAGTAAAATCGGGAGTGTGGTTTTATCCTGAAAGCGTATCTGACAGATGGTAATTTTTGGCAGTTATATTAGTACCCACAGCATGAGTTACAATTTACAAACTTGTTCATACACACAAATCATATATTTAAACCAGATCTACAAATTGCCAACGAAATGATATATCAAAGTTCTACAAAAAATATCCCATTTCCCTCTAAAGCGTCTTTCTTCCAAACTATCAAGAGATCATTTGGAAACTGATCCCTTTTTATAACAAAAACTATCCGCGTTCCTACGTGACATACCGAGGGACATTAGACTGACTGTTCCAGCTACACTTAGCAGATGATTTGCTGCTAACTGTCTGCTGTATGAAAAGTTACTAGATGGTTCTTTGATGATGATCTGTCTGACTGATTTCTACCATGGCGACTGGCTGTTTCAGCTACACTATGCTGATGATTTGCTACTGTCTGCTGTATGAAAAATTACTGAATGATTCTTTGATGATGATCTATTGATTTATGCCATATCGACCACTTAGACTCCTGGTCTGATGATTCTTTATAAGTTCTTTTGTGAGACAAAATTGTTTAGTGACCCATGGCATATTATAAGACGCACACATCGATTTATATTTGTGTGAAATTGTTCATTAAATATTAGTTTTGTTGCTTTGAACTTGGATGCAAACTCTCTTCACTTTCACTTAAATTGAGCAAAATTTGAGGGTGGCTGGTTAGTGACAAAGTCTTTGCCTGAACTCAACTTGTCTTTATAATTAGGTCAATCTATCTTCGATCAACTAAAGTTGTTTGTATAGTTAAACTACATCTTAACTTTGGGAAAGATTTAGGGAAATAGAAACTTGGCATATAAGATACTTTTATTTGATTATTATTAACGCATTTCAATTTAACACAACAGTTTTTGATCGGGAAGAAAGCAAAAAACAATATATCGAGAGCATTTTTACTTTTGTTCTGTTTCGTGACCTGACCTACCCGGGACTCGACCCGAAGACCTCTAAGCCATTACCATTGTATTAGTTGGCTGCAGCTGTCCATTTGCTTAACATAATGCCTTCAGTTGCGGCTCCCATAGAAAGTTCTGGAAGAGAGCCAAAACTTTCCATTATCTGCAATGTGGATTCAAGAGTAATGCATTAACTTCAAGAATTATATGAGAGATAGTTATTAGTAATTGAGCAGTGATAGCCGAGTGGTTTAAGATGCGTCTTTCACGCAAGTGGTCGAGGGTTCGTACTCGAGGCAACACACCAATGACCATTTGAAGTTATGTGTGTATCAGAATTAATTATCACTAGTTCCAAGAGTAAAAAAACATCATACACACGTCCATATTTTATCAAACGTGACTTAATATTCCAATATTATTAGTTTTTGAAGGTAAACAAAGTGTCCAATTCGTACGTAGCGAGTGACAGACTAATGTCCAGTTTCTGAGGCACATTTAGCGGTAGTTTATCTATTCAAACAGTTTTTTATATGAGTTTAAACACTATTGAATAGATAAACTACCGCTAAATGTACGTCAGAAACCGGGGGTTAGCGCTTAACCCATTAAGTGAAAAGGCTCGTGCCCTAGTGAAACAGTAAATCGAAATATTTTATTTTACAATGAACCAACTGCTTGTTGAAAACGCTTATTTATCCTCGAAAATTTGTCTAAAATCAGTACTTGTATTATATAAGACCTTTTAAAGCAGTCTTGATACTATACCAAAGAATGCTAGCGCCCGAAAATGCTGAAAAGTTAAACTTTCACTTAGCATACACTTGTTAAATATCTTTTAAGACTATCATTAGTGTTTTAAGACTTTCTAGACTGGCTTAATCATTTCAACAACGAGAATAATGTCTATCAAAGAAAATTAATAGCTTTTGGAGTTCTCTCATAAAATATTTAAAACGCGAAGTAATGTTTTAGTAGAGAGTGGAGAACGACATTATTAATTTGAAGAATTTGACGGAGTTATTAATTAATTGAATTTATTAATGAAATTGTTATATCCCTTTGGTGTGGACACGGATATTTTTGATGATGTAATCAGAAGCTTGATTATTAGGAGGGGTAAAATGATATTGGGTTTTAGATAATACTAGAGTGGGATTCAGTAAAATTATCATTGTTTTGTTATTTTGGTGTGGTTATCGGAAGCTATTCTTTCGATTGAAAATGCTTTAGTTCGTTTAAAATATTTTTATGCAAAAGTTATCCACGAATGTATAAATAAATTACAAATCCGAATGAGTTACATCACAATGATATAAACAACCTCAATGGCTAAACAGCTAAGCATTTTTGGTTAAAGTTCAATCCATCTCACTCCCTCTTAGTAAAAACGTCATAAATTAGAAAGAGAAAAAGCATACACTGTTATGTTAAAAGCAATTCTATGTCCCCTTGTACAGTACATACCAGCTTTAGCAACGATTGCCATCATCGCGGGAATGTATTCACATTTACATTTGACATTTTCATCGAGTATATAATATCTACTAGAGGCCGCCCGCGACTTCGTCCGCGTAGAAACCCTTCCCGTTTAAATCCCAATCCGTCGGGAACTCCGGGATAAAAAGCCTATATGGTATTCTGGGTCTTCAGCTACCTACATACCAAATTTCATCGTAATCGATACAGTAGTATTTGCGTGAAAGAGTAATAAACATCCACACATATATACATACTCACAAACTTTCGCATTTATAATATTAGTAGGACTTACGTTTGACATTTTCATCAAGTATATAATATCTATGTAAATGTTACGTATGTATTTAATGATATGACTTTATAGCTTGCAAGCGGTGTTGGCTGTAACCATATTTTATGAATACTACATAAAATTTATATGATTATATTTATGTGTTTGCGCTTTCAAGTATATTCTTGTGGTATGGTATGTTAAGATTGAAATAATAATGCAATTTTATAGACGATACATATAATTATATGATATTGTTTTTATTCGTTATAGTAACCAATGCTCAAGAGTAATTATGTTAATTTATAAAGAAATTTCCAAATTTTTTTTTTCGCATTACCAAATTAGTGTCTCACACGGAGGTATTTTGAATCTAACAGAAAACAACGCTTATACTATGGCTGAGTTTCATACGCACGGTTTTTTAACCATATAGAGTGAATAGGACTAAGAAAAATCATTGCATCAACAGAAAGTTTTTTAAAATTTTAGGCTAGATACATCTCAGGTGTGCAAGGTTGCATCACGATGTTTTTACACTTCAACCTCAGGGCGAAACAAAAGTATCTACATCTATAAAAAGGTTTTATTGCTGATCTTGCAAATAATTATTTTAAATTCTCCTTAGCAACCATTTTATAATGAAGTTTTCCACTGGGACATATTTTTAATATTTTGAAACGTGAAATACTTAAAATCTAGGTCACAATAAGATAGCTAGAAATACATTAACAAACAAAAGAAACTCTAGACTGTCCGTTTAATTTTCTGTACAAGATATCACACACCCTGGGGAATTCCGGGTAACTAATCCGGGTATAATTCCCGGATAATAATACACGGTTCAGCTCAAAATGGGCCCACAAATTAAGCTTAAAATACCCCAGTGGGTTATAATTGAAAAATAAATGGGGTAATTTTATTTTGCATTTTTTTATTACCGCAACAAGGAACCCAAACCACGAAATCGTGCAATTATCTTGCTAATACTTTCTTCAAATCCGACTAATTTATGTCGTGAAAAGTCGTATAGAATATTTTTTTATTAGGTATTCATCTTGTGTCGCGGGGACTTTTACAAACATACAAAACAACGGACAAAAAGTACAACTAGGCCCGAAACAACCATTTGAAGATCACACAAATATTTGTTCCGGGTAGGAATCGAACCCACGACCTCTGGGTGCACTGGAAGTGGTGTGGCAACCACCTTAACCACTTACTTTGCACAAAATTGAGGAAGTTAATATATTTTGATCCATTTATAGCTTATTTACTTTACTCGCTGAGGATACTAAACGACACTGAAATCTTGAAAACACACTGATCAAAGATATAAAGTATATTTATTTTTAGTAGCTTTATGTACATCTCAATTGTCATTAAAATAAAAGATCTAAAGTTAAGGCTGGGAATTCGTTTAAAAAAACCGCAATAATTTTGAAAAGAGAATGGTTTAAATGAAAACGCCATTCCGCGTGAAAAGAACCGGTAATTGGTCGCCGGACTCTCGCCTGCTAGGGTTGTGCGTTAATAAACCGAACTTTTGTATAAACCGTATACTTTTTACGGTTTATATAAAAATGCGGTTTTTGTATAAACCGTTATATATAATTTGTAAAAACTTTTATTTTGTAGTTTTAGACGGAGAAAAACGACCTAATGTTTTAATTTACAGAATATAAGGCAAAAACCGGTAGCTGTAATTAAAGTTGCATTTTAAAGTAAAATTTTAAACGTACAGTGATTTATTAAAGCTGTTTGTTTTACACAATTAGTTCTAATTAATTCAAACATGCTTTAAACGAAAGCGCTACTTATTTTTCATTCGTGATTCACCGTAATTATGCATTTCGCTACCAGACCATTTATTATTCAGATAACATTTAATTTGTTTTACAACACATTTACTGCCAAAAATTACTAAGTAATACATAAACCATCCATATTATACTTAAGTTTATATTAATGTTACACAAGCGAAATCTGTCCGCCTCGCTGTTATGCTTTCACGACTAAATCACTAAACCGATTTTAATGGAAATTAACATGGTGATAGCACAAGACTCGAGATTAAACATAAGCTATTATTTTTTATTGAAATCATAGACGGACAGAAAAGTGATGAAATGATGAGTGAGGGGGCGTAGGTTCGTTAGCTAGTTTTCTTAAATTAAATGTTCTATTTTTCTATCCATCAAATCCTAACGTAATATTAAGCAAAAAATACTACCCCTATTCCATTACGTTCGCGTTGTTCAGATAAGGGTATAAATATTAAAACTGCCAAAAACAATTTACTTTTATATCGTCTAACCCAAGGGAGGTACGGTCTATATGAATTACGTAGGACGCACATGCTTCCAGGTAAATAACTTACTGGGATTTTTTCACACCTACTAGTGTCCACGTATGAGGAAAGTGAATAGTTACATTATAAAATTATTAAAAATGCTGATATCAGACGCATAAATAACCAGCCGTTAATTGATGTCAGGTTGGACTGTCTCCGTGGCACAGTCGTTAAGGCGCTACTATTTCGTCTGGAGATCGTGGACTCGATTCCCACAAGGAACAATTATTTGTGCGATCCACAGCTAGTGGTTTCGGGTCTGGTTATACTTTGCGTCGTTTGTATGTTTGTAAAAGTACCCGCGACACAAAAGCAATTATTAGCACGGGAGTCGTCTTTACTAAAAAAAATAATTAATTTCCAAATTATCGCCAAAAAAAGATTTATTATGTATCAGTAGTCAAAAAATACTACAAGTCATATCTAATGCTTACCTTTCTAGAAAATTCTGGGGGAAATTTTAACCAAACTGAAATATTCACACGACCCATACTCGGTTTCAGCATTCTTTATATGAAAAGCGTGTTTTCGCAAGTAATTAAAATTCTGCATAATTTCTCTTCAGTTTCTTTAGCAAACATTAATCTTGGTAAAAGCTTGTGTTAGAATTGATGGTAGTTTAGTAGAGAACACTTTGGTAATTTTTAACATAACATTATTTCAATTTTAGAGCTAGCAAAGTCTAACCCACTTGCAAGTTTAGCTTTTCTGTATTGTTTTATCTTCAAATCATCGCTCAAGGTATCTCCAGAAATGAGTAAAAAATCTTCAAACTCGGAACAACATTCTTTGCAGCACTTACAATGTACTGCTATGACCGGGAGCCGAATCGAATAAAAATTAGGACTGATCTCTACGTAATTAAAACTTGTCTTGGCTTTACAAGCTGTTCCGGAAGTTGAAATAGTCGCTAAACCCGAAATTGTCATCATTATCAATAAAAACCTAGGTACAATTCCGAGATGCATCAAATCCCAGCCAGATAAATTAGTCAATACCTATAATTTGATACTAAAATCAATCCCATAATTAATGCACAAGCTCGCCACATTGGCGACTAATTGGAGCCGTTTCCACACAAATTAGAACGGTTATTGCAAATTTTATGATGCCGATAAACCGTAATTCTGGCAATCAATCGTCTATTAAACATGACGTATGTAGGGTTTGATGTATGTTATAGTGTTTTGGTTAAAATTAAATGTAATACGATTCATGGTCATGTGTGGCCACATACATCTGAATAGCCACCTTTACACACATACACTTTATCGCGCATGAAACAACAATCGCGCGTGAAAGCGCGCTCGTATAAAGGATGTGCAAGGGGAAAGAAAAAGACCATCGCCTTGCTCATCAGTCAAGCCCACGAAGAAAATCGCGAGCGAAGAGCACGCCGGCTCTCCCGCGCGTTATCCTGTACGCTCCTAAGAACGCGCGATAGAGACGTGTATGTGTAAAGCGGGGGAATTAACGAATGAACTCGGACAATTTTGACTTCCCTGGCGTAACCTTGAAGGTAACCATGCACTCAAGGATCGTGTCGTCTTGTACAAAACAATTTGCTATCATAGTTGTTGTTTCATGGTAAATGTCGCGCTATTTGTGAAGAAAAAACTAAAAATTATCTGCCGTAAAAAAAAGAAAAAGGAAACAAAATAAATCGTGCATAATTTAGCAAAATATATTCATTTTCGTATGTTTATCTTACAGTTACTACCTATAAACTCTTACTACGCTAAACCTACATTGTCTTCAATAATAACACAACGTCTTCAGAGACAACCCTAAAAAAGAATCATTGCTGCAAATGGAATCGGCGAGTGGCGCTAGTGTTGGGTAGCTATTGTCGGAATTAGGGCGAATTGAAAAGGAAACGCTATAACGCTATTACTTGCTAATCGTCCCTTTATTTGGATGATAAATAGATGTTTTACTCGAGTAGGCCTCCGCTTTGTTGTGAAAGAAATCAGAGGATTGTTAGAATGAAATATGGTGTTTATACACGGAGAGTATTAGATATTAGTGCTTGATGAAACGGAATGGTTATTTAGTTTATTTAAGCGTAAATAAAGTTCTAACTTTTCAGAGATCTAATTAAACGAAAAATTTATATAATGTTCCATTTTTTCTTATTATAAAGACGACTCCCACATAAAGAACTACTGCAGTAGTTTCTGCGTTTAAAAATCATGCAAACCATAAATAGAATGGAACTCTTGCGCGTACTTGAGTTTATCGATAAACTATGTTTTGTAGACAACTTGCGGAAGTTTGAAAGTCGCATAATATTATAAAGCTAAGCGCCTCTTTGTTATGGACAGCACGTTATCAATCAGTTGCTGTTTGTTTCAAACAATCTAACTGTCGTCAAACTAAACCAAAACAGTTCAAAGCTATATTAGGGCCATTTCAAACGTGCGAACTAAGTCATGTCATTTTATAGGAGTCTCTCGCTTGCACTTACACATTGTCACATTCCTATGTCCTTTGAGTATGACGTAGTTTGCACGTTTGTAATGTCCTGAGTATATCAAATTAACCAATAAATAATCAAACAAGAACTATCAAGAAACTTTACACAATAAAATCTCAATGAATATAAAATAAGTTTATATTACAACTTCGGTGAATAATAAAAGGATGAAACTTTATTAACCCCTTCTATTATGATAGGAGTTATTACTCAGAGATGGGAAAGTTTATAAAAACAACGCCGATATTAGAATTTTCCAGTTCAATCTAACTTAGGGGAAGTGGGTTTGATAAAATGTATTTTTTTTTATAGTAAGCCTAATTTTGTAATTTGAAAAATTGTGTTTGTGATTGATTATCACAAGTTCTTAGGTTCGATTTCCGGCTTAAGCATAGTACTGCTGCGTTTTCCTTATTTGTATTCAACCATTCTTAATAGTAGTCTGGAGTTTAGTAATTTACCCTGCATATAGCAATAGGCTTACAACCTGGGAACCATGGGGCTAACAATGTTAATGGAAGAACTTGAGTGTCCACCGCTGCCTATGTCACCGGATACAGCATGCCTGTGGTAACATAAAAACAATACACGTCTCATTGTCCGGGATCTAGTTTACGTATGTTTATCATTTCAAAAACTATCATAATTTCAGAAGAACACCGATCCTTAAGTATTTTTACGAAACACAAAACATCAACACCATTCCCAAACTCTATACCATCTAAATCACAACAAGTTTCAAGCACTAAACTGTATACTCCAGTATACAAGTGTTCAGGGACAGTGGAACTGACAAAACGTAGAACTTTACATAAAGTGCCTGAACTTAGTGCCTGGTACCAAATACTGTAGTACATGTTCTATAATATAAGTGCTATTGTCAACTGCAATAAAGATTTGTAGCTCTAAATAAGGGTTTGTTTATGTAGAGCAGAGAGTTGTCTGCTGATTATGAGCTTTTCTTGGCCTGTATAACTTGGTAAAGTTAAAATTATCTTAAAATACTGTTACCAGTTATAGTGCTACGTAAAACTACCTTCCCGGGGTAATAAAGCCTGGGTCATTGTCTTACCTTGCCACTGGATCGCCAGAGGGAAAATCATGGCAATATTATGCTTTTTTTGGTGTTTATCTGACGAAAGACTAAATTTAAAACTTACAGAAAGAATAAATCTTTATCTGACGAAAGACTAAATTTAAAAGTTACAGAAAGATATTTCATATAAGTTATAAATATACAGTAGGTATAGCTAATAAATGTTTATAGCCTAACAAACAAATTACCATCAAAAACAGAGCATTACTTGAACACGATAAGTTGTCAACATCGAACACGATCGCATGCCATTACTCTGTAAACGAAAGACTCAATTCTACTATCGCAAATTGAAATAGAATATAAATTTATTTCGCAGCGAACAATACGCTCCATACATTCACTAAACATTGAAGTAAACAAACAGTTTATCAAACAACTTACTGAAAACATTGTGAAGTCTTGTTTATTTTGTTTCGTCAAGTCCCATCGTTTATTCAGAGGAGAGAGCTCTAAGTATCCGCTTCTAGCCGTTATTGATTCGTTCCTTTGTCGTTTAGTAGTTCAATGGTGACCCCTTCTTTTATATCGTTTTGTTATTTTATTTCAATAGGTTTGTTAGTTTTTAACCTATTTTTTTCTGTGTTATTCTTTGTTTCATTCGAAAGCTTGGTCTAGCCTAGTATATCGTAGTTAGTTGATAGAATTAATCGAAGAGGATAGTAGACCTTATATACACTGTGTCCAAAAATAAACAAGTAGGTATTGCAGTGATCATTGATTTCTTTAGTGAAATGTTAAAGGTAGTTACTTCATTACGACTATGTATCCCCCGCATAAGTTGTTTCATGAACAATTTTGTTCTTTGTATAAAAGTCGCCATGACTTAACTTATATAGGTGCATAGTATTTCTAAAAAAAAAACAAAGTGCAACATTGATATTTCACTTGTGTGTAAAATTCGACTATACTACTTTTCCTTCTACAAGAGGAATCTCAGAGATTAGTTACAAAACTTCTTACTTATATTGATTCATAGCGCATAACTTGACTTTAAAACAAATAAAGTATTAAGAATCCTGTACATGAAATTCCACTTTGCTGATAAGTTTTACATTCAAGTGGAACTTCAGAGATCAGTTCCAAAACCTCTAAATATCTAATCTGTTATCTCATTTTCTTTCACCGCAGCTCTAAACTCCTCGTAATAAATTTAACTGTAAACCGTCACAATTTGTTTATGATTCCTTAATCTGTGCAATATTAACGCGACCTCGACGCCTCGCCGAGAATCTGTAGCCAACAAACATTTGCCTAGCTTGAGCCAACTTAATGAATAAGACGGCCAAGTCTGCATTTCATTGAAAAGTAACAACTAAGGCTGTTTTGTTGAGGCACTAAAGTAGAAATAACTTTGAGTCTAGGTTAAATATTAGAACGATTGTTGTTTTTGAAGCACCTTACTTGTAGGTAAAATTTCTTTCTTTATAGTTTATCTGATAGGAAAGTTTTTGTTACTTATGTATATATTAATGTAAACTTTTTACATTCATATTTCATGCTGGTATTTTGATGATTCTGATCCCATTGCAATAAAAACGACTGTACATTTGATCTTCGTTTGCTTGACGTTTTGGCCCAGATTTCATTTTTGTAGCAAACTTATGTAAGACACACATAATATTAAGCACTACATGCACCACAAAAGTCATAAAGTTATGTTTGCAACAAAATCCGAATAGATAATGTTAGTAAAATAGAACTTTGCAATACATTTTTTGCTACTAAAACTTTTGTAAAGAAGAACTTATCTTTTAACGATTCAGTGCATTAAACTGTCCTCTGTAGCAGCAATTACACTTTGACTCGTAAAGCATTCGCTGTTAACTGCGCTTCATTGAAGGAGTCTTTTATAACTTTGTAGGAAGTCGCGCTGGATTTATTGCTATCATCTGGATGAATTGTTAAAAATAATTGTAATATTTTGCCAAAAATCAGAACTCGGATTAGGAATCCAAGCTAAGTTTTGTTTTTGAATAAAAGAATATAAAAAGCAACAAAAAATAATCTTAATCTCTTAAAAAGTGCGTTACTGTCTGACTGCTGGGATAAGATCTTCTGAAATGAGACAGATGTTAGGATTTGAATCATGCATAATGCGGTTTGGAGCCTTGCATGCTTTCAAAATTGTAATAATAATATCGTAATCTTAACCGCTTTTCTACTGCTGCATTAGTCCATATGGATTTCCGTCTAGCTATTTCAATTAACAGTAATTTAAATTAATTACCATTGAAACCAAAGTAAAGAATGTCTATTAAATACCTAGCAAAATATTGAATAAAAAAATACGAAATAAGTTAACTTGTCACGCGAAAGGTAACGCACGAAGTTACGAACAATGAACACGGTAGCGATAGCAAAAGTTTGATATTACTTTATGCTTATCACGAATATACGTTATCTTTGTAAAGTCACTGACAGTTTGTGACATGCTATTAAGAATGGTATATATTTACTTTAAAGAATGTCATGCCATTTCAACACCGACTTCTACTTACTCCGGGAAAATGAAAGAATAACTATAGCTTTAGAAATTAGCGCTTGAGTTTAGAAACTAGATGGACTCTAAGTTACATCTGATAGGATATAGCATAGTCACTTTAATTTAGTAATTTTTTTAATTACTTTTAGAGTCACTAAATTATATACACACAAGTATATAGGAACTGCCTCTGTGGCGCGGTCGGTAGTATACGCGACTGCGGTGCGAGAGGTCTCGGGTTCGAATCCTGGGTCGGGCCAAAAAGTCTTTTCTGAGATTTTCTGTTAAGAATTTCTTAGAGATTGCCCGGAGTCAGGAAGTTGAGGTCGATGACCTCCGTGCCTCGGAGAGCACGTAAAGCCGTCGGTCCTGCGCCTGACCTCTCACTGGTCGTGTCGGTTATCCGTCCCACCAAACTATGAGAGTGATGAAATAGAGAGTGTACCTGTGTATTGTGCACACACTTGGACACTATAAAAAAAGTCCTGCACAGATGGCCAGTTTCAATGAAACTGACCGCCGTAGCCGTATATCGGCTAGGAGGACATTATTATTATATAGGAATACTTTGGATTATGACAGAAGAATAACACTGAAGTTTAAGGTTAGGTACATAATTATGGTGCGTGCTTAGGTTCTTTTTTATAGAAGTAATTTGAGTGAAATAGCTATACGAATAGTAAAAAAACTGAAAGGAACTATGATATATGTGCGCACTAGCTTCGGTAAGTTACCTCATTATATATAATAAGTAAAACCTGACAAAACAAGTTCTTGAGCATTATAATAGAAAAGATTTCTGTTCTATATCTGCAGTACAAACTACCAAGTACGTTGTCTAACCCCAAAAGAGCAATAAGATACATTTTATCACCGTCATGTAATTACTACAGCGGGCGAGATGGCGGGACCAATCGAAATCTTCTCGAAGAAGACTCGAGGCAATAACACTACATATAAATTTGTTTTACTGCGTATTTCTCAGTTAATTAGATGAACGAAACTGCTGTTAACACTTAGTTAGGTGTGACTTACAAATTACAAGCATATGTTATTTATTCCTTATTAAATCCGTTCAGCGGTTTTTCACCGGTCAATTAGTAAATACAAACTTCTGTATTTTAGATAGTATCGAGAACTTCGAATCTATCTTCACTAAGTTCTCTACACTACTTAACTTGCTATAGATAATGTAATGGCCATCCTGCTGTCAGCAGGAAGCAAGCTGACCTTTTCAGAGCCACTCATAGAGACACGACTACTACTATTTCTATGGGTTAACACAATATTTATAATCAGTCTTTTTAAATAATTAATACAAAGCAACTAATTAAGTACATTATATTTACGATATTTCGATTGCCGTCCTATTGGTGTTTTACAATTCTGCCGTCGTAAATCTAAACACAGTAACTTCAAAATATGCGTTTTGAGAAAAACGCGGTTGAAGTTTAATGGTTAATTTTTGCTCTCATGAAGATACTAATTATTGTATATTATTTCATGCAACTTTTAATGTTAGTATATAGTTAAATCTTTGATTCTGTATATATATATCTAGTATATTATTATTGTATAAATAATAAAATTAGATAATGTGTTTTAAGCTAGGGTAATAATATAATATTTTTTTCTTTTTTAAGTTACAACACGGTAACTCAACGGTTACTGTGTTGTAACCAAGTTTTACCTATTACTGTGTTGTAACTTTGTAAAGATATTAACATTAGGGGAATTACGACACAGTAAGTATGTACATACTGTGTTATAACTATGTTTCTTAGAAATACGTATAAAATCAGTAATACAGTAAATGAGATACTGTGATTTATTCAAGTATTTGTTGTTTATCTTTGAACAATATTTTATACGCAATCACAGTAACTGAAGAAGCCGTGTTATAATCAAGCAAAAAAAACAAAATGTAAACCTATTCACGTTAAAAAAACACAGTTAGTAGTGAGATACTGTTATTTAATTTAAAATAACACAGATACTGTATTTTTTATTAAAAATTTTTTTTTTTTTGTAATAATACTGTGTTTTTATTTAATGTATTTCGGTAACTATCCATCGTACAGACAAACCGAAAACTTTCTCAAATAGCCCGCGGTCTCCTGATTCCAAAGAACTAAACAAACTATAAACACAGTAACTTAAGTTACTGTGTTTAGATTTACGACGGCAGAATTAAGATGACTACATTTTACAGGTACTATTTAAGTATGTATTTTTGTCGTTCTGAATCTTGAATAAAGATTATAAAGTACTAAACTTAAATTCACGGAAAGCCCTAAATCACCACCATCAGTTTGAAAGCCAAGTTTAAACTCATATTCAAGTAACATTCGAGCGTCTATTTATCTTTCCAGTTCAGTAGGTCTGTTAGATATTAATGAATAGCTTCTTAGTAACGCTACTACTTAAGTTTATTGGATTTTAAGTGATTAGATGAAGGAAGGAATTTGTATATTTGGGCTCTAATTTTGTTTCTGTGATAAAAAACCAAGGAGTTTTTTAAGGATAATATTCAGTTACTTTAATGTGGTTAGACAGTTATGTCTCAAAATCGTAATCTTTTCGCCAGATAACACACTACTTTGCTAATTTATCGAATCGAATCTTTAATGAATGACAATAAAAATCAAAGGTGAAAAGAATATTTCTTCATATTCTCATAAAGTACCCGTAAAAAATTGAGAAAAAGAGGGAGAGGGAGAGTGGTGAAGATAACTTAGCTGCATTCGTAACTTTTTTAAAACCACAAATATTGACGTAAAAAATAAATTGTTTTCAGATTGTGAAGCTATCTTTTTTAAGCTCTTTTATCAAGCATAATTAGTGGTCACCACTATTAAGTATTAATGTAACATGTTTGTATTACAGGAAGACATGGTATGTCTTTCGTGCACGGCGACGGGTGAGCGCGTGTGCCTGGCGGCCGAGGGCTTCGGCAACCGGCACTGCTTCCTCGAGAACATCGCCGACAAGAACATACCGCCGGATCTCTCGCAGTGTGTCTTTGTTATTGAACAGGTAAATAAAAATATTACATCATTGAAAGACAAAGTTCGACGCTCCCAAGCAAAGCACTTCACTTCACCAGAGTCAGACCACTTAAAATCGAAGGAAAGGTCGAGAATCGATTTCAAAAATTCATTAATTTTCTTCGATCTTTCAAAACAAAAGTAATTAGATAACATCTGCCAGGTGCTATATAATTACTTTTGTAATTTGATGCGTGATAGAAACAACTATCGCGCGTGAAAGGAGAAAGGAAAGACCACGCGCCGCGCTCATTTATTTTGTCAAGCCCGCAAAAAAAATCGCGAGCGAGGAGCGCGCTGCTTTCCCGCGCGTAATTCTGTACGCTCCTAAGGCGGCTATTGAGTAAAGGATAGTGGGCTAGCTCCGCAATACACAGGCTGAAAACAGAACTGAGGTACAGTCCTCAGTTCTGTCTGAGAAAACTCTTATCCAGCTGTAGAAGAAAAACTGCAAGCTACGAATTATTTCCTAAAATATTGCTTTACTTTCAGGCGTTGTCAGTAAGAGCCTTGCAAGAGTTAGTGACGGCGGCAGGCTCGGAAACTGTAAGTATTTGACCTCAAGTCGACCATATCTATGTACACAGTATATGTACCTGTAAGATTAACATTTGAACAACCTTTCCGAAGTATAATAATGACCACCCTATGAATAATTTTCAGTTATTATTTTGACTAAACTACACTTGAAATATGTTCTAATAAAGGGTTAGTTTCACTATTAACTTTATCGGTACAATCTGGTATTGTACTGGCAAAAATATAATTGGTTCATTTAAATATTTAATTATTTTGTTGAAATCTAATTAGGCATTTAAAACATGTAACAGAAAAAACGCACATACTGAAAGTTGTAGTTATAATTTAGTTGAAATGATTACATTATATTTATATTTTATCGTACATGAATAACATAATTTGTCACACTTACTTTTTCATTTGAAACCTAAAAAGACGAAATCTTTAAATATCCATGAATTTTGTATCACAATCCAACAATTTTTTTTTTTGTAATAAAATAATATCTGCAATTCATCTACCAAATTGATGTTTTCAATAATTTTTTGGTTCGACTAGTGTGTGTCAGTTTTGTTACATGTAACAAAAGTAAATAGTATATTTTTGACTTTATAATATCAGTGAAATTCTTTTCTGTTTTGTTCTTTTGTGATAACATAAGACAAGGAAATGGTGAAACGAATTCCTGATGTCCTGTAAAGATTTCAAAAGGCAAATCTTTTTGTATGATTTTGTATACACCAGATATTTATTATTGTGTTAACAGTATATTTTTTTTGTCCTTTTGTGAATAATTTCGTTATACGTATTGCGATCGTGGTTTATATTTTTCCAGGGAAAAGAAAACTTAGTGAGTATTCTACCTATTGGTAAAGTGCATGCTGTCATTCATTTTTTTTGGCTCATTGGTTAAAAACATTTGGCTATGACTTCGAAATTTTTCTTACAAAATTTTTGATTAACATTTTTTTTATAATACGTCGTTAACTTTCAAAATTCATTATTTGATCGCTAATGAAATGTTACTAATTTATTAGTTTTATAATGTTATACCATCTGAAATACTTTGACTATTTTTAATATTACTTTAAAAACACATTTCCATAGTACTCTTTCTATTACAAATCAACTGTTTTTGAAGTATAAACAAGGTTATTAAAATCGGCAATACATTTTGTACATAATTTTACATACGAACACACTTCTCTACCATAAATAAAATCTAATGAAAACACCAAAATCCTAGATATATCGGATTATCTACATTTACAACGAAAATACGAATATACAACCATAAATAAAATTTACAGAATACATCACAAATTTTTCTCTCACAATATATTCTATTATACACAAAATAATATTTATTGTAATATATTATTACAACCTATATATCATGAACAATTTTTTATACAAAATGTTTCGTATTCTCGCAATGACCTCGACCTTGAAAACTTGACCTTTCAGGGTCAGATTCCCATATTGATATAAGATGGTATATAGCAAGTAGTTTTGTCTCTTCTTTACCTAATCCCAAGCATGTATTTTATTAGAATTGTTTACAAATCTATCTTCCTTTTCTTATTAACATCAATAATATATTCTCAGTAGTAAGTATTGGTAAATAATAACTAAACTTTTTATATGAAATATTTTATTAAAAAAATATTTTCGTATATTTTTTTGAAACGCACAACGTGCGTTTTTTTAATCTCTGCCTAACCCCATGGGAAAAAGGCAGGATTTTATGTATGTATATTTTTTTAAATCTATAATATTTATAATTTCCTACACGATTATTATAACTATTAAATAATAATATGCACTATTGAATATTATAAAATATTGCTATTATTGCATTATTTTATAATAGATAATGTCAGATATTTTTTGAGTTGTCTTTAAAAAAAGATTACATTTTTTTGTGTTCTTCAATTTGTAATCATGAAAGTTACACACATATCTAGTTAAAACCTTATTTATAAATAATAGTATTTCAGAGATTCATATGTTTGAATCAGAAGAATCCAAGCAATGAGATTATAATGGACAGTGATTGTCAGTTGTCAGATATAATTTGGGTTGCAATATCACACACGTGTAATCTCGCCCGGAATATGTTTAGATTGTTGGCCTGACGACTGAGTTATAAACTTAATAATATACTTATACTTATTACATGAAAATTATAGTAAAATCAACTTTTGATAAATAAATTTGGATATTTTCAATAGTTTGCATTTTTAAATGTCATTTATTAAAAAAAAACAGATGTCAGTAGAAAAAATAAGACCTTAATTTTTTTCTGAATGGATTCCACAATTATTATTCTTGATTTGAAATACATTTTTTATTGACTTGATCTTTGAAACTTTTTTCTTGAAACTTTCATACCCTTATTTTATTTGCATTTATCTTTATTCAAAATAATTCAGCATTTTTTTTATAAAACAATATTTAATTCCATAAAAGTAAAAAAGCCAAGTATAAATATACAAGTTTTAGTTTCATCCAGACGGCAATATAAATTCATCCAGTTAAACTGATAGTTATATTAGATCAGTGAACTGTGGGACGATATTTGGTACATTGGCTTTAATACTCGCTCGTCTATTGCAGGGCAAAGGCACCGGATCTGGACATCGTACGCTTTTGTACGGCAATGCTATACTTTTGCGACATCTTAACAGTGACATGGTATGTATTATATGTTATATACTTAAATATATGTATTTTTAATTTAAGTTCTTTAACTATTGCGGTATGTATACATTATATTAAGATGATATGTACATGCAAAACATATGTATTTTATTATAAGGTATCGTTTCCTTTAAAATACTTCACGCATACGCATAAGTCCTATTGTGCACCTTAGTATTAAGTAATTTTAAGCCCTTAACTTTTTCATAACAATAATTAAGGGGTGAGAAAATTGGACTGGTAAGTATTTATATTTTACCTATCTGGGGTCAATTCACATAATCCACATTTTAGGAGTTTCATTCCCACACGAAATATTTTTTTGCAAACAAATAGGTAGATACATTTTTAGGGTTTGAGATCTAAAGTTTTAAACTTCAAGTATCACCGTCAGTACAAAAGTTCTGTACTCAAAGATCATTTAAATCCCTCATAGAAATAAAAGCCTTACCTTAGTTTTAAAATACATTCAAGGAAACTGCCGCAAACTTGAATACATTTAAATGAAATGCCGCAGAATAAAAGTTTAAGGTCACCTCTATGAATAATAAGACTTGCAATTGCAATCTTCAAGCCATTTTCTTGAAGCACTTGCAGTAATTAATGTTTACTGTATGTTGACTTGTTTGGCTAAAGTGGGGTTACTCAAATGTATTATGGAAAGAACTAAAGAAAACTATTGCCAAGTTAGTTATTTATTAGTAACTTGGTTTTAAACTTAGGCGATAAATTACTAGGTACTGAATCGAGATTTAAACTCAAATTCTGACCATTTGAATGCTTTTACATTCTTTGATAAAAAATATATTGAGCCGAAACATATTCTTCTCTATTCATCCACATTACAGAAGTTCATACGTATCTCATAATTAGATATGTACCGTAAGTTATTTGAGGAAAATATTAAAATTAATTTGTTTTGTGTCGTTTTAGCTACTACTAGAAGAGAAAAAAGGGTAGGGGGTTTCTCTTCTTCAACCCCTGTCAAAGCCTTGTACTTATATTATTAGATATTTTTGTTCATATATGTTTGTTTGTCTGTGTAGTACCTGGCATGTCTCTCAACATCATCGTCTCAAGACAAGCTGGCCTTCGACGTGGGTCTGCAGGAGCACTCGCAGGGAGAAGCCTGCTGGTGGACACTACATCCAGCTAGCAAGCAGAGGTAACACAATCTTTGTAATATATATGAACCGATTCCCATCTGACAACGGTCTTTGTGTATTGCGACTATAGTTTATTCTAACGTCTGAAGGCAATGTTAAACAAATTTTTGTCACTTACCTAAACCACTGACCTCCGTGGCGCAGTGATTTAGGTTACCCCTTCGTGTCGGGAGGTCGTGGGTTCGATTCCCACACGGAACAATTATTTGTGCGATCCACAAATAATTGTTTCGGGTCTGGTTGTATTTTTGTCCGTTGTTTGTATGTTTGTAAAAGTCCCCGCGACACAAGAGCAATTCTTAGTGCGGGAGTTGTCTTTTTTTAAAGTAAGAAAATAAGACTTGGTCTCGTGATAAGTAAAGTGCTTAGCCTCATACCATAGAAATTAGCCTGGAGCGGCTTGGTCAATATTGTAATGGATGATGTAAGTTTGTCATGGATTATGAAAAAAAATGCGTTGTTGACTGAAAAAACACGCTATCTCGTTTAAAAAAATAAATGATAGCCATGAATAAATGTTTGCAAAAAACATTAAATAAAACAAAGAAATGTAGCGTCCAAGATCTCGTTAAGTATTGAAACGAAAAACCTCATTTCTTTTCTCTGAAATAAGATTGAAAAACGCATTTTATTTCGGACTTTGAAATATAAGCAGCTTTGTAGAAATACCAAAAACGCTTTTTTATTTGATCGCACTTTTTATCGCTGAAACCGAGACGAGAGGGCTGTGGTATTTTGTTTTACGAGGGATGACGCTAACGCTTTGACTGAAAATAAAATACTGAGTATTGAATTTTTTAATGGATAGTAAAGATTAATTGGCAAAGTGGCTAAGTTTGTATCAGATGATAATATGATATGAACATTTGTACAACTTAAAGACTTTAAAAATAGGAACTTGATTTCGCTGTTTGTTTATATATTATGGTCGAATTACCTAAATGCTTACTCAAAAGAAACGTATAATCACGTTCACGAACAAATGTGTTTTTTTTTGCGTATATTAGGTCGGGGAAAAAGTCTTTTCGCATTATAGTATGTGTGAACTTGTAATAAAATCTTTTCTCTACACAAAAAAGCTCGATATTTGGGTACCTCACGAGCTCACTGAAAGAAACCTAATGAACCGTGTACTCATTTGTGATTCTTGAAGCCAAAGAGATTTCATTACAATTTCATACATACCTATAATGCGAAAAGACTTATTCCCCGGCCTAATACATTAGCCATATCTAAAGGTGCGTGTACGCATTAATGTACGTGCTCCTATTTTTATTATGAGTCCAGGGATACCAAGTGCCTACGACTGACTAGAAAATGGGAATTTTACCATCTTTTAGATTTTATAAAGCCTACTTTTGTGCTTCAAAGTATTCTGTTGAAAATGAGTATATTACCATATTTTAGTGTGCCTACTCTTGTGCTTCAAAGTATTCTGTCTATTTTCACAGATCTGAGGGTGAGAAGGTTCGAGTTGGTGACGACTTGATTCTTGTCTCCGTAGCTACTGAAAGATACTTGGTAAGTTTGCCATTCTATCATATCTTTAAACTTGCGACTGTTAAATAAATTACATTAGAAAAGAACTTATTTTTGCAAAAGTTCTAACATTTTGTGTTAGTCTTAAACATTATTTATCTCGTTTTCGTGTGAAATAGAAAAAAATAGACTTCTTTATATAACTAGCTTAAATGCTTAAACATACAATTTATGGTTATTATAATATGCCTCATAGGGCTCATTTAGTTAGCGATTGGAGTCGCCTTAATTTTATTTTTCTTTAGGGATTCATACATTCTACATATTTCGTATAAAAGATGAATTGACCTGCACGTTTGTAAAAGTTCATACATATAAAAAGTATCTAGAGGTCTTAAATGTTAATATATTTGACCTCAGGGAAAAGTATTACTGTCGCAGTCAGGTTGCTCCTCTCGCCACACAAAAGGATTAAGGTTTATCCTATCGGTGAGGTCACAAATACTAAATGTTATTTATGTTTCATTCACATGTGGCCGTTGTGGCTTCAAATGTTATTGTTACATTCCATTGGTACTCTAATTGTTATTTTTGTTATACGCACAGTGTCGTAGATTATTTGTTACATTGGGATATTTCATTGAAGTCGTATTATGTTAATAACACATTTTTTTATGTATTTCATACACAGAACACATTTTAAATGTTGTGTAGTTGAACACATTCTGTCTGTCGTGTAGTCACTGTTATAATTTGAACCATTTGTGTATGTGAAAGATTTCTGTAGCGACACAAAACATTTTTCGTATTTCATCGATTGTCGGACGACTGGTTGTTATAATTTATTTACATTTGACATTTCAAAGTAATTAATCTAAGAGTCGTGTTGTATAAATGTCACCAGTAATTGTTGTAGTTTCATTATTATATAAAGACTTATGAGCGTTTCCTTCACATGTCCTTTCATGCTGTTGTAGTATCACAACATTTTAGAAAATGGCATTTTCTCGATGTAATCTATTCTTAGGAATGGGATGTAGGTACAAGTGGCTTATTTTGGATGTTGACTGGGTATTAAAAAAATAAATAGTTTGTAAATCTGTAATAACAAATATAAAATATTAGGCTTCTGTTAATGGTGGATAGTGTTTTTATGATGGATGCGACACAAAATACTAGAAATATGATTTATCGAATCCATAAATTGCCAAAAAAATCTTTTTCTATATTATTTTTTGATGTTTTTTTGTAAAAAGTAAATATTCCTTTTGTTCCGTAGCAACTATAGTTAGCACAAAACACGTAAAATAGCTTCCAAATTCACTAAATGTAAAGTACCAACCAATCGCAAACCCTTTACACGTCCCTTTAGTTTCAGCACTACCTTCTCCAAAACATACCTTCGATACTAATAACCTATTCTATATTTCCAGCACACAACAAAGGAAAATGAAGTATCTATAGTGAACGCGTCGTTTCACGTGACGCACTGGTCGGTGCAGCCGTACGGCACGGGTATTTCTCGTATGAAATACGTAGGCTATGTGTTCGGAGGCGACGTGCTAAGGTTCTTCCACGGCGGAGACGAGTGCCTCACCATACCTAGTACGTGGACCAAGGATGGGGGGCAGAAGTAAGTGTGATTCAGTTTTATGACTTATGGATAACTGCTGGGTAGCCTCTCTGATAGATTAAAACGATCTGATGACGATATTGGTATGGTTAAGCTAATCGAAACATGTCGAGAATAATGGTATTTTCTAAATTGCTAGTATACTATGGGTAATGACAATAGGCCCGCCTAAGTGCATATTATACGTCTAAGGTTAAGGTGTACAGGTTTATAAACATGATGTTGTGTATCAGAAATACATAACTAATTGCGTTCAATTCGCATTTTGATTTCATTAGTTAATCATATCTATTGAATAAACAAGCATAGTATTCTTTAATCGAGTCTACACAGTCTACTTAAAGATACAGTATTCTATAAATCTACTTATTACACGGCGAAAAGAAATTGGAAATTCCATCAAAATATTTTTATGGGAGTAAAACATCTTATAACCATAATAAAGTAAAAAGCAAGAGGAAAGGAAGTCGGATACATTTTCCATGAGTATTTTTTACTGAGTTTATTTTATTAACTCTCATCGTAAAACGAAGAGACGCGAAAGTGAATTCGTTTGTAGATGGACTTATGTATATTAGATTGCTTTGCCGAAATTGAAATGTGTTGCTAGTTTAAAAAATGAGAAAAATGTTACCACTTTGAATTTGAAGATGTATAATTTTGTGTATGTTAAAAAATATCTTGTATCCTAATGTAAAGGTAATATCGTATTTCTGTAGGCAAACTTTTTTTCGCTTTATGCTGTCACGTTCATTCCTAAAAGAAAAGTTATTCGAAGTCAAAGTTATAAATTGAAATGCAAAAGTTCTTATCGCCCGATGGTATCGTAATTTCCGGGTTTCTGTCGAATGTTTTCTGCGTTTATTCGATACACACAATAATATATCTAGACTTTTGAAAGATGAACATTTTAACTGTAAAACGTATACATAAAAGAAAGAAGATTAGCAGATCTATTACTACATCGCATTTCCTTTTTAATACTGAACATCACACGGGTCTTGGTATGATTTTGCAAAATACATATAAAGTTTATATGAACAATCATAATTACATTACCTACTCAAAAGACCTAAACGATCATCCTCACTTAAATTACCTATATAAAAATGTATTTAGCAGTATTTATGTATATTTATCAGTTATTTGGTTACCACAATACAAGCTCTGCTTTTGACTCAAATGACTGTGTGTAAATTGTCCAATAATATTTATTTATTATTATTTTTCCCTCAGTATTGTGGTCTACGAAGGCGGGTCAGTGATGTCCCAAGCGCGCTCGCTCTGGCGGCTCGAGCTGGCGCGCACCAAGTGGGCAGGTGGCTTCATCAACTGGTACCATCCTATGAGGATCAGACACATCACTACCGGCAGATACCTGGGGGTCAACGACCAGAATGAACTGTATTTAGTTAGCAGGTTGGTATCAAATTACTAAGTTTGTTGAATTTGAATTAATGGTACTTTAGAGTGTCAAAAAGATATTTTAAGTTTTAAAAATAAATGACCTTATTTCTCATGAAACATTAACATAAAAAAACATCCCTCATTTGAAATGGTTTCTAATACTATGCTTTTAGTTTATTATTACTATCGTTTTTATCAAATTAAATATTCAAAACAATAAAAAAATAAATTGCATTTTTACGAAACCTTACATGGCGACAACTTTTTTTATCTTGTCATTAACTCACGTTTAATAGGATAGCCACAACATGTTTTCTTTCTGAAAAACGTACTGTCAATAGTTTTGGCTGATGTTTTTACATCCGGTCGTCTGCCTGAACAACCCTCCATAGCAAGTGGCGCCATCTACAGATCTGTAAATTCCACTATACTCCTCAAAAATCACTACAGTAACAAAATCATCAAGCCTCACATTCTGACATACGTATATAAAAGAATATTACATTAACCTTCATGTATTCTTTCAGGGAAGAAGCGACTACCGCATCATGTGCCTTCTGCCTCCGTCAAGAGAAGGACGATCAGAAGCAGCAGCTCGAGGACAAGGATCTGGAAGTGATCGGCGCGCCCATCATCAAGTATGGTGACTCCACTGTTATTGTACAGCACTCTGAGACTGGACTGTGGCTGTCTTATAAGGTGAGGAGCTTTGTAGTAAAACGTTTTATTAAATCTATTTCAGCGGAAATTGCCTACGTATTCTCGTTCTCAATTATGAAAAAAAAATTACTGATTAGTGTCTCTTCTATAGCATAAAAGTTGAATTTGAAACCCACTATATCTGTTTTTCTGATATTGCATAGAATTTTCTTAACGTTAATGCGCTTGAACGTTAATGAGTCAGAAAGTGTAAATATTTCTGTCATTCTTAAACACAAAATATTTTTTTTACAAATTTTTCAGTAAGGACTAACTCAACCTAAATAATATCGACAAATATAAATTATTAATACTTATAAATTGTCTTCTGTAGTCATACGAAACAAAGAAGAAAGGTGTGGGTAAGGTAGAAGAAAAACAAGCGATACTCCACGAGGAAGGCAAGATGGACGACGGGCTGGACTTCTCCCGTTCACAGGAGGAAGAGTCTCGCACAGCCAGGGTCATCAGAAAGTGTTCATCACTCTTCACCAAGTTTATTACGTGAGTAATTGCATTTTTTTTCTAGTTTTTCAGCTTATTAGGCTTGCTACACATATTCGGTTCTCTATTATTCGGCCTAACCGGGCGGCAAAACCAAGGTGTAGATGACGGTTTTGTTGTTCGATAAATTTATTGCCGAACCGAATATGTGTCTAACAAGCCTCATTTAAAAAGGCTTAAATCGGGCCACAAAATCTCTCTTCATGACATTTTTTTTCGCTTTTATCTCAGAGTACCCGTTATGCTATTGGTCCTACACCTTACTTTTTGCTTGTTAAGGGAAAATGGTAAAAGGATATAACAGGATCTATATAACAGGATTATGACTCGGTACAATTATCAACCACGCTAGTTTCCCAGTAGGCTAATTTAATTGAAACTTTCTACTACTACTAAAATTGATATCAACATAATTAATATAGTGCAATACCTGAATTTACATATTCTGATAAGCAATTTTATTTTTACAATTTAGCGCACCAATAGGACGGTAAAATCTTCGCAATTTTTTTTATCAAGCGGTCTTAGATGGCAGCACTGTAGTATTTGCTTTGTGGTTTGTCAGTTGAAATAAAAAAATAACCTAACTTTCTTCTTGGGAATGTTATAATAAAAAAAACGTTATTCCAGTGGCCTTGAAACTCTTCAAGAGAACCGTCGTCACTCGATGTTTTTCGCTTCGGTGAATCTTAACGAAATGGTGATGTGCCTTGAAGATCTGATCAACTACTTCGCACAGCCTGATGAGGATATGGGTACGTTAACATACATTTTACCTATTTAGATTGTCAATGGTCCTCTTTGAGTGGCTAAAACCAAGAATATTTTTGAGATTTTCATAATATTATGTCCATAATTTTTGAGTTACACACGTCTATCAAAAATGTAATTTTATTTTATTTTTATTTAAAAAATAGACAACTTCCGCACTAACAATTGCTCTTGAGTCGCGGGGACTTTTACAAACATATAAACGACGGACACAAAGTACAACCAAACCCTAAACAATTATTTGTGGATCGCACTAATAATTGCTCCGTTTGGGAATTAACCCACGACCCGACGCAATAGTAGTTGTGTGGCGACAATCATCAATAAACCTCATTGTTTCTTCCTTATATTCCAGAACACGAAGAGAAACAAAACAAATTCCGTGCGCTGCGCAACCGACAGGACCTGTTCCAAGAGGAAGGTATCCTCAACCTGATCCTGGAAGCTATTGACAAGATCAACGTGATCACGTCGCAGGGCTTCCTCGCTGGGTTCCTCGCGGGAGACGAGTCTGGGCAGAGCTGGGAAATGATCTCAGGATACTTGTATCAGTTGCTTGGTAAGTTATGAAGCTGTAGTTCTATTTGTAGTTAATTGAAGATCTAGTTATGGTTTAAACATAAAATGAAAAATGCAATTTAGCTAGTAATGTGGTCTATTAGTTTCGAGCAGTCAACGCTTAACTTTAATTATATGTATAGTTATACTTAACCATATAATTTAACTCATCAAAGTAACATAATACCTATTTTCTTGACAGCTGTTTGAGCAGTCAAAAGTAGTTCTTACGAAATACGCTAGAGGCGCTGATCAGTTTTTAAGACAATATTTATCGATAGTGGTAGAAAATTGCTCCTCCGGAGAATATTACCTCTTTTTGTTATTATATCCTTTACAATTACAATTTGTTTTCGTCCACAGCCGCTATTATCAAGGGCAACCACACCAACTGCGCCCAGTTCGCCAACTCGAACCGTCTCAACTGGCTGTTCTCTCGACTGGGCTCCCAGGCGTCGGGCGAAGGCACGGGAATGCTCGATGTATTGCATTGTGTGCTTATTGACTCGCCTGAAGCTCTGAACATGATGAGGGTGAGTTTCTAGAATTTATGACATGGTGACATTTGACAATATAAACCTCAATTGTTATGCAGGAACATCTGAGGTGTTGGACGACAACAAAGCTTGATGAAAAAAAATACTAAATACGCAGCTTACGTCCGAATGCAACACGTACAAGCTATTGGCATTATAAAAGTCCGTTAATTTATGCACAAAAAAATACCTCTTTTTATACTATGGCTGACCGAGCCTTAATTGCTCTAGCTAAGCAGACATTAATGGGTTTCATTTCTTCCAGGACGAACACATCAAAGTAATCATCTCACTGCTGGAGAAGCACGGTCGCGACCCTAAAGTCTTGGACGTACTGTGTTCTCTTTGCGTGGGTAACGGAGTAGCCGTGCGTTCCTCACAGAACAACATCTGTGACTACTTGCTGCCTGGCAAGAATCTGCTGCTGCAGACGCAGTTGGTAGACCACGTGTCCAGGTATGTTATCATTATCATCTTTCGCCTATATACATAATTACAATAACAGTATTGTAATGATGTATTCTGTGATTTAAGCTCATAAATGTGCTTTATAAAGGGTGTGGTAAATTTATTTGAATCATAGGGGAATACGCCATCTCGTATATATGTATAAACCAGGTTTTACATAAACTGTTTCCAAAAAATGTTGCCTTATACTTCATAGTGATCCTATTTTACTTCATAGTAAGGACGTTTTCACTCTCTATTTTTTATGTGTTTTTTGATACGATATAAAAAAGTTGTACTTAGAACGTTTTTCGACATTTATACCAACAATTGTATAATTCAGACCGCAAGCCTACATAACCAAATAGTACTTTACTTAACATAAATCTAAAAAAATATGTCCTTGGTGTCATTTCACTCTGCCTCTTATTCATGATTCATTGTTTGTTGGTCCACAGTGTCCGTCCAAACATCTTCGTGGGTCGTGTGGAAGGTTCAGCGGTGTACCGTAAATGGTACTTCGAAGTGACTATGGACCATATCGAGAAGACCACGCACATGATGCCACATCTTAGGATCGGATGGGCTAACACTACTGGGTAAGAAGTAATTTGAACATGAACATTACTTTACATAAGACTTAAGATTATTGATACAAAATAATTATGGTTTCTGCCTTTTTAAAGAACCTCGCTTCTTTGAAAACGCAGATAGCTCGCATCTAACTGCTGATCTGGTCTTATATTCAAATACTGTAATAAAAATATTGAAAGAAAGACTATAACATAAATTACATTGAGTTTATAATGTTTTAGATTGATCGCTAAAAACAACGTAGTATTGGAAAGCTAGTGTGACATCATAATTCGAAAGAAGATTAATTTATAACATGTTTCTTTAAAAATTATCGCTGTCCATTTAACCTCTATATAAGTTAACTCTTCTCTTATGTCATGGGAAGATCTGCTTACAATAACGATTTCTTTTCACCTATTAGTTACGTGCCATATCCTGGTGGTGGTGAGAAGTGGGGAGGTAACGGCGTGGGAGACGATTTGTACTCATTCGGTTTCGACGGCGCCTTCCTCTGGTCCGGCGGACGAAAGACACCCGTCAATAGGACGCATGCTGAAGAACCTTATATTAGGAAAGGTAAGTTAAAAAGATAATATTATTATGTATTTGATATAGTAATTTAAGTCTCAATTATCGTAAACATATGGATAGCTATGCTGACTTGCTCGGTATGAGTACAAATATGTTTGCTTTGTTTACATACTGCTTATGAAACTTAAAAGCGGAGGATATTGGAAAAGCAGACGGCCGTCTGCGGAAGCGTGAAACCTTAGCTGATCCATTTAAACTCAAAGTCCAATCCTTTCCTCATTTCGGACTAAACTTTGACAGTAATAGAAATTCGAAAATTCCTTCTTCTATTTAATTCCCTAGCTTAGTATGATTGAATACTATGATTATGTTTTCAGGTGACGTAATCGGTTGTGCTCTCGACTTGACGGTGCCGATCATCAACTTCATGTTCAACGGAGTGAGGGTCACCGGATCATTCACCAACTTCAACCTGGAAGGCATGTTCTTCCCTGTCATCAGCTGTTCTAGCAAGTTGAGGTATGTCAACTTTCTTACTTCAGTGCGGCAAGCAAAAGTAAGAATATGATTTGCTCAACAAAGTTTACTTAAGTAGTTTAAGTTCTGATCTAGATATTTTTTTTTGTCAGAAAGGTTTCAGTTTTTAGTGTGTTTCCCTTATTTAGATTTTTTACATAGAATAATTTTCTAGGTACATTTGTATTGCATACCAGCCAAATAGCCAAATTTTAATAAAGTTAAATGCTATTTACTATTTGAAAAATTACACCAATGGAAGTCGCCCCTTTAAATTACATCTTGCAGGGATCTACTTGGATCACCCAAAGGGTCCAATTAAGTTACCTTTCAATATACGGAAATAGTAGCATTCAAAAGTAAAATTTGTAACAAAACATCGTGGCTCACTAGTTGTCGCTTCCTGCTGGGCGGCGAGCACGGTCGGCTGCGCTACGCGGCGCCGGAGGGCTACTCGCCGCTGGTGGAGTCGCTGCTGCCGCAGCAGGTGCTGAGCCTGGAGCCGTGCTTCTACTTCGGCAACCTCGCCAAGCGCGCGCTCGCCGGTCCGCCGCTCGTGCAGGACGATACTGCCTTCGTGCCCACGCCCGTCGATACTCTACAGGTGACAAAAGTTTACTTTGAGGATTTGTGTACAATATATGGTGTAATAAAGTGCTATGAAATAGAGAATTAACCACAAATTAATAAATGTATACGTAAAGCTTTAATAGCCTAAAGCTTAACTGAAGTTGAAATCATGACTTGTATTTAATTGTAGTTTTTTATTGTATGTATGTATAATTGGCATATCAAGTCTGTACTATTTCGATAATGGCACATACTTATATTAATATTTTATTAGTTGCTTGTAATTTTTTTTTATTTTAGTTATCAAAAATGTTATATTTTACAGATCACACTGCCGTCCTACGTAGAACAAATCAGGGATAAGTTAGCTGAGAATATTCACGAAATGTGGGCCATGAACAAAGTAAGTAATACCTTTTTTTTTTTTTTTTTTAATTATTTAATTTTATTTTAAGGGAGATGGTTCAAATTTGAACATGTAACCCCCATATAAGTAATACCTGTACTTGATTTAAATTTTTTTTTAAATGAAACTTTATTCCAGCTTTGCGTTTCTTTTATATGAAATTAGCTTTCACCCGCGACTTCGTCGACCACCTGAATGTCCTTTCTCGAGTATCAAAATATCTCCATGCCAAATTTCATGCAAGTTGGTTCAGTAGTTTAGGCGTGATTGAGTAATAAACAGACAGACAGACAGACTGTGAGATTTACTTTCGCATTTATAATATTAGTATGGAAGTATGGATTATCTCCAAACAGCAAATAACATGATGGACACGAGGTTTAATAACTTAAATTACTGTTTTATATCGGGAGAACATCGACTACTTTACAATAATGGATCCTATTTGTTTATTTGTCTTTTTTATTTTGTAGATCGAAGCAGGTTGGATGTACGGAGACCAGAGGGACGACTTACACAAGATACACCCGTGTCTTGTGCCGTTCGAACGTTTACCGCCCGCCGAGAAGCGATACGACATACAACTCGCTGTGCAGACACTCAAGTATGTACCTTACACCCACATAACAAAGTTGAAAATACAAAAGCAGAATGTTAAACTATATCTTAATGTACTATATTTTTTGATCTGAAGTAAGATAATGTGGGAATCAGCTCCTTGAAAACGTCCATTGTTTAAAACCTTACCTTAACCTTAAGAGGCGTTATTTTTAATGTTTGTGTATTAATTTTCCAGGACGATTCTGGCTTTGGGTTACTACATAAGTTTGGACAAGCCACCAGCGCGTATACGTAACGTGCGCTTGCCTAACGAACCCTTTATGCAGGTAAAAAATTATATATGTTACCGTAAAAGCCCGAACTGTGGTTAATCCGAAGATTTTCCGGTAAACCTAAGATTTACCAACTCTCAATGGTAAAAGTCCGAACAATTATTTTATTTCGAACTTATACCACTATTCACTTGGTAAATCTTAGAATACCTTTATTGTTTATTATACAATATATTATACAATGTATAATATATAATATACAATATAAAATATATATAAGTGTCTAATATTATATGATATATAATCTATACTAATATTATAAAGTGTTTGATTGATTGTTTGTTTGAACGCGCTAATCTCAGGAACTACTGGTGCGATTTGAAAAATTCTTTCAGTGTTAGATAGCCATTTATCGAGGAAGGCTATAGGCTATAATAATATATCATCACACTACAATCAATAGGAGCAGAGTAACAGTAAAAAATGTTACAAAAACGGAGAAAAATTTCACCCATTCTCTCTTATTGGACGCAAGCAAAGTTGCGCGGGTCAGCTAGTATATTATATACGCGAATCAGGGAGGGTACGAATTTCTCAAAATCATCCCACGTCTAACCAAAATTCTGTATGGGCCAATTCTATATATGTAACAAGTATTTATGTCTGTACATTAAGCAACATCATGTAAATGTTTCAGTCGAACGGCTACAAGCCAGCACCGCTAGACCTGAGTGCTGTCACCCTGACACCGAAGATGGACGAGCTCGTGGACCAGCTCGCCGAGAACACGCACAACCTGTGGGCCAGGGAGAGGATACAGCAGGGATGGACTTATGGACTCAATGAGGTAACACTAACATTCTGATAGTTATATTTGTAAATTTTAAACTTTCTCGTTGCATGTTATTATATACTTAATAGAAAATTGGAATTAACGCGAACACGCATTTTACCTTGAAATTTCAGTCTTATCGGCGCAAGTTACAATTCTTGAGTAAAATGCGTGTTCATATAATTTCCCGTTTTCTGTTGTTAGTTATATTATATCAAGAAAAGTAAACTGCCTGTGATCTGGGTGGTAGGGTATGCGTAGTGATCATGAGATCACGGTCTCAATTTTCAGCTCAGGCTAACGTAAATTTGAAAATCTTATAACATTACGTTGGAAGGATTTGTATACTTAAATAATTATAAATGTGAAAGTAACTCTGTCTGTCTGTCTGCTACTCAATCACGCCTAAACTACTGAACCAAATTGCATGAAATTTGGTATGGAGATATTTTGATACCCGAGAAAGGGCATAGGCTATATATCATCACGCTATGACCAAAAGGAGCAGAGTACCAGTAATTAATGTTACAAAAACGGGGAAGAATTTCACCCATTCTCTCTTATTGGACGCAAGCGAAGTTGCGCGGGTCAGCTAGTACTTAAATAATTTAATTGAAATTAATCGTTATTGTGCTACATTTGTATATATTGTGTTACGTTGTATATTGTGTTATATACTGTACTCAAGTTGATCTAAGTATTATCATGGCTCCGGCTTCAACATCAACTTGAACAACCTGACGATGGATACCGGTGATGTCTGCTGTGACTCTCACACTTAGTATGTGTTAGCGTTATTAGGTGTGAGGGTCACAGCAAGATGTTGCTGGTGCAAACATCAGAGAAGAAAGAAGACATCGGTTTTCTATATTATTGTGTATTTTTATAATATTATGCTCCCACTCAAAAACTACAACTTGATGTTTGATCTTTTGAATATAAATTTATAAGAATTTTATCTTGTCTAAGTATATTTTCCTGAAGGAAACGAATGTATATTTAATCGTGTAAGGTCCTATAACAGTCCCGTAGACCAAACACTGGGCCATATACTCAGTATTGCTATATATGATAAGCTTTTTATAGACCCATTGAGATCATGCAAACATCTCAAACCGCATTTGACCAGTGTGGTAAACTCAAGGCCTAACTCTTCCCTCTATTCGGGAAGAGACACTTGCCTAGCATTGGGACAGTAATTGGTTAAAAACGTCACATATTTTAACATAATCATTATTGTTTCCAGGACCCTGACATGCACCGTTCCCCCCACTTGGTCCCGTACCCTAAAGTGGACGACGCTATCAAGAAGGCGAACAGAGACACGGCGTCAGAGACTGTTCGCACGTTGCTCGTGTACGGGTACAACCTGGACCCGCCCACTGGAGAACAGCATGAAGGTATTGTACCCAATGAAGAACAAATATGTGGGAATAATAGTACCGTTCGAGTTCACGTTATACTTTACTTCATAATAATGCTGTTCTAAAGGTTTTGGGCTCGAATTCCGAATAAGGCATATCGATGTGTTATCTATACTAATATTATAAAGCTGAAGAGTTTGTTTGTTTGTTTGTTTGTTTGAACGCGCTAATCTTAGGAACTACTGGTCCGATTTGAAAAATTCTTTCAGTGTTAGATAGCCCATTTATCGAGGAAGGCTATAGGCTATATAACATCACGCTATGGTCATTAGGAGCGGAGTAGCAACGAAAAATGTTACAAAAACGGGGAAAATGTTGACCCATTTTCTTAGGTGACGCAAGCGAAGTTGCGCGGGTCAGCTATTTTTAATATCTCTTTTCTAACGATCGGGAGATGATTTCTAATCTCTTTTTTCAATGTTGCAAAACTTCACTTGACCAAAATATAAATAAATCGTCGTATCATAAACCATAGTTTAAAGCCTTATCGTTCCCTAATTTTGGGAAGAGACTCTTCCCCAGCAGTGGGAAACTAATGGGCTGAATTTATTTTTAATTATCATGAATCGTATCATTCCTTAATCACAATAGACATTGTTATTCCATTGTAGCTAGCTTAATTTAAAAAAAAAATCGTGTCTATTAATTCACTTTATTTTTGTAACAGCTCTTTTGGCCGAAGCATCGAAGCAGAAGCAAGCGGATTTCAGAACATACAGAGCAGAGAAGAACTACGCCGTCAGCTCCGGCAAGTGGTACTTCGAGTTCGAAATATTAACCGCTGGACCGATGAGGGTAAGATAATCTTATTATCTAAGTAATGTGTAACGGTATACCTACATTCAACCCCATAATTCATATATTTGAGAGTATATAGCGCTTTTGTGTGTTCGTGATTATACTGTGAGACATAGTCATAGACATATATTTATTGCATCATAAAAACTGTGTACAGAAGTTGTCCTTTAAGTACAATATCATCTTTTATTTACTCACCCTACACGCCGTGAATACACGTTACAAATTAAATCTCTTTCAATAGAAGCCTAGTCCCTATCAGTAAAGGTATTTATTTCATGTCAAATTGGAAAAGTTTATTCACTAGAACACCAAATTATAAGCGATTGTGACATTATTAACATTTCCCAGCTGCCTTTGAGGCTCTTTAGAACAAATAGGTTTGACCTATGTATGTGATTTGCTTAAGAATTGCATTCTGCATTACTCGAATTAGACAATCATAATTCATTTTTTTAATAAAGGTTTGCCAGAAGATATCAATTGTTTATTTGTCTATGTAATTCCAGGTCGGTTGGGCTCACGCTGACATGCCGCCCGGTATGATGCTCGGTCAAGATGAGAACTCTTGGGCGTTTGATGGATACAATGTAAGTTTTATAAAAACAGTACACAATACGTACAAGAATACAAGAGCAGTTATAATACATTCGGGATAAGAGAATAATAGTATTCATGTTTGAAAATATACGTTGAAAATGATGTGGGTTTTTTGCATCGAATATACTATATTAGTTTGACTTTATTATTGTTATAAAGCCCTTGGAATAGTCTTTAAGACTAATGCAAATAATAAATATGAAACTAACATAAAAGCTAGATTGGGAATTCTGCAAATGTGACAAAATATTCTAGTTGCTGCCGATGAAGCGAGCAGTTAGTATAATCATAATTTTTAGTAATCTATTTACTAATAGACTATTCTCTCAACTCGAATGTATTACAACCAACTCAAAACTCTATGCTCAAAGAAACAACGTATAAATTTGTGTGCTTACAATAGTCACAAAAAGTTCACGGCGGCTCGAGCGATACGTTCGGCCAGCAGCTCAAAGTGGGCGACATAGTGGGCTGCTTCCTCGACGTCATCGACCAGACTATTAGTGAGTTGCCACGATAGGGGGCGCTAATGTGGTACTCGGATTTTATTATTCAATACAGATGATAATAAAGAGAATGAATAAAAAATATCGATTTGAAAAAACGATGATTAAGTTACAATGTTTCCAATAATAAATATTTTTTAACCCATTAATGTCCCATTGCTGGGCAAGGGTCCCGTAATGAGGGAGGGGTTTGGCCTCGAGTCCACCACGCTGGCCAAGTGCGGGTTGGGACTTTAAAATAAATATATTTTACTGTAAGAAGAACTTTCCAATAATTGAATTATAAGTAATTCACTGTTATTTACCTACTACAGCAAAAGTACCTTACTTGTAAATTACTATAAATATACCCAGCTATATAAATAGCATTAGAAAAAATGCCGTAATTGAAAAAACAATGCTCAAAAGCTTAATTACGAACGACTATTTAATATAATAATATATTGAGCTATATTTAGACAGTTAATTAAAGTTAATAAACATAAAAACACTGTCTCAATTTGTCATAGTGAATTTTATTTTGCAATGAAAAACTATTGATCAATTTCCTTCAAATTTCGAAATATTTTTTTAAACTTAAACTTTACTGTATTATTGGTTTATTATCTAACAAAATCAGAGTATCACAGACGCCAAACATTCTCCTATAACTCTGTGGTTAACTGGTGGTAACAGTAATATAACTCTGTATTAAACTCCTATACTGTGTCCTCTGTGGAATGACGTGTTTACCCGTATACCTTCGTTATTTGTTGTGTAGGCTTTATGTATATTATTATATCTCTTCTGTGACTTTCCTACTTCTGTTAGGTGTTACCGGTTATAGATATGAGACTAAATGTGTTAAGTTTGATGAAGTTTTTTGTAATTGAAGCAATAGGTTAGTAAAATTAATAATGAGGGTAGTCTAAAATGTTTTGGTGAAGGTATAATGTTTGTCTTTTAGATTTTTATTAAATATTTTACAAAAAAAATATTATAATTTGTTTTAAATGTATTTTAAATCTACTTAAACTCACTAACGCCATCTATGCAAATCAATCGTCAAACTCATTTTTTTTCGTTACACAAACATATTACCTTCACCGAGCAATCATAAAAGAATGGGGTTTAAAAAGCAGGAAATATAAAACAATTCTACATTTATTTTTCAAAATTATGCTCTATACCGTTCGCAATAAGGTAAACATCAATTTTTCCCGACTTTCAAGGAGGAAAAGGTATACAGCGGTAGCACAGAGTCTTTCGGCAAGCAATGGGCCGTCGGTGATGTTGTCGGAGTGTTCCTAGATCTCATTGATAAGACGATAAGTAAATATCTAGACTCATTCACTATGTACTGGCTTTTGGACGTGGCAGGAACATTTTTGATTGTGATCTTTTCTCTCTATCACACCTTCCAATGTTTTATATATTTGTCTCTTTTACTCCTTTGTTTAATGGAAATTTAAACTCCTAATCGGTCAATGATATGATTCGATGTAACCTTTTATCCGCTTTTGTTTGACTCTCAGAACGAAAGCATTTTAATTCCTTTAGTTGTGTTTTCTATAAATTCTTATGTAGTAATAGTTACCTAAGCTTTATAATAGTGGCATTTGACCAATGAAATGACCTCAAGGTTAAAAATCGCTATTCTATGTTATATTGTTGTTTAAATTCTAGTAAATGACCTGTTAGATGTTATAGAATGTATTCCATCCTAAAACGGAACTTAGTTTTTTGATAAATCTATTTTTTGTGGTGCGAGAGAGAGAATTTATCGAAAAACTAAGTTCTGGACGAAATAAATTTAATAGATCTTCCGCATGATTCCAAAATCGGTGTTTAATTTTCCGATACCTATGTAAATATGTGTTGCTATATACAAAAATGTTCTTGCCACAATCAAAAGCCATATTTAATATGAATGCTTGAACGCTACGCTTCTAAAATTGAACGACATTAGTGCACACCGCTTCGCTTGCTATGATTGATAGATGCACATGCAAATTGATAGATTGATGCGATTGATCATGCCCTCAATCCCTTGGAATCATTGTCATTTGGATATCATTTTGTAGAAGTATCGTGGAATTGATAAATTGATGGAATGTAAGACTAGTTTGGTAAAACATTTTATTTTCTCTCGATCATGATTTTTAATATAAAATTTGATACAAAAATTGAAAGAGTTGCATGAAGAAGAATGTCATAAAATCTTTGAAATACATTGAAAATAAATATAAATAAACTAAATACTATTCCACTTTTGTAGTTTAAAAATGTAGGATCTTATTAAACGAAATCGTCTTTTTGAGGGCTCGGGTGTAGTTATAAAACGCAATCAATATATTTTGGGATAATTAAAAGATATTAATAATTTAGATTGCATAGTTTCTTCTACCTATTTAGAATAGTTGCTAGTCATATAAACACAACATAATTTTAACATGTGTTCATGTAAATAACATTTCCTTAATATGTTTTAATTTATTTATGCCAGTACTAATTAACATATTAATCGATTACAACCATATTTTTTTGTAAACATTTTTACGATATAATAATATTACCTGTATGATCTTTATTATACGAAGATAATAATATATCACTTTATGTATTAAGTATGTCACTTTAACTATTCGCATGTAATATATTTGTTAATATAACTCACATAATAACAATAATTAGGGTAAGTACCTATTCCTTTATTTATAAGGCAAAAATATTAGCTAGAAAAAGTAGATAAAAATCTTGAAATAAATGATTCGTATTCATTTGTCTTATCATTTGGGTCTACTTATTAATTATTAAAAAAATACATTTGTAATCTGTAAATATAGTTAAAAAAGTCATCATCAAATATTTCCGTATCAATTAAGAGAATATAGATATTTTAAAAGATCAGAAATGAGCTAATAGTGCCTTTTTACGATAATTTCAACATCATGCAACAAATTCTAACAATTTCATTATGAATCAGGTTTCTCTCTAAACGGTGAGCTTCTAATGGACGCTCTGGGTGGAGAGACGACCTTCGCAGATGTGCAGGGCGACAACTTTGTACCTGCTTGTACGCTAGGAGTCGGGCAGAAGGCCAGGTAAGATAAAAAGTCTGTTTGAGATTAAGATAAAGAAAATAGTAATAGGCCCACATTGACGTATTGTTTCGAATTCATATTGCATAAATTCTGAATAGTCGCTCTAACTGAAACTGTGATATATATTATTTTCTGTGAGAGATATAAATTTAACGTTTATATTAATTAACTACCACGACATGATGAATGTTCTTTTTTATTACAAAAATAATCAGGTAATTTCCAAAAAACTCATGTACCATACCTAATTCTCACTACAACTTTCAAGCTCTTCTATGAAGTAACCTGAAAAGACCTCCTGTTTTTATAAAGGTTAAGGTCAAGGTCAAGTCAACACGTGCCACAGTAAATTATAACAGAATACAAAATAACAGTCATATTATTATGTCATCAGGTTAACATATGGTCAGGACGTGAACACATTGAAGTACTTCACCACATGTGGTCTGCAGGAGGGATATGAACCGTTCTGTGTGTAAGTATGAACAAGGTTAAGTTCAAGGTCGAGGTTGAATTTCAGCTGTTTGTTGGCTGGAAATTGTGGGACTATGAATGTTTTAAAAACTATTTAATTTAGTTTCATAGTATGGCTGATTATAATAATATTGAAGAGCCTATTAGGTGATTATTTTATAATTTGTCTTTTGCGTTAGGTATGTTATGAATGGATTATAAGACGAATAGCGTGAAAAACTAGATTTGCCTTAATTTTGCTTGACGTTTCGGCACAAGCATTTGACATCTGTTTACAAGCTCTTTTAAATGCTGCCGCCAATGTGATTGACGTATTCTAGTTTATGTTAATGTTTCTGTGTCTAGCAACATGAAGAGGGATGTAACTCACTGGTACACCAAAGATCAGCCCATCTACGAGAACACAGATGAGATGCCTGACACTAGGATCGACGTCACCAGGATACCTGCTGGATCAGGTAAGACAATACATGTTGTATATATTTTAAGAGTATTCTTGTTGAGGTTATTATAATGAGGTAAAGAAGCAAAGGTTAAACGGAGCTCACTGTTAAGTGTTATTTACTCTAGTGATTATAAAGTTAAGTAAAAGAAGATTCTTCTAATGTCTTTCTTTTTCTTTTTAAAAAGACAACTCCCGCACTAAGAATTTATTTTCTGTCGCGTGGACTTTTACAAACAACGGGCACAAAGTACATCAAGGCCGCACAAATATTCGTTCCGTGTGGGAATCACACCCTCCACATGCATTGGTAGCGTGGCGCGGTGACCACCTTAGCTACTGCGCCACGGTGGCCATCGAATATGGCTATCTGACATAGTATTCATGTTTTGTATCTATTACTGTACTGTTTATTTTCATTTAGATACACCACCGTGCCTGAAAATCTCTCACAACACATTTGAAACCATGGAGAAGGCCAACTGGGAATTCTTGAGGCTATCTTTGCCTGTCATCTGTCATTCCGAATTTATTGAGTAAGTATAATATAATTATTATTATTTTTGTTATTGACAAAGTTTGTTATTCTTATACGATCTATCGCATTTTATGTTTAGTCTTGTTCATAGTTACGTATATTCGGATCCCGTTTGTGGCACAAACTGTGTTTGACACACATTCGTACAAACATTCTTACTTTATTACGAGAATTGTTTGATTGTTTCGTTCTGTAAACGTCTGTCGTTCTGTAAGTGTCGTTTATAGCTTTTCAAAACAAGATGTTATATTATTTTTTTCATATTTGCAGTGTTCAGTGCGATTTGATCATTTAAGCTTAGCTTGAACTTAATTTACGAACCAAAATGCTAGTTCTCAAATTTACTTAATTTTTTGCCCACAGTGAAGCAGAGAAAGCCCGTCGCTGGGTAGAAATCAAAGACCGTCAACAGGTCCTAATGAAGGAAGCTGTCGAAGCGCAAATGCCTGCACACATTGGCCAAATCATGCGCAGCGGTTTCAACATGAACGACATCAAAGGTACGAAAAAATATGAACCTTATAACTGTAAGAATAGAGTTTACTTTCGTTCAATATTATTGTAGAGATGTTTTAATGTGGTTACTAAATGTTAGTGTTCCCAATAACTAATTATATGTGTGTATTGTGACAAAAGGAATAATGAAAAATAGGTTTTATATAAGTGCTTTTATAATTCGAAATATATTTACATTATAAACATATATAAGTTAAAAAAGCAGAGACCTATTTGGTAAAAAAAAAAAGATATAGATAAATAATTATAAAAGCACTTGACTTTTAGGATAGTAGTTAGGAATACAAAAATATTTAAATACACAGTAGTAAAAAGTTTTATATTGACTCTACTAGATGGCGTTACTTAGGCTCCAGGTTATTTTATATTAAAAGTAGTGTAAATTGTCTATTGTATAATGCTGACGTCATTTGTATTAACCTTTACAGATGACCCTTCGTTAGGTTGGTACATTTGACTAGTAGATTTTTTTATTCTCGTTACATAGAACCCCCGCTGTAATTATTAGTTTAGCTTTTTAGTACCACTCGTTTGATTATTTTTATACTTTTAATATTGATTTTGCACTTATGACCCTTTTCCAGAGGTATATGCAATATAACTCATTTATTTCAGATTTTCATGAAGTAGTTAATGATTTTCAGTTTCATTGCATAAACTGGACATTGACCGTGTTGTATTATTGCACTTACTATCTTACGTTGGACGCTTAATATCAATCAAAACTACGTATTATCAAAAAGAAGATAATCATTTTTTTTGTATAAATGCAGTCATAAGAAAGAGTAAATAGTATATCACTCCACTCATTCATACTTTCCTTTTTCTCTCGTTTTGCAATGAGAAAATCTTACATGAACCACTTATCCAAATCAGAGTCGTGTTATAAACATATTGCATAAACCTCACCCCGGCACCAAGCTTTTCACCCTTATCCTACCCTTAGGTCTAAACTACGAAGACGCACAAGAAGAAGTTCCCAGCTCCAAGGTGAAACGTCAGCCGTCGCGGCCGCCGCGCAAGGGATCTATAACTAGAGGTGTTTCTATACAGAATTACAATTTACAACCAGGTTATTGAGCTTTGTATATCGCTGTTGTGGACTCGGCTTGCTTGTACTCATTATGTTACGTCATTTGTTTTGTATCTTCGCTGTGGGAAAGTTTTTCATCTGCATTTTTTGTGATATGAAACGGTAAGGTAAAATTACATTACATCAGACGGGATGTGGGCCTGGTCCTTGCCCGCTAGTTTTATGTCATGACTTCTACATAACACTGTTAAAATATCATAGTTTCTAATTAACTTCATAGATATTTAGTTAATTGAGCATTGTAAATGTATTAAAACCTGTATTGATTTTTAACTCAAATACTTACAAAAACATTTCAGACTATTTCACATCTAATCAAGTCAAAAAGAAAAACCAAATCTCTCGTTTGGCATCAACCCCATAAAGCAGAAACATTTTAACTTAAATACTGACAAAAACATTTTTGTATTAGACTTTAAAATAATTTCACATAAAAACCATTGACGACAAACATACTCAGTAACCCATACAAGTCAAAACTAAGAAATATTGTAACATATCAATTTGTGGTGCAGGACAAGTGAATGGCATGCATCGTTCTACCAGTGAAGCAGAGATGGCTAAATACGACCTTGGTAACCAAAGTCTGTCGCCTGATGATAAGAAGGATAAGCGAGGAAGATCACCGTTCAAGTACGTAGACATTATTTACTCTACTTAGACATTATTTACTATTAATAATATTACGACAAGTGAAGACTGTTTCCTTCGAATCTCCATATTGATATCCGAGATAAGCAAAGATTTTTTAAATGTTTTAATATTTGCAATGCCTGCATTGTTATGGAAATAGACAATTTACTGGTTGCGCAGAACATTCTTGGATCGATTCCCACACGAAAGATAATTTTGTGTGATACGAGGTAAAATTATTGCAAAAAAAAAAAGAGCGCTCAAATGATTTGTTTCTATCCGCTCAGTTCTGGAAGTCCTAAGACTTATATTTAATTTAGGGGGTGAAATATTTTTGAAATACAATAACCAATAAGTCGACAATGCACATCAATCCATGCAGCTTATGAATTTAATATAAGTATTAACTAGCTCGCAATCTTTTAGGTTTTTCAGAAGCAAACGCGGCGAAAGCGGTGACCGTGCCAAATCTCGCAAGTCCAAAACTCCAGATCCGTTCAGTGATACTGAAGTATCGCCTGAACGAGGTCCAAGGAGGCCTAACCCTCAGATCAAGGTGTCACAGGTATGTTTAACCTTGTTGTGAAGACATAAAGTCCATTTTGCATTGCGTTTTATTTTTGTATTTTTATTAATTCATGGAGAGTTCAAAGTCATTTTGTTTACAATGATTCCAAAATGATAGACATGATTGGAACAAAATTTTGGTTGGCAATTTAATCTAAAGTTTTTGGCTCCAAAATTTTAACATTTTTTAAAAAATATTACCTACTAAATTGGCTTCAAAATTACTTATCTTCGAAACACTGTTTTTTTGGTTTTTGTTGTTAGAACATATCATTAAGCATTATGCCCCACATTAAGTTCAAAACACGAAGGTGTAAAATTTACATCATCCTCATAATATGCATTTTGTATTTAAAAAAGTGAATGAAATCCTTTTCATTGAAAAAAGAACCAAAACTTCATTCTACGAATCCGTTGTCATTATAAAAATATCATTTCAAATGTCCATTTGCATTTGTTATTATAATATATTTTGTGTAAAGGCGAATCAAAGGTATAACGGCATGCAAGCCCGAGCCAGCCGACCCAACTTGTACGGCAGCCAAGTTGGGCTCAACGTAAGTTCTGGCAACACTGTTAACACTAACCTAGCATTGTGGGCGTTTACTAACTATCGCTTTTTGTTTCCGTTTTTGACCGCTAGATGGTGGTAGTTGACAGGTCAAAAATTTCAACACCATTTACTGTAGCGCGATTCTGTACAGTTAGTACAGCTGAGTACCTATCGAAAATTTGACATTTGGAATGTACTGCCAAAGTAATTCCTACGACGCCCGTCAGAGGTGCTGATCAGATTTTCGTACGTACGAATTTCGCAGTCGATGGTAGTAGAGAATCGAGCTACTGATACCACTCTAGTTTCAAATTATATTCAGTAATTGTAACTTGTTAAACGACAACAGCCTTATTATTGGACAAAAAAATGGGAAAAAAGTTTGACCTGTCATCTATTGCAACTAAGTGGTTAAAATGTGTAATTTTTATTATGTGTTTCCTAATGTCGTTTACTTCTAGGTCTCTTCAATTATGTACCAAAATCTATTTCTATGTATTTATTAAGCCTGAATAAATGTCTAATTCAATGTTGTAAGCTAAAACTATACAGTATTCATCCGTCATATTAAAATCTTTTCATCGTCAAACCTGTCTACCAAAGTCTCCGTTTCTTGTTTTTATACATAAATAAAGGAAAGCTCAATCCAAACCTTTTTCTATCGCTGTATCGAAAGCATAATAATCTAAGCAACTAGTACGAGAAAGAGGCTCAAAATCTCCTCATTAAAAAAATATTTTTTCAACTATCAATATATAAATTTCAAAAGAAAATTCTTAAAAAGATTCTACTACTTAGTCAACTTTACGAAAAAAAATATCATAAATGCATAATGTTCTAAAACCTTCTCTTCTAGCTATTTAACAGTAAACCCATCACTAAATCAATGTTCTCTGATCATTTCATGGCACGTGTACAAACCATCACGTACTCATCCCCGTTAGGACAATGATGTGAGACAGTCCAACCTTCAGATGGCGACACCTACGCAAGACCGCAAGCAAATGACGACCAGCACTCTGGCTGCCGTTACTACGGAAACAGTTGGAAATGAAATATTCGATTCTGAGTGCTTGAAACTTATTAATGAATATTTCTATGGAGTGAGGTGAGTAAAACCATATACCTATGCCTAATTTACAATTATTTAGGAATACCCGATACGTTTTTGTTATTATTTACATCATATTACGGTTTATATGAACAATATATTGATAGGAATAGATATAATTATGTAGGTTGCTATTAATATTGTATTCCATTTTAATTAGCTAATTATGCATATTGTTGTACAGTTGTTAATAATTTTGTTTGGAAACTAAATAACATCCTTTTTGGTTAGTTTATAAAACGCCTCTAACGTTCGTTGGTGGAATTAATTTAGAATTAAGTAAAAAATAAAGAATAGTTCATTCAACGCATTCTCATGTATGTTATTTTCACATAAATGTTACAAATATTTTCTTTGTACAGGATATTCCCCGGTCAAGACCCCACACACGTGTACATCGGATGGGTGACCACGCAGTACCACTTGCACTCCAAAGACTTCAACCAGAGCAAGGTCACGAAATCATCTGTCATCATTACTGATGATTACGACAGAGTTATTGAGAGGTAAGTTCTTTGTTACACGAAAAATATAATATTTTCTTAGCAAGAATAAAAATCAATATTTAATATTAAGTAATTTTTTTTAATATTCAGTCAGTCATCGACGAGTCTCTGCTTTACTATAAGGCTACGATTCTATCAAAGACGTGTGAAATCGGTAATTGGGCCGGGAGGGTAACAAATGGTATTGTTTTGGGTCACATGAGTTCCCAAATTTTTTGGATTACCGACATCTTTTCTAGAAAAAAACATATTAAGCGCCATTTTATTCGATATTTATGTAAATGTAATGTGTTTTTTTATTTATGATTTGTCTTTGGATTCACCACCGCTGCTTAGGAAATGCCTGAGAACCTACGCTTATGGATGAAGCCAGATTTTTAGCAAGGGTGTCCCTATTATTAGAGTTCAAGTTTATCTTGGCAATACTTCTGCAAAGCGGCTGAGATATTACAAAAAGTTAGAATTCAAAATCTTTATTAACATTCTAGTGTGAACCGTCAATCGTGCTACATGGTCCGCGCCGACGAGCTGTACAACGAGGTGATGGCTGAAGCGACCGCCAAGGGCGCGTCGCAGGGAATGTTCATCGGATGCTCAGTAGATACTTCTACTGGTACTGTGTCCTTCACCTGCGAGGGAAAGGATACTAGCATTAAGTTTAAGGTGAGGATTACTTGTTACTTTTGGAAACTGATGAGGTTATAAAGGTCAAGAAAGTTACAAATAATTGATCTTGTGTAGTGAAGACGAAATGTTAAATTAGAAGAGGTTTACTTAAATTCTTTTGAAAATTCCTTGATTTCTTGAACTTTTAAAGTATTTGAAAGTGATTGGCAATGACTCTCCATAAATAAGGTCTACTTATCTTTTCAGTGCCTTACGGTAGTTTGACTTGGCAACTGCTTAATTATATTAATTATTTCCAAAACTACTAACTAAGAAAGACGCCTAATAAGTAATTTGTTTGGCTGCAATGTAAAGTTTAGCAGATGATCTTCAAAACGTGTTTAGGTCCCACACAAAAAAAAAACAATTTCGTCTTCACTTTCAATAAAAAACAATCATCTCTTCGTTCCCTAGATGGAGCCCGAAACCAAGCTCTTCCCAGCCATCTTCGTAGAAGCGACCTCGAAAGAGATCCTTCAGATAGAACTGGGCAGGTCTACCACCAGTCTCCCGCTGTCGGCTGCCGTACTACCGACCAGTGACAAGCATGTGACGCCGCAGTTCCCACCCAGGTTGAAGGTGCAGTGCTTGAAGCCGCACCAGTGGGCTAGAGTGAGTACATACTTAAAATGTTTAAGAATTAAATAGATCTTCTGCAAATATGCAGTTTTCCGCTAAATACAAGTAAAGTAGTTAGGTAGTGAAGGTTTTTAATTTAGCTATGATTGTATAAAAAATGTGCAAATGTGTGATTTTTTTATCAGAGTATCTCGAAAACTCTTAATAAACAGAGTGTTGCTAGTTATACGAGTTTCATAAGAATAGGAAAATTACAATAATAACTAGAATGATTAAATCAGAAAATAATTCCACAAGAGCCTACACCTACTTATTAACCCAAGAGCTCTAATTAATAAGAGTTCTAAAATCTTTTTTCAGGTGCCAAATCAGTCACTACAAGTGCACGCTCTGAAGTTATCAGACATCCGTGGTTGGTCCATGCTTTGTGAAGACGCTGTTTCTATGCTGGCCTTACATATACCAGGTAAGGATTTCTTACTTTATTTGGTTGTTAAAAGAAATAATTACACCCATTCGGTCAATTTCGAAGCTTATACTGTTGGAAAAAATAGACTGCAGTAATATAAAAAGTTAACATCAGTAGGTACTTAAAATACATTTTGTTTTTAACAAACTTCGAAATTGAGGAAGTTTTTTATTTATTTGGTACTAGCTGACCCGTGCGGCTCCGCTCGCGTGAATTTCGTACTGTTGCTTATTCGTTTGAAACAGCGAATTGCGAAGCGCTCGATACACCTACACATAAAAATGCTAACAACTCTTTTGTCATCTAATGGTTATTTACGAAAGGGACCCGAAGGGCACACAATGTGACACAGGCTCAGGTAGGCCTGATTTCCTGTGGTTACCTTCTTTTCCGCTCTCGTCTGTATCCGTACCAGTTTACAGTGTAAAATATAATACCTTATTATAGACTGACCATTGCTTACCCGTCTGGATTCAGAATATTATTATAGCTACAGACAGACCTATCTGCGCCGGAGCTCTTCACACGCGTAATAATGTATACTTGCGATGATACGTCCGAAACCGCGTAACCCGTAATTATTTTTTATATATCATCCGTTGTTTATTTTTTAAAACTTACCACATAGTCTGTTTCATAGCTATCCAATTTATTTCCAAAATGCAACCAATTAATTTGGTCATGTGTTTCGAACAACAACGCCATCTGTTAGTTACGACGAACAACGACAACAAACGAAATTACTCGATTTGCCATCTAGGATATCCCGACCGCACCGGACCCACGTAAACCAACATTTTTGTGTAATATATCATACAACATTTATGTTTTAAAATCTTATAAATGTATAGCATGTTTCAAAGGTATTTTTTTTACAATAAAGCCATTAAAATAAATTAATTAGAAAAAACATGCTTTGTGGCGGACTATAACGCCATCTATTGGTTGGTGCGAACAACAGGTATCGATACGGCGGGCGCCGCGTTAACTTTATGCGAATGTTGTGAAATGGATTGTAAAACCATCTATGGTCTCTATAGGGAAACGCAGGTTCAAACGATTTTTACGTATTTTTTTCAATTTTCTAAAAATCTTTGAAATTTTATGCTATAAAAAGTATCCTAGAAATTGCTCCACTACTTATTCTGTGCATATACCAAATTTCAGTGCATTCTATTCGGTAGTTATTACGTGATAGCGACACATACAGACGGAGGACAGACAGACAGACAGACAGACAGAAAAGAAAATTATAAATTGCAGATTCGGTATCAGTATCCGTTACTAAACATCCCCCATTGGATTTTTTTTAAATATATTCAATGTACAGAATTGACCTCTCTACAGATTTATTATAAGTATAGATGTTTCCTATATTATAGAGCTTACAAATCTTGTGTTTTTTGTTTACAGAGGAGGACAGGTGTATAGACATTCTGGAGTTGATTGAAATGGACAAACTGCTAAGTTTCCACTCACACACGCTCACGTTGTACGCGGCGTTGTGTTACCAGAGTAATTACAGGTACGTTGAGTTTATATTATTCTTATCTAAGATGTTATATGTCATTAAGTTGATTTTAGTTATTGAGATGGTTTATAGCTTGAAGATTTTCCTTAAAATTTATTTAAAAGCTATGTTTCAAATCAAAAACAATAAATAAGACATAACGTTTGGTAGTAAAGAAACACAAAAATAATTCTCTTTTTTTTCTATAGGGATCGTCAGGCAGGAGTTTCAATATATGTACAAATATGTTTATTATTTAAGTAAAACTCATTTCTTTGCATTTTCTTTCAGAGCTGCCCACGCTCTCTGCCAACACGTAGACCAAAAGCAGCTGTTATACGCGATCCAGTCGCAGTACATGTCAGGTCCACTGCGTCAGGGCTTCTACGATTTGCTCATCGCCTTGCATTTGGAGTCGCATGCCACTACTATGTAAGTATCGTCATGCATTTAAACAATCGTTAGGATGAAGATGAGTATGATGTTGCAAACAAAGTCTATGTGTTCTTGTTTGAGTTCGCCCTTGAAATGCGTACACGTGCACGCAACGTGCACATCTGAACCTATCTATTAAATTGTAAAGAATATATTGCATATTATTAGAAATATTTACAAAACTATTTTTAAAAGCACAAGTGTTCTTAAATGAGGTTATAGGATAATAAATCATATAGTAACTCACAATATAAAAAAAAAAAACAAAACTAAGAAAATACAATATTTTATACTAAAACTAGAAAAATAACATGTAATATAAAATTCAGTGTTACTATTATTTATTGTGTTACTTACTTACTTACAATTTTTTGGTTGTATTTCAGGGAGGCATGTAAGAACGAGTTCGTGATCCCATTAGGACCTGAACTAAAGTCTCTGTACGAGGAGCCCGACATGGGACACAGTCTGCGCTCACTGCAGACAGAGAGTGTACGACCGCAGATGAAGATGACTGACATCGCGTAAGTATTATACAAATATGATGAAACATTGCGATAATTAATTGAATTTATTATAATATTATAACACGATTCCCGATAGTCGGTGCTATCGACTTTTGAGAGACAAAAATTTAAATTGTACCGTCAAAAACTGTACCTACTCCGTATCTTTCAAATGGTGAAGCAATTTTTCATTACATGCAGGGATTTTGGAGTTTACACTAAGTCACAAAAAGATCAAACCCTCTTTTTTCATCATTTTTTGCTCTATAAAGCTGAAGAGTTTGTTTGTTGGGACGCGCTAATCTCAGGGACCACTGGTGCGAATTGAAAATTTAATTTACCGTTAGATAACCAATTTATTAAAAAAGGCTATAGGCTATATAACATCACGCTACGACCAACAGGAGAAGAGTACCAGTAAACATGTTTCAAGAACGGGGGAAAATATGACCCATTCCCTCTTATGTGACGCAAGCAAAGCTTATTATTATATTAATAGAATTGAAGGTGTTCAGCGTAAATTTGCTAGATTTCTAGAGTTTAAATGCAGGCAGAGAGATAGCAATTACACAGAGAGATGTAAAAGACACCATTTACTCCCCCTTTATGAGAGGAGAAAGATTGCAGACGTAAGTCTCTTAGTTAAAATTGCACAGTCTCTAATAGACTCTCCACATCTCCTCTCAATGTTGGACATTAAAGTGCCTAATAGAACAGTAAGGATTCCTGCATATCTATCAGTCCCGCATAGCACTACCAACTATAGGGGAAGCTCGTTCTTTCCAAGAGCGGCGCGTTACGTTAACCAACTGGCTGACAATCCTGAGCTTGATTTGTTCAATAAAAGTCCCGCGAAATTTAAACGTACTATGACCAATCAGTGGTTTGAGTCGGTTCTTTAATTGTAAACACTTAGGCACTTAAATATAAATTCATTGCTCTAGCTGTTTATATAAGTTTTTATATGCGAAAACACATAAATGGTTATTTGTTAAGTATGTAGTTGTAACCCTAGATTTAGAAACTGTTTGTTTTCCGAATAAAATAAAATAAAAAATAAAATAAAATAAAATAAAGCGGTCAGCTAGTAAAACATACTCTTTTTGTTTTCAGTGAGAGTATAACAGAGATCAGCAACTTATACTCTCCGTACTTCCCGCTGGAGGTTGTCCGTGAGTTCGTGATGCAGGCGCTGGCTGAAGCCGTCGACACCAACCAAGTGCACAACCGTGACCCTGTGGGCGGCAGCAACGAGAACCTGTTCTTGTGAGTTTTGAACACAATATGTTCTATGACTTTAGAGTTAATTTGTAGATTAGTGAAAGTTTACTGATACCAAATACTTTGGAGCTATTTCCTACATGAATTGATGTAAGCTGAATACTATGATTTATGAAAGAGACTAGAGAAATTACGCATACAGACTGCACTATGATAACAAACTTACGATATCAACTGTTGTTTATTTGCGTCGTTCAAAATGACTAAGTTTTCTAACAAAACATTTGCTACAAAAAATATTACTATCAGTCACTTTTCTGTCAGTATTAAGTTTCTCTCTTCCTCATTCCCTTTCCCATTTATTCAGATCACATCTATTCAGATTTAGTTTTTATGTTTGTTATTACTTTTTTTCTATGCTTATTGCAGACCTCTCATCAAGCTGGTAGACCGTCTTCTTCTGGTCGGTATGATGCGTGATGAAGATGTTGAAAAACTGCTCATCATGATCAACCCTGAGACTTGGGATCCCACATTTGATAAAGGTTTGTACACTTAAACCTACTTTTCTTTTATGCCATTAAACGTCAGATATACTTATAAGACATGAATGAGGTAAACAGCAAAACAATCTTGAATGCATTATAAATCCCTTTATATGAAAAAAAATAGTACTTTACTCTTATTTGGATTGCCCAAATAAGATATTAGAATCGATTAAATCGCTGAATTAAGAAAAATATCTAACACACACAAATGCAACAAAGTGTATCTTACAACACGCAATTACAATCTAATAAAATCGTTATTTATTCTCTACAGAAGGCAAAGACGAACACCGTAAAGGTCTCCTCCACATGAAGATGGCGGAAGGAGCAAAGTTACAAATGTGTTACTTACTACAACATCTGAATGATATACAACTGAGACACAGGGTGGAGGCTATCATTGCGTTCGCACACGACTTTGTAGGAGAACTACAGACTGATCAGTTGAGGTGAGGAAATGGAAAATGAATAAGCCGCTATCGATCCGCGAAAATTATTTCACACAAATTGTGCTTTAAGTTTTATTTACTTAGGTTCAAATCTTTAGTTTAATCGATACCATTTTAAATACTATCTTTAAATCCGAACTCATGCTGAATAGCGTCAACTGACAGTTTAAAAAAAGTTTGAAGAATAATTTTGGTGTTGTTTAGTTTACGTATTAATTTTTACTCAATATTAAATTTAATTAATACACGAATAAAGTAATCTGTTATCAAACGAGTACTCTCTAGAAAGCATTTTCTATGATTTTATTTATTTCCACAGACGTTACACAGAGATCAAACAGTCAGACTTGCCGAGTGCCGTCGCAGCTAAGAAGACAAGGGAGTTCCGTTGTCCTCCCAGAGAACAGATGAACGCTATTCTTAGTAAGTTCAATTTATAATCGCTGCTGGATTCGGTATTATGGTTTTTTACCATTTATTATAAAATGTCCAAATATAAATAAAGGACGTTATTACAATTACGACCTATTAAAACAATGTATAATGAAAAACGCAATGATAAAGTAGATATTTTCCATTCCCTTCTACATGCTGGCCTACACTCAAAATTCCTTATTCGTGACCGAAGCTAGTTATTGCCAACGGGTTTAAATTTGGCAGAAAATTTCGAAAAACTAAATCATTATGATAGGTCTCCGGTTTTGTATACCTGGAGAAATTCGTTGTCGGCCAAGTTTTCGGATTATTTAATTTATTAGTACAAGTATTGGAACAGCTTTACATCAATAATTGTTTATATAATTTACAGGTTTCAAACACTTGGAGGAGGAGGAATTGAAAGAGAACTGTCCTTGCGGTGAAGAGCTGATCGCGCGCATGAACGAGTTCCACGAGAGTCTCATGGCACATGTCTCACTAAACGCACTTCAGGAACCTGACGGACAGGTAAACAAATCAAAACATAATTGATTATTCTCGTATTTTATTTATTTCAAACTTTATATACAGGGCTGTATAAAGGCGGACTTAATGTCAGGGCCATTTTCTGCCACTCAAGCTTGGGGTGATGCAGAGATTATTGTTATTTTGCTAGCGTAAAAGTGTAGTTTATGGTGTCTTGTGGCTATTATCAATAGCTTTTCGGAAGATAAAAAAACATATTGTGACCTTACAATAAAAGGTTGCCTGGATTCTTTTTTAATCTTAGGTTGAAATCTAAACACCCCCAACCCTCTTATTTATGCTAATACTATGATGTTAGAATCAACCCTATTAAAATAAAATTAGACGATACAAGTTCGTTTTATGTTTACAGGAAACTGCAGAGCCAGAAGCAAAACCAGGAGCCTTCGGTAAACTGTATAACATCATCAATACTGTCAAGGAGTTAGAAGAAGAAGCTAAGGTAAACTAATAAAACTGAAATCATCTTTCGCATTCTATGTGTGAAACTCCACACCTAAATCTATTACAACCTTACCAAATTAAATTCGTAAGGTAAAACAAATGATTCTCCTTCTTCGCTAAAAACAAGTCCCGCAATTCAATGGTCCCTCCCGGCAATTTGCCTGTTATTTTTTGAAGTGAAAGGAGACAAACAAGCACACTTTCTTATTTTCTAACGTGTATTTTTCTTTAGGCAATCGAAGAGCCGATCAAGAAGACTCCCGAGGAGAAGTTCCGTAAGGTCCTGATCCAAACCATCGTGTGCTGGGCTGAAGAATCACAGATTGAAACACCTAAACTTGTTCGTGAGATGTTCAGGTAATTGAAATACTGATATGGTTTTTGATAGTATTCTTCGGTATACTGAACACGATACGACCTATGTACATGACACGGTCATATGTGAGTTTCAGTATACGTGTATGACCGTGCACGGATTTGTTTAAATGGATAACATTATGAGCACCTATAAACTGTAAGTTAAATGCCTTAGCTAACTATTTTTGATTGCCTGCTTAAAAAAAATTGTTTCAAAGATAACATAAGTTACTAATAAAGCCGTCTGTAATGTTGCCAATATTATTATTTTGGTGCATTAATTTTATTGACCTATAGGACAGTTTTAAGGTGCTCCAAAAAACTTATAAGTGTTTTTTTTTTATTTAGAACCAAATGTCTTTCAACTAAATTGAAGCGTAATTAATAATTTGTTCTCAGTCTCCTAGTCCGTCAATACGACGCAGTAGGCGAGCTGATCCGTGCGTTAGAGAAGACATACGTGATCAACGCCAAGACGAAGCTGGACGTGGCCGAGATGTGGGTGGGGCTCAGTCAGATCAGAGCGCTGCTGCCTGTGCAGATGAGCCAGGAGGAGGAGGAACTCATGAGGAAGAGGCTATGGTGAGTTATCTTCTTTTTCTTTTGAAAGAAAACTCCTGCAAAGAACAACCACACCCGAAACAATTGGACCGCGCAATAATTGTTCCGTGTGGGAATCGAACCCACGACCTCCTGACTCAATGGTGCGCGTGGTGACCTAAACCACTGAGGAGGCAGTCAGAAACGACAATATGGTCTTGTAGCACGGATGTATATTCTTCAACCTTTTGTGTATATTAACAATCTTATACATATTAAATTATAGATCTTAAACCGATTGTGGCTTGTATGTTGACAACTAATTTATTTATCACAATATTATTTGACTTGTCATTATTTTATAGGTTTACACAGGCAATAATATATTCAGACTAAATGTGTAAAACAATTTTAAAACTATTTTCTTATTACAGGAAACTAGTCAACAACCACACATTCTTCCAGCATCCAGATTTGATCAGGTAAGGCTAAAAATATATATAAGTACCGTTGTTTTCTTTCAACTGGCAATGTGCTAAACTAATGTTTTTGTACAGAGTACTCCGTGTGCACGAGAACGTGATGGCAGTCATGATGAACACGCTGGGACGTCGTGCGCAGGCGCAGTCCGACGCACAACCCACCTCGCAGCCTGTTGCTGAAGATAGCAAGGAAAAGGTATAAAATGCATATAATACTATGTAAAATAGACTTACATATAATAATTACTCTTGCAACTTCCTCCGACATGAAAGTCCTAAGAAACGACCAGACAAAAAATGATGTCCGCGTTAGTTCTAGCAGAACATGAACAATCCTTTTAGCACACTCCTACCTCTTACATTTAACTTCTGACTCATATCAAATTCGATGCATTTTTGTTGTTTTTGTCAATCACGCCAAAATTACTTAACTGATTTTGATGAACTTGAGCTAACCAAAAGAATTAGCGAGCTGGTACGAATATAAGTATGGCGTATCTCACACATTATTCCGTTTCATTATACAGGATACATCCCACGAGATGGTAGTAGCCTGCTGTCGTTTCCTCTGCTACTTCTGTCGTACGGGCCGTCAGAACCAGAAGGCCATGTTCGACCACTTCGACTTCTTGCTGGAGAACTCCAACATCCTGCTGTCCAGACCCTCGCTGAGAGGATCCACGCCGCTTGACGTCGCTTACTCCAGTTTGATGGAGAACACCGAACTGGCTTTAGCTTTGAGGTAAGAAAATATGAAAGTTTATACTTTCATGCCTTTTGTAAATATGTAGCTAGATTGTCTAATGTGTACTTTTGAGAAGTAAATTCATAGGTTACGACTGCTAATCAAGAGCTCCAAGGTTCAATTCTCGCGCAGTAGTGTATTGTATGTTTTTTTTTGTGGTTTGTTAAAGTACAGCTACTTTTGAGCCATACTTAGCCTACTTTAAGCCAGCATTTTGAACGCCTGGCTTATGGGAAAGGCATTATGTTAAATTCTATTAAATTTTCATAATAACGAAAAGAAACAAAGTTACCAGTGAAAGTGACAAAACAAATGCTTAAGAGTTGTAAGAGTCGCAAAACAATTTATTCAATTTACTTTTTGGGGTTGCGTTAGTTAAGGCTTATGAATATGGAGATCAATATAAGGTGTATTTGCTTGATAATTGACATTAAACAAGTGTATTTTCTTCCTCAGAGAGCACTACTTAGAGAAGATCGCAGTATACCTGTCCCGTTGTGGTCTGCAGAGCAACTCTGAACTGATAGAGAAGGGTTATCCTGACCTCGGCTGGGATCCAGTCGAGGGCGAACGTTATCTTGACTTCTTACGGTTCTGCGTATGGGTAAGTGGATATTAACACAACTGTTAGAACAAAAAGAGATAGTGCTATGTGAGTCCAAGTTTCGATGCCCGTTGTCATATTTTGTACTTATTTTTTATCAACGAACGTATTTTTGGTGATAGTAGCATAATGAAAAATGTGAGCATATTAGGATGATATAATATATCTAGGAGGAGTAGGAGTAAACCAAAAAATATGTTATCCACAGTATTTATGACTACAGACTAATCACCTAGGTATATATCAAAATCTTTACATTTTAGTTAACCTTTCTATATACTAGAATATGAATAGTTTTGTGACAGACCGAATAATAAATATTTTATAAAACTTATAGGTTAACGGTGAAAGCGTAGAAGAAAACGCCAACTTGGTAATTCGTCTGCTGATCCGTCGCCCGGAGTGCCTGGGTCCAGCTCTGAGGGGTGAGGGCGAGGGCCTGCTGAAGGCCATTGTCGACGCCAACAAGATGAGTGAGAGGATCGCTGATAGGAGGAAACTGAGGGAGCTGGAGGGAGAGGGAGATGTTACTGTGAGTAAAGTTTTTAAATGTTAAAAATCTACGCAAAAATTTCTATTTACGGCGGAGATTGTATAATTCGGCAATACTTTATTTTATTTTTGTTAGTTAGAAATATTTTTTTGTTGAGTATCTTACTTTTAATTCGATTAACATTAGGTGCCAAATCACTTACGGTTAACTTTTGAAAACTTGTTGCTCGCGTGCAGGAGTGACTTTTTATAGAAAGTGTATTTATATGAGTTTTACACGAAAAATATGTAAAAATATGTATGAACTTATTTACAGCTGAAGCTCAATATTAATACGCCTTATTTTACCTTGTTATTCACCGTCTGACTGTTTAAGATAACACTTTCAATTTATGGTAAAAAAAATATTTTGTTAGTCAATATTGCTTATAGCTACCGATTATTCAATTTTCTTTCGTTTAAATCCGTCAAGTGTTACTGGTAAAAACCATTTTTAAGATTAGAATAATTGGAAATTTAAGATTTAGATTAATACAATATTAAGATTTGGCTCTTAAATAATACTTTGTTATTCCGCTACACAGTTTAGTCACCCACTGCCGGAGTCCGACGACGATGAGGACTACATCGACACGGGCGCCGCGATTCTCAACTTCTACTGCACGCTCGTGGATCTGCTGGGACGATGTGCACCTGATGCTGGAGTTATTGCTCTGGTGAGTATTGTACTATATACTACTCAGTTTAGTTCAGTCACTGCAGTTCTCCTGCGTAGTTTGCTAGTTTTACGGACAGTTTCTTCATCAAAAGTAACAGCCAAAGTATTTAAGCCCAGTGCGAGGAGTAAGATCAGCGATGTCAGTCAAATGTCAAGAACATCCATAATCAGGCATTTAATGAGAATTTCTCCAAAGAATATCTTTTCTTCAGACATTCTTTGAATTTTTTTTTTGACATATTTATCTTGTGATTCTGACCTAAAACCATTGCGCCAAAAAATAAAATAATTGAATTCTGATATCTACACATAACAGGGCAAGAACGAGTCTCTCCGAGCGCGTGCTATCTTACGTTCTCTGGTGCCGCTAGAAGATCTACAGGGTGTGCTCAGTTTGAGGTTCACGCTTAACAATCCTGCAGCGGGCGCCGAGAGGCCCAAATCAGGTAGGTTAAAAGAAGCTTATCAAAAAGGGATGATGACTGATTGAATCCTTTGTCTATTGAATTAGTACCTATACTCTACATTTCAAGTGACGCGGTACTTATTTAAATCCTTAATAATACAGAAGAACGATTTTTTCTTTTAAAATATTAAGTATGTTTAACATGGAAAACAGTATTAAAAAAAAAACACTTAAACAATAAAACGTAGTTTATTTGCTACTCTATTACTATGCTTAACAGTCCACGTACGACCTATTTTTCATAATTTATATAGTAATTATTTATCTTTTTCATCTACAGACATGCCATCCGGTCTGATCCCTGGTCACAAGCAGAGCGTGGGTCTGTTCTTGGAACGTGTGTACGGTATTGAAACTCAAGAGCTATTCTACAAACTGTTGGAAGAGGCCTTCTTGCCTGACTTGAGGGCTGCCACCATGTTGGACAGAGTACGTTTAAATGAAAAATTACAAACTAGTATCACAATTGAAGTTTACATAATGACCGGACTTAGGACTTTGTATACTCTTAACAGAATAAAGAATAACGCAACTCTCATGTTAGATTAGTTGTCCAGGTTAATTCTAGTTTCCATTTAGACTATGATTTGGAAGATCCAATAACTTTACCAAACTAAAGTTTTAACAATCTATTGGAAACTGTCGACCCACCTATTTTATATCAACCTTTAATAAGCAAAATACAGCTTAAACTTTAGAACAATGTTCTAAACGGACATGGGTTTTTATTTTTCATTTAAATATTGAGCGAAACTTAAAGTAAATAGCCTTAATACTTCCTATTTTCAACTTTAAAACTTTATTTCCTATCCACAGAATGACGGCTGCGAGTCGGACATGGCTCTATCAATGAACCGTTACATCGGCAACTCGATCTTGCCGCTGCTCATCAAACACGCCAACTTCTACAACGAAGCTGAGAACTACAGCAGCTTGTTGGACGCTACGCTACATACTGTGTACAGGTTAGTAATACATTTCAGTATACTTAAGTCTGAAACTCTAAATATGGCTGTACTTTGAATTACGACTTAGTGTGTAAAATGTGTTCGTAGTAATATTGAACGTAGCTAAAGAAAAAACTTACTAACAGGCTTACTTTTAGTTAGTTTTCCCCTTAACAACTGTTACTTATTGATTGAATTTACAATATTCCCTTAAAAGTGACAAAAATATTACTAGTTACACCTATGACACGTATCAAAACTATTTATTTATCTTTGGTTTGCTAACAGTTGTTACATTTTACATAGTTTTACAAAATTTTTCATATTAGGTTTGATGTACAACCTTATAAAAGTATATTCGTAATCAATCTTAGAAAAATCTTATGACTCGAGAGATTGTTTCAAATTTCTAAAAATACAAATACAAATTCATGAAGTTAAAACGTCAATATTATCATTTTGCATTATTATTGATTATGCATATACCCAAATTAAATTTACTCTTCTCTTACTGTACCCCTTCCATTTGTTCCAGGTTGTCAAAGAACCGTATGTTAACAAAGGGTCAGCGTGAGGCAGTATCCGACTTCTTGGTGGCGCTGACATCTGCGATGCAACCGTCCATGTTGTTGAAACTGTTGCGTAAACTCACGGTCGACGTGTCTAAACTATCTGAGTACACTACTGTCGCTCTGAGGGTAAGATTCTAATCTGATACTCTGATTAGCACTAAATCAACTAGAGGTTTTTGAAATAAACACTTCGTTCATCCATTTCTTTTTCACCAGTCATTTTTTATTAGTTTGCTGAATGTTTCCTGCCAATTTTTGTGCCAAATAATAGAAACTTATACTTACAATAAGGAACATGTCATGAACAAACAATTTAATTGTAAAAATACGTGCGTGCATGTGTGTGCATTGTCAACACGGTACATAAAACACAATTATTGATAAATTTTGCCACCAAATCACCTTTTCTAGAATAATAACGTTAAAACTCTTTCGATATTTATATAATCGTGACATTTTTCCTATTTAAGGATTATTATCGTAAACTAAACCTTAATCCCTTCATTCACAGTTGTTAACACTGCACTACGAGCGCTGCGCCAAGTACTACGGCAGCACGGGCGGGCAGGGCGTGTACGGCGCCTCGTCCGACGAGGAGAAGCGCCTCACCATGATGCTGTTCTCCAACATCTTCGACTCGCTCAGCAAGATGGACTATGAGCCTGAACTGTTTGGCAAAGCGTTACCTTGTCTTATTGCTATTGGTGAGTTAAATAACTGTATTTTTTTAAATTAACAAATACAAGATAGGGCCTGTTTTTGCTAGGTTTCGAAACTTTCATCCAAGTTGTTTGTCACATTGTTTTAAGCAAAACCAAAAGTTAAAGTTATGTCCGTAAGTTGTTTAGGTTAACCAGGAATCTGTTACGCTTAAACTTTTCTTTAATAAATTTTGTATGTAATGAATTTATTTTTCGGAGTTTTTGTGTAAGTTACTGTTTCAAGATAGTAGTAGTAGTAGTATGTTGCACTCATATTTTCGTCTAACAAATAACTTCTTTTACAGGTTGTGCTCTACCGCCCGACTACTCGCTTTCTAAGAACTACGATGATGAGTTCTACGGCAAAGAACAGACTACAGGTAATTTATCATTATATCGTTTGGTTAGAGGTTAGGTTAAATATTGAGTTTTTGTAATATCGGTATCCAACTTTCATCGTAATAAAATATATTAAAGAACTATTCACTTTGTTAAGATCGTGCTCATTTGATAAATATCCAACAGGGCCTATTGATATTCGTTCTTTATACTTAAATAGTGCGATTCAGAACCTGTCATTAGCTTACTAGTTTAACGTGACACCGACAGATGGCGTTACTTACGTCACCTCACCGTACTTAACCATTAATACAAATAAACATTTTCACAGGTGGTTCAGACAATCCTCAATACGACCCGCAACCGATCAACACATCATCAGTAGCCTTGAACAACGACTTAAACACCATAGTACAGAAGTTCTCAGAACATTACCACGATGCTTGGGCTTCTAGAAAGATAGAGAATGGTTGGGTGTACGGAGAGGCGTGGTCTGACTCACAGAAGACTCACCCGAGGTTGAAGCCGTATAATATGTTGAATGATTATGTGAGTATCAATTAACTTTTGGTAAAAATTGTACCTCTAATGAATGTCCTTCTAAATATGACCACATTGATTCAGACTTTTTTCTCTGTTACATGACATATCTAAAGGATGATTAGCTAGCAGATGGTTTTAAAAAATCCCTCCATTCTACCTTATATATTGTTGGACTCCTATGTACTAGGTGACACGGCTATGTAAACTAATAAATAATAATTGGAAAGCATTAATGACAGTTTTGCTAGTCCTAAGAATTGAACCCGACTTTTGACGTAAGTAGTCAATAATTTACTCAGGTTGGTTTATAACCGTTTTCTACTTAAATCACAGGAGAAGGAGCGCTACAAGGAACCAGTTCGTGAATCCCTCAAAGCACTTCTCGCTATCGGCTGGTCAGTAGAACATTCCGAAGTGGACATCCCAAGCACCAACCGTAGTTCCATGAGGAGACAGTCTAAATCTGGAGGCGTAAGTACTTTGATACCTTTAAGAGTTGTTTTACATAGCTCCTAAACAATGAATAATGAAAAATTAAACCCATTATTGTCCCACTGCTGGAGAAGGGTCTCCTCCCGTAATGAGGGAGGGGTTAGACCTTGAGTCTACCATGTTGGCCAAGTAGTCATCACCAAGCAGCTAAATAATATTGCCCAGTATAACGAATGGCAATGTTATTAATCATTAAGTTTTTTTTTATGTAGAAGAATGTGTTTTTGAAGAGAGAATGTATATTTGATATGTTTTTTGGTTTGCCCCGAAGATATGAATACCTTAGATGATACATATGTGTGTTCCTAGGATTTTGTTTACTCTTTCGTTTTAGTGATTAACCGATCCCATGGTATTATTATTAATTACCTGATTATTTGCATTAAGTAATAGTATTAAGACAAAGGTTTGCGCACGCATTCAGGACGAAACCGAGCAAACAGGAAAGGAAACGGTACCTATTTTCTTGTTCGCACTTAGATTATTTTGTTTAAGCACACCACGTATCACGTCTCTTAAGCACCGATTGGCATGATTACCTTGTGTGTTTCCATTTACCTTCGTAAAAACGGTAGTGAAGAGAGTTATTTCAAAAATGTTAAATAACCCTCACACAGGTCACAGGTATTTGATTACAATTACCGCTTTTCTTAAACCTGTTATCTATACTTATAATAAATCTGTAGAGAGGTCAATTCTGTACATTGAATATATTAAAAAAAAACCAATGGGGGATGTTTGACTACGTGGCGCAGTGGTTTAGGTCACCACGCCAATATCACTGCGTCGGGAGGTCGTGGGTTCGATTCCCACACGGAACAATTATTTGTGCGATCCACAAATAATTGTTTCGGGTCTGGTTGTGCTTTGTGTCCGTTGTTTGTATGTATGTAAAAGTCCCCGCGACACAAGAGCAATTCTTAGTGCGGGAGTTGTCTTTTATAAAAAAAAAAAAAAAAAAAATTAGTAACGGATACTGATACCGAATCTGCAATTTATAATTTTCTTTTCTGTCTGTCTGTCTGTCTGTCTGTCCTCCGTCTGTATGTTACGCTATCACGTAAAAACTACCGGATAGAATGCACTGAAATTTGGTATATGCATAGAATAAGTAGTGGAGCAACTATTGGGATACTTTTTATCGCATAAAATTTCATAGAATTTTAGAAAATTGAAAAAAATACGTAGAATTCGTTTGAACCTGCGTTTCCCTAAAAAGACCATAGATGGCGTTGCAATCCATTTCACAACATTCGCATATAGTTAACGCGGTGCCTGCCGTATCGATACCTGTTGTTCGCACCAACCAATAGATGGCGATATAGTCCGCAACACAGCATGTTTTTCCTAAATTTAATTTATTTTGATTGCTTTATTGTTAAAAAAATACCTTTGAAACAGGCTATACATTTATAAGATTTTCAAACATAAATGTTGTATGATATATTACTCAAAAATGTTCCGGTGCGATCGGGATATCCTAGATGGCAAATCGAGTAATTTCGTTTGTTGTCGATGTTCGCCGCAACTAACAGATGGCGTTGTAGTTTGTTTTGTTGTAATTGGTTGCATTAAGGTAATAAATTGGATAGCTATGAAACAGACTATGTCGTAAGTTTTGAAAAATAAACAACGGATGAAATATAAAAAATAATAACGGGTTACGCGGTTTCGGACGTATCATCGCAAGTATACCAACATTATTACGCGTGTGAAGAGCTCCGGCGCAGATAGGTCTGTCTGTACCTATAATAATATTCTGAATCCAGACGGGTAAGCAATGGTCAGTGTATAATAAGGTATTATATTTTACACTGTAAACTTGTACGGATACAGACGAGAGCGGAAAAGAAGGTAACCACAGGAAATCAGGCCTGCCTGAGTCTGTGTCACAGTGTGTGCTCTTCGGGTCCCTTTCGTAAATAACCATTAGATGACAAAAGAGTTGTTAGCATTTTTATGTGTAGGTGTGTAGTGCTTCGCAATTCGCGTGCTCAAACGAATAAGCAACAGTACGAAATTCACGCGAGCAGAGCCGCACGGGTCAGCTAGTTTAGAATATCGTCAATTAGTATTTATTGTTATTAACCCCTTTAGTTTTCGAATTAGTCTCGAAATCTTTTGCAATCTTTCGTTTTTATCGGGGTAATTTTGATATAATCGAGAATAAGTCATGATTATTTGATAGATAATTCTTAAGATCTCTCGTTATCTGTATAAACTTTTAGTATTATTTACTTATTTATATTATTAAGATTAAAGCAGATTATCAAGGGTTATAGAAAAATATAGGTCACATAAATGGAAACACACCTCACAAAATTACTTACTTTTGAATTTTACCGAATGAATACCTTCCCTTGAACGAATGAATGAACGATGAATCTGAGCATGTTCCCCACTTGACTGTGTGTGTTGTTTTCATATCCCCGCAACGTACAGCGCCCTCCTGATATTGTGGTGAGTTACTGAGTTATTACTTGGTGAAAGTGTACAGGCTGACTTTATGTCAAATTCAAAATATCCTTTATTTCGTAAACTTCGTACAAAGTACTTTTATTGTCTGTATGTAGTTTTAGAACCATAACAACAGATCGTATAAAATCCAAAACAATTAGAAAAGTAAACATTTAAAGATATCAACAAACAAATATTAGATAATTTTAAATGATTATAGTCTCGATGTAAACAATGCTCCTTTGCTTCCCAAGTTATGTTAAATTGTGCAATGATATAGTAAAAAACATTGTTAAATTATGCTAAATTCAGCCTGTACACATCGTAGAATGGCCATCAGAAAAGCCCAAGAGGGGACATGAGGGGCAAAATGATGGCTTTAGATTTCTAGATGCTCTTAGATATGAAAAAACCAACTGAATTACGTTGAATAAGTTGGCTTCTAGTTCTTAGTAGATATTAGAAATGCACTTTTGTCTATCCTCTTCTTAACAATTTCCAATATTTTATTTATTTAAGCATTTTTTTACTTAGCCTATCGTCAGTGCATATTTGGGTCTTGTGCGAATTCAAGATTCAAATAAGTACCGTCAATAAGTGTACGTACAGTGTACACGTATACGCACACATGCTGGTTCAATGATGAAAGTAATATAGACTTTGAGCTTTGAACCATATAAACTCCAAATAAGAATAATATATGCATATAGCACTAATAATGCAACAGTGCTGTAACTCAAAATACAATTCTTTCAGAATCGACGAGAAGCTTATTTATTTCTCCCTATTATGGGTAGGTACAAAAATAAATAATGCTCTGTGATTTAAAGATGAAATATAAAATATTATTTTGTTACAAATAAATAAAAAAATACGGTATGGTTATAGTGTTAAGTCTAGTTGTAGTTGTGTCGATGTATTTTGAGTTACTACACTATAGTATTATTAGTCCGATATATATTTTATGCTTCAGCAACTACTTATTTCTCGTTCACAAATATTGACAACATTATTTTCTTAAATATGAAACGAATTACTCTTTTATCAGACGGACTCAGCGACGCCATTCAACTACAATCCGCATCCAGTCGACATGACCAACTTGACGCTGTCGAGAGAGATGCAGAACATGGCTGAACGTCTGGCTGAGAACGCTCACGACATCTGGGCGAAGAAGAAGAAGGAGGAACTGGTTACTAATGGAGGTGAGTGCGGGAGTGATAGAGATGAAGAATATTTTGTTTATCTCTTACATCTTGTAACGTCATAGCATAATAGTCAGTTAATGAAAAGTGGATTTATGTAGTGAGTTGACAATTCATATTTTTCAAGAGATTTTCTAACTTCGTAATACAAAAAAAGAGATTCCACTGATATAAAGTGATGTCATATAAATGGCTCCAACAAGCGGAGATGTATCATGGTAAATGTATGCTATAATTTTGTAATAACATGGTTGTTTCGAATTATTATATGACAAGGGGCCACCTGCAACTCCCTCCACGTGGACAAAATAAAATAGCCTTTGTGTTATTCTTGGTCTTCAGCTACCTACATACCAAACTTCATCGTAAACGTTTCAGTAGTATTCGTGTAAAAGAGTAACATACATGCTCATAAACTTTCGCAATTATAATATTATTAGGATTATCGTATAGCATCTTCAAAATATCTATCTCCAGATTTTTTTTTTCATAGATCTCAATGCTAATATAATCTTTTTCTTTCCCCCAGGTGGTATCCACCCCCAACTAGTGCCCTACGACCTCCTCACAGACAAAGAAAAGAAGAAGGATCGCGAACGTTCTCAAGAATTCCTCAAATACCTTCAATATCAGGGCTACAAGCTCCACAGGCCGAGCAAGGTGACCGACAGTACGGAACAGACCACTACGGGCGTAGCAATAGAGCTCAGATTCGCTTACTCGCTGCTCGAGAAGTTGATCCAGTATATTGATAGAGCTACGATCAATATGAAGCTGTTGAAACCTTCGACCACGTTTAGTAGGAGAAGCAGTTTTAAAACTAGTACCAGGGATATTAAGTTCTTTTCTAAGGTGAGTTTATTTTTTGTTTTGTTAGAATATTAGCGATAAACTATGACTCAGACCAGTATTAGTTTGTTCAACAAATAGTATTTCCAATAACGATGTATTTTTTTATGCATCTTTCTCTATATCTATTGAATAGTTTATAATTTATGGTGAAGCTATAATTTTAACTTTCTGCATGTTTTTGTGCACCATTTAATTTAAACTTGAAATAAAAATACTTTTCAAAGTCAGTTTTAGGTAACTTCAAGTAAATATGCGTTTAAAGCTATTAAAAAATATTCATAAAGTAAATGTTAGACCGTAGACGTAACCACATTTTAACAATTAAACCTACATCGATTTTTTCTATGAGCACTTATTTTTATCCTCTGACGTCTAATTTCTATTAATTTCCAAGCAACACAAGTCGGAACTAAAATATTTCAAGAAGGTACAGACAACTAGTGTCACAAAACATTTAAACCATGCTGACAGTATACTTTGCACTCGTAAAAGTGCCTTGCAGTAATATTCACTAGTATTTTGAATGTATTATTTTTTGCTTCGCCACATACCTTTTTACAAACATGCGAAACTTTATACACTACTTTCCTAATCACATTTTGCCAACTTGATTAAATTGATTCCTAAGCACATGTATTTTACGAAAAAAGGCACATTGTCATAGCCTTTGATTTAACACAAAGATATACTCCAGCACACGATAAACAAACTCTTAATGACACAAATTATAGTAAACAACTACACACTACCACTTTAGTTTCCTAGATTAACACTGAGCATCATTTATTACACGTGCACGTATGTTATATGAACGTATACATGCGTGCTTGATGCAGAACATGTGTCATACAAAATTGAGCAAAACCACCGAAAAATATAGTGAGACATTCTTACATAAAACCTGGACATATTCTACACGCATCGTATTTAGATACCAGAACGCTTATTATTTCACACAAGACCCAACATAAAACAGCCTATCAACCAAGCATGAAAAATCAAAATCATTCTTAAATGCAAGTTGCTAAAGTACAATTTGGTTTGCAGGTCGTACTGCCACTTATGGAGAAGTATTTCTCCACGCATCGTAACTACTTCATAGCGGTGGCGACGGCTACGAATAACGTTGGAGCTGCTAGCTTGAAGGAGAAAGAAATGGTTGCAGCACTGTTCTGTAAGCTGGCTAGCTTGCTACGGTCTAGGTAAGTGAAAATAAGAACTGATAAGGAATATTATGTCTCAGTTTAGTTTTCTTACAAGTATATACCTCTACAATAAAATTGCTGCGTTCTTAACTATCGATTCGTAATCTTCTCAAACTATACAAGCCAAAAAGCTGCAGATACAGTTGGTTTAAAGAAAGACTGGTGTTTTAAGATTCTGAGAAAGCCGCACTCAACTTTTCCAGAGGGGTTAAATTTTAAACTAGCTATATACCGCTTACAGTCAAGTGGTTAAGTTCAGCGTCTGTCAAGTCAGCTGAGAACGATGGATGAGATACGTATTTAGGTTATTCTAATGATATTGCATGACCCTCAAATAGAAGATTTTTTTTTATTTTTTGCACACCATGCTTATGCAACATACAGCAAAAAAAATAATTAAAATTAGGTAAAAAAGCAAGGCGTGTGTGCAGATGCACTTCGCAGCTGCACAAAAACAATGGTAATCGCTCAGTGTAATGCTGTGGAACTTGCATTGGTACAAGCGCTTGACAGCGATGATTTTAGCGATCACCAGAGTCAACGCGACGTCCGACACTAGCGACAAATTAAATGAAATAATCTCTAAATTATTTTTCTTCCTTTTTTAGACTGGCAGCCTTCGGTCCCGACGTGCGTATAACAGTGCGTTGTCTACAAGTGCTAGTAAAGGGCATCGACGCTAAATCCCTCGTGAAGAACTGTCCCGAGTTCATCAGAACATCTATGTTGACCTTCTTCAATAACGTGGCTGATGACGTCGGACATACGATACTTAATCTTTCTGAGGTAAGCATAGTTACTATGAGCGCCCATAGCCAGTTGCGCTCACCGGTCGGTAAACGATCTGTGGGTTAAGCAACCGTTGGCGCGGTCATTCCATAGATGGGTGACCGCATAGTGGTATTTGAGCTGGGCGTCTCCGTGCTTCGAAGGGCACGTAAAAAGTCGGTCCCGGCTGTTGTCTACTAAGATAACAGTCGTTAAGCCACGTCAAAGGCCTCTCGAGCGGCTTAAACAACTTTGACACTAGGTTGACCACTAACCACACGACAAACAAACAAACAAGTTACTATTACGGTATTAATTTAATTCAAAGATTTAATATTAAGTGCATGTGTTACGCAATGAACGTATTGTGCGGCGTATACGCTCACCGTATGATACGTGCGTATATGCACGTGCACGTATCGTTTGGCAACCTATGACATAATAATATGACATTACAGTACTAAAGAGCAAAAAAAATGTAATGGTTTTTGATAGTTTGATATATTATTTAAACCAATGGAAAATGATGATGGCATATTCCTCAGACATCATTTCTTCATTCAAATTGACCTCCATCTTATAATGAACCTGTGTTTTCAAAATATTGATTAACTTTATGTGCAAATAAAATGGTTGCTATAAATATACTTCGCTTATTGTTATAGGGTAAATACGCGCATCTTCGAGGCACGCATCTTAAGACGTCTACGTCATTGGGCTACATCAATGGAGTGCTTCTACCGATACTCACAGCTATGTTCGACCATCTAGCTAACTGCGAGTACGGCGCGGACTTGTTATGTAAGTACATATATTACAACTTGTGTGTTTTTAATTTGACATATAAGTTTATTAAATTTGATTTAAGTTAGCGGAGAAGCAAAATGTCGTGATGAAGCTAAGCGTGCCTAGAAACAGTTTTCACAAGAATACTCATTCCCTGACCCCCTTTTATTTTATTTAAATCTCTGTGTAGAATAATATAATGTGTGTAAGTAATGTTCAGATTATTTCACTCCTTGGTATATGGAATCTAAGCCATCCACTTTTGACTATGGTCCTTTAAAAAATTCGTAAAATGATGTGATAGAAACGATAGATCAATGTCAATCAATGAATGTCTATAAAATCTATAGAATATATTTATTTGTACAGAACATTTCACACTATCATTAACGCGAGTCATCATCATCATCATCACTATCACTCTCAGACTCGTGACTGTCACTGTGACTTTTCTTGTGACTCTTGCTGTGACTGTCGCTATGTGTCTCGGAGTCACTGTCGCTATCACTATCACTATGACTGCGGGATTTAGATATGGTCCTTTAAAAAATCCGTAATATGATGTGCTAGAAAATATAGGTAATTGAATGACTATAAATAGATCTACAGATATTTATTTGTACAGAACATTTCACACTATTATTAACGCGAGTCATCATCATCATCATCATCATCATCATCATCATCACTATCAGACTCGTGACTGTCACTATGACTTTTCTTGTGACTCTTGCTGTGACTGTCGCTATGTGTCTCGGAGTCACTGTCGCTATCACTATCGCTGTCACTATCACTACGGCTGCGGGATTTAGATATAGTCCTTTAAAAAAGTCGTAATATGATGTGATAGAAACGATAAATATAGGTAATTGAATGACTATAAATAAATCTACAGATATTTATTCGTACACAATATTTCGCTCTAACGCGAGTCATCATCATCATCATCACTATCACTATCAGACTCGTGACTGTCACTGTGACTTTTCTTGTGACTCTTACTGTGACTGTCGCTATGTGTCTCGGAGTCACTGTCGCTATCACTATCGCTGTCACTATCACTACGGCTGCGGGATTTAAACTTCTTTGCACGCTTCTCCACTTTGAACGCCGCTTTGCAATAGTTCTTACAGCTAGACTGGAAACAAAAGAAACTGTTTTATGACCTTCATAAAATTTTTGAACAGAAACCATAGAAGAAAAGGTAATTTATTTGATGGTCTATGCGACAGACGCATTTTGCTCAATCTTGAAGCAGTAATTTCACCGGTATGACTTCAATGAAATCCCATTTCAGATAGTCGTGTACAAACAGAGGCGGTATGGTACTTCATTTTACAACATTTAATGTACCTGTACCTTTTTTATGTACCATAATATAGCTAAATGCCAAAGTAAACTTGTCTGACGCGTTTTTAAAGTAAAACTTGCCTACCAAATCAACAAATTGAAACAACATGAAATTGGCAAATAACAAAATTTTATTCCCTTGCAAACAATACTCACTCTCAGAGATAAAGTTAAAATATAATAATCACCCCAACCCGCACTTGGCCAGCGTGATGGACTCAAGGCCTAGCCCCTCCCCCTCGCTTGGGAGGAGACCCTTACCCTGCAGTGGGACAGTAATGGGTTAAAAAAAATAAAAAATAATAATCACCTTAAACTTATTAATCCTTCGTTTGTCACAATTGTATTTCTCACAAACTTTATTGTATGCGAAAGTGCAGGCATCCTTGCATTTCTCCCGGGACGTTTTCACGCATTCCTTCTCATATCTGGCTCTTAGAAGAGTTAGGTTGCTGGTGCGGTTGTCGCTCTTTGAAGTAATTTGCTGCAAGACATCAATAAAAATAATTATGTAAATCACAAGATACAAACATACTTATATAAAATCACATCTTCTTCCGACGCCTGCCTAAGTGCCTACCATGCAAGACCAAGTAGTCTAATATGCGATAAAGAAGGTCACACCCGTTTGTTAAAATCATTGAAAAAGACCACCCGCGACTTCGCCCGCGTGGAATCCCTTCCTGTGTAAATCCCAACCCCTCGGGAACTCCGGAATAAAAAGTAGCCTATGTGTTATTTTGGGTCTCCAGCTAACTGTATACCAAATGTCATCGTAATCGGTTCTGTAGTATTTGCGTGAAACAAACATCCATACATACATATGTACATTCCCACAAACTTTCGCGTTTATAATATTAGTAGGATAGTAAAATGGAGTATTAAGTTAAGTCAGGTAAAAAATATACTGTGGATAGTCTTATATCCTGGCTAGAAAATTTTATGCGGTTTATTGCTTAACCTGACCTCTATACCATTGGTTACAGTAAGTAGGTGCAGAAAGTAGTAAGTTTTTTATTCTTACCGAGTCCTTTTGCGGTATCCGACATATAGCCAAATACTCATAATTCGTAGGCCCATCATTGGCTGTAATGAAGAAAAATATTTTTAAGGTTATATGGTTTTCCTTAGATAACGTAACACGTGGGACCACCAGCATACAGAAATAAGTATTGTACAGATTTAGAATCCATTTCGCGACTCACGGATAAAAATGTCTGATAATTTTGATAGATAAAGAGACTACAAAGAATCTACAGAAATCCACATTTTAAAGCTAACTGATCCGTAAGTGATGAAACTGGCCATCAAAATCACGATTTCAATGAAATTTCTATCATTTTTTTAAGAAGATTTACGTTCAAATACGATTTTAGAATACAAACAGGTATCCTTCTTTGAAGAACCAGATCGCGCCACATCAGCAAACAGTTCCCCACATTTTTCCTTACTGCTTACTTTAAATTCATCTTTGAATTCTGTTAAGCACTTAGCGTTCCGACACACGACTTTTAGTGTTTTTTCGCATGCCTAAAACAAACAAAAATACTTCTAAATAATATTATCAGTCTACCCGTGACTATGACCGGTGTAACTTAGTCGAAACGTCGCGTCGGATAACAAATAAAGTACTGTAAGACTAAATATAATTTATTCGTATAACTGTTTATAAAATTTCAAGACATTCAGTTTCAAAAATGTTACACCCTGTATAGTATTTGAACGCAAGTCTTCTTTTTCCCGACTTCAATAAAGTAGGTATTGTATATAACATGAACAAATTAAATTATGCATCATTAATGATATAATACGCCTGATATTTGATAAAACATAAGTGTCAGTTTTACTTAATTAAATAGTATAATAGGACAGCTGGTGGTCCCACTAAAGAAAAACGATCTCGAAAAGCTTCAAAAATACCTCTCCTAAATATTTGTAACTTATATTTCCGTTTCTTTACTTTATCTTTCTTAATTCTCCTTTCAATAGAAGTTCCAAGTTTAATATTTTTATCATGAGATTGTCTTGAAATAGGTCTTATATCACCGGCTCTCGTTTTATCAATAGATTGATCTTTCAGTTTGAGCGGAGACTCATAAGTATGATGTATTTTGGCTCTTGTATCGTCTTTATCTAAAATTACTGGATTGTCATCATCATCTTTATCACCTGGTTCTTTATTACCATTTGGTTCTTTATTTTCACTTGCTTCTTTTTCATCTTCATCGTCTTCAGACCAGTTAACTGATGTCTCTTCATCAATAGGCTTATTATCATCACCTGAACTTGCCTTTTGAAAAGCTTGGATACAACCTGTCCTTGATCCTCTGTCGTACAATTTCTTAAATTCACTCGAACATTTACTTGTTCTACATACTGATTTAAGTACTGATTTACACGCCTTAGAAACAAAAAAAAATATCGTAGATTACCTAATATCATTGGCAAATCAAGTCAAACGTTTATACCTTCTAATATACGCTCCCTACTCTGTAATACCTTTCAACTATGAATAAGCAACTTTTCTCAATATTATCTTCGATTATACATCCAAGAACTTACTAAAGAGCCAGGTTGGCACGATGTATAGAGATTATGATTATTAATTGTGTTTCTATTCAAAATTAAAATAGCCGTAGGAAACAGGCACCTTTCCCTGATTAATTCAGCAAGAGATTAACGTTCCAAATTCCACCAACCGCGCATTTTATATGCTTAGCCCCACTATGTCGTTAGACTATAGAAGCGTTACTTAACAATGATAAATATTTGATATGATATTTATCATTCAAGTAACGATGATATTGATAAAACTTTACCCTGATTGAACTTTACCTTGTGACATTTTCTAATAACAAGTTTCAAACACGCGTCTCCATATGCCTTCCTCAATACATCTGCTTTAAACATATCCTTGTTTATAGCCACGTCATCTGAATCAGATGAATCTATCGTACTGGTCTTCTTTCTTTTATCTTTAGGAGGCTAAAACAATAGTAATGAATAATTATATTACAAACCCGGATTACATTTTTCCTATCTTGTATAATACTTATTTAGTTTTGTCGTTTTCTTGCCAAACCATCACTTTTCAGATTCTAAAATAGACTGTTTTAAAATTTCTACGGCGATTTGTCAAGTCCTGAAATCAAACCTACGAAAAACAATAGTTACAACTCTCAGGCATTAGTTTCTCGTATATTGAACTGTAAATACTTACATCATTATTTCGCAAGTGTTTTTTATTCTGTTTAGGGACTACCTTCAGAGCCTGATTTATATTAGCTTCAATTATTATCGTTTTCGTATCATCATTGCGTGGAGTTGGGCCGAGCTCTCTTAAAGTCTCATTCTTTGCTTTGTGCTTTATATGAGTCTTGGTAACGTTATTTCTTTCAGGTCGATCGTGTTTTCCATTTTTCTCTTGGACTTTACTAGTAACTGAATGCTGGATACTAAATCTCGTTTTTTTAACAGTAGTGTCTTTATCAGTAGTTGTCTTTACTTCGGCTTCTTTCGCGTTCTTATTTATAAATATTATTTCTGCTTTTGTCTTCTTTGAACTTTTGTCTGAGCGTACTACTTTAGTTTCTTTGTTATGCTCTTTATTTAACTTGAGATCGTGTGGTTTTCTAGATATTTCTTTTGCTGTACCAGTAGTATGAGTCGATTTGCTCCTTTTAGGTTTAATTTCATTATTTTCTTCAGAATTACCTTCAGATTCTGAATCAGACCATACCATTTTCGTTGCAGGGAAGTCTTTGTTTTCATGTTTTGTTGCGTTCGTTATATTTTTTCTTAAAGGTTTGGTTTTTTTCTCACTAGATTCGTCGGAAGAATCGAGACTGTCTTGAGACTTGTACATGTTTTGCAAATGTTCATAGTTAGTGATTAGTTCTTGAAGAACCTTGTTCACTCTAGTTATGTTTTTAATGACGTCGGCAAATATTGCCTCGGACATATTTGGTGAATTGTGTGCATTTATTTTTACTATCTGAAAAAGCAATCAACAATATTAAAATTAAAATTGATGAATTATCGTTTTCTATCTTTACAATTTATTTTTCTTTCTCTCTTACCAATATGGCTAAGAAAAGCACAGGACAACTCAAACTATAAATCAACATTTAAAATAGTAAATCGACAAGCTACGATAACAATTTTATTTCCACGCGACCACTTGTCGCATTGTTTGTTCACTGTTTTATGAGTTATTTATTGCTTCACATAATTCTCTTATCTCGATTATTTGTATTAAAGTACACATATAACATTTTTTCTTATATGAAGTTCCTTCGTTTTTCTCTTAAGTAATAATGTAGCATTTACTAAAGCAGCCCAATGAAAATTAGATTACCAATCAATAATATAATAGGAATTTCGTCACCACCAGAACGGCAGATGTAATTGATGTACCTACATTATGTACTTATGAACGCAAAAAAAAATCTCTATGATTAATCTACTGGATATTAAAATCTACTTCTCAGAATTAAGTAACTGTTTTGTCTACCGCAAGAGTAAACCTAACGGTGTTAGGTATTCGTTTTTTACATTTAATTAATACGGTAGTTGAACAATAATATATTGTGTTTGTCTGCAGTGGATGAAATCCAAGTGGCATCGTACAAGATGTTGGGTTCGCTGTACGCGCTGGGCACTGACGCGTCGCTCACACACGAGAGAAAGTACCTTAAGACTGAGATTGAAAGACATAAGCCTGCTTTGGTGAGTTACTGTTCTTCTACCTAAGAATGACTGACAACCACACATTTTGCTTTCCCATGCAGCTCCTTACAGAAGCAGTACGGTATAGTAAAATGTGTGGTTGTATTAATATACATATATTGATCTTCTTTGAGCCCTTCTCACACCATTACTTACTTCTCCGGGAAATATGGAACAAGTTTTTCAGAAAGAGGACCGTTTTGTAGGTGTTATCTATGTTTTAAAGAAATTTGGTCATAATAACGTGTATTATGTGCAGGGTTCGTGCCTGGGCGCGTTCAGCTCAACATTCCCCGTGGCGTTCTTGGAGCCGCATCTCAACAAACACAACCAGTTCTCACTGCTCAACAGGATCGCTGATCACTCGCTGGAAGCACAAGGTAAAGAAAATTGATGTAAAATTTTTATCTTTCCCGAGTGGATAGAAAAAGATTCATTGTTGCATAAATTACTTTTCGTTAAAGCAAATTTCCGAGGAACCTTTAAAAGGAGTTTTCTATAGGTTACTTATTTACTGAGTAGCAACATTTTAGGGCGCTACTAAGAATTTCCATTCACAGAAATGGGGTGCTTAGAAGATTTCTCAAGACCTTGTGGTCAGCAGTATTATTTATTTTATTCTTAAAATAGCACCCCGACCTCTGAGCTAATTAGTGTCCTGCGCATCCTGAAACCACTCTAAGTCATGTCATCATGTCAATAAATTTTCCACCTTATCTCCCCAGACATAATGCAGAAAATGGAACAACAAATGCCCACATTGGAGACGATCCTGGGTGAAGTGGATCAGTTCGTGGAGTCAGATAAGACATACAATGAAGCGCCTCACATCATTGATGTGGTGCTGCCGTTGTTGTGCTCTTACCTGCCGTTCTGGTGGGCACAGGGACCTGACAATGTCACGCCTACTGGAGGGTAAGCTCAAGATATCTCGTACATTATAATCCATCTCCTAAATACAGCACTTTCATTAAAAAAAATACTACGCAGTAAAGGTCAATCTTCATGCATCTCGGTTAGCTACAAACGAACAAATAATTTTCAACGAAGGGATTAAATAAATCGCACAGATTTAAAGATCTGGTACTTCTGAATTGTTCAATCGCAGGCAACACATACCTAATTCAAACTACAACAAGCACCACCACTGCCACGTCTGCCACTTATTCTTAACATATATTATTAACCATGATACGGAAATTCACGGAAACAAAGAAAAAACCTACTTCAAAACATAACATTAAACTCAAACAATAAAAACTAACTGATGGATGTCCTCAAAAATAGTATTTTTACTTTAGACTAATAATCTTCTGTTCTCCAGCAACCACGTAACCATGGTGACAGCCGAACACATGAACCAACTCCTGAAAAACGTCCTTAAACTGATCAAGAAGAACATTGGCAACGAGAACGCGCCCTGGATGACGCGCATCGCGACCTACACGCAGCAGATCATTATCAACTCCTCAGAGGAACTGCTCAGGGACTCCTTTTTGCCTCTCGCTGAGAGAGTCAGGAAGAGGACCGATAATATGTTCCATAAGGAGGAGAGCTTGAGAGGTTTTATTAAGGTAACTTTTTTAAACAATTCTTGAAGTAATGTGAAGTACCTACTTAGATTTTGAATTCTACTACTCTAAAAGGGGAGTAATAATCTATTTTTCTAAGTTTCTGACTTGGTTGAGACTTTAAAAAATTTTTACAGTTTTGGTACCGGTATTAAGATTTTCGGGTAGCTGACACCTGGGTTCTAAAAAAGGTTATGTTGGTTTGAGTCCCATGGAGTAGCGATTTGCGCTGAACATTTCGTATTTTTTTGCTGTTCTAATTAATGTATCTAGGTATTGAGTAATAAGGTTTATTATATTTAGTCGAGTGGTCTCTAAATTAAAGTAATATTTTTTTCTCAGTCTTCAACCGACGACACATCACAAGTTGAGTCTCAGATCCAAGAGGACTGGCAACTGTTGGTTCGTGATATTTACTCGTTCTATCCGCTGCTCATCAAATACGTGGATCTGCAGAGAAACCACTGGCTTAGGAATAATGTACCAGGTTTGTATATTAATATGACAAACTGCTTTTGGAAATGGTGGCTTTATTATTGAAGATTGGGAAGAGATTTTAGAGGATCGATTACTTTCGTATTTTGGCATTTTTCTGACCATGTGATCATGATGATGGTCGATGGTAGAAAATGGAGAAGCTTATTTTTTGGGTGTGTCAATGGGTTTTATATTTTTTATATTGTAATTGTAATTCTAATGATAGGCCACAAGTCTGTCTTCGAAGCTTAGATTTTTAAATAAAGCAAGTTAAGTTTACTTCGCTATCAACTCTACCACGGCATTGTGATGGATGACAGCCAATTCCTTTAAACATATTTTGTCTTACAGAGGCGGAAGAGCTATACAACCACGTGGCTGAGATCTTCAACATCTGGTCGAAGAGTCAGTACTTCTTGAAGGAGGAACAGAACTTCATCTCTGCCAACGAGATTGACAACATGGTAAGGCAGAACAGAATGTTGTATTGCGAAATGAAATAGCATTATCAGGAGTATAATGTTATTAATATGTCTTACCGTGTATTGAATTGTTTTAATTGTTAACAATAGGTGCTGATCATGCCAACTGCGACCAGGAGAGTAACAGCAGTGGTGGATGGAACACCTCAAGGAGGCGGCAAGGTATTTTCATACAAATTTTATTTTAACTTTTGATAGTAAAATACATCAGGAAGCAATACAAAATTCTGTTTTAAAATTGTGCAAAAGTATTAACGAAAGCTGTTGGCATAACAATATAAAATTTTAGTATTTGATTCTTCGACTTTATCTTCGTTAATTTACGAATCAAAATCGGTAGGGATACAAATTATTATTATTCCCATGTCAATAAAACCTATTCTACATGAATCCTAAAATATGTTTATATTAATTGTTATTTTCTGTGTTATATAGTAATATATATCGACTTTGTCGATTTGTATCGCAATAACTAACGTTAGATTCGATAACATCGAAATACTATCGTCCAAATGTGAAGTATATAATAAATTATTTACCTCGTAAGTTAAAACACCACGATTTGCCCCTTTGTTCTTTATTTCCCTGTAATTATTGACTAATCTTTGTAATAGACATTTAAATTATATAAAGATGTAAAAAAGAACCTTTTCATATAATAATCCGGAGATATAGAAACTAACACACACAATTACTTATGTCTAGATGAAAAAGGCAGTCGTAAGTATCCAAGGCCGATTGATCGATTGACTGTCTGATTGATGGCCACGATTGAGAATGGTCCATCAATCTCAGTCAAACTCAGGTTATGGTTCACGTGAAAATTGTTGTATTTCCACCCCTTGCATCATCCCTACAATATGACCAAATACCCTTGTGATTGACATAAATAATTGATTATATTGTTTGATTGGTTTTGAGCTATATGTATACAAACACTGAGACTGTTTTCTCGTTTTACTATATGATTGACAGGTGTCAATCACGCCCATATTTTAGGATTGATTAACCTTAAATTATGGGCGTAAATTGACCACTGTCAAAATCATGGTAATGTTTTCTCATTTCAATTAAATGTTTTAATTCTTAATCGAAGTTTTTAAATAAATATATTTATTACTTCTGTGCCCGTCTTTTCTACAACTGTCTCAAATATTTAAAACTCTTGTTAAATTATAATTTGAAGTGATTGGCTTGAAGATTTTAAATTGTTGTGTTGTGAAAGGAAATCTCTTTTGATAACAGATATTTGTTTAACTTGATTGGCGTATCATGATTGATTTTGCTTTCATGAAAATTGTTTACATCAAGTTGGTCGTATTACTTCTTTGTTATAAATAGTGCTGCCATCCGTACGTTTTTTGATAATTTCATGTAATAATCTTAACATTTCATGAAATTGCAAAAACGATTATAATAAAACTATTTTAAAAACTATTCTTTAAATTATATCGTTCATCCACATTTTTATAATTAAAATCGCACACCTCAATAAGGTTTCATTATCGTCTAGTTGAATTATATCAAAGCATAAATAAATAAATCTTTCTCTTTTTCTAAAATATTGTCAATGGATCCGAAACATAACCAAATACCTTTTAAGTCAAAAAGTTGTCGGTACTCTTCAAAATTGTTCAACGAATGGCAGCCCTATATATCGATCTCGCTCGCTCTCACACAAAAACAAACTGAACAGAAAAAGAAGAAGCACCGCGACAAGAAGCGTGACAAGGACAAGGAGGTGCAGGCTTCGCTGATGGTGGCCTGTCTCAAGAGACTGTTGCCTGTGGGACTCAATCTTTTCGCCGGCAGAGAGCAGGAGCTCGTGCAGCATTGTAAAGACAGGTTCCTAAAGGTATGGTACTATCTGCTAGTACTTTTCTTAGCTTTTGTGTAAATGTGTGAAGGTTATACTATGTTTTATTGAAAAGTAAAATTGGGGTATGATTTCGGTTCGGCTAGTACTGTCGGCTAGGCTGCTATAAATGGAGATGTAGTTGGCTTGAAAATATAGAGAGAAAAGGGGAGAGTTAAATAAATTGGAATGCTACTTTAATATAGCTAAATGCCCTATAGCTCCTGTGGATTAAACTTCTACACGGAACTTAAATTATTAAAATATAAATTACACACGTCGCATAAACTGTTGCACTGCTTAGGTGTGATTGTACCTTTTTACAAAGATTTACATATGCTTCAAAATGTTCAGAAATAAAATGTTAAAAAAATAAGTTCTGAAAATACGAAAAGGGCAAATGTGATGTCAAAGACTATGTTATTCTTTATATTTTCATGAAAGCTAACGTAAACTATAGCAAGATTGTTTCTTCCAGAAAATGTCCGAACAAGACGTAGCAGAATTCGCCAAAACACAACTCACTCTCCCCGACAAGATAGATCCAGCGGACGAGATGTCTTGGCAACACTACTTGTACTCTAAACTCGGGTCTAAGTCTAAGACTAACATCACAGTCGAGACGGCTGAGAATAAAGCCAAGATTATAGACGATACTGTGGAGAGGATCGTTGCGATGAGTAAAGTGCTGTTCGGATTACATATGGTAAGTTTGTTATAGATTTTATTTTGATTCTTTTGGAAGTAGGAGATGGGCAGTAGACTAATTTGCCTATGAAGTTAAAAAGAGGATAGTCTTTTTATTTAATTGGGTTTATGTCGTAGTGTTCCCGTCTAAGAATATGTTTTTTCTGCAATAATCTGGTCAGAGCCATATTAGACTAGTGGAAATTCAATTGATAAAGTCAAGTCCAAATCTTTTAGACCTAAATCTGTTTGCAATAGATTTATGATTTGGTTATCAGGTTAAGGCTTTAGTTGATTTTAATTATGCACTACTTTTTATGGCGTTTTTATACTCGTTAAGTTTCAAATTGATAGTCAACTCGTTGACAACCAATTTTTCGGACGTATGCAACGCGTTGCATATTAGTTTAATCAGTTTTTTTTTTCTAATTTTTTTTTTTATTATTTACTTTAGACGCTCACTATATTTATGTATCTGTATATGTATTTACCCCCAACAATGTACTTAGATCGACCATCCTCAACAAATGAGTAAGAACGTGTACCGCTCGGTGGTGTCGATACAACGTAAGCGCGCCGTCATCGCCTGCTTCAGACAGACGTCTCTACATTCACTGCCGAGGTTCTGTTCCCGAGTCGTGACTTGTTGTTCAATATTAATCAACGTTTTTGTGTGGTGTTCTTACTAATTATGACAGAGTGTTTGAAAATGTCCAATATTTTTGGGAGTAGTTTTTGGCATAAAATACGTTTTTGTTTGAAAATAACTATAACTATGACTGACATAATCAGATACACAATTGGTGTCCTTTGTTTGTTTGTCAGTTTGTGACCAAAATTATTACAAAACTATCATAATAAATAACCTACTCAAAAATACCTAAGCAACGTTAGATTTTTTCTGTACATAATATTAACAAAACAAAAAACAATATTATGCGTCACTACTACGTTGACTACAAAGCTGTAAATATACTACAAAGCTATGTTAAATAAATTAACCCCCGACCCATGCGTGCGCAGATTTTCTTACTCTATAGCCCTTATCTCTACTAAACACCTTCGTAACAGGTATCTATTTTGTATGAAAATGGTTTGTTTTGATGTAAAACGAGTGTATTAGTTGTTGTACGTGTACGTATTGTGCATGCCGCTACGGAACTAACAAGGCGACGAAGCCTAAACAACGGTCAGACAACTGGATCCGCGTGCTTTGTGCCGCGAGGAAACGTGCCGCGATGGCTTGCCTGCGCTCTGTGCATCTTTATAAACTTAGTCGGTAGGTATGAGACGGTGGTAAAGATACTCACATCTTTACCACTAAGCCATGAGATTGTGGATGCAACTTCTATATGAAAGAAGTCTTTGTAAGATTTACAAAACGCTGTGTTCATTGCATGTTGTTTTGTCAGCGACAATAGTGCAAATCGCTGAAGTCTATTTTAGTCCATTAGAAAGTTCCATTAAAAGGAAGCCAATATCTTTATTAATTGTCGATTCTTATACTTATATGAACAGATGCCGTAGTAATAAGATTAATAAATTGTGCTGCTATAATAAAACTTTTCATGGTGTTGCGTTCTTTATGAAACTTGCAATTTGACTGGATAGTTGTACTATATTTAAAAAGACTAAGTACGGGATATTAATTGATTGTTATTTGTACAGACATCGAGCGTGCAACATATTCGCTCGCACGTACTACGAGCTGTGGCTGGAGGAAGAAAACGTTGGACAAGAAGTTATGATTGAAGATTTAACGGTGAGCAAACTGCTTTCATCATTAATTGTGTTAGATCGTAGCAATGAAACATTAGTATCCTGACTATAAGTATGTGTTTTTCTACAAAATAATAGATCTGTGGATAAAGCAAACCTTTTTTTACGGGTGAAAATGCATTACTGTATGTTGCCTTAGGAGATAGCGCTGGGGTTTATTGGGCTCTCCCACCGTTTCTAAGTAAGTCGTTACGGTTTATGGGCATTCCGACTAAAACGTCGCGGTGTTCCTACAACAGTAACCTTAAAAAAGCCAGGACGCATTACCTCCAATCGGATACACAAATTTATTTCCATTTGGAAGACTCAGCGTTTCTATGTTTTAAGTCTTCCAAAAGTTACGTCTCAGTCGAGTTTTAATCGCGATACAGCTGGATGCAATTCTAACGAGACTTGTTATTGCAGCAATCTTTCGAGGATGCAGAACTGAAAAAGAGCGACGTGGTGGAAGAGGAAGGCAAGCCGGATCCTTTGACGCAGCTGGTCACCACCTTCTGCCGGGGAGCCATGACTGAAAGATCTGGCGCTTTGCAGGTACTGTACCTGTCTATAGAAAGAATTTTACGAGCTTTTAGATGTATACCTGAACTTCCTGTTAAAAATACTAGTACGAGTATGCTAGGTAATAATATGGTTTGATTTAGAGCAGTTTTTTTTTTCGAAATGAAAAGACCAGGCCGTTGCGTCGAGAGACTATGACTCGAAGTGACGTAGCTTAACAATACGGATGTTTCATTTACGCATATAATTAATGGTGCAGATGTGAGAGTCTTTTTTTTCACCAAACGTCACTTGTTGAAATAAACGGAATTTCATTTCTATTCGCCTATGATAAATAGTTTCTCTATGGTTGGAACAAGTGAAAAATTCACGCCAAATACTGCTACAGCAACGTAAACAGTAGCTTAGACGTACTTAATATAACTATAATTTATTATTCAACATTGCAGGAGGATCCTCTCTACATGTCGTACGCACATATCATAGCCAAGTCTTGCGGTGAAGAAGAAGAAGAAGGCGGCGGCGAAGAAGAAGAGGGTGGTGGCGAAGCAGAAGGCGAAGAAGAGGGCAGAGCTAGCATTCATGTGAGTTTGAATCTTATATTAATAAGTACAGGGTTGATTTTATATTGTGTTGGATCTTAAGGTGATGTACTGACGTCATTACCAGTAAAAAAATATTTTAAAATATTATTCGTCTGTTACATGCAGAAAACTGTGGATATGTTTATGGTATGTATAGTGATATTAGTTCAAAATTGACGATTTTGAGAGATCCTCTTTGTTGTTCAGTCTGCTCATGTATTAAATTTGTTGTGTTCAAAATTATTTCGGGGACTACAAGTCCAGGGAGCAATTCTCGAATCTAGTCTCGAGTCTATATAGCTGTGAAATCTTTGCCTATAAATTAAATCTTTAATTTTAGCATTTTTTTGTCTATCAGATTTTTCCTATACAATATTTTTTTTATTTTTTTCTATTAGCCTGTTTCTGTGTCCCACTGCTAAGCAAAGGTCTAAGACAATACATAAGAAAGGCAATTTTTTTTGCCGGTAAATTACTTTACGATATATTTATGAATACAGGAACAAGAAATGGAGAAACAGAAGCTGTTATTCCACCAAGCCCGGCTCGCTGACCGAGGAGTGGCAGAGATGGTGTTACTTCACATATCTGCGTCGAAGGGCGTCCCCAGTGACATGGTGATGAAGACGCTGCAGCTCGGTATTTCGATATTGAGGGGCGGTAATATTGACATTCAAATGGTGAGTATATAATTATTTATATAACGTGGTTTTTATCGCAATTGTTAATTGACTAGTCTATAGTTGTGAGGAAAATACTGGCAATAAGTACTTACCTATATCAAGAAAAGAATTTTTATTTTTACTAAATAAAATACATACGATTTACTTACGAAATACTTTACGATTTGAATTGTGATTTTATGCATAAATAGAATTCACGGTGGCTACTATTTATCTCGGTGAATAGTTGAGAAATCATTGTAATTGTTTGAGAGGTAAATTATTTGACAGAGGATACCTTAAAACAAACTACAGGCGAAAAAGTAAATTTTCAGCTGAATTCCTATTGTTAGTTTTCACTTACTTAATTTTTTTTTCAAAAGAACTGTATTAAAACCACTCGTGTCTCCCCAGGGTATGCTGAACCACTTGAAGGACAAGAAGGACGTGGGCTTCTTCACATCGATAGCTGGTCTCATGAACTCTTGCTCTGTGCTGGATCTGGATGCCTTCGAGAGGAATACTAAAGCTGAAGGTATACTATCTTTTTTATCGAAATAATGTCAGCAGCATTGGTCCAGCTGCATTATGATATAGTTACACATGCTATATACTGACACGTAAGCATATATTAAGCAATAGCTACTTTGTAGCACATGAGTTGAAATATTTCTAATAATGATCATGCTCATTTCGAGATTGCTTCAAAATCGACAGCCGTGAGATTTTAAGGCATGCAATTCTTCAAGAACCTTTTGTAATTCTATTATTATGAGCTATGACTTAAAAGATTTCGTTTAAAACTTAATGATGACTATTTACCTCCTTTCTTTAGGTCTGGGTGTGGGTCTAGAAGGAGCCGCCGGTGAGAAGAACATGCACGACGCGGAGTTCACGTGCGCGCTGTTCCGATTCATACAACTGACCTGTGAAGGACACAACTTGGGTGCGTGTATAAATGTATTAAATAAGAAATAAAGAACACATAACATAGCAGAGATACAGGCAGCATGGCGAAGACAGCATATTTTGTTAATTATAACTAAAGGTTAAAAAAAACACTTTAAAAAATATAAATTCAGTAATATATATGAATGAATGTGTTACAAAACAGTAAGCAAACCTTATGTGATTAACTAAAATGTCACAAAATATTGTAAGATGTTTTATAACTTTTTAAACAGATTGGCAGAACTACTTGAGAACGCAAGCCGGTAACACGACGACAGTCAACGTGGTCATCTGTACTGTGGACTACCTGCTGCGACTGCAAGAGTCTATCATGGACTTCTACTGGCATTACTCCAGCAAGGTAAGCTAAAGCCTTTGATTGTTTTAAATAATCTTAACAACCCACAGCTACAAAAAACATACTTTGACCATGTTTGGTGCCGTTAAAATGGTTAGGTACCTCGCTCAGTAACCGCTGCGTCCCTAGGGAAAGTTATAAGTCAATCCAGGGAAAATATTTTCGTGATGAGCATTAGAAACTATATTTAGTTTGGGTGTTAAGTCCGCCTTTGTATGTATTTAGGAATATATAAATATATTTCTGAGTTGTCTGGTCACAATAGAACAAGCTACTGCACTGCTTAGTTGGAAGCAGATGATCGCGTTGGTTCTAATTTTCTTACTGAACTTGTACATTTCTTTTAGGAACTGATCGACCCGGCCGGTAAGGCGAACTTCTTCAAAGCTATTGGCGTCGCGTCACAAGTATTCAACACACTCACTGAGGTCATCCAGGGTCCCTGTACACAGAATCAACAGGCTTTGGCGCACTCAAGGTACCGACGAAATATTACTTGATTAGTTATAATAATATTTAGAAGAATTTGCAAGCATATAACATTTTTTTGACTATAAGCTATTAATATACGTACCTAAACCTTTTATAATGAATGAAAAGCTAAGTTCAAATAAGGTCACGATTGCCACAATATAACCAATTATATTTTTACTTAACAATAATAAATTATAGTAAGAATAATTCCTAAAATATTTTCTCTTTGGAAGGCAATAAACTTGAAGCAAACTCATTACATCACGTAAGGATAAGATTTATTACATAATTTATTCATATACATACTGGCCGCTTGTTTAACAACAAACACATTGTGCTTTACTATACTAATACAAACCTATTCTTCTAGATTGTGGGACGCGGTAGGAGGTTTCCTGTTCTTATTCTCTCACATGCAAGACAAGTTATCTAAGCACTCGTCACAAGTGGACCTGTTGAAGGAGCTGCTCAACCTTCAGAAAGACATGATCACCATGATGTTGTCTATGCTTGAAGGAAACGTCGTAAACGGTGAGATTTTATTCATTTATTGCATCACGCCTATACAGTAGTGAAATTTATTTCTTTAAGCGTCTTGATGTAAAACTTTAAGCTTATATTGTTTTCCAATTAATAAATTAAGAAATAAATGGATGCTGGATTACCTACCCGATGGATAAAGTGACAGATAACGTATGTTACGCTAACCAATTCCCACCTAGAACTGGTGAAAGAGGCCTTTGAACTTACGCGCGGAATCACTTTGTTCTTGCGTTCTTTAAAATAAAAAGTGACAAACAATAACTTTACAAAGTGGCATTCATACTTTTATCATGGAATGTCTGTGCATGGAAACGTATTCACGCATAGAATCCCATCATGTACTCTATAGCCATTTAGTTATATTCAAGGGTATTTTTTACCCCTCAAGCTGTCTTAAGGGGTTGTCAAAAATTTGTAAAATAACAAGGTTGACTTTTGAAGTCATACAAAATTCATTCCTAACAGTTGAAGGCTTTATACGCCCGACGGTAACGAAACCATAGCGCGTTTTAATTTCAATGCACAACGCCATCTAGGCAGCGAGTTGGCAACTATAATTCAGAGACGCGGTACTAAAATATCCTGTATTATGTATTTCATTTCGGTTTTGTATTTGTTTTAAGGTATATGTATTAACATTAACCTTAAAACTTGTTTAGCTGTTCAAATATTTTATAGAAAAAGGAGTTTAACTTTATTTTGATTAACATCCAGTCCCAAATACATATTTCTAGTCGGCGTACATAACTAAGTTAAACAACTGTTGAGCAAATAAGTAAATTGTAAACTAATATTTTGTCAAATTCATAAAACTACGAAACCAATATTAACAATGAGTTATTTTCTTTCCTTCTACGCCAACGATAACGCTCCAGTATTTAAAAAAATACTCTATCCGCTCCGTTATTTCATAGAATTAATATTACACCCATAAAATCACACCTTTTTCTCGCAAAGAACAAAATAATGTAATAGTAGTAATAGAAATAGTAGTAATAATGTCATGAAAACTATTGAAATATTTTTCTTCCCAGGCACCATCGGTAAACAGATGGTGGACACGCTTGTGGAGTCTGCTTCCAACGTGGAGCTGATCCTCAAGTACTTCGACATGTTCCTCAAGCTGAAGGACCTGACTTCCAGCCCCAGCTTCCAGGAGATCGATGGCAACAATGATGGATGGGTTCTACCTAAAGACTTTAAGGAAAAGATGGAACAGCAAAAGAGTTATACACCGTAAGTAGTTACAGACTGTATTTTCTTTTGCGATAGGAAGGAAAGATATTGACAATAGGTCCTAAACTTAATTTGTGACCAATTGAATCTGGCGGATATTTTCAATCAGAGCTGGTTTAATCCGGACCACTTTCTTTAAGTGATAATTTGAGACGGTGTTTGCATTCAAGCATACCTTTACTTGTCAAAACAGTTGTTTCGGATTTATGTCTGAGTTCTAAAGATGATTGTGATAAAATTACTTTTAATGTAGCATGATTGTGATCGAAAGAAATGTTTAACCTGCTGTTAAACATTTTTTTTCTATATGAAATTCTAAATGAGCGATCATCAGCATTACATTGATTCTGAAATGTGAAACTGTCAATCACAGCGAACGTGCTTTTCTTTTACTTTCAAAATTACGTAAATATATTTTAGACCCTTGACATATCAGTTCATTTAACTCCTTTCTCCATTTCCAGTGAAGAGATCGAGTTCCTGCTAGCTTGTTGTGAGACGAACCACGACGGTAAACTAGACTATGTTGGCTTCTGCGACCGGTTCCACGAGCCCGCCAAGGAAATCGGTTTCAATTTAGCTGTGCTGCTCACCAACTTGTCCGAACATATGCCTAATGAACCTAGGTAAGATATGAGTCCAGTAAATTTTTAATAACTAAGTTGAAAACCTTCTTTGATTTATCGGTGTAAAATTCTCTAGCGACTAAACTGATTAATTGTGATTTATAACCAAATTTGTAAATGCTTAAGCATTATACTCAAAAATAAGGCCCGTAATGGTATACATACAGTACGCGCACACACGATTTTTCAAATATCATTGACTCTTATAAACTTTTAAACCCCCAGGTTAGCCCGTTTCCTGGAAACTGCCGGATCAGTACTGAACTACTTCGAGCCGTTCTTAGGTCGTATCGAGATCATGGGCGGCTCCAAGAGGATTGAGCGAGTATACTTTGAGATCAAGGAGTCTAACATCGAACAATGGGAGAAGCCGCAGATTAAGGTATGTATAAATGGTGATTTTTTATGATATAAATAGGATCTGATGCTCTAAGTTCGCTTTCCTGTCAAAAGAGATATAATTTGGCAAGTTCCACAAATATTTAGGTATTTTTTGCAGAAAGCCCTGGATTTGGTTTGTTTGTTTCATGTCTACGATCTAGGGTTCAATTACTAGTTCTGACAGCCTTATTAGGCTTCTCCAATTTCTTAATAGTTGCCTAGTGTCGTGTTCTTGTCCGCTATAATATATGGCCGACCAAAAAACAATGGTTAAATATTATACACTCTTTCAAATGCTTAATGTGGATGACAAAAAATAAAAGCTGTAAACGTCATTTGACCTACATGATAACTGCATCAGTAGTTTTGTGGGATATCTACTAAATAACTGTTATAAAGATGTTTTAAGGTTGAATGATGATTTCCCGTTATAATCAAACTTTTTTACCTTTTCCCCCAGGAATCAAAACGTGCGTTCTTCTACTCCATCGTAACGGAAGGTGGTGACAAGGAGAAGCTGGAGGCGTTCGTGAACTTCTGCGAAGACGCCATCTTTGAAATGACTCATGCGTCGGGACTGATGGCTGCCAGTGAGGAGTCCGCCGGAGGACCCAAGAACAGGGAGGCCAGTTATATGTATATGGGAGATGATGATGATGAAAGGTATGTAGTAATACTTTATGAACCATATTTGTTGTAATTATTGGGCGGATTTCTTTCAGATTATTTTTAGTGGCTACTTTTTGGGTAGTCCATGTCACTTGGGTTTGTTAGCCATTTTCAACGATGGGTTAATCATTTATTTTTGTGACAAGGTACATTGTATGAAGGGGCATTTAGCTTTCCTTGAGTAACAAGGTTATTACATTAACTTGATTTTTCGGCGGATGGACGTGAAATCACATTTTGTGCTGTTTATTCCAAAAATGCTGAGCAAAGAAACCAAAACAAACGTAAAATACTTGACCAGACTTGATCCGAAACTGCAAGTTTATATCGCCCATTTATTGAGTATTTTCTTGCATCTTGCTAATTTGTACGCAATAACATATCGAAAAGTCATCTCTCGAATGCTGTTATCAATACAATAAATTCTTCATTTGTTTCAGAGCCGGCAAAGATCCCTTCCGCCGCGGTCTTCAATCGGTCAAAGACGGTTTCTCCACGGCATTCTCGTCCTTATCTCCTTCTAACATAAAGCAGAAGATCGCAGACATGCAGCAGATGCCGCCCGCCGACCTCGCTGTGGGATTCTTTAAGATGTTCTTCTATCTGTTCTATTACCTCGGATATGGCGTTCTGGTTGTAGTTAGGTGAGTTTAATTGTAGTATGTGTGGTCAATGTCTATTGTATGGGATTACTGGAGAGAAATTTTACAGTTAACGTGAATAATTGTTAAGTTAACTATAAAAGTCAGTAAGTAAAATCGTAACTTAAACTATTATAGTATATTCGGTCCTAATTATAATCAAGGCTACGCATTCGTACGTGTACCTACGTCGTATTTTTCTAACTCAAGTTTGTAAAAAGTAAATGAAATGGTTGATGAAATAGGAATAGACGGACAGATAGACAGACGTGATGAATTTATAAGGGTTTCGTTTTTCACTATTCGACTATGGAACCCTAAAAATACGTAAGGTTGTACGTGTGTTTTGTTCTTGTCTCCTAAAACGTGATGCAGAAATATGGAACATTTTATGAAAATACTGCTCCTTAAGGATAAAATTTGATTATGAAGAAATTATTTGATGTATGGCAGTCATTCTCTTTAATCTCAAATAATAGACATTGATCATTAAGTTTTTGGTAATAAGGTCGATAATCGAATATCATGATGATTGGATCGTTTGTTACACGCCACGTTTGATGCACAGTCATTGGTAAATGCTTCACTATTATCCATTGATGTTTTATATGGAATTTTATTAATTTGTGAATATAAGGGGAAGAATAATGGCGATTCTGTTGTAAGAGGAAAAAAAAGTATTAACGATATAAGAACAATAGTATTAAGAGTAATGAGATTCAAAGACACTATCCCTCTTATTCATAAAAATATATGAAGTTATGAAAGGCTTATAAAGTGTTTTGTTTCTTTCACTCCTTAGCGAAATGAAAGAGAGAAAACATATTTTAGTAATTGTTTAACTAAAATAGGTTTATAGTGTGTTTATGAATAAGAGGGTAATCTTGTTTTTTGTTTACGTACCTATTAAGACAAATGTACGTGCAAGTTCATATTACGTATAACTTGCGTAACGCAACGTGCACGCAAAGAAAGATTTATTTAAGGAACTGTTATAATTTATCAAATAGTTCTTAAATGCGACTTTTATCTTTATAAAAGGCAAGTTTTATGTAAGCAACAGAAACGCTAATAAATCACAAATTAATAAAATATTTGTTAAGTTTGAATTATTTGTGCACTTTGAGAGCTATAGAAAGCTTTTTCAACACTTTTAGTTGTATTCAGTGTTTATAACATTGTTGCATGGTTATACGGATAAAGTTAAATATATGAGAGAATTACGGACGTATTTGGATGGCAATGAAAAACATACCATAGAAAGAAACTAATGATGGCTAAGTTTTGTAGAACATAACTTAAGTAGAAGATAGATTCATATGTATACGATATTTTTGACAACCCAGTGTGCGTATTTACGCTTGGAGTACAAATACGAGCAGTGAAAATACGAGTAGTGTGAATTACTCGACGTACAACAATAATATAAGTAATTGTGCACGCAATTCTTCTAGATGCTTCAACACAATTCCCAAACGCACCCCCTAACATTTTAGACCAATAATTTATTAGAATATTAGTTAAGATTTGACGTTGTCGTAGTGACTTATAAGTGTAGTAGAATAGCACAATAGTTCTAAAACTTACACTTGATTACCTTACCAGACCTTTTATAGCACAAATTTTAAATCCACTAATCTATCCTGAAACACCCTTTTTCTTAATACAAGAACAAGTTTGAAAGGGAAAGGGTACATCTCACATAACAAACACATATAACATGTGCCCTTTTCGAAATAAAGTAGTCTTCATACAACCAGAAAGCAATTTCTTTAAATATCCAAACCTTTCCTCAATCACCCTATTTTCAATTTCAATGCACTCTCTTGACACTCGGTAAAATATGGGCCAAGTTCATAAAACTTTGTTGTTCAGGTACATATTCGGTGTGCTACTGGGCTTGATGCGAGGACCACAGACGGAGGAGGTGCCTCCCGAACCAACGGAGGAGGAGAAAATCGGTCAGTTGAGGCACAGGTTGCTTGCAAACCAGTCAAGTAAGAACACACAGGTATACAGAGTGCTAGCTTCGCACTACAACGCTTTTGGTCACTGGAGTCGAAAAATAAAATGGTATATGAGAATACTTAAATTTGCATTGGCTTTTGTCCCGAGGTCGATTTCAGATTATCTATGAACTTAATCGTACTTACCTCGGTAGACAAACTATGATTGGAAGCAACAAATTTTTACTTCTAAAAATACGAAGGTATAAGTCTGTGTGACTAACAAAAGCATAATAAATAGTCACAGAATGATGATTTCAACAAAGTGTCAAAAATGGTTTATTATACTTACATCCATGATTCAAATCTTCTTAATTTGTGGCATCAATTTTTAGAATGATGGTTTTTTAATGTGACCTATGACGGGATCTAGTGTCGGATAGACAGGGATAAATATGACATTGCCATGTGACCAAAAGCACCAACAACACGAAACACTTAATCGCCAAACGCAGGTTTAACAATTGTACATGTAAAGTGAATTGTAATAATATAATGAACGTGACGTCAACTTGTATATGTATTTAATATTATTGTAATAACTATTATATGATATAACAGATCTGCATTTGGATAATGGTGAAGGTAAGTTAACAAACACTGTCTATACTCTACACAACGGCTGTACCTACATGTTATTATTTATAAACGCATTTATTTGTCTCTTTCACGCGTAGCACGTTTCTGGTATGAAAGAAAAAGAAAGTATATTGTGTTTTATCTAGCGAAAATAAATTTATAATGACAAAAAACTTGTTTTACATAATCGTATAAGCTCTTTTATGCAGTGTTTATCACTTTCAATCGATTATGAAAACGTATAGGTGTGAAAAAGACAAAACACTGTAACTAATCAGAGCCTATACGACATTTATTAGAAAGACAGAGAGAGAAATATTTATGCGTTTATAAATAATTTATTACTGTTAAAGTATAACATCCTCGGTGCGACATTTTATTGAAATAATGAAGACTAAATCACTAAAATTATTAAAATTGGTTACTACACGTTTTATTTGATGTGTAACAAAATTAAATTGGATGTTATTGGCTGTTGCACCACCGAGCGCCATTATTTCTTATTAATTCGATGTTCTGTGTCAATGTTGTCGTTTTTTTTTTACTAAATGTGATGTTTTTGTAAAAATATTCTGTGAATTAAAAAAGAAATGTATTGAATATATTCAAAATTTTATAAGTATAAAAAAACGAAAGTAGTTTATTCCCAAATTTTAAGTAGATAAAGCAAAATTTTCTTGATTTCGAATTCAAAATTTAGCCAGATTTGCCTTTGTTTTACTATTTTATCAAAACGGTACTCATGTATTTTTATCAGTGCTATGATTTATAAATATAATAAAGGTTTATCAAATCATCATAAAGCTATTAGTTACATGGTTTATATTAAATCTAACCTGATTAGTTCAGCGATACGATAAACCTCTTCTCTGCAACAGGTTCTCGACTACTACCAGCGTTACCACCGGCTGACGACACTGGACAGATGCAAGTTTCTGCTTTCGGACTGGATATCACTAAAGAAGACAATGGACAGTACGTATAGTTTTCAAACTATACAAAAAATAAACACAATGAAAGGCCTATACTCAATGGAATTCTGGGACTATAGTGCCAATAAAATTATAGTTAACTTTAACGTAAATCGTTAGGGAAGTTTCTCTGATGGAAAAGGCATAGGCATTTATCATTATCAAACTACGAGCTAATTATAGTACGCCTACAATAATCTTAGCTCACTTGCACCTATTACTCGAACTAAATGAATTCTCATTCTGAAATTTTATTCAACTCTTCCGAATTCAGATTTTCTATTTATCTAAGAATATTGCTATAACTGTAAGTACTTCATAATAGAACTGTATTATTCCCAGGATACAAGTGAAACCGCACGAATCACCGAGCACATCAACGCCATCTTCCGGCGAGGAGGCTGAGGTATCTCCGGACGAAGGCGCCGACCATCCCGAGGAACAAAGACCACCGTCACTCATTGACCTTCTAGGGTATGTTACTATTTATATAAATAAAATAACCTTAATATTAAAGCTCAATACAATTAGAAAAGTAAATTTTAAACATGTCGTTTTTAGGTTCGTGCCATGGTATGTTATTATTTTCCACTAAACCAAATTTGATTTAACGAAAAAAGTTTGATTATTGACGTTTATTTATAACATCGAGGAGTATCGTGTTATAACTTAACGTCAATAATAGTTGTGGAGGTCCGAAAGACAGTCGCATCTTGTAAAATACTGGTATTCGGCTGCATCTGATGACAGAAGCCGACTCAAATATAGTTGTAAGAGGTTACGCTGATGATATTGACGTTGACATTATTTTTCCACTGTTTATTCTATTATAATGTTTCATATATTGTGACGATTTGTTAAACTGAACTTTTGTTTTAGGGCTCAGTATGGGTATGTATTTCTATAACGTCACAATGTCGTTAGTTCCGTAGTTCGTCATAGTGAAGCATCAACTCATATTGGTTTTTTACCTTCTTCTCTCTATCTAGAAATAGACAGAGAATTAAGTCAATTTATTGTCTCTTGTCACGTTTTTCTTCTCCAGTCTCTCTTTTCTTCTTACTCCGTCTTTTCCGCTTCCTAGCTTTGTTTCGCTCTCTCACTCCTGTTCTTACTTTTATATTATTGTTTTGTCGTCGCCAAAAATAATCAGTTTCCTAGTTGTTTGTTCATTTATTTTATTCTTGTCTCCGTTCCCCTCCAATCCCTCCCCCGTGTCTCTGCTACCCCTCTTTTTCTTTTCTCTTCCGCGTCATCTCCCCTCTCCCTCTCTCTTCCTTTCTCTCTCTCGCTCTCTTTCTCTCATCGAGACAAAGACCACAGTTTAATGTTTTGTAGTAAATTCGCTATCATTATAAATGTTCGCTGAGAGTCAATCATATTACATCGTCAAGATATATTTCAAGTCCTCTATGACGCGGGAATATTTCATTTTAGGAGTTGTTAGAATATCGACATTTGTATTACCTAATATTACATCACATTGTAATGTCAATGTAATTAATTATGTGCTCAAATGTATAGTCAATAGCGTGGTTTGTGATAAAGCTAGCATGTTTTTAAATATCAGCAGCCTTAAATATATTTAGTGTTCGTGGATTATCGGGTCGTCGAGTGAAAGTAGTTGCTTTACTTGGATATAATAAACAAATTTAGTGTTTTCTTGGAAACTATACGACTTATACTTACCTAAAAATCTTAAAATTAACGATGATACTTTAAAATGTATACATTATTCGGACACAGAATTATTATAGTTTCCTAAAAGCCACGCTATTGACTTTCATAAACAGCCTCTACACAAACCAACACCTGCCTAAACAGTTGCCTAACATTACAGAGGCGAACAAGCCAAGAAGCAAGCTCAAGAGAGGATGGAAGCTCAGGCCGTACAACAAGCAGCCATGTCCGCCATCGAAGCTGAGAGCAAGAAGGTAACATTTACACAAAATATTGACTGTATTAGCTTAGTATAAAATATCAAAGTATCACAAACTGGTCCATATTTCGTTACTAACAAAAGATAATTCTGCTAAACCACCTTTGACGGGGAATTCTTCCATAAGATACCTGACTCTCTTGGGGTTGAGAATACGGTTATGTCAGATTCTTACCGACTAAAACCTCCCTGGACTACGAGAGAAATTCTGGTACCGCTATTTGCGATCCAGAACTGCTAAACCACCTAGCAAACAAAACGCGCTGTTCGGGATTCGGCAGAATAAAAGTTATGTGTCCAATATTGCTACCAACTTATCGGGTAGTTACAATAACTAACCGTTAGAACGGATTTTTACACACGTTGAGAGCAAATTAGGTTCTTACGCGATCTCCAACATTAAATCGCTTAATATGTAGGTACTAGGTACTAACTGTTAAGATAAATTACTTTATGTAGCCTTTGCCGTCAACACCGTACTCATGATTTTGTAATCCACGAAATATAAGACGTACGCTTTATTCATTATGTAATTGTTGTAAAGTATGTATGGAATGTATTTGGCACTCCGCTTCTACATCGACATTTTGTAGTTTATCATAATATAATACATTAATTACGTTAATATTACGCAACCATTTCTGCTACTTCATGCAGCTTGGACGCTCAAAAAAATATCCGAAGAAAAAGGTAATACATACATTAAACGATTTTACCTCTAGAATTATGTCAATATATAAAATAATAGATTTTAGCTTTAAGATTCACATCATAAACTTACAATCATCAACTTAACTATCACCAAATTCGCTTAATTCATTGGCATCATCAAAATTCATCAATTATTAAATCAACCATTTCATCAAATCCAACATACTCGTAGATAGCATCAAATGTCAAATAATATTCGAGAGAAGCCGCAAAAATAGATCGAAATTAGTCACTGTTGCAGATAATTAAACATAAGTTGCGACAAACCTAGCACATGTTGCGACAAACCTTGCATACGTTGCGACAAACCTTGCATACGTTGCGACAAACAAAACAATATTTACTAAAATCTAAGCAAAAAAAAATGCAGACAAGGTTAAATTTGCAAAACTAGAAGAAAAGGCTTAGCCAAATAAGATAGTACTACTACTTCGTACATTGAATCATACGATATCAAATCTTAATCAACTTCCAAAACTTCAATCAGATTCAAAATTACACCAAATAACTTTACTTATTACACTACACATAATACTCACTTGCTCTTCACTTGGTGCCCTTCCAGCAGGCCGTGCAAGGTCCGTCTCCGTCAGCCCTGCAGCAGGTGGATCTGTCGCAGTACACGCGCCGCGCGGTCTCGTTCCTAGCGAGGAACTTCTACAATCTGAAATACGTGGCTCTCGTGCTTGCCTTCTGTATCAACTTTGTGCTGCTGTTTTATAAGGTACATTATTGTAAGGATTTTTGTTAGAATGTATATAGTGTTGGTAACTACAAGACACAATAGTTAGGAGTAGATAAATTTGAAACGCATTCAAGCGATTTTTTAATTTCCAAAGCAAAATATCAGTGACACTGAAGAACAGAACCTTTTTAAGAGTTTCCTTCCAGAATTGATAGGTCGGTAATATATGGAAAGGTAAACATAAAACCCACATTTAATTGTGATGCAAGCAAAGAGATGAGGAATCATTAAACTTGAAATTGTCTATTATTTTCTTACTCTCAGGCTTCCACCAGAAAAGAAAATTCGCCACCTTACGCAAGCCTAAAACGTACATACTTTCTTCGCGTGTCTTTCAATAGCTTTTAAAAGACATCATTAAATGATTGCAAATCCATACTAATATTATAAATGCGAAAGTAACTCTGTCTGTCTGTCTGTCTGTCTGTCTGTCTGTCTGCTACTCAATCACGCCTAAACTACTGAACCAATTTGCGTGAAATTTGGTATGGAGATACTTTGATATCCGAGAAAGGACATAGGCTACTTTTTACTCCGGGAAAATATCTCATTCCCACGGAAAACAGCGACAATCGGAAAAAAACCGCTCCACCGCTTTGCGGTTGCACTGGCGCTTTCACTAGATGGCGCTACTGGCAATATTAAATCGCACTATTATTACGTTTTATGTCTTAGCTGGGTAAGCCTACGCTTTGGAGATTTTTAACCGAAATTTGATTATTATGCTACTTACGTTATTCTAATCAGTTGGGGTTATACTCTTTCGAATTGATATTAGTTTGAAATAGTTTCCACTAAATATTTCGTGTCGTTTCTTTTAAGTAGTTTTAATTACATTATTTTCGTATTTAATGTTAATATTATACCCATTTAGTGGTATTTGGTAGAATTTCGTGTAAGTTTAATTGTATATTCTTTTAAGTACTTAGTTATGAGTATTATATTATAGTATATGGTCACCCATCCACGGAACAACCTCGGCAAGCGTAGCTTAACCTTAGAGATGGATGCGCGCGGCTGTTACTTTGCTACGAGGTTCTCTTATCTATACAAATATTAAAGCTGAGTTTGTTTGAACGCGCTAATCTCAGGAACTACTGGCTCGAATTGAAAAAATATTTTTGTGTTGACCATTTACCAAGGAAGGCTACAAGCTATATAACATTACGCTTCGGCCAATAGGAGCGGATTAGCAACGAAAATTGTTACAAAAACGGGGAAAATTATGACCCATTCTCTCTCATGTGACGCAAGCGAAGTTGCGCGGGTCAGCTAGTTCTTAATAAAGAAAAGACATTAAAACATAAACGTGCAATATTCCAGGTGTCTACATTAGACGCGGAAGGCGGCGAGGGTTCAGGACTTGGCGATATCATCGGTGGAGGCGGCTCTGGCTCGGGACAAGGATCTGGCAGTGGAGATGGTACGATTTTCTTTTTTCTTCTTTACTCCTACATTATTATCAGCAATATGTTGGATATCTGATCTTAAATGTAAATTCAGTGGCAATTTTTCCGTCTACAGCAGTCATTTTGGAGTTATTGAGATCAAATATTTATATCCCAAATGATAACCCATAAAATACCAAAAAAATCGATTGACAGAATATTTTAGGCTCCTCAGGCCTCACTGAAAAGATTTCAGTCTGGAGCCTTGTATTGTGGATTGTTGATGGTTACCCACGAATGTTTAATAAATAAAGTTTAATCATCACTGATTCTCCGGAAAGCTTCATTTTGTTTTTGTTCGTGATTTTTAACACGGCACACCACATGCTTCTATAAGTGTCACAACAAGTAATACCAAATATAATTATATACCTCTAATTTTAGCACAAAAAGACCTGCTTATACATTAACTAAAGCAACATCTATTATTGTCCAGGTGGTAGCGGTGAATCAGGCGAAGACGACGACAGTTTAGAAGTGGTGCACATAGACGAGGACTTCTTCTACATGGAGCACATCATCAAAGTGGCTGCTATACTGCACTCTATCGTCTCGCTCGCTATACTGATTGGTTATTATCATCTTAAGGTGAGGTCTTGAGACATTTGAATATGAACTTTATTGCTGGATAAATAGGGCCTTATTTCCGTCGAAGATCTTTATGTGATTGTAGCCTTTTAGTTTTCTTTGGTAATTTGTTTATTATACTTATACACAATGTCAAGATTGTGCTTATAGATGCATATTTTTTTATTTCTCGATAGTGCACGAGTGCGCCACTCGAGCGGGTCCATTGTTTAAACTTTTTACAGCTGCATGATTAATTATACAATTTAAGATTATATCTTGATTACTGGACGTTTCGGCGCAAAATTAAATGCATACACGCGTTAATTCCCGTAAAATATTTTAAACGAACAAAGCTTAAGTTTAAAAGTAATAAAATTTAATGTTGTATATTTCAGGTGCCGCTAGCTATCTTCAAGCGTGAGAAAGAAATCGCTCGTAAACTGGAGTTCGACGGTCTGTACATCGCTGAACAACCGGAGGACGACGACTTAAAGAGTCACTGGGATAAACTAGTCATATCTGCCAAGTTAGTACCAAGCTTTAATTTAAGCCATTGTAGGTTACAAATGCTAGCCACATTGCAATTTGGTATTGTATAAATTAAGTTCTTGGTTAAGAAAACGATCTGACTCAATGGTCCGTATTATGGTCACGAATTTTCGGGCTCGTTTCCCGGATTGGACTAATCTATACTAATATTATAAAGCTGAAGAGTTTGTTTGTTTGTTTGTTTGTTTGAACGCGCTAATCTCGGGAACTCCTGGTCCGATTTGAAAAATTCTTTCAGTGTTAGATAGCCCATTTATTGAGGAAGGTTATAGGCTATATATCATCACGCTACGACCAATAGGAGCAGAGTACGAGTAAAAAATGTTACAAAGATGGGGAAAATTTTGACGCATTCTCTCTTATGTGACGCAAGCGAAGTTGCGCGGGTCAGCTAGTGTAGAATAATGGACTAATTGCTAATATAGGGCGTTTGTGCCAATATGCCTCTAACGATAGATTTTATGGATATTTGGGCCAAAAAGTCGTTCCCAAGTTTTTTTAAAAGAAATACACAGCCTGGAGTAAGGAAACGCAGGTTGTAGATCTCCGTGCCTCGGAGAGTCGTACGCCTGACCTCTCACTGGTCGTGTCGGATACCGTACCACCAGACTATTAGAGTGATGGATTAGAGAGTGCACTGTATATGCTTACATGCGCGTCACTATAAACAAAATCCTGCGCTGTAGGCTGGTTATACTTGACCAAACCAAATTCCTGTACAATTGACTGGCCAACGAAACTGGCCGCCGAAGTCATTATTAAAAATATGTTTCAGTTATCTTAAATAATATTGTGATTAATGAATATTCCAGATCATTCCCAGTGAACTACTGGGACAAGTTCGTGAAGAAGAAGGTCCGCGCCAAGTTCTCAGAGACGTACGACTTTGACTCCATCTCCAACATGCTGGGCATGGAGAAGACGTCGTTCTCCGCGCAAGAGGAAGAAGGCAGCAAGGGACTTATTAACTAGTTAGTATTTTATACCTTATTTGTTTGAGGTTAAGGTTTAAAATTAATAGCACGCCACAGGTGATACACGTATACGTTCAAGACTTGGCGTCTTTCAATTCTTAGCAGATAGTTAGTTAGTTAGTTTTTGAAAATCGCCTTTTATTTTAAAATGTTATGAGGAATAGCAATTTGACAATTAATGACAGACTTCGCCGAACTGCTTCAGAATTCTGCCACATCGCACTATGCTATCAATCTAGCAGTCCTCATTAAAAACTAATCTTCTTAAGAATTATTTATGTATCCTAGTTTTGAGTTTGTAGTAGTTATTGTATGACAAACGACTATTTTTCATTATTAACATAACAAAAGTAATAATTAATAGTCTCCATTCACTGTTTTTACCAAAAAATCACGAATCATACTAAAATGTTCCTCTAATTTCCAGCATAATCAACATAGACTGGCGCTACCAAGTATGGAAGGCGGGCGTCACGATCACAGACAACTCGTTCCTCTACTCTCTATGGTACTTCTCGTTCTCGGTGATGGGCAACTTCAATAATTTCTTCTTCGCCGCGCATTTGTTGGACGTGGCTGTTGGTTTCAAGACCCTTAGGACTATCTTGCAGTCCGTCACGCATAACGGAAAACAGGTGAGTGACACGATTTTCTGTTCAAGTAGTTAAAAAATATAAAATTTTAGCTATCTAGTCATTTCGAGCCTTCCCCACCCCCCTAAGAAGGTAGAGTTTCCGAAAGTATATTTGAAAATAAGGTTGTTGGTGAAATTGGACATTAGTCCTTTGGTCTAAGACCAAAATAAGTATTACCAGATTTACTATATTTGGTATTAGAGTATGCCGCATTGCTACATGATTTAAATTTATATTCAAACGCAAAAAAACTGTCTATTATGATCTACCGCTAAACCACAGAATATTTTTACAAAATGACCAACCAAACGTCCTTACACACCTATATCTAATGGGCAAGAATGTATAGGGGGAATACATTCTTGCCCATGATCTTTTGGCTGTAGGATAGATTCCATGGGAAGTGGTCCATAGTAGGTCAGCACGAGCGACGCCTAGACTTAGAACTGTCTCTAATTATTCTATTTCCTTCTGTTTCAGCTGGTACTGACGGTGATGCTGCTAACAATCATCGTGTACATCTACACGGTGATTGCGTTCAACTTCTTCCGCAAGTTCTACGTGCAGGAAGAAGATGATGAAGTCAATAGGAACTGTCATGACATGCTTACGGTAATGTACCAATTAACTTATTTTATTTTTAGTTATCAAATTCATTATCAAGACGTAGCTTTTAGATTTTTTTGTTATTTTCCTATCGTCCAAATAAATCACTTTTTACGGGAGATTATGCTGTCGATTATTGAGTTTAAAGAATCTGTCAAAACTTATTCTATCCTAAATAATATCTTCTATTGGTCTTTTTCGACTCTCTCCTTTTTGTCTTAAATTCCCAACCTACCATTTTTCTGACTCGTTTTCTGACCACCCTTCTCATTTTCACCGTTCTTTTATTCACTTCATTTCTCTCGGCAACATCTTTTGCTCCATCTGTCTCTTTCTTCTTTCCATCTCTCTTTCTCATCCTTTCTTTATGTTACTTATGTTTTATAGAACCACTTTTAAACAGCAATAAATAACATATTTTTCTCTGCGCGCAGTGTTTCGTGTTCAACTTGTACAAGGGTGTGCGAGCTGGCGGCGGTATCGGCGACGAACTCGAGCCGCCCGACGGAGACGACTCCGAGGTGTACCGCATCATCTTCGACATCTCCTTCTTCTTCTTCATCATCGTTATTCTGCTCGCTATCTTGCAGGGTCAGTATACTATTAACTGTTGTAATTGTAACTATCAAATAAAATAAGTAGATGGTATCTTCAAGTACTACATCATATTGGTGAAACGAATTTATTTATTTATTGGTACTTCACAGCTGACAATTCTGTATTACAATATTTAGGCTTAACATTACGCCAATTACGAGCACATCATTAATATACAAAATGAGAGTAGGAAGGTCTTCTTGTGTCTGCTTGATTGTAGTGCTGAAATTTCTTCTATCAAGACTGCAACCGAGAAATTTTATATGGAAAATTGGTTAACGTTTTTACTGCCTTATGAAAAAACTAATTGTAATTTTGAGTCTCAAATTCGAATATTTGAAGGCGATTTAAGAGCACCGAGTAGGTATATGATTAATCCTGCTAAATTGAGCAAGTGAAACGCGTTTTGAAGCTGAATCTCCACCAAGAAAAGTTATTAATTTCCATGTTAAGTTGCCTAAGCATGATAAGTTTTTCACATTTTTAACGTTACAATTGCTAAATTATTGTTGTCTACAGGTTTGATCATTGACGCGTTCGGAGAGCTCCGTGACCAGCTGGAGTCAGTGAAGGAGGACATGGAGTCCAATTGCTTCATATGTGGCATTAATAAAGACTACTTTGATAAAGTGAGTACACATTATGAGTTGTCCAATGATATATATTTATTACTTGCTGACCCGCGAAACTTCACTTGCGTCACATAAGAGAAAATAGGTGATTTTTTACCCCGTTTTTGTAACATTTTTACTGGTACTCTGCTCCTATTGGACGTAACATGATGATATATAGCCTATAGCCTTCCTCGATAAATGGGCTATCTAATACTGAAATATTTTTTTCAAATCGGACCGGTAGCTCCTGAAATTAGCACGTTCAAACAAACAAACAAACTCTTCAACTTTATAATATTAGTATTGATTATTAATTATTTATTATCTCAAGCTCGATCTTAACATTGTTTTATGACAGCAAAACCTAAATAAAAATAATTGAATAGTTAGCCTGCACTTAGGTAATGTGCATCGTTGTTTGGAAGTTCCTAGATAAAACGAAGTGTTGAAATTTAACCCATTAATGTTCCACTGCTGGGCAAGGGTCTCCTCCCGGAATGAGGGTAACCCCTCCCTCATTACGGAAGGAGACCCTTGGCCGTGAGTCCACCGCGCTGACCAAGTGCGGATTGGGATTGCGGTATAAAACTAAACGTTTTACCGGGTTACAAGAGTGAGGGAATAGAAAGTGTAACTGTGTATTGTGCACTCACTTAGGAAAGATAAACAAACACGGTGGTCAGTTTAAATTAATCTGCTTGCCTAATATAGACCAGGACCTTATTAACAATGTATTTTAATTCTTTCAGGTACCGCACGGGTTCGATACGCACGTGCAACGAGAGCATAATTTAGCGAACTACATGTTCTTCCTTATGCATCTCATCAATAAACCTGACACTGAATATACAGGTATGTACACACTTGAACAGAATATTCCTTTGTTCAAGACCTTGCTTATACTATTATCATGTACCTTCGCCCTTAATGTAGATTTTCATGGTCTGTAGGTTTCTAATTTATTTAACGAAGGTTTTTTTTTCAATAAATACGTTGATACTTTTTCGTTTAATGTTGAAACCCCACTTATTGAGGCTTGATCGACACATGATTTATTAAGATTAGAAGCAATTTGTTGTAGTTTTTATTTCAATATATTTTTTTTAAGTTAATACTGAAAATTATTTGCATTTTCCTCAAATTCAATGGTTCTATATGTTTATGACTATTTTCTAAACTTTTGACCAAAAAAAATCGCAATTATACATATCTAATAAAGCTTTGTATTTTGTCCTTTAGGTCAAGAGACGTACGTATGGAACATGTACACGCAAAGATGTTGGGACTTCTTCCCAGTGGGAGACTGTTTCAGGAAGCAGTACGAAGACCTCATGGGAGAATAGACATACATACATACATATTTATATACATATATACAGAATTGTGACATTGTCTTAATTTTAACCTTATTTCAACGAGATCTAGTTTTGAAATATATTTTTTAGTGTGTGATTTCGCAATTTTAAAAGTTAACTGGTATTCAAATAATAAAATAATTGAGAGGATTTGCATAGGTTTTTTCTTAATAAAACGTGGAATAATTTTACTTTTTCGGGCGTTAAGTCACACTTTGAATTTGCCAAAATGTTTTTAAAAAAGTGTGTAATTGATTCTTTAACCTATTTTTTCTCATTTTCCTTTAAAACAATGTCACTTTTATGTATAAACAAGAAACTATATTTTAGAATACGCGCTTCAAATAAATGGCAATTTCGATTTGCTCAAACACAACACCAAATAGTAAAGATTCATTTACGTTATATTTGCATGTTTGTTTGTTTGTTTGTATATAATCATATTTGAGTCTATGATAGATATTTTAAATACGAGATTTTCAAATATGTAGATACTTTTACGAACAAAATATATAAAAATTCCCTCTTTTCACTCACTCTCTTTTCAAAAGGGTAGAGGTGTGTATTTATTTTGTGACCGATTTCAGAACGAACAAGTAAAATGATCCATAAAAAAACATGTTTTCTCTTTCTTTTTAGAGGGAAAAGAAAGAGTTAGCTATACATTTGTTTGGATACTTTTACTTCGTTTCTTTGAAGGTCTTTAGTAACTAACATTAAGATGGTTGTGGTAAATGGGTCTTTACGAAATTCGATTAAAAAAATATGTCAAAATGCTTCATTGTAAAGTTCAAATTCATCTCGAAAAATTTCTAAATAGATATCTATCTCATAAGTTTAACTTAAGGTGGCCTTTCCATGTAAACTTTTCTATTTTTAACTATTTCGATATAGTTTATGTAAGATAAATAAAATTGTTAAATAAAACTATTTAATTTTATATTGTTTTTGTTTTATTTTAAGCTTAATTTTAAGTTCATCAGTCTTAAAAGAACTAATAATACTTAAATCTATATGTAACATGGTTATGACAACTTAGAATTTACCGCCACTTCTTACAATATTCACTGAATACACATCGCGTTTTCGAAAGATAACCAATAAAAGGCTAGTTTAAATTACCAGATATATCGCATCCCTAGGTGAACATTTTCCATCTAGGGGTGCGATATAATAAAAAACTCTCCCGTTGTCTGCATATCTCTATGCGATAAACTCAGAAACGACTGAACATTTTTTATGCGGTTTTCACCACGAGGCAGACTGATCATTGAGGAAGACTAGGTTAACTCCTTAAGGTTTTGTGTTAATTATTTCATAAATCAAGAATCTTTCAAAAAGTCGACATGTATTCTAATTTATAAACTTTATTTGATGATCATTATTTCATATTTATTATGAAATATTATATTTTAAAAGTGACCTTATAACAATTATTATACAAAGATGATGAAATAAATTACGAAAAATCGACACTACAAGGAACTTCAAGATTTTGTGCCGTTTTATTATTTCATATTATTATCACGTTTTACATGAACTCCATTAATAAAAGAAACAATTCTAAATATAGTATTAGATACTTTGGAATTTTGGTACAGTTAGCTTATGAAATTAATTTTACAGTATTTATTTATGCCACTCAAAGAACATTGATTTTTAAAGTAAAAATATTGAAATATCAATATTGAAGCACACAATTCATAACTGCATTATTTAAATGTAAATCTATCTAGCTAAAACTAAATATCCATAATATGCAGTTTACATTATATGCACGAACGTATACGTTTATACGTTCATAAACGCGATCGGTGGTCTTTCGTACGTGCACCTTATAATAGCGAGCAAAAATAGTAAATTATGGTAAGTATGAGTAACAAAACTGACAAAAACTTATTAATTTCGAACTCGTTAGTACTTGAAAATGAGTTTTGAGGTACGCTCCAATTCCGACGCAGCCAACGCGCAACTTTAGGCAGACTAACCCTCGGTTTCTGAGGTACATTTAGCGGTAGTTTATCTTTTCAATTGCGTTTAAACTTATATTAAAAAATGCAATTGAATAGATAAACTGCCGCTAAATGTATATCAGAAACCAGGGGTAAGTCACAGGCATAAGCACACTAACATCATTGATATTCCAACATTTTAACCCAAAAAACTTTTTACATAATTTCAACAACAGATTTCACATTCATTTTAATTGACCGACGGTTGTTTATGAGCTAGATAGAGCGTAAATATACTAGTCAATGCACTAACCAGGAATATAACGTCGAACCACCTGTGGTAGAAGTTGAACTGCAGGTCTCCTAACACTTGCGTTATGATGATACGGTACTCCGGCGGCATATTCATCCGCATTAGAAGGACGGACGAACAGAAATACATACCCATGATTTGAGCTAGTATTAGTACTATGATGTTTGATGATTTCGATGATGAGATTTTGTAGAAGAACTGTAAATAATAAGACATTATTAGTGTTAGTTTTCTTATTTTATCTGTGTAGTCATTTATTACATATCAGCTTAGCCTTTTTTCCAAACTATGTTGGAGTCGGCTTCCGGTGTCACCGGATGCAGCTGAATACCAGTGATTTACATGGGGCAACTACCATGTTTAGTAATGTATGGTAGTAATACAAGTTGATCGATCGATTGATAAGGATCGTGCAATGTTATACATTTATGACTTAACATGAGTATGCGCAAAACACACCTACATTTCATTAAGTACATTTTAGCAGCACATTTTATAAAATTACAAAATGTAAAACTATTTCGTAACCTCGGATTAATAGTTGGAATAAATGAATCCCGCAAAATGTATTGATAAACACATGTCATTCCTACTACTACATAAGAACAATCCTTTTTTACTTCCAACATTTGGATTAAAATCAAGCATAAAAATACATTTTTGTCCGGCGAATAGTTGAATAGCCAAAAACAGTTCAGTTAAGTTTACAGTGAGAAAAAGCCGTGATATTATATATGTATGTAAATAGTTTACTTCACTCACCTTAGTCAACGTAAGCAACAATCCTCTAATACTGGTCAGTACGATACAGCCGACGAGTATGAACGAGACGTGTTGTGACCAGAAAGTCACGTCTATGTTCCAGCCCAGCCAGTGGACCACTATCTCTAGGCCGCGGGTGACCGGGTCCTTCTTGCCTACGCGGTCGAATACTATGTTTATTGTTGACTGGAACAAGAATACGAAATTAAATATTTTTTAACTAGATTTTAGAGTATTTTAGAAATATTTCAGGTATTTATTTATTATCAATACCCCAATCTATGATGGGTTCATCTTTCAATTATTTAAAAATGCCAAATATTTGTACCAATTATCTGACTGATGGTATACTTTAATATTAGTCTTTTCTTCCTCATCAACACACCTACAGAAGTTACAGACGAGAGATATTTTGACTATTTTTTGACACAACCAATGGGCTGTTTTCAATCATATTCAAAGAATAATCGACTACTGGTTATAAAATTAAGAATAATAAAGTTAGGTATGCGAAATTATAAATTTACAAATATTTTTTTTATGTTTAGAATACTTTGGATTTAAATTTGAAATTATATTGAGAACCATAAACATTTTTTTTAACCCATTACTGTGGTAATGGGTAAACGAGAGTGGGTTTAGGTCTTGAATCCGCTACGCTGGCCAAGTGCGGGTTAGGGACTGTGTATGCCCTCAATAATTTAGATTTAACAAACAAATTAAAAAAGGTTATATAAACTCATACTCACAATAAAAATCTTCCATATACAATACAACGAGAAGAAATAGCCGAGGAAGTTGAAATATTTGCCCTGGAAGGTCTTGGACCATTCGATCTTTTCTCTCATAGTCCTCGCGTCGTGGGCTTCTAAGAACAATTGCCTGCTTAGCTCCTCTAGACCAGAGATCTCTTGACGCAGTTGGGTTATATCTATAAATTAAAATATATATTTAAGTAGAAGTTGTGTTTTATAACACCCGTGCGAGAAATAAGCAACGGAATTTAGAAACACAAATTACTGACACAAAGTATGAGTGTGAACATTAGAAAAAGACATTAGCATTGATTTGAATTGTAATTTTGTAATTTCATTTTTTAATTTTCATGAATCACAAAGATTTTTCTGCGTGGAAATTGAACAGACAAAACCAGTGATAAATGTAGCATGTTAACAGTTGCTGCTGCTAAGTCAACTAATAAAAACATGAGACGCCGTCATTGCTAAGTCTGTCTTGATGACAAAATTATAAATTTTTACTACACACGCCCTTTCAAAAACATTATCATTACAAAAACCCTACTTACTCTCAGTCCCCTGTCCCAAAGGATTAGCAATACTTCCAACACTAGACAAAATATTGGTCCAAAAACCACCTCTATTCTTCACATTAGACTGGTCCAACATATTATATTGTTGTCTCGCTCCCACACTGTTGGCTTCAGCTAGTGCTATCCTTTTCTTTTTCACCAATATCATGTCCATTGTTTGTAATAGCTTCTTTTCTATTGATAGGACATCGGATTGAGTTACCGGTCTGAAAAATAATAATTAATTGCATTACCATTTTTGAAGAATATTACCTATTTTGTATACAATAACTGTTAGTTAGTAAGTTCTTGAGTTAATTCCTAGGATCAATAAATTCAGACTTAGATAGCAGCTAGTGCAGTGCGGAAACGTCAAGGAAACTATGTTAATTTAAGCATTAAACCTCGTAAATAGCAACTTAAACTACCATTTTCTTTACTGAAAGATACTGTTTATAAACATAATAAAAAGTAAAATAGAGGATGGATGATAGTTGCACTGAGACAGGTGTAAACTCACATCAAAATATTGGAGTGTAGCCAGCAAAAACTACACATACTATACTAGAATTTGAGAACATCAATAATAATGGAGGCCTGGTTCATTTTCAATAGAATTTTCTTAAAGTTAAAATAATTTATTTTCAGAAAACAAAACAGGCATAACAATGATGAATACAATTCCATATGCTCATGATCATTATTTTGTGTAAAGATTATTTAGTGAACCCAAATTTAGAGATGCACCAAATTAGCTCTACATAGTCTACATAAAACAAAGCTACTTCAAATTATCATACAAGGGTTTTTAAAATGTTCCAGTGGGGTCTTTATGCTAAGTTATAATATTCTTACCTAATAAATATAGCCATTGATGTGTAAGGATAGTTGACAGCACCAAATCCTGACAGTAAAGCCATTACTGTCACGCCGATCACGCCTATACGTGACACTCCTTGTTCTATTGAAAATATACCCTGAAAACACAAATTTATATACCAAATGCGAAGACTTTTTTATATAGCATGCCAATAAATGGCGAAATGTGTGACACTTTTAAGTACATAATGATCTCTGTACTATAATGCAAAATAAATTGTGAATTTGTGATCTCAGTAAACACTTTTTACGCAATTACATTTGAATTTAAGCCCCAGTTTCACAGTTTATTACTAAGTGTTAGATAATCGACATGCGAGATAATGTGTGAAAATTACTGTCAAAATTCCGTTTGATAAGCTATCCATTGGCTTTATCCAAAAGTAATGACACTAGCTTCCCTTCATAAAGTGTTATGTGAAAAATATTACTTCACTATTTTTGACATTGAATGGGTGGTTTAGATTTGAAATGTAAAACACTATTTACACTAAAGACATAATTATTAATTCAACTGTATAAACATGCTAGAGATGTATTAAGAATTTTTACAGTTCATTTAAATTTAGATTTATCAGAAAACTTACCTGTTTTGGACTCAATATTGGGAATGGATCTCCAATTTTCCAGAAGAAGTATAAATAGATAAACCACACAAACATTGTCAATGGTCTTATCATGTTCTGTGACACTGTAAAAGAACAAATTGTATAAAAATCTAGTCAATTAAATACATGCAAAAATACAGCTATTGTATAATTCTCATAGTTTTCTTATTATAAATATTTGATATCTCATTCCAGAAGCTTTATACATATAAGACATCAATACATCATTCTAGAAATACTACATTGCATTTTTCCCACATAGGCCTTTTGAGCCACAAAGAAAAGTGCACTAATTCTACCTGAAACCACCTTAATCATCTGCAATAGATGTATTCAGGCCAATGATGATGAACAAGGAAACAATGGAGGGGTTAGCCTTTGAGTACACCATGCTGACCAAGTACATTGAACTTATCCCATCCTCACTTATCTAAAATAGATTATAGTAGATACTTACCAAATCTAATATTGCTGAAGCAGAAGTATGCAATATAGAATGGTATGAGAGCTATCACCATGAACAGGAGGGAGTATAATCCCATGTTCCAGTGGAAGTATCTAGAACTGTAAAAACAACATGAATATAAAACATTTGAATGAAATAGAACACTATCTTATTATTATTGTTAGATTGCATTTACATTGCCTTCGAATTTGATGAGATCTTGTAGATATCAATATAGGTACATGAAGAGTGAACTGATTAAAAAATATGTAGATAAAATCTGAACATACTCAAGACATCAATATTTTAAGCAGGCGGGTGCCTTTTATAAATATGCCATTTCTCTTGAGTTTATTTTATAGACTACTTAGTGTGTACTGTATGCTGATAGAAATAGGCTTGAATATTGGTGTACTAACCTGGAGTCCAAATACCCAATGATTTCAAAGATGATCAGCTCAAACATGGTGCAACTGAGAGCAAATGTGACTGAGAATATGAGCTGCACCAATGTGTGGTGGACCTCATAGTCACGGAACAACTGCTTCACGAAGAATATCCAGCCGCCGACAAAGAAAAATGTCTGGAAAACAGTAAGATTTTACTTTTACATTTAATGGAGGTAGTATTGATGTAGTGATTTAATATTAGAGAACTATATAATGTCGTATTTGATCTGTATTATAAGCATATCGAATTCTTATAACATACCGAAATTAACATAGGCTTAATAATGTAATTCCATAGCGGCCTAAGCATTACGATTCAGGAGCAAATTGTAGTAATAGTACTTGAAATATTGTTTGGTTTGTAATATCCACTATTACTACTACTCTGTAGGAGCATTGCAATTAGTAAGGACACGTCAATTATTCCAATTTAACAACAAATTCAAGCAAATCAATTGTAACGAATAACACATAACCTCTTACATTGTTTACATAAAACTTACTTGTGATATTAGTATTATCAGCGTATCCTCTAGGAAAGTCATTTTGTATGGACAATCTAGTAACTTTTGTGCAATAAACTGTTTAAAACATTTTCCAATTTCACAAAATAATACAACACAACAACCTTGACGCGATGACAGCCGACTGCCTGACTTTGACAATTTGAGTTGGATGATGACAGATTTATACAGTTTAGAAATTAAGCATTTGATTTTGGACGCTACCATAAAACAATAATTTCAAAATAGATTTCGGAAATAAATAACGTCGGACGTCAATGGTACATTCCTTTTCTGTAGAAACCTGGAACTGAGCGCTATGTTATCTTTTACAGTATGTTTCCTCTCTAATCGTATTTTAGTGGCAATCTCCACTGCTTACTTACTTTTGTATTCTCTCAGTCTTGGCTCAAACTAGAGACACCGCATCTCAGATATTTTCTGACGTCAATGGAGAATGTTACTAGGTATGCCAAATCGCTTGAAATTTTGACACAGTATAGCCTGTATGTATACATATAAACTTTTGGCGGATACTTATTAAGCAGCGTTAGACCGCAATGCTTGCGCAGGATCAATAAACCAAACAACTCGGTTGTGATTAAACGGTATAATATCAATAGATAGCGTACAAGGAGACTTATTCTACCTTAATAAACTATATGTACATCAGTGTTGCCAACTTGGATTTTGAAAAAGGCGTAGGCCAGATTAGAAAATTACGTAGAAATAGTAAAATTTCCATATGAGAAATACGTAGATCTACGTACTTTTTTTTTTAATTGAAATTAAGACAGTAGGGTAGGTAAAAGTGAATAAAACGACAATTCATAAGACCCTAAAAGTTGCAGACAGACAGCAGATAGATAAAACTGGTTAGAGAGATATCTCCGTGAACAAAAATAATAATAAATAAATAAATATTCCAGTAGCCGGTTAGTTTTTACAATATCTACATTCTACATGTGAAACCACCACTTACAGATAATTTAAAAAAGTTCGCTACTTTCAGGGTCATCGATTTATTTAAATTATTCAATTTTTATTATCATTTTCAGACGACAGAAGACGCCAAGACGTTTCGTTTTACACAGTCACATGAGTCTCAGTTCTTTTGAATTGACTGATGACTGACACTGTTTTTAAAATGAATGGCGTAATAATAAGTTGAGTGGCGAGGCGAGGCGAGTATGCGCTAGTATAAAACGGAACGTTTATTAACTTTTTTTTACGAAAGTAACAAAAATAATGCCCATTCAGTCTAATAACGGGATATGTTATTTTGCAATTGAATAATTTTGATAGAAAATACGTAGATTCTGGGACTAAAGTTCGTAGGTTTGCGTGGAAGGCTCAAAATACGTAGATCTACGTAAAAAGACGTAGAGTTGGCAACACTGATGTACATCGCTATTAGGAACTAGCGTAATGTCTGCTTTTTGGCGCGTCTTCCAATGATCGCGCGGGAAAAATCTCTATGCCCCGAACCCAGCTGTCAAAGTCTATTGACAGATTGCGTTCGGAAACGTCACGAGTGAACGTGGGCGAATGAATTACGTCGCCACACCACCCCCCCACGGAGAAAGACAATTTAGTCTTTGAATTCTTTAAACCTAACTGTCCTGCCTGACCTTGTGGTGTAGGCTGGTTTAGATTTTTCTGCGGTAAGTGGCTGAGGTTTAGGTACATTTGCAATAGGTTTGAAGGGAACTGTAGGTGGCAATTCGGCGGGAGATGTGGATTGAGACTCAATGAAAGCTGGTTTGACTCTGTCCACACTTACTGTAACTTTTTTACCTTTTATATCGAGTGTTAGGGATTTGCCGTCGTTTGATCGTTCTAGTACTAAATATGGCCCGTTATAGGGGGGTTGCAACGCACGACGGACCGCGTCCTCTCTCAGATAGACGTGTGAAGAGGAATTCAACTGTTTAAACACGAAGGCAGCTGGAGTAGTATGTCGAGATGCAGGGATGGGTCTAATTTTTGACATATGGCGACGCAGTTTAACGACGAAATCAGTTGGGTCTTCGAAATTAACTGAACATGGATTTGGTACTAATATCTCCCCAGGTACACGTAAAGTTTCACCGTAGAGCATTTCGGCAACTGAGGCTTTAAGATCCTCCTTAAATACTGTTCTCATTCCTAAGAGAACTAATGGCAGAGCGCTAAGCCATTCACCGTTGTGGCACATAATGGATGCTTTTAATTGCCTGTGCACTCGTTCGATGATTCCATTTGCTTGAGGGTGGTATGACGTAGTTCTTATTCGTTTTGTTGCAAAAGTTTGGAGCAATCTGCGAAACAGGTCGGATTCAAATTGAGTACCCTGATCTGTGGTGATGGTAGCTGGAACACCAAAACGGGAAATCCATTCTCTAACAAATGTTTCTGCTACTTCTTCGGCCGTTATGCCTTGCATGGGCCATACCTCGGGCCATCTACTGGCTCTGTCAATTGCTGTCAAACAATAGCGATAACCTTTACAAGGCGGCAAGGGTCCAATTATGTCAATATGAACGTGTTGGAAACGGCCAGAAGGAGTTTCAAAGTTAGCAAGGGGTGCAGAGTTATGTCTAGTTATTTTACTGCGTTGACATGCGTCACATGTGCGGGCCCACTCTCTACAGTCTTTGTTTATAGATGGCCAAACAAAGCGATCGGATATGAGACGAACAGTGGCTCGAATGCCTGGATGGCTTAACTGATGTAATTTGTTAAAAATCTGACGACGCATTTTAAGAGGAACATATGGACGAGTTTTTCCAGTCGAGATGTCGCAGAGCAAAGAAGTGCCGGATATGTTGACTCTCGCTATTTTAAGGCTGGAATTTGCCATGAGCTTATTCACTTCGTCATCTGTGTCCTGGGCCTTAGCAAGTTCTTCATATTCTTGCTCCAAGGCAATCGCCTCAACACGGGACATAGCATCAGCTACGATATTTTCGTCCCCTTTGATGTACTTAATGTCAGTCGTAAATTGACTGATAAAGGTAAGCTGGTTAAGTTGCGCTGGTGGAAGCTTTTCACGACGTTGTATAAAAGCGTATAGGAGCGGCTTGTGATCGGTGTAAATTGTTACATGTTGCACTTCAAGTATGTACCGAAAATGTTGAACGCTTTCGTATACTGCTAACAATTCCCGATAATATGCAGGCCACTGAGACTGACGAGGGGTCAATTTTTTACTAAAAAATGCGAGTGGTACCCATTGACCGTTTACAAATTGCTGAAGGCACGATCCGATATGAATGCTTGATGCGTCGGTGTATAAACCAAGCGGAGCTTCAGAAGAAGGATGATGCAGCAAGGTAGCTTCGGACAAACTTTTCTTACATTCATTGAAATTTTGTAGCAGCTCTGGAGTCCAGGGGTATGGCTTGGAGCCTTTACTGTTAGTGGATGTCAAAGTATCAATTAGTGGAGCTTGAAATTTTGCAGCTTGGGGTATAAATCGCCGATAGTAATTTATCATGCCCAGAAATCTACGCATACCTTGAACAGTTTCTGGGGGCTTAAAATCTAGAAGAGCTTGAATACGTTCCTTCGGTGGACGAGTGCCGTTAGAGCTAATGTGGTAGCCTAGAAATTGTACTTCTTTCGCGCCTATGACACACTTAGAAGAGTTAATGACAACTCCGTAGTCTTGAAGACGTTTGAAAAGAATGCGAAGGTGTTCTCTATGACAGGATTCATTTTTCGAATAGACAAGGATGTCATCAATATATGGAAAACAAAAATCAAGTCCCCGTGTGACCTCATCGATAAACCGCTGAAAGGTTTGACCAGCATTTCGTAGTCCGAAGGTCATGAAAGGAAATTCAAAGAGGCCAAATGGGGTGACGATGGCCGTCTTCGAAATATCATTCTCGTGAACAGGAATTTGATGGTAGGCTTTCACTAAATCGAGCGTGCTGAACACCGTTGCTCCAGTAAGGTTGTGCGCGAAATCATTGATGTGACGAACAGGATACTTGTCTGGAATGGTTCTCGCATTCAAAGCACGATAATCTCCACACGGGCGCCAGGTGTTGTCTTTTTTTAAAGTCATGTGTAATGGAGATGACCACGCGCTTTTAGAAGGTCTTGCTGTGCCACAACGAACCATATCCTCAAACTCTTTTTTAGCCGATACTAGTTTGTGGGGTGCTAAACGACGAGGACGGCATGATACAGGAGGTCCTTCAGTAGTGTTTATAAAATGTACTGTGTCGTGCTTAACTTCTCTAGGTAGCCCGGGTGGTCGAGTTATATCCGGGAACTCGGCGAGCACCGCAGCGAAATTTGAATCATTCACGACTATGGATTTAACGCTGGGCTGATCAACACTGGTACATGTAGCTGCTGAAGATAATTTTGTAGTGTTGTCGATTAACTTTTTGTTACGGCAATCAGGCAAAAGATGGTAATGAGAAAGGAAATCAGCACCTATTATTGCTCTTTGAACGTCAGCAACGACAAACTGCCAAACAAAATCTCGACGCAGCCCTAAATTAAGACAAATGGTTATGGTCCCAAAAGTTTTTATTCTGCTGCCATTTGCGGCGCTCAGCTCATACTCGGTATCTTCTCGACGGCGAGGAAGCCAGCTGTATGGATAGCAGCATAAATCGGAGCCCGTGTCAATGAGAAATTGACGTTTAGTTGTCTTGTCTGTTACGAAGAGACGGCCGCTAATCAAAGAGCAATCAGTCGCCGCCGCTACTGACTGCTTCTGGTGTTTTCCGCCGTCCAATTACATGGGGATATGCATTTAACAGCCCGTTTTCCAAAACGCCCGTGGTACCAACAAAACCTTTTCCTGGTTGGTGAAGAAGAACGCGAATATCTATTGTTGGATGAAGACCTACTACTAGGACGGCTTCGTCCTTGTGTGGACAGGGCATATACTTGCTTAGATAGTTCTTCAACTTTTGACATTAAATTCAATAATGTGTCAGCATGCGGAGTGATTGCAGCACAAACAGGACTAACTGGAGCTGAGAGTTCTACAATTTTGTCAGCTAGCTCTGCTAATTTGTCTAGTGCAAGTTCTGGCTGTGATGCAAGGATTGCCTGAATATTTTGAGGGAGGCGCCGCAACCACAACTGCCGCAGAATGCCTTGGTCTGAAAGGGAATCACCAGCTAACGATCGTAAGTGGCGTAAGAATTGTGTAGGTTTTCTATCACCCAACTCTTCGTCACTTAAAAGTTTACGGACTTTTTGTGCTTCTGACATAGACAACCGCTTAATTAGTTCTGTTTTTAATATTATGTATTGTTGACCTGCAGTTTGTGGCTGGGTGATAATATCTTCAATCTCACCAGCCAGCTTATGGTCAATTTGCCCTACAACATAGTTATATTTAGTCCTATCTGCAACAATTCCAGCAATTTCGAATTGAGCCTCAACTTGTGCAAACCAGACTGCAGGTTTGTCCGGCCAGAATGGAGGCAACCGAACTGACACCTTACAATTCTCAGACTTGTTTCTAGAGAGTGATTCTATTTCCTGCTCTAAAACAGCTTTTTCCGACAGCATTTTAATAACTTTATCTTCCAAAGCCTCAGCCATTATTCACTATGATATAATTATTTAGATGGGTTAGATATAGGTACTAGTATATACTTAATGTAATACTCCGTGGGGAGATGTTTGTGATTCTAACAGCAATCACCACCAAAATATTTAAATTAGAACTAATAACATGCTAATTAAATGTAAATAAGAGATATAAAATGTATAAAACCAAAAAGTTAAAAGATAAAACAAACACCATGAAAGAACACAAAATAGGTACTTAGTGCGGAACACTATATGCAGACAAAGACATAACAGTATACACACTTATAAGCTAAACACTATAATACATCATGCATGAAATTAAACAGTTAACGAGCAAACATAACCCAATATGCAAATTGTAACAATGCAGTGTTAACAGTAATTATTAATTATTGTGGGTAAAGTTAATAAAGTCTTAAATCAAAGTCTAACTTCATAGGTCACACACTTTAGAAAGTAGCACTTGTTGCACATCTTGGCACAATAACTTCTGATCAAAAGTATCTATTGTTTGTGAAATTTCAAAACTTGTATTCTTCTTCTTTATCCAGAGATAAGAGTGCCAGGAGGTGGCAGTTAGTTATTAAGAAAGCCAGTACCTTGAAACTTGCAGAATGTAGACCGCTTCTCATTGAAATGGTGCATGCAATACGAACCAAACACCACGTGCAAATAGGCAAAGCAAGCGTTACACAAGAAGCAGCAGGCCGTGCACGGGAAAGTTGAACTCGTAGACAGGCAGTCAGCGTCAGGGGTCTTAACGCCGCAACACGTCGATCACGTCGGGGTCACCAGTTTGGCGGATACTTATTAAGCAGCGTTAGACCGCAATGCTTGCGCAGGATCAATAAACCAAACAACTCGGTTGTGATTAAACGGTATAATATCAATAGATAGCGTACAAGGAGACTTATTCTACCTTAATAAACTATATGTACATCGCTATTAGGAACTAGCGTAATGTCTGCTTTTTGGCGCGTCTTCCAATGATCGCGCGGGAAAAATCTCTATGCCCCGAACCCAGCTGTCAAAGTCTATTGACAGATTGCGTTCGGAAACGTCACGAGTGAACGTGGGCGAATGAATTACGTCGCCACAAACTAGTTTTTGTTTTAGTCAAAAATACCAAATAGTTTTGATTTTATAAGCATTCAAAGTTTCGAAAAATATCGAGTCCCGCTAACAGCCGCGTGAGCGGCTGTGACGTCATACTACTTTACCGCGCCGCGCGGGCCGCGTCCCGCTTAGTATTAAGTCGCCAATCGTTGTTGTAGGTGTAATAGTTTGCGTAGTATTTTGTTGTGTTTTCGTCCGCTTATGTATAAAATAACTTATAATAATAGTAAATACTATTCGATTAATAAAATGGATAAAGGATTTTAAAAAGGGCAATCGGATAATGTACCTAAAATAAATGGAATAATGGTTCCGAATTATTTGTGAAACAAATAGAGGTTTTGTTGCTTCCGAAATCCTACTTAATATTATAAATTTGAAAGTTTGTGAGAATGTATATATGTACTATCGAACAAACTGAATCATGACCCACCATGTGCTCATTTTCTAAAACGCGTCTATATACGCGTAGGTCGAAATTGGCTTGAACCTTCGTTTCCTTGGTAATGAACTTGTTATCTGTCATTATTGCGACAAATCTTTGTGCGCCAATACAATAATGCTTTGCTACCGTTTTCAACAGGCTCCGAGGCGTAGTGGGTTGATGTTACGACTGCGACGCGTCAGGAGTGGGTTCGATACCCACTCAGCGCATGGTTTATTCAGCCATTAAAGGAAATAATGTAACTATAAAAATTAAATAATATAGGGTAACCAGCATAGTTATTACCCGGTTAAGGAATTGATACACAATTTTGGTCAATAGTATCTTTATTTAGTAAAACATTGACATAAACTCTATTATAAACGCAACTTAAATATTCTTTCTAAAAGAACATCAATCCTTTGTTTCAATAACTTTATACTAATTCAATATAAAATACTTAAAAACCAGAAATACTGTTAATTCAAATGTGTTATCCTTAACAAATATTGCAACAAACTTTTACTTTTTCTTTTCGAACTACACATCTGTCGCACAAACGTTGGACATGAGTTCTATAAATTAAAAATGTTACCAATATTCTAAAAGTGACATATATCGCAATTAATTTGAACTGGTTACTTTAGAAATTAAAATAAACGTATTATTCCTTAACATTGGCAATCACTGTATGATGGGCAATGACTATAATGGTTACCCTAATCGTTTCACAGATTTCTAAATGACGTGTTATTTGATATTTGACACAAATATGTTTTTTCGTAGTGAAAAGAGTTTAGACTATTTACATTCTACATTCAAATTAAGAGTGATTTATCGAAAACGTATCTACGCACTGTAATAACAAAGGTCAAAGTTGTATGTAGTCGTAGATACATCATAACACAGTCGTATGCATGTTTAAAATGTCCTAAGTGCAATTTTGACGATAGAGACGAAATTCTTACTGTTTTGACGGTGTCAAGCGAATTATCGGCAAAATGGGTCATGAATCAGTTGGTTCGATAGTACATACATAAGTACATAAGTTATACATACAATGACATACATATGTCATTGTATGTATGTATTTACGTACGTACGTATGTATGTATGTATGTATGTATGTACGTATGTTTGTATATGTATGTATGTATGTAAGTATGTAGGTATGTAGGTATGTATGTACGTATGTTTGTATATGTATGTATGTATGTATGTAAGTATGTAGGTATGTAAGTATGTATGGATGTTTGTTACTTTTTCACGCAAATTTGACAGAACCGATTACGATGAAATTTTATATATACCTGAAGACCCAGAATAACACTATAGACTACTTTTTATCCTCGAGTTCTCGAAGGATCGGGATTTACGCGGGAAGGGTTTCCATGCGGACGAAGTCGTGGGCGGCTTCTAGTATATTATACATAGGTATAATAAGTAATAATGTTAGATAAATATTTACGATCACTACGTATTATAATGAAACAGTTTTTAACCGAAATAATCGTATACTTATCGATTTTACATTTTTCCTGCCACAGTAAAATCAATAAAATGGCGATCAATCCGGTTAGAAATTGTTTCATTATAAGATAAAGTTATTT